>NW_027478162.1:2652500-3285000 GCF_051020975.1 Osmia lignaria lignaria | reverse complement strand
AGGCCCCTTCCCTTGAGATAAATCTGCAAATATCTCGGAAACGAAGCGAGCTATGGCAAAATGTTAAGAGACCTTTTTTGTAGAGAATTAAGTTTCCTACTTTTTATGTTCTATGATATTTTTTGATCGGATGCGTAGTTCTCGAGATATATCAACATATTTAAAAGTTCCGAAGCCGCACCAACATAATAGAGATACGGAAACACCGTGGCCCCTTTCTTTGAGATAACTCTGCACTAGTGCGAGCCGCAAATGCCGCTTCCAGCTTAGCTGTGCAGAAGAAGAACAACAAGAAGAAGAAATATCTCGAAATATGTCCGTCAGGCCCCTTCCCTTGAGATAAATCTGCAAATATCTCGGAAACGAAGCGAGCTATGGCAAAATGTTAAGAGACCTTTTTTGTAGAGAATTAAGTTTCCTACTTTTTATGTTCTATGATATTTTTTGATCAGATGCGTAGTTCTCGAGATATATCAAGTTATTTAAAAGTTCCGAAGCCGCACCAACATAATAGAGATACAGAAACACCGTGACCCCTTTCTTTGAGGTAACTCTGCACTATTGCGAGCTGCAAATGCCACTTCCAGCTTAGCTGTGCAGAAGAAGAACAACAAGAAGAAGAAATATCTCGAAATATGTCCGTCAGGCCCCTTCCCTTGAGATAAATCTGCAAATATCTCGGAAACGAAGCGAGCTATGGCAAAATGTTAAGAGACCTTTTTTGTAGAGAATTAAGTTTCCTACTTTTTATGTTCTATGATATTTTTTGATCGGATGCGTAGTTCTCGAGATATATCAAGATATTTAAAAGTTCCGAAGCCGCACCAACATAATAGAGATACGGAAACACCGTGGCCCCTTTCTTTGAGATAACTCTGCACTAGTGCGAGCCGCAAATGCCGCTTCCAGCTTAGCTGTGCAGAAGAAGAACAACAAGAAGAAGAAATATCTCGAAATATGTCCGTCAGGCCCCTTCCCTTGAGATAAATCTGCAAATATCTCGGAAACGAAGCGAGCTATGGCAAAATGTTAAGAGACCTTTTTTGTAGAGAATTAAGTTTCCTACTTTTTATGTTCTATGATATTTTTTGATCAGATGCGTAGTTCTCGAGATATATCAAGATATTTAAAAGTTCCGAAGCCGCACCAACATAATAGAGATACAGAAACACCGTGACCCCTTTCTTTGAGGTAACTCTGCACTATTGCGAGCTGCAAATGCCACTTCCAGCTTAGCTGTGCAGAAGAAGAACAACAAGAAGAAGAAATATCTCGAAATATGTCCGTCAGGCCCCTTCCCTTGAGATAAATCTGCAAATATCTCGGAAACCAAGCGAGCTATCGCAAAATGTTAAGAGACCTTATTTGTAGAGAATTAAGTTTCCTACTTTTTATGTTCTATGATATTTTTTGATCAGATGCGTAGTTCTCGAGATATATCCTGATACTTAAAAGTTCCGAAGCGGCACCAACATAATAGAGATACAGAAACACCGTGGCCCCTTTCTTTGAGGTAACTCTGCACTATTGCGAGCTGCAAATGCCACTTCCAGCTTAGCTGTGCAGAAGAAGAACAACAAGAAGAAGAAATATCTCGAAATATGTCCGTCAGGCCCCTTCCCTTGAGATAAATCTGCAAATATCTCGGAAACGAAGCGAGCTATGGCAATATGTTAAGAGACCTTTTTTGTAGAGAATTAAGTTTCCTACTTTTTATGTTCTATGATATTTTCTGATCAGATGCGTAGTTCTCGAGATATATCAAGATATTTAAAAGTTCCGAAGCCGCACCAACATAATAGAGATACAGAAACACCGTGGCCCCTTTCTTTGAGATAACTCTGCACTACTGCGAGCTGCAAATGCCACTTCCAGCTTAGCTGTGCAGAAGAAGAACAACAAGAAGAAGAAATATCTCGAAATATGTCCGTCAGGCCCCTTCCCTTGAGATAAATCTGCAAATATCTCGGAAACGAAGCGAGCTATGGCAAAATGTTAAGAGACCATTTTTGTAGAGAATTAAGTTTCCTACTTTTTATGTTCTATGATATTTTTTGATCAGATGCGTAGTTCTCGAGATATATCCTGATATTTAAAAGTTCCGAAGCGGCACCAACATAATAGAGATACAGAAACACCGTGGCCCCTTTCTTTGAGGTAACTCTGCACTATTGCGAGCTGCAAATGCCACTTCCAGCTTAGCTGTGCAGAAGAAGAACAACAAGAAGAAGGAATATCTCGAAATATGTCCGTCAGGCCCCTTCCCTTGAGATAAATCTGCAAATATCTCGGAAACGAAGCGAGCTATGGCAAAATGTTAAGAGACCATTTTTGTAGAGAATTAAGTTTCCTACTTTTTATGTTCTATGATATTTTTTGATCAGATGCGTAGTTCTCGAGATATATCCTGATATTTAAAAGTTCCGAAGCGGCACCAACATAATAGAGATACAGAAACACCGTGGCCCCTTTCTTTGAGGTAACTCTGCACTATTGCGAGCTGCAAATGCCACTTCCAGCTTAGCTGTGCAGAAGAAGAACAACAAGAAGAAGGAATATCTCGAAATATGTCCGTCAGGCCCCTTCCCTTGAGATAAATCTGCAAATATCTCGGAAACCAAGCGAGCTATGGCAAAATGTTTAGAGACCTTATTTGTAGAGAATTAAGTTTCCTACTTTTTATGTTCTACGATATTTTTTGATCAGATGCGTAGTTCTCGAGATATATCAAGATATTTAAAAGTTCCGAAGCCGCACCAACATAACAGAGATACAGAAACACCGTGGCCCCTTTCTTTGAGATAACTCTGCACTATTGCGAGCTGCAAATGCCACTTCCAGCTTAGCTGTGCAGAAGAAGAACAACAAGAAGAAGAAATATCTCGAAATATGTCCGTCAGGCCCCTTCCCTTGAGATAAATCTGCAAATATCTCGGAAACGAAGCGAGCTATGGCAAAATGTTAAGAGACCTTTTTTGTAGAGAATTATGTTTCCTACAATTTACGTTCTCTGATATTTTTTGATCAGAAGCGTAGTTTTCGAGATATATCGAGATATTTAAAAGTTCCGAAGCCGCACCAACATAATAGAGATACAGAAACACCGTGGCCCCTTTCTTTGAGATAACTCTGCACTAGTGCGAGCCGCAAATGCCGCTTCCAGCTTAGCTGTGCAGAAGAAGAACAACAAGAAGAAGAAATATCTCGAAATATGTCCGTCAGGCCCCTTCCCTTGAGATAAATCTGCAAATATCTCGGAAACGAAGCGAGCTATGGCAAAATGTTAAGAGACCTTTTTTGTAGAGAATTAAGTTTCCTACTTTTTATGTTCTATGATATTTTTTGATCAGATGCGTAGTTCTCGAGATATATCAAGATATTTAAAAGTTCCGAAGCCGCACCAACATAATAGAGATACAGAAACACCGTGGCCCCTTTCTTTGAGGTAACTCTGCACTATTGCGAGCTGCAAATGCCACTTCCAGCTTAGCTGTGCAGAAGAAGAACAACAAGAAGAAGAAATATCTCGAAATATGTCCGTCAGGCCCCTTCCCTTGAGATAAATCTGCAAATATCTCGGAAACCAAGCGAGCTATCGCAAAATGTTAAGAGACCTTATTTGTAGAGAATTAAGTTTCCTACTTTTTATGTTCTGTGATATTTTTTGATCAGATGCGTAGTTCTCGAGATATATCCTGATACTTAAAAGTTCCGAAGCGGCACCAACATAATAGAGATACAGAAACACCGTGGCCCCTTTCTTTGAGGTAACTCTGCACTATTGCGAGCTACAAATGCCACTTCCAGCTTAGCTGTGCAGAAGAAGAACAACAAGAAGAAGAAATATCTCGAAATATGTCCGTCAGGCCCCTTCCCTTGAGATAAATCTGCAAATATCTCGGAAACGAAGCGAGCTATGGCAAAATGTTAAGAGACCTTTTTTGTAGAGAATTAAGTTTCCTACTTTTTATGTTCTACGATATTTTTTGATCAGATGCGTAGTTCTCGAGATATATCAAGATATTTAAAAGTTCCGAAGCCGCACCAACATAATAGAGATACAGAAACACCGTGGCCCCTTTCTTTGAGATAACTCTGCACTATTGCGAGCTGCAAATGCCACTTCCAGCTTAGCTGTGCAGAAGAAGAACAACAAGAAGAAGAAATATCTCGAAATATGTCCGTCAGGCCCCTTCCCTTGAGATAAATCTGCAAATATCTCGGAAACGAAGCGAGCTATGGCAAAATGTTGAGAGACCTTTTTTGTAGAGAATTAAGTTTCCTACTTTTTATGTTCTATGATATTTTTTGATCAGATGCGTAGTTCTCGAGATATATCCTGATATTTAAAAGTTCCGAAGCGGCACCAACATAATAGAGATACAGAAACACCGTGGCCCCTTTCTTTGAGGTAACTCTGCACTATTGCGAGCTGCAAATGCCACTTCCAGCTTAGCTGTGCAGAAGAAGAACAACAAGAAGAAGGAATATCTCGAAATATGTCCGTCAGGCCCCTTCCCTTGAGATAAATCTGCAAATATCTCGGAAACCAAGCGAGCTATGGCAAAATGTTTAGAGACCTTATTTGTAGAGAATTAAGTTTCCTACTTTTTATGCTCTACGATATTTTTTGATCAGATGCGTAGTTCTCGAGATATATCAAGATATTTAAAAGTTCCGAAGCCGCACCAACATAATAGAGATACAGAAACACCGTGGCCCCTCTCTTTGAGATAACTCTGCACTATTGCGCGCTGCAAATGCCACTTCCAGCTTAGCTGTGCAGAAGAAGACCAACAAGAAGAAGAAATATCTCGAAATATGTCCGTCAGGCCCCTTCCCTTGAGATAAATCTGCAAATATCTCGGAAACGAAGCGAGCTATGGCAAAATGTTAAGAGACCTTTTTTGTAGAGAATTAAGTTTCCTACTTTTTATGTTCTATGATATTTTCTGATCAGATGCGTAGTTCTCGAGATATATCAAGATATTTAAAAGTTCCGAAGCCGCACCAACATAATAGAGATACAGAAACACCGTGGCCCCTTTCTTTGAGATAACTCTGCACTACTGCGAGCTGCAAATGCCACTTCCAGCTTAGCTGTGCAGAAGAAGAACAACAAGAAGAAGAAATATCTCGAAATATGTCCGTCAGGCCCCTTCCCTTGAGATAAATCTGCAAATATCTCGGAAACGAAGCGAGCTATGGCAAAATGTTAAGAGACCTTTTTTGTAGAGAATTAAGTTTCCTACTTTTTATGTTCTATGATATTTTTTGATCAGATGCGTAGTTCTCGAGATATATCCTGATATTTAAAAGTTCCGAAGCGGCACCAACATAATAGAGATACAGAAACACCGTGGCCCCTTTCTTTGAGGTAACTCTGCACTATTGCGAGCTGCAAATGCCACTTCCAGCTTAGCTGTGCAGAAGAAGAACAACAAGAAGAAGGAATATCTCGAAATATGTCCGTCAGGCCCCTTCCCTTGAGATAAATCTGCAAATATCTCGGAAACCAAGCGAGCTATGGCAAAATGTTTAGAGACCTTATTTGTAGAGAATTAAGTTTCCTACTTTTTATGCTCTACGATATTTTTTGATCAGATGCGTAGTTCTCGAGATATATCAAGATATTTAAAAGTTCCGAAGCCGCACCAACATAATAGAGATACAGAAACACCGTGGCCCCTCTCTTTGAGATAACTCTGCACTATTGCGCGCTGCAAATGCCACTTCCAGCTTAGCTGTGCAGAAGAAGACCAACAAGAAGAAGAAATATCTCGAAATATGTCCGTCAGGCCCCTTCCCTTGAGATAAATCTGCAAATATCTCGGAAACGAAGCGAGCTACGGCAAAATGTTCAGAGACCTTTTTTGTAGAAAATTAGGTTTCCTACTTTTTATGTTCTATGATATTTTTTGATCAGATGCGTAGTTCTCGAGATATATCAAGATATTTAAAAGTTCCGAAGCCGCACCAACATAATAGAGATACAGAAACACCGTGGCCCCTCTCTTTGAGATAACTCTGCATGATTGCGAGCTGGAAATGCCACTTCCAGTTTAGCTGTGCAGAAGAAGAACAACAAGAAGAAGAAATACCTCGAAATATGTCCGTCAGGACCCTTCCCTTGAGATAAATCTGCAAATATCTCGGAAACGAAGTGAGCTACGGCAAAATGTTAAGAGACCTTTTTTGTAGAAAATTAGGATTCCTACTTCTTATGTTCTATGATATTTTTTGAACAGATGCGTAGTTCTCGAGATATATCAAGATATTTAAAAGTTCCGAAGCCGCACCAACATAATAGAGATACAGAAACACCGTGGCCCCTTTCTTTGAGATAACTCTGCACTATTGCGCGCTGCAAATGCCACTTCCAGCTTAGCTGTGCAGAAGAAGAACAACAAGAAGAAGAAATATCTCGAAATATGTCCGTCAGGACCCTTCCCTTGAGATAAATCTGCAAATATCTCGGAAACGAAGCGAGCTATTGCAAAACGTTAAGAGACCTTTTTTGTAGAGAATTAAGTTTCCTACTTTTTATGTTCTATGATATTTTTTGATCAGATGCGTAGTTCTCGAGATATATCAAGATATTTAAAAGTTCCGAAGCCGCACCAACATAATAGAGATACAGAAACACCGTAGCCCCTTTCTTTGCGATAACTCTGCACTATTGCGAGCTGCAAATGCCACTTCCAGCTTAGCTGTGCAGAAGAAGAACAACAAGAAGAAGAAATATCTCGAAATATGTCCGTCAGGCCCCTTCCCTTGAGATAAATCTGCAAATATCTCGGAAACGAAGCGAGCTATGGCAAAATGTTAAGAGACCTTTTTTGTAGAGAATTAAGTTTCCTACTTTTTATGTTCTATGATATTTTTCGATGAGAGGCGTAGTTCTCGAGATATATCAAGATATTTAAAAGTTCCGAAGCCGCACCAACATAATAGAGATACAGAAACACCGTGGCCCCTTTCTTTGAGATAACTCTGCACTATTGCGAGCTGCAAATGCCACTTCCAGCTTAGCTGTGCAGAAGAAGAACAACAAGAAGAAGAAGTATCTGGAAATATGTCCGTCAGGCCCCTACCCTTGAGATAAATCTGCAAATATCTCGGAAACGAAGCGAGCTACGGCAAAATGTTAAGAGACCTTTTTTGTAGAGAATTATATTTCCCACAATTTAGGTTCTATGATATTTTTTGATCAGAAGCGTAGTTTTCGAGATAAATCGAGATATTTAAAAGATCTGAAGCCGCACCAACATAATAGAGATACAGAAACACCGTGGCCCCTTTCTTTGAGATAACTCTGCACTATTGCGCGCTGCAAATGCCACTTCCAGCTTAGCTGTGCAGAAGAAGAACAACAAGAAGAAGAAATATCTCGAAATATGTCCGTCAGGCCCCTTCCCTCGAGATAAATCTGCAAATATCTCGGAAACGAAGCGAGCTATGGCAAAATGTTAAGAGACCTTTTTTGTAGAGAATTAAGTTTCCTACTTTTTATGTTGTATGATATTTTTTGATCGGATGCGTAGTTCTCGAGATATATCAAGATATTTAAAAGTTCCGAAGCCGCACCAACATAATAGAGGTACAGAAACACCGTGGCCCCTTTCTTTGAGATAACTCTGCACTATTGCGAGCTGCAAATGCCACTTCCAGCTTAGCTGTGCAGAAGAAGAACAACAAAAAGAAGAAATATCTCGAAATATGTCCGTCAGGCCCCTTCCCTTGAGATAAATCTGCAAATATCTCGGAAACGAAGCGAGCTATGGCAAAATGTTAAGAGACCTCTTTTGTAGAGAATTAAGTTTCCTACTTTTCATGTTCTATGATATTTTTTGATCAGAAGCGTAGTTTTCGAGATATATCGAGATATTTAAAAGATCCGAAGCCGCACCAACATAATAGAGATACAGAAACACCGTGGCCCCTTTCTTTGAGATAACTCTGCACTAGTGCGAGCCGCAAATGCCGCTTCCAGCTTAGCTGTGCAGAAGAAGAACAACAAGAAGAAGAAATATCTCGAAATATGTCCGTCAGGCCCCTTCCCTCGAGATAAATCTGCAAATATCTCGGAAACGAAGCGAGCTATGGCAAAATGTTAAGAGACCATTTTTGTAGAGAATTAAGTTTCCTACTTTTTATGTTCTATGATATTTTTTGATCAGATGCGTAGTTCTCGAGATATATCCTGATATTTAAAAGTTCCGAAGCGGCACCAACATAATAGAGATACAGAAACACCGTGGCCCCTTTCTTTGAGGTAACTCTGCACTATTGCGAGCTGCATATGCCACTTCCAGCTTAGCTGTGCAGAAGAAGAACAACAAGAAGAAGGAATATCTCGAAATATGTCCGTCAGGCCCCTTTCCTTGAGATAAATCTGCAAATATCTCGGAAACCATGCGAGCTATGGCAAAATGTTTAGAGACCTTATTTGTAGAGAATTAAGTTTCCTACTTTTTATGTTCTACGATATTTTTTGATCAGATGCGTAGTTCTCGAGATATATCAAGATATTTAAAAGTTCCGAAGCCGCACCAACATAATAGAGATACAGAAACACCGTGGCCCCTTTCTTTGAGATAACTCTGCACTATTGCGAGCTGCAAATGCCACTTCCAGCTTAGCTGTGCAGAAGAAGAACAACAAGAAGAAGAAATATCTCGAAATATGTCCGTCAGGCCCCTTCCCTTGAGATAAATCTGCAAATATCTCGGAAACGAAGCGAGCTATGGCAAAATGTTAAGAGACCTTTTTTGTAGAGAATTATGTTTCCTACAATTTACGTTCTCTGATATTTTTTGATCAGAAGCGTAGTTTTCGAGATATATCGAGATATTTAAAAGTTCCGAAGCCGCACCAACATAATAGAGATACAGAAACACCGTGGCCCCTTTCTTTGAGATAACTCTGCACTATTGCGACCTGCAAATGCCACTTCCAGCTTAGCTGTGCAGAAGAGGAACAACAAGAAGAAGAAATATCTCGGAATATGTCCGTCAGGCCCCTTCCCTTGAGATAAATCTGCAAATATCTCGGAAACGAAGCGAGCTACGGCAAAATGTTAAGAGACCTTTTTTGTAGAAAATTAGGTTTCCTACTTTTTATGTTCTATGATATTTTTTGATCAGATGCGTAGTTCTCGAGATATATCAAGATATTTAAAAGTTCCGAAGCCGCACCAACATAATAGAGATACAGAAACACCGTGGCCCCTTTCTTTGCGATAACTCTGCACTATTGCGAGCTGCAAATGCCACTTCCAGCTTAGCTGTGCAGAAGAAGAACAACAAGAAGAAGAAATATCTCGGAATATGTCCGTCAGGCCCCTTCCCTTGAGCTAAATCTGCAAATATCTCGGAAACGATGCCAGCTATGGGAAAATGTTAAGAGACCTTTTTTGTAGAGAATTAAGTTTTCTACTTTTTATGTTTTATGATATTTCTTGATCAGATGCGTAGTTCTCGAGATATATCAAGATATTTAAAAGTTCCGAAGCCGCACCAACATAATAGAGATACAGAATCACCGTGGCCCCTTTCTTTGAGATAACTCTGCACTATTGCGCGCAGCAAATGCCACTTCCAGCTTAGCTGTGCAGAAGAAGAACAACAAGAAGAAGAAATATCTCGAAATATGTCCGTCAGGCCCCTTCCCTTGAGATAAATCTGCAAATATCTCGGAAACGAAGCGAGCTATGGCAAAATGTTAAGAGACCTTTTTTGTAGAGAATTAAGTTTCCTACTTTTTATGTTCTATGATATTTTTTGATCAGATGCGTAGTTCTCGAGATATATCAAGATATTTAAAAGTTTCGAAGCCGCACCAACATAATAGAGATACAGAAACACCGTGGCCCCTTTCTTTGAGATAACTCTGCACTATTGCGAGCTGCAAATGCCACTTCCAGCTTAGCTGTGCAGAAGAAGAACAACAAGAAGAAGAAATATCTCGAAATATGTCCGTCAGGCCCCTTCCCTTGAGATAAATCTGCAAATATCTCGGAAACGAAGCGAGCTATGGCAAAATGTTAAGAGACCTTTTTTGTAGAGAATTAAGTTTCCTACTTTTTATGTTCTATGATATTTTTTGATCAGATGCGTAGTTCTCGAGATATATCAAGATATTTAAAAGCTCCGAAGCTGCACCAACATAATAGAGGTACAGAAACACCGTGGCCCCTTTCTTTGAGATAACTCTGCACTATTGCGAGCTGCAAATGCCACTTCCAGCTTAGCTGTGCAGAAGAGGAACAACAAGAAGAAGAAATATCTCGGAATATGTCCGTCAGGCCCCTTCCCTTGAGCTAAATCTGCAAATATCTCGGAAACGATGCCGGTTATGGGAAAATGTTGAGAGACCTTTTTTGTAGAGAATTAAGTTTCCTACTTTTTATGTTCTATGATATTTTTTGATCAGATGCGTAGTTCTCGAGATATATCAAGATATTTAAAAGTTCCGAAGCCGCACCAACATAATAGACATACAGAAACACCGTGGCCCCTTTCTTTGAGATAACTCTGCACTATTGCGCGCTGCAAATGCCACTTCCAGCTTAGCTGTGCAGAAGAAGAACAACAAGAAGAAGAAATATCTCGAAATATGTCCGTCAGGCCCCTTCCCTTGAGATAAATCTGCAAATATCTCGGAAACGAAGCGAGCTACGGCAAAATGTTAAGAGACCTTTTTTGTAGAAAATTAGGTTTCCTACTTTTTATGTTCTATGATATTTTTTGATCAGATGCGTAGTTCTCGAGATATATCAAGATATTTAAAAGTTCCGAAGCCGCACCAACATAATAGAGATACAGAAACACCGTGGCCCCTTTCTTTGCGATAACTCTGCACTATTGCGAGCTGCAAATGCCACTTCCAGCTTAGCTGTGCAGAAGAAGAACAACAAGAAGAAGAAATATCTCGGAATATGTCCGTCAGGCCCCTTCCCTTGAGCTAAATCTGCAAATATCTCGGAAACGATGCCAGCTATGGGAAAATGTTAAGAGACCTTTTTTGTAGAGAATTAAGTTTTCTACTTTTTATGTTTTATGATATTTCTTGATCAGATGCGTAGTTCTCGAGATATATCAAGATATTTAAAAGTTCCGAAGCCGCACCAACATAATAGAGATACAGAATCACCGTGGCCCCTTTCTTTGAGATAACTCTGCACTATTGCGCGCAGCAAATGCCACTTCCAGCTTAGCTGTGCAGAAGAAGAACAACAAGAAGAAGAAATATCTCGAAATATGTCCGTCAGGCCCCTTCCCTTGAGATAAATCTGCAAATATCTCGGAAACGAAGCGAGCTATGGCAAAATGTTAAGAGACCTTTTTTGTAGAGAATTAAGTTTCCTACTTTTTATGTTCTATGATATTTTTTGATCAGATGCGTAGTTCTCGAGATATATCAAGATATTTAAAAGTTTCGAAGCCGCACCAACATAATAGAGATACAGAAACACCGTGGCCCCTTTCTTTGAGATAACTCTGCACTATTGCGAGCTGCAAATGCCACTTCCAGCTTAGCTGTGCAGAAGAAGAACAACAAGAAGAAGAAATATCTCGAAATATGTCCGTCAGGCCCCTTCCCTTGAGATAAATCTGCAAATATCTCGGAAACGAAGCGAGCTATGGCAAAATGTTAAGAGACCTTTTTTGTAGAGAATTAAGTTTCCTACTTTTTATGTTCTATGATATTTTTTGATCAGATGCGTAGTTCTCGAGATATATCAAGATATTTAAAAGCTCCGAAGCTGCACCAACCTAATAGAGGTACAGAAACACCGTGGCCCCTTTCTTTGAGATAACTCTGCACTATTGCGAGCTGCAAATGCCACTTCCAGCTTAGCTGTGCAGAAGAGGAACAACAAGAAGAAGAAATATCTCGGAATATGTCCGTCAGGCCCCTTCCCTTGAGCTAAATCTGCAAATATCTCGGAAACGATGCCAGCTATGGGAAAATGTTAAGAGACCTTTTTTGTAGAGAATTAAGTTTCCTACTTTTTATGTTTTATGATATTTCTTGATCAGATGCGTAGTTCTCGAGATATATCAAGATATTTAAAAGTTCCGAAGCCGCACCAACATAATAGAGATACAGAAACACCGTGGCCCCTTTCTTTGAGATAACTCTGCACTATTGCGCGCTGCAAATGCCACTTCCAGCTTAGCTGTGCAGAAGAAGAACAACAAGAAGAAGAAATATCTCGAAATATGTCCGTCAGGCCCCTTCCCTTGAGATAAATCTGCAAATATCTCGGAAACGAAGCGAGCTACGGCAAAATGTTAAGAGACCTTTTTTGTAGAAAATTAGGTTTCCTACTTTTTATGTTCTATGATATTTTTTGATCAGATGCGTAGTTCTCGAGATATATCAAGATATTTAAAAGTTCCGAAGCCGCACCAACATAATAGAGATACAGAAACACCGTGGCCCCTTTCTTTGCGATAACTCTGCACTATTGCGAGCTGCAAATGCCACTTCCAGCTTAGCTGTGCAGAAGAAGAACAACAAGAAGAAGAAATATCTCGGAATATGTCCGTCAGGCCCCTTCCCTTGAGCTAAATCTGCAAATATCTCGGAAACGATGCCAGCTATGGGAAAATGTTAAGAGACCTTTTTTGTAGAGAATTAAGTTTTCTACTTTTTATGTTTTATGATATTTCTTGATCAGATGCGTAGTTCTCGAGATATATCAAGATATTTAAAAGTTCCGAAGCCGCACCAACATAATAGAGATACAGAATCACCGTGGCCCCTTTCTTTGAGATAACTCTGCACTATTGCGCGCAGCAAATGCCACTTCCAGCTTAGCTGTGCAGAAGAAGAACAACAAGAAGAAGAAATATCTCGAAATATGTCCGTCAGGCCCCTTCCCTTGAGATATATCTGCAAATATCTCGGAAACCAAGCGAGCTATGGCAAAATGTTAAGAGACCTTTTTTGTAGAGAATTAAGTTTCCTACTTTTTATGTTCTATGATATTTTTTGATCAGATGCGTAGTTCTCGAGATATATCAAGATATTTAAAAGTTCCGAAGCCGCACCAACATAATAGAGATACAGAAACACCGTGGCCCCTTTCTTTGAGATAACTCTGCACTATTGCGCGCTGCAAATGCCACTTCCAGCTTAGCTGTGCAGAAGAAGAACAACAAGAAGAAGAAATATCTCGAAATATGTCCGTCAGGCCCCTTCCCTTGAGATAAATCTGCAAATATCTCGGAAACGAAGCGAGCTGCGGCAAAATGTTGAGAGACCTTTTTTGTAGAGAATTAAGTTTCCTACTTTTTATGTTCTATGATATTTTTTGATCAGATGCCTTAGTTCTCGAGATATATCAAGATATTTAAAAGTTCCGAAGCCGCACCAACATAATAGAGATACAGAAACACCGTGGCCCCTTTCTTTGAGATAACTCTGCACTACTGCGAGCTGCAAATGCCACTTCCAGCTTAGCTGTGCAGAAGAAGAACAACAAGAAGAAGAAATATCTCGAAATATGTCCGTCAGGCCCCTTCCCTTGAGATAAATCTGCAAATATCTCGGAAACGAAGCGAGCTATGGCAAAATGTTAAGAGACCTTTTTTGTAGAGAATTAAGTTTCCTACTTTTTATGTTCTATGATATTTTTTGATCAGATGCGTAGTTCTCGAGATATATCAAGATATTTAAAAGTTTCGAAGCCGCACCAACATAATAGAGATACAGAAACACCGTGGCCCCTTTCTTTGAGATAACTCTGCACTATTGCGAGCTGCAAATGCCACTTCCAGCTTAGCTGTGCAGAAGAAGAACAACAAGAAGAAGAAATATCTCGAAATATGTCCGTCAGGCCCCTTCCCTTGAGATAAATCTGCAAATATCTCGGAAACGAAGCGAGCTATGGCAAAATGTTAAGAGACCTTTTTTGTAGAGAATTAAGTTTCCTACTTTTTATGTTCTATGATATTTTTTGATCAGATGCGTAGTTCTCGAGATATATCAAGATATTTAAAAGCTCCGAAGCTGCACCAACATAATAGAGGTACAGAAACACCGTGGCCCCTTTCTTTGAGATAACTCTGCACTATTGCGAGCTGCAAATGCCACTTCCAGCTTAGCTGTGCAGAAGAGGAACAACAAGAAGAAGAAATATCTCGGAATATGTCCGTCAGGCCCCTTCCCTTGAGCTAAATCTGCAAATATCTCGGAAACGATGCCGGTTATGGGAAAATGTTGAGAGACCTTTTTTGTAGAGAATTAAGTTTCCTACTTTTTATGTTCTATGATATTTTTTGATCAGATGCGTAGTTCTCGAGATATATCAAGATATTTAAAAGTTCCGAAGCCGCACCAACATAATAGACATACAGAAACACCGTGGCCCCTTTCTTTGAGATAACTCTGCACTATTGCGCGCTGCAAATGCCACTTCCAGCTTAGCTGTGCAGAAGAAGAACAACAAGAAGAAGAAATATCTCGAAATATGTCCGTCAGGCCCCTTCCCTTGAGATAAATCTGCAAATATCTCGGAAACGAAGCGAGCTACGGCAAAATGTTAAGAGACCTTTTTTGTAGAAAATTAGGTTTCCTACTTTTTATGTTCTATGATATTTTTTGATCAGATGCGTAGTTCTCGAGATATATCAAGATATTTAAAAGTTCCGAAGCCGCACCAACATAATAGAGATACAGAAACACCGTGGCCCCTTTCTTTGCGATAACTCTGCACTATTGCGAGCTGCAAATGCCACTTCCAGCTTAGCTGTGCAGAAGAAGAACAACAAGAAGAAGAAATATCTCGGAATATGTCCGTCAGGCCCCTTCCCTTGAGCTAAATCTGCAAATATCTCGGAAACGATGCCAGCTATGGGAAAATGTTAAGAGACCTTTTTTGTAGAGAATTAAGTTTTCTACTTTTTATGTTTTATGATATTTCTTGATCAGATGCGTAGTTCTCGAGATATATCAAGATATTTAAAAGTTCCGAAGCCGCACCAACATAATAGAGATACAGAATCACCGTGGCCCCTTTCTTTGAGATAACTCTGCACTATTGCGCGCAGCAAATGCCACTTCCAGCTTAGCTGTGCAGAAGAAGAACAACAAGAAGAAGAAATATCTCGAAATATGTCCGTCAGGCCCCTTCCCTTGAGATAAATCTGCAAATATCTCGGAAACGAAGCGAGCTATGGCAAAATGTTAAGAGACCTTTTTTGTAGAGAATTAAGTTTCCTACTTTTTATGTTCTATGATATTTTTTGATCAGATGCGTAGTTCTCGAGATATATCAAGATATTTAAAAGTTTCGAAGCCGCACCAACATAATAGAGATACAGAAACACCGTGGCCCCTTTCTTTGAGATAACTCTGCACTATTGCGAGCTGCAAATGCCACTTCCAGCTTAGCTGTGCAGAAGAAGAACAACAAGAAGAAGAAATATCTCGAAATATGTCCGTCAGGCCCCTTCCCTTGAGATAAATCTGCAAATATCTCGGAAACGAAGCGAGCTATGGCAAAATGTTAAGAGACCTTTTTTGTAGAGAATTAAGTTTCCTACTTTTTATGTTCTATGATATTTTTTGATCAGATGCGTAGTTCTCGAGATATATCAAGATATTTAAAAGCTCCGAAGCTGCACCAACCTAATAGAGGTACAGAAACACCGTGGCCCCTTTCTTTGAGATAACTCTGCACTATTGCGAGCTGCAAATGCCACTTCCAGCTTAGCTGTGCAGAAGAGGAACAACAAGAAGAAGAAATATCTCGGAATATGTCCGTCAGGCCCCTTCCCTTGAGCTAAATCTGCAAATATCTCGGAAACGATGCCAGCTATGGGAAAATGTTAAGAGACCTTTTTTGTAGAGAATTAAGTTTCCTACTTTTTATGTTTTATGATATTTCTTGATCAGATGCGTAGTTCTCGAGATATATCAAGATATTTAAAAGTTCCGAAGCCGCACCAACATAATAGAGATACAGAAACACCGTGGCCCCTTTCTTTGAGATAACTCTGCACTATTGCGCGCTGCAAATGCCACTTCCAGCTTAGCTGTGCAGAAGAAGAACAACAAGAAGAAGAAATATCTCGAAATATGTCCGTCAGGCCCCTTCCCTTGAGATAAATCTGCAAATATCTCGGAAACGAAGCGAGCTACGGCAAAATGTTAAGAGACCTTTTTTGTAGAAAATTAGGTTTCCTACTTTTTATGTTCTATGATATTTTTTGATCAGATGCGTAGTTCTCGAGATATATCAAGATATTTAAAAGTTCCGAAGCCGCACCAACATAATAGAGATACAGAAACACCGTGGCCCCTTTCTTTGCGATAACTCTGCACTATTGCGAGCTGCAAATGCCACTTCCAGCTTAGCTGTGCAGAAGAAGAACAACAAGAAGAAGAAATATCTCGGAATATGTCCGTCAGGCCCCTTCCCTTGAGCTAAATCTGCAAATATCTCGGAAACGATGCCAGCTATGGGAAAATGTTAAGAGACCTTTTTTGTAGAGAATTAAGTTTTCTACTTTTTATGTTTTATGATATTTCTTGATCAGATGCGTAGTTCTCGAGATATATCAAGATATTTAAAAGTTCCGAAGCCGCACCAACATAATAGAGATACAGAATCACCGTGGCCCCTTTCTTTGAGATAACTCTGCACTATTGCGCGCAGCAAATGCCACTTCCAGCTTAGCTGTGCAGAAGAAGAACAACAAGAAGAAGAAATATCTCGAAATATGTCCGTCAGGCCCCTTCCCTTGAGATATATCTGCAAATATCTCGGAAACCAAGCGAGCTATGGCAAAATGTTAAGAGACCTTTTTTGTAGAGAATTAAGTTTCCTACTTTTTATGTTCTATGATATTTTTTGATCAGATGCGTAGTTCTCGAGATATATCAAGATATTTAAAAGTTCCGAAGCCGCACCAACATAATAGAGATACAGAAACACCGTGGCCCCTTTCTTTGAGATAACTCTGCACTATTGCGCGC
This sequence comes from Osmia lignaria lignaria, assembly GCF_051020975.1. Classification (NCBI taxonomy): domain Eukaryota; kingdom Metazoa; phylum Arthropoda; class Insecta; order Hymenoptera; family Megachilidae; genus Osmia; species Osmia lignaria. The sequence goes on along the minus strand of NW_027478162.1, from coordinate 3,268,008 downwards.
TGCAAATGCCACTTCCAGCTTAGCTGTGCAGAAGAAGAACAACAAGAAGAAGAAATATCTCGAAATATGTCCGTCAGGCCCCTTCCCTTGAGATAAATCTGCAAATATCTCGGAAACGAAGCGAGCTGCGGCAAAATGTTGAGAGACCTTTTTTGTAGAGAATTAAGTTTCCTACTTTTTATGTTCTATGATATTTTTTGATCAGATGCCTTAGTTCTCGAGATATATCAAGATATTTAAAAGTTCCGAAGCCGCACCAACATAATAGAGATACAGAAACACCGTGGCCCCTTTCTTTGAGATAACTCTGCACTACTGCGAGCTGCAAATGCCACTTCCAGCTTAGCTGTGCAGAAGAAGAACAACAAGAAGAAGAAATATCTCGAAATATGTCCGTCAGGCCCCTTCCCTTGAGATAAATCTGCAAATATCTCGGAAACGAAGAGAGCTATGGCAAAATGTTAAGAGACCTTTTTTATAGAGAATTAAGTTTCCTACTTTTTATGTTCTATGATATTTTTTGATCAGATGCGTAGTTCTCGAGATATATCAAGATATTTAAAAGTTCCGAAGCCGCACCAACATAATAGAGATACAGAAACACCGTGGCCCCTTTCTTTGAGATTACTCTGCACGATTGCGAGCTGGAAATGCCACTTCCAGTTTAGCTGTGCAGAAGAAGAACAACAAGAAGAAGAAATATCTCGAAATATGTCCATCAGGACCCTTCCCTTGAGATAAATCTGCAAATATCTCGGAAACGAAGCGAGCGATGGCAAAATGTTAAGAGACCTTTTTTGTAGAGAATTATGTTTCCTACAATTTATGTTCTATGATATTTTTTGATCAGAAGCGTAGTTTTCGAGATATATCGAGATATTTAAAAGTGCCGAAGCCGCACCAACATAATAGAGATACAGAAACACCGTGGCCCCTTTCTTTGGGATAACTCTGCACTATTGCGAGCTGGAAATGCCACTTCCAGTTTAGCTGTGCGGAAGAAGAACAACAAGAAGGAGAAATATCTCGAAATATGTCCGTCGGGCCCCTTCCCTTGAGATAAATATGCAAATATCTCGGAAACGAAGCGAGCTATGGCAAAATGTTAAGAGACCTTTTTTGTAGAGAATTAAGTTTCCTACTTTTTATGTTCTATGATATTTTTTGATCAGATGCGTAGTTCTCGAGATATATCAAGATATTTAAAAGTTCCGAACCGCACGAACATAATAGAGATACAGAAACACCGTGGCCCCTTTCTTTGAGATAACTCTGCACTATTGCGAGCTGCAAATGCCACTTCCAGCTTAGCTGTGCAGAAGAAGAACAACAAGAAGAAGAAATATCTGGAAATATGTCCGTCAGGCCCCTTCCCTTGAGATAAATCTGCAAATATCTCGGAAACGAAGCGAGCTATGGCAAAATGTTGAGAGACCTTTTTTGTGGAGAATTAAGTTTCCTACTATTTATGTTCTATGATATTTTTGGATCAGATGCGTAGTTCTCGAGATATATCAAGATATTTAAAAGTTCCGAAGCCGCACCAACATAATAGAGATACAGAAACACCGTGGCCCCTTTCTTTGAGATAACTCTGCACTAGTGCGAGCCGCAAATGCCACTTCCAGCTTAGCTGTGCAGAAGAAGAACAACAAGAAGAAGAAATATCTCGAAATATGTCCGTCAGGCCACTTCCCTTGAGATATATCTGCAAATATCTCGGAAACGAAGCGAGCTATGGCAAAATGTTGAGAGACCTTTTTTGTAGAGAATTAAGTTTCCTACTTTTTATGTTCTATGATATTTTTTGATCAGATGCGTAGTTCTCGAGGTATATCAAGATATTTAAAAGTTCCGAAGCCGCACCAGCATAATAGAGATACAGAAACACCGTGGCCCCTTTCTTTGAGATAACTCTGCACTACTGCGAGCTGCAAATGCCACTTCCAGCTTAGCTGTGCAGAAGAAGACCAACAAGAAGAAGAAATATCTCGAAATATGTCCGTCAGGCCCCTTCCCTTGAGATAAATCTGCAAATATCTCGGAAACGAAGCGAGCTACGGCAAAATGTTCAGAGACCTTTTTTGTAGAAAATTAGGTTTCCTACTTTTTATGTTCTATGATATTTTTTGATCAGATGCGTAGTTCTCGAGATATATCAAGATATTTAAAAGTTCCGAAGCCGCACCAACATAATAGAGATACAGAAACACCGTGGCCCCTCTCTTTGAGATAACTCTGCATGATTGCGAGCTGGAAATGCCACTTCCAGTTTAGCTGTGCAGAAGAAGAACAACAAGAAGAAGAAATACCTCGAAATATGTCCGTCAGGACCCTTCCCTTGAGATAAATCTGCAAATATCTCGGAAACGAAGTGAGCTACGGCAAAATGTTAAGAGACCTTTTTTGTAGAAAATTAGGATTCCTACTTCTTATGTTCTATGATATTTTTTGAACAGATGCGTAGTTCTCGAGATATATCAAGATATTTAAAAGTTCCGAAGCCGCACCAACATAATAGAGATACAGAAACACCGTGGCCCCTTTCTTTGAGATAACTCTGCACTATTGCGCGCTGCAAATGCCACTTCCAGCTTAGCTGTGCAGAAGAAGAACAACAAGAAGAAGAAATATCTCGAAATATGTCCGTCAGGCCCCTTCCCTTGAGATAAATCTGCAAATATCTCGGAAACGAAGCGAGCTATGGCAAAATGTTAAGAGACCTTTTTTGTAGAGAATTAAGTTTCCTACTTTTTATGGTCTATGATATTTTTTGATCAGATGCGTAGTTCTCGAGATATATCAAGATATTTAAAAGCTCCGAAGCTGCACCAACATAATAGAGGTACAGAAACACCGTGGCCCCTTTCTTTGAGATAACTCTGCACTATTGCGAGCTGCAAATGCCACTTCCAGCTTAGCTGTGCAGAAGAAGAACAACAAGAAGAAGAAATATCTCGAAATATGTCCGTCAGGACCCTTCCCTTGAGATAAATCTGCAAATATCTCGGAAACGAAGCGAGCTATTGCAAAACGTTAAGAGACCTTTTTTGTAGAGAATTAAGTTTCCTACTTTTTATGTTCTATGATATTTTTTGATCAGATGCGTAGTTCTCGAGATATATCAAGATATTTAAAAGTTCCGAAGCCGCACCAACATAATAGAGATACAGAAACACCGTAGCCCCTTTCTTTGCGATAACTCTGCACTATTGCGAGCTGCAAATGCCACTTCCAGCTTAGCTGTGCAGAAGAAGAACAACAAGAAGAAGAAATATCTGGAAATATGTCCGTCAGGCCCCTACCCTTGAGATAAATCTGCAAATATCTCGGAAACGAAGCGAGCTATGGCAAAATGTTAAGAGACCTTTTTTGTAGAGAATTATATTTCCCACAATTTAGGTTCTATGATATTTTTTGATCAGAAGCGTAGTTTTCGAGATAAATCGAGATATTTAAAAGATCCGAAGCCGCACCAACATAATAGAGATACAGAAACACCGTGGCCCCTTTCTTTGAGATAACTCTGCACTATTGCGAGCTGCAAATGCCACTTCCAGCTTAGCTGTGCAGAAGAAGAACAACAAGAAGAAGAAATATCTCGAAATATGTCCGTCAGGCCCCTTCCCTTGAGATAAATCTGCAAATATCTCGGAAACGAAGCGAGCTATGGCAAAATGTTAAGAGACCTTTTTTGTAGAGAATTAAGTTTCCTACTTTTTATGTTCTATGATATTTTTTGATCAGATGCGTAGTTCTCGAGATATATCAAGATATTTAAAAGTTCCGAAGCCGCACCAACATAATAGAGATACAGAAACACCGTGGCCCCTGTTTTTGAGATAACTCTGCACTATTGCGAACTGCAAATGCCACTTCCAGCTTAGCTGTGCAGAAGAAGAACAACAAAAAGAAGAAATATCTCGAAATATGTCCGTCAGGCCCCTTCCCTTGAGATAAATCTGCAAATATCTCGGAAACAAAGCGAGCTACGGCAAAATGTTAAGAGACCTTTTTTGTAGAAAATTAGGATTCCTACTTTTTATGTTCTATGATATTTTTGGATCAGATGCGTAGTTCTCGAGATATATCAAGATATTTAAAAGTTCCGAAGCCGCACCAACATAATAGAGATACAGAAACACCGTGGCCCCTTTCTTTGAGATAACTCTGCACTATTGCGCGCTGCAAATGCCACTTCCAGCTTAGCTGTGCAGAAGAAGAACAACAAGAAGAAGAAATATCTCGAAATATGTCCGTCAGGCCCCTTCCCTCGAGATAAATCTGCAAATATCTCGGAAACGAAGCGAGCTATGGCAAAATGTTAAGAGACCTTTTTTGTAGAGAATTAAGTTTCCTACTTTTTATGTTGTATGATATTTTTTGATCGGATGCGTAGTTCTCGAGATATATCAAGATATTTAAAAGTTCCGAAGCCGCACCAACATAATAGAGGTACAGAAACACCGTGGCCCCTTTCTTTGAGATAACTCTGCACTATTGCGAGCTGCAAATGCCACTTCCAGCTTAGCTGTGCAGAAGAAGAACAACAAAAAGAAGAAATATCTCGAAATATGTCCGTCAGGCCCCTTCCCTTGAGATAAATCTGCAAATATCTCGGAAACGAAGCGAGCTATGGCAAAATGTTAAGAGACCTCTTTTGTAGTGAATTAAGTTTCCTACTTTTTATGTTCTATGATATTTTTTGATCAGAAGCGTAGTTTTCGAGATATATCGAGATATTTAAAAGATGCGAAGCCGCACCAACATAATAGAGATACAGAAACACCGTGGCCCCTTTCTTTGAGATAACTCTGCACTAGTGCGAGCCGCAAATGCCGCTTCCAGCTTAGCTGTGCAGAAGAAGAACAACAAGAAGAAGAAATATCTCGAAATATGTCCGTCAGGCCCCTTCCCTCGAGATAAATCTGCAAATATCTCGGAAACGAAGCGAGCTATGGCAAAATGTTAAGAGACCATTTTTGTAGAGAATTAAGTTTCCTACTTTTTATGTTCTATGATATTTTTTGATCAGATGCGTAGTTCTCGAGATATATCCTGATATTTAAAAGTTCCGAAGCGGCACCAACATAATAGAGATACAGAAACACCGTGGCCCCTTTCTTTGAGGTAACTCTGCACTATTGCGAGCTGCATATGCCACTTCCAGCTTAGCTGTGCAGAAGAAGAACAACAAGAAGAAGGAATATCTCGAAATATGTCCGTCAGGCCCCTTTCCTTGAGATAAATCTGCAAATATCTCGGAAACCATGCGAGCTATGGCAAAATGTTTAGAGACCTTATTTGTAGAGAATTAAGTTTCCTACTTTTTATGTTCTACGATATTTTTTGATCAGATGCGTAGTTCTCGAGATATATCAAGATATTTAAAAGTTCCGAAGCCGCACCAACATAATAGAGATACAGAAACACCGTGGCCCCTTTCTTTGAGATAACTCTGCACTATTGCGAGCTGCAAATGCCACTTCCAGCTTAGCTGTGCAGAAGGAGAACAACAAGAAGAAGAAATATCTCGAAATATGTCCGTCAGGCCCCTTCCCTTGAGATAAATCTGCAAATATCTCGGAAACGAAGCGAGCTATGGCAAAATGTTAAGAGACCTTTTTTGTAGAGAATTATGTTTCCTACGATTTACGTTCTCTGATATTTTTTGATCAGAAGCGTAGTTTTCGAGATATATCGAGATATTTAAAAGTTCCGAAGCCGCACCAACATAATAGAGATACAGAAACACCGTGGCCCCTTTCTTTGAGATAACTCTGCACTATTGCGACCTGCAAATGCCACTTCCAGCTTAGCTGTGCAGAAGAGGAACAACAAGAAGAAGAAATATCTCGGAATATGTCCGTCAGGCCCCTTCCCTTGAGATAAATCTGCAAATATCTCGGAAACGAAGCGAGCTACGGCAAAATGTTAAGAGACCTTTTTTGTAGAAAATTAGGTTTCCTACTTTTTATGTTCTATGATATTTTTTGATCAGATGCGTAGTTCTCGAGATATATCAAGATATTTAAAAGTTCCGAAGCCGCACCAACATAATAGAGATACAGAAACACCGTGGCCCCTTTCTTTGCGATAACTCTGCACTATTGCGAGCTGCAAATGCCACTTCCAGCTTAGCTGTGCAGAAGAAGAACAACAAGAAGAAGAAATATCTCGGAATATGTCCGTCAGGCCCCTTCCCTTGAGCTAAATCTGCAAATATCTCGGAAACGATGCCAGCTATGGGAAAATGTTAAGAGACCTTTTTTGTAGAGAATTAAGTTTTCTACTTTTTATGTTTTATGATATTTCTTGATCAGATGCGTAGTTCTCGAGATATATCAAGATATTTAAAAGTTCCGAAGCCGCACCAACATAATAGAGATACAGAATCACCGTGGCCCCTTTCTTTGAGATAACTCTGCACTATTGCGCGCAGCAAATGCCACTTCCAGCTTAGCTGTGCAGAAGAAGAACAACAAGAAGAAGAAATATCTCGAAATATGTCCGTCAGGCCCCTTCCCTTGAGATAAATCTGCAAATATCTCGGAAACGAAGCGAGCTATGGCAAAATGTTAAGAGACCTTTTTTGTAGAGAATTAAGTTTCCTACTTTTTATGTTCTATGATATTTTTTGATCAGATGCGTAGTTCTCGAGATATATCAAGATATTTAAAAGTTTCGAAGCCGCACCAACATAATAGAGATACAGAAACACCGTGGCCCCTTTCTTTGAGATAACTCTGCACTATTGCGAGCTGCAAATGCCACTTCCAGCTTAGCTGTGCAGAAGAAGAACAACAAGAAGAAGAAATATCTCGAAATATGTCCGTCAGGCCCCTTCCCTTGAGATAAATCTGCAAATATCTCGGAAACGAAGCGAGCTATGGCAAAATGTTAAGAGACCTTTTTTGTAGAGAATTAAGTTTCCTACTTTTTATGTTCTATGATATTTTTTGATCAGATGCGTAGTTCTCGAGATATATCAAGATATTTAAAAGCTCCGAAGCTGCACCAACATGATAGAGGTACAGAAACACCGTGGCCCCTTTCTTTGAGATAACTCTGCACTATTGCGAGCTGCAAATGCCACTTCCAGCTTAGCTGTGCAGAAGAGGAACAACAAGAAGAAGAAATATCTCGGAATATGTCCGTCAGGCCCCTTCCCTTGAGCTAAATCTGCAAATATCTCGGAAACGATGCCGGTTATGGGAAAATGTTAAGAGACCTTTTTTGTAGAGAATTAAGTTTCCTACTTTTTATGTTCTATGATATTTTTTGATCAGATGCGTAGTTCTCGAGATATATCAAGATATTTAAAAGTTCCGAAGCCGCACCAACATAATAGAGATACAGAAACACCGTGGCCCCTTTCTTTGAGATAACTCTGCACTATTGCGCGCTGCAAATGCCACTTCCAGCTTAGCTGTGCAGAAGAAGAACAACAAGAAGAAGAAATATCTCGAAATATGTCCGTCAGGCCCCTTCCCTTGAGATAAATCTGCAAATATCTCGGAAACGAAGCGAGCTACGGCAAAATGTTAAGAGACCTTTTTTGTAGAAAATTAGGTTTCCTACTTTTTATGTTCTATGATATTTTTTGATCAGATGCGTAGTTCTCGAGATATATCAAGATATTTAAAAGTTCCGAAGCCGCACCAACATAATAGAGATACAGAAACACCGTGGCCCCTTTCTTTGCGATAACTCTGCACTATTGCGAGCTGCAAATGCCACTTCCAGCTTAGCTGTGCAGAAGAAGAACAACAAGAAGAAGAAATATCTCGGAATATGTCCGTCAGGCCCCTTCCCTTGAGCTAAATCTGCAAATATCTCGGAAACGATGCCAGCTATGGGAAAATGTTAAGAGACCTTTTTTGTAGAGAATTAAGTTTTCTACTTTTTATGTTTTATGATATTTCTTGATCAGATGCGTAGTTCTCGAGATATATCAAGATATTTAAAAGTTCCGAAGCCGCACCAACATAATAGAGATACAGAATCACCGTGGCCCCTTTCTTTGAGATAACTCTGCACTATTGCGCGCAGCAAATGCCACTTCCAGCTTAGCTGTGCAGAAGAAGAACAACAAGAAGAAGAAATATCTCGAAATATGTCCGTCAGGCCCCTTCCCTTGAGATATATCTGCAAATATCTCGGAAACCAAGCGAGCTATGGCAAAATGTTAAGAGACCTTTTTTGTAGAGAATTAAGTTTCCTACTTTTTATGTTCTATGATATTTTTTGATCAGATGCGTAGTTCTCGAGATATATCAAGATATTTAAAAGCTCCGAAGCTGCACCAACATAATAGAGATACAGAAACACCGTGGCCCCTTTCTTTGCGATAACTCTGCACTATTGCGAGCTGCAAATGCCACTTCCAGCTTAGCTGTGCAGAAGAAGAACAACAAGAAGAAGAAATATCTCGAAATATGTCCGTCAGGCCCCTTCCCTTGAGATAAATCTGCAAATATCTCGGAAACGATGCCAGCTATGGGAAAATGTTAAGAGACCTTTTTTGTAGAGAATTAAGTTTCCTACTTTTTATGTTCTATGATATTTTTTGATCAGATGCGTAGTTCTCGAGATATATCAAGATATTTAAAAGTTCCGAAGCCGCACCAACATAATAGAGATACAGAAACACCGTGGCCCCTTTCTTTGAGATAACTCTGCACTATTGCGCGCTGCAAATGCCACTTCCAGCTTAGCTGTGCAGAAGAAGAACAACAAGAAGAAGAAATATCTCGAAATATGTCCGTCAGGCCCCTTCCCTTGAGATAAATCTGCAAATATCTCGGAAACGAAGCGAGCTGCGGCAAAATGTTGAGAGACCTTTTTTGTAGAGAATTAAGTTTCCTACTTTTTATGTTCTATGATATTTTTTGATCAGATGCCTTAGTTCTCGAGATATATCAAGATATTTAAAAGTTCCGAAGCCGCACCAACATAATAGAGATACAGAAACACCGTGGCCCCTTTCTTTGAGATAACTCTGCACTACTGCGAGCTGCAAATGCCACTTCCAGCTTAGCTGTGCAGAAGAAGAACAACAAGAAGAAGAAATATCTCGAAATATGTCCGTCAGGCCCCTTCCCTTGAGATAAATCTGCAAATATCTCGGAAACGAAGAGAGCTATGGCAAAATGTTAAGAGACCTTTTTTATAGAGAATTAAGTTTCCTACTTTTTATGTTCTATGATATTTTTTGATCAGATGCGTAGTTCTCGAGATATATCAAGATATTTAAAAGTTCCGAAGCCGCACCAACATAATAGAGATACAGAAACACCGTGGCCCCTTTCTTTGAGATTACTCTGCACGATTGCGAGCTGGAAATGCCACTTCCAGTTTAGCTGTGCAGAAGAAGAACAACAAGAAGAAGAAATATCTCGAAATATGTCCATCAGGACCCTTCCCTTGAGATAAATCAGCAAATATCTCGGAAACGAAGCGAGCGATGGCAAAATGTTAAGAGACCTTTTTTGTAGAGAATTATGTTTCCTACAATTTATGTTCTATGATATTTTTTGATCAGAAGCGTAGTTTTCGAGATATATCGAGATATTTAAAAGTGCCGAAGCCGCACCAACATAATAGAGATACAGAAACACCGTGGCCCCTTTCTTTGGGATAACTCTGCACTATTGCGAGCTGGAAATGCCACTTCCAGTTTAGCTGTGCGGAAGAAGAACAACAAGAAGGAGAAATATCTCGAAATATGTCCGTCAGGCCCCTTCCCTTGAGATAAATCTGCAAATATCTCGGAAACGAAGAGAGCTATGGCAAAATGTTAAGAGACCTTTTTTATAGAGAATTAAGTTTCCTACTTTTTATGTTCTATGATATTTTTTGATCAGATGCGTAGTTCTCGAGATATATCAAGATATTTAAAAGTTCCGAAGCCGCACCAACATAATAGAGATACAGAAACACCGTGGCCCCTTTCTTTGAGATAACTCTGCACTATTGCGAGCTGCAAATGCCACTTCCAGCTTAGCTGTGCAGAAGAAGAACAACAAGAAGAAGAAATATCTCGAAATATGTCCGTCAGGCCCCTTCCCTTGAGATATATCTGCAAATATCTCGGAAACGAAGCGAGCTATGGCAAAATGTTAAGAGACCTTTTTTGTAGAGAATTATGTATCCTACAATTTATGTTCTATGATATTTTTTGATCAGAAGCGTGGTTTTCGAGATATATCGAGATATTTAAAAGTTCCGAAGCCGCACCAACAAAATAGAGATACAGAAACACCGTGGCCCCTTTCTTTGAGATAACTCTGCACTATTGCGAGCTGTAAATGCTACTTCCAGCTTAGCTGTGCAGAAGAAGAACAACAAGAAGAAGAAATATCTCGAAATATGTCCGTCAGGCCCCTTCCCTTGAGATAAATCTGCAAATATCTCGGAAACGAAGAGAGCTATGGCAAAATGTTAAGAGACCTTTTTTATAGAGAATTAAGTTTCCTACTTTTTATGTTCTATGATATTTTTTGATCAGATGCGTAGTTTTCGAGATATATCGAGATATTTAAAAGTTCCGAAGCCGCACCAACATAATAGAGATACAGAAACACCGTGGCCCCTTTCTTTGAGATAACTCTGCACTATTGCGAGCTGCAAATGCCACTTCCAGCTTAGCTGTGCAGAAGAAGAACAACAAGAAGAAGAAATATCTCGAAATATGTCCGTCGGCCCCTTCCCTTGAGATAAATCTGCAAATATCTCGGAAACGAAGCGAGCTATGGCAAAATGTTAAGAGACCTTTTTTGTAGAGAATTAAGTTTCCTACTTTTTATGCTCTATGATATTTTTCGATCAGAGGCGTAGTTCTCGAGATATATCAAGATATTTAAAAGTTCCGAAGCCGCACCAACATAATAGAGATACAGAAACACCGTGGCCCCTTTCTTTGAGATAACTCTGCACTATTGCGAGCTGCAAATGCCACTTCCAGCTTAGCTGTGCAGAAGAAGAACAACAAGAAGAAGAAATATCTCGAAATATGTCCGTCAGGCCCCTTCCCTTGAGATAAATCTGCAAATATCTCGGAAACGAAGCGAGCTATTGCAAAACGTTAAGAGACCTTTTTTGTAGAGAATTAAGTTTCCTACTTTTTATGTTCTATGATATTTTTTGATCAGATGCGTAGTTCTCGAGATATATCAAGATATTTAAAAGTTCCGAAGCCGCAACAACATAATAGAGATACAGAAACACCGTGGCCCCTTTCTTTGAGATAACTCTGCACTATTGCGAGCTGCAAATGCCACTTCCAGCTTAGCTGTGCAGAAGAAGAACAACAAGAAGAAGAAATATCTGGAAATATGTCCGTCAGGCCCCTTCCCTTGAGATAAATCTGCAAATATCTCGGAAACGAAGCGAGCTACGGCAAAATGTTAAGAGACCTTTTTTGTAGAAAATTAGGGTTCCTACTTTTTATGTTCTATGATATTTTTTGAACAGATGCGTAGTTCTCGAGATATATCAAGATATTTAAAAGTTCCGAAGCCGCACCAACATAATAGAGATACAGAAACACCGTGGCCCCTTTCTTTGAGATAACTCTGCACTATTGCGCGCGGCAAATGCCACTTCCAGCTTAGCTGTGCAGAAGAAGAACAACAAGAAGAAGAAATATCTCGAAATATGTCCGTCTGGCCCCTTCCCTTGGGATAAATCTGCAAATATCTCGGAAACGAAGCGAGCTATGGCAAAATGTTAAGAGACCTTTTTTGTAGAGAATTAAGTTTCCTACTTTTTATGATCTATGATATTTTTTGATCAGATGCGTAGTTCTCGAGATATATCAAGATATTTAAAAGTTCCGAAGCCGCACCAACATAATAGAGATACAGAAACACCGTGGCCCCTTTCTTTGAGATAACTCTGCACTACTGCGAGCTGCAAATGCCACTTCCAGCTTAGCTGTGCAGAAGAAGAACAACAAGAAGAAGAAATATCTCGAAATATGTCCGTCAGGCCCCTTCCCTTGAGATAAATCTGCAAATATCTCGGAAACCAAGCGAGCTATGGCAAAATGTTAAGAGACCTTTTTTGTAGAGAATTATGTTTCCTACAATTTACGTTCTCTGATATTTTTTGATCAGAAGCGTAGTTTTCGAGATATATCGAGATATTTAAAAGTTCCGAAGCCGCACCAACATAATAGAGATACAGAAACACCGTGGCCCCTTTCTTTGAGATAACTCTGCACTATTGCGCGCGGCAAATGCCACTTCCAGCTTAGCTGTGCAGAAGAAGAACAACAAGAAGAAGAAATATCTCGAAATATGTCCGTCAGGCCCCTTCCCTTGGGATAAATCTGCAAATATCTCGGAAACGAAGCGAGCTATTGCAAAACGTTAAGAGACCTTTTTTGTAGAGAATTAAGTTTCCTACTTTTTATGTTCTATGATATTTTTTGATCAGATGCGTAGTTCTCGAGATATATCAAGATATTTAAAAGTTCCGAAGCCGCAACAACATAATAGAGATACAGAAACACCGTGGCCCCTTTCTTTGAGATAACTCTGCACTATTGCGAGCTGCAAATGCCACTTCCAGCTTAGCTGTGCAGAAGAAGAACAACAAGAAGAAGAAATATCTGGAAGTATGTCCGTCAGGCCCCTTCCCTTGAGATAAATCTGCAAATATCTCGGAAACGAAGCGAGCTATTGCAAAACGTTAAGAGACCTTTTTTGTAGCGAATTAAGTTTCCTACTTTTTATGTTCTATGATATTTTTTGATCAGATGCGTAGTTCTCGAGATATATCAAGATATTTAAAAGCTCCGAAGCTGCACCAACATAATAGAGGTACAGAAACACCGTGGCCCCTTTCTTTGAGATAACTCTGCACTATTGCGAGCTGCAAATGCCACTTCCAGCTTAGCTGTGCAGAAGAAGAACAACAAGAAGAAGAAATATCTCGAAATATGTCCGTCGGCCCCTTCCCTTGAGATAAATCTGCAAATATCTCGGAAACGAAGCGAGCTATGGCAAAATGTTAAGAGACCTTTTTTGTAGAGAATTAAGTTTCCTACTTTTTATGCTCTATGATATTTTTCGATCAGAGGCGTAGTTCTCGAGATATATCAAGATATTTAAAAGTTCCGAAGCCGCACCAACATAATAGAGATACAGAAACACCGTGGCCCCTTTCTTTGAGATTACTCTGCACGATTGCGAGCTGGAAATGCCACTTCCAGTTTAGCTGTGCAGAAGAAGAACAACAAGAAGAAGAAATATCTCGAAATATGTCCGTTAGGCCCCTTCCCTTGAGATAAATCTGCAAATATCTCGGAAACGAAGCGAGCTATGGCAAAATGTTAACAGACTTTTTTGTAGAGAATTAAGTTTCCTACTTTTTATGTTCTATGATATTTTTTGATCAGAAGCGTAGTTTTCGAGATATATCGAGATATTTAAAAGTTCCGAAGCCGCACCAACATAATAGAGATACAGAAACACCGTGGCCCCTTTCTTTGAGATAACTCTGCACTAGTGCGAGCCGCAAATGCCACTTCCAGCTTAGCTGTGCAGAAGAAGAACAACAAGAAGAAGAAATATCTCGAAATATGTCCGTCAGGCCCCTTCCCTTGAGATAAATCTGCAAATATCTCGGAAACGAAGCGAGCTATTGCAAAATGTTAAGAGACCTTTTTTGTAGAGAATTGAGTTTCCTACTTTTTATGTTCTATGATATTTTTTGATCAGACGCGTAGTTCTCGAGATATATCAAGATATTTAAAAGTTCCGAAGCCGCACCAACATAATAGAGATACAGAAACACCGTGGCCCCTTTCTTTGAGATAATTCTGCACTATTGCGAGCTGCAAATGCCACTTCCAGCTTAGCTGTGCAGAAGAAGAACAACAAGAAGAAGAAATATCTCGAAATATGTCCGTCAGGCCCCTTCCCTTGAGATAAATCTGCAAATATCTCGGAAACGAAGCGAGCTATTGCAAAATGTTAAGAGACCTTTTTTGTAGAGAATTGAGTTTCCTACTTTTTATGTTCTATGATATTTTTTGATCAGATGCGTAGTTCTCGAGATATATCAGGATATTTAAAAGTTAAGAAGCCGCACCAACATAATAGAGATACAGAAACACCGTGGCCCGTTTCTTTGAGATAACTCTGCACTATTGCGAGCTGCAAATGCCACTTCCAGCTTAGCTGTGCAGAAGAAGAACAACAAGAAGAAGAAATATCTCGAAATATGTCCGTCAGGCCCCTTCCCTTGAGATAAATCTGCAAATATCTCGGAAACGAAGAGAGCTATGGCAAAATGATAAGAGACCTTTTTTGTAGAGAATTAAGTTGCCTACTTTTTATGTTCTATGATATTTTTTGATCAGATGCGTAGTTCTCGAGATATATCAAGATATTTAAAAGTTCCGAAGCCGCACCAACATAATAGAGATTCAGAAACACCGTGGCCCCTTTCTTTGAGATAACTCTGCACTTTTGCGAGCTGCAAATGCCACTTCCAGCTTAGCTGTGCAGAGGAAGAACAACAAGAAGAAGAAATATCTCGAAATATGTCCGTCAGGCCAGTTCCTTTGAGCTGAATCTGCAAATATCTCGGAAACGAAGCGAGCTATGGCAAAATGTTGAGAGACCTTTTTTGTAATGAATTATGTTTCCTACAATTTATGTTCTATGATATTTTTTGATCAGAAGCGTAGTTTTCGAGATATATTGAGATATTTAAAAGTTCCGAAGCCGCACCAACATAATAGAGATACAGAAACACCGTGGCCCCTTTCTTTCAGATAACTATGCACTATTGCGAGCTGCAAATGCCACTTCCAGCTTAGCTGTGCAGAAGAAGAACAACAAGAAGAAGAAATATCTCGAAATATGTCCGTCAGGCCCCTTCCCTCGAGATAAATCTGCAAATATCTCGGAAACGAAGCGAGCTATGGCAAAATGTTAAGAGACCTTTTTTGTAGAGAATTAAGTTTCCTACTTTTTATCTTCTATGATATTTTCTGACCAGATTCGTAGTTCTCGAGATATATCAAGATATTTAAAAGTTCCGAAGCCGCACCAACATAATAGAGATACAGAAACACCGTGGCCCCTCTCTTTGAGATAACTCTGCACTATTGCGAGCTGCAAATGCCACTTCCAGCTTAGCTGTGCAGAAGAAGAACAACAAGAGGAAGAAATATCTCGAAATATGTCCGTCAGGCCCCTTCCCTTGAGATAAATCGGCAAGTATCTCGGAAAGAAGCGAGCTATGCCAAAATGTTAAGAGACCTTATTTGTAGACAATTAAGTTTCCTACTTTTTATGTTCTATGATATTTTTTGATCAGATGCGTAGTTCTCGAGATATATCAAGATATTTAAAAGTTCCGAAGCTGCACCAACATAATAGAGGTGCAGAAACACCGTGGCCTCTTTCTTTGAGATAACTCTGCACTATTGCGAGCTGCAAATGCCACTTCCAGCTTAGCTGTGCAGAAGAGGAACAACAAGAAGAAGAAATATCTCGGAATATGTCCGTCAGGCCCCTTCCCTTGAGAGAAATCTGCAAATATCTCGGAAACGATGCCAGCTATGGGAAAATGTTAAGAAACCTTTTTTGTAGAGAATTAAGTTTCCTACTTTTTATCTTGTATGATATTTTTTGATCAGATGCGTAGTTCTCGAGATATATCAAGATATTTAAAAGTTCCGAATCCGCATCAACATAATAGAGATACAGAAACACCGTGGCCCCTTTCTTTCAGATAACTATGCACTATTGCGAGCTGTAAATGCCACTTCCAGCTTAGCTGTGCAGAAGAAGAACAACAAGAAGAAGAAATATCTCGAAATATGTCCGTCAGGCCCCTTCCCTTGAGATATATCTGCAAATATCTCGGAAACGAAGCGAGCTATGGCAAACTGTTAAGAGACCTTTTTTGTAGAGAATTATGTTTCCTACAATTTATGTTCTATGATATTTTTTGATCAGAAGCGTAGTTTTCGAGATATATCGAGATATTTAAAAGTTCCGAAGCCGCACGAACATAATAGAGATACAGAAACACCGTGGCCCCTTTCTTTGGGATAACTCTGCACTATTGCGAGCTGGAAATGCCACTTCCAGTTTAGCTGTGCAGAAGAAGAACAACAAGAAGAAGAAATATCTCGAAATATGTCCGTCAGGACCCTTCCCTTGAGATAAATCTGCAAATATCTCGGAAACGATGCCAGCTATGGGAAAATGTTAAGAGACCTTTTTTGTAGAGAATTAAGTTTCCTACTTCTTATCTTCTATGCTATTTTTTGATCAGATGCGTAGTTCTCGAGATATATCAAGATATTTAAAAGTTCCGAAGCCGCACCAACATAATAGAGATACAGAAACACCGTGGCCCCTTTCTTTGAGATAACTCTGCACTACTGCGAGCTGCAAATGCCACTTCCAGCTTAGCTGTGCAGAAGAAGAACAACAAGAAGAAGAAATATCTCGAAATATGTCCGTCAGGCCCCTTCCCTTGAGATAAATCTGCAAATATCTCGGAAACCAAGCGAGCTATGGCAAAATGTTAAGAGACCTTTTTTGTAGAGAATTATGTTTCCTACAATTTACGTTCTCTGATATTTTTTGATCAGAAGCGTAGTTTTCGAGATATATCGAGATATTTAAAAGTTCCGAAGCCGCAACAACATAATAGAGATACAGAAACACCGTGGCCCCTTTCTTTGAGATAACTCTGCACTATTGCGCGCGGCAAATGCCACTTCCAGCTTAGCTGTGCAGAAGAAGAACAACAAGAAGAAGAAATATCTCGAAATATGTCCGTCAGGCCCCTTCCCTTGGGATAAATCTGCAAATATCTCGGAAACGAAGCGAGCTATTGCAAAACGTTAAGAGACCTTTTTTGTAGAGAATTAAGTTTCCTACTTTTTATGTTCTATGATATTTTTTGATCAGATGCGTAGTTCTCGAGATATATCAAGATATTTAAAAGTTCCGAAGCCGCAACAACATAATAGAGATACAGAAACACCGTGGCCCCTTTCTTTGAGATAACTCTGCACTATTGCGAGCTGCAAATGCCACTTCCAGCTTAGCTGTGCAGAAGAAGAACAATAAGAAGAAGAAATATCTGGAAGTATGTCCGTCAGGCCCCTTCCCTTGAGATAAATCTGCAAATATCTCGGAAACGAAGCGAGCTATTGCAAAACGTTAAGAGACCTTTTTTGTAGCGAATTAAGTTTCCTACTTTTTATGTTCTATGATATTTTTTGATCAGATGCGTAGTTCTCGAGATATATCAAGATATTTAAAAGCTCCGAAGCTGCACCAACATAATAGAGGTACAGAAACACCGTGGCCCCTTTCTTTGAGATAACTCTGCACTATTGCGAGCTGCAAATGCCACTTCCAGCTTAGCTGTGCAGAAGAAGAACAACAAGAAGAAGAAATATCTCGAAATATGTCCGTCGGCCCCTTCCCTTGAGATAAATCTGCAAATATCTCGGAAACGAAGCGAGCTATGGCAAAATGTTAAGAGACCTTTTTTGTAGAGAATTAAGTTTCCTACTTTTTATGCTCTATGATATTTTTCGATCAGAGGCGTAGTTCTCGAGATATATCAAGATATTTAAAAGTTCCGAAGCCGCACCAACATAATAGAGATACAGAAACACCGTGGCCCCTTTCTTTGAGATAACTCTGCACTAGTGCGAGCCGCAAATGCCACTTCCAGCTTAGCTGTGCAGAAGAAGAACAACAAGAAGAAGAAATATCTCGAAATATGTCCGTCAGGCCCCTTCCCTTGAGATAAATCTGCAAATATCTCGGAAACGAAGCGAGCTATTGCAAAATGTTAAGCGACCTTTTTTGTAGAGAATTGAGTTTCCTACTTTTTATGTTCTATGATATTTTTTGATCAGACGCGTAGTTCTCGAGATATATCGAGATATTTAAAAGTTCCGAAGCCGCACGAACATAATAGAGATACAGAAACACCGTGGCCCCTTTCTTTGGGATAACTCTGCACTATTGCGAGCTGGAAATGCCACTTCCAGTTTAGCTGTGCAGAAGAAGAACAACAAGAAGAAGAAATATCTCGAAATATGTCCGTCAGGACCCTTCCCTTGAGATAAATCTGCAAATATCTCGGAAACGATGCCAGCTATGGGAAAATGTTAAGAGACCTTTTTTGTAGAGAATTAAGTTTCCTACTTCTTATCTTCTATGCTATTTTTTGATCAGATGCGTAGTTCTCGAGATATATCAAGATATTTAAAAGTTCCGAAGCCGCACCAACATAATAGAGATACAGAAACACCGTGGCCCCTTTCTTTGAGATAACTCTGCACTATTGCGAGCTGTAAATGCCACTTCCAGCTTAGCTGTGCAGAAGAAGAACAACAAGAAGAAGAAATATCTCGAAATATGTCCGTCAGGCCCCTTCCCTTGAGATAAATCGGCAAGTATCTCGGAAACGAAGCGAGCTATGGCAAAATGTTAAGAGACCTTTTTTGTAGACAATTATGTTTCCTACAATTTATGTTCTATGATATTTCTTGATCAGATGCGTAGTTCTCGAGATATATCAAGATATTTAAAAGTTCCGAAGCCGCACCAACATAATAGAGATACAGAAACACCGTGGCCCCTCTCTTTGAGATAACTCTGCACTATTGCGAGCTGGAAATGCCACTTCCGGTTTAGCTGTGCAGAAGAAGAACAACAAGAAGAAGAAATATCTCGAAATATGTCCGTTAGGCCCCTTCCCTTGAGATAAATCTGCAAATATCTCGGAAACGAAGCGAGCTATGGCAAAATGTTAACAGACTTTTTTGTAGAGAATTAAGTTTCCTACTTTTTATGTTCTATGATATTTTTTGATCAGAAGCGTAGTTTTCGAGATATATCGAGATATTTAAAAGTTCCGAAGCCGCACCAACATAATAGAGATACAGAAACACCGTGGCCCCTTTCTTTGAGATAACTCTGCACTATTGCGAGCTGCAAATGCCACTTCCAGCTTAGCTGTGCAGAAGAAGAACAACAAGAAGAAGAAATATCTCGAAATATGTCCGTCAGGCCCCTTCCCTTGAGATAAATCTGCAAATATCTCGGAAACGAAGCGAGCTATTGCAAAATGTTAAGAGACCTTTTTTGTAGAGAATTGAGTTTCCTACTTTTTATGTTCTATGATATTTTTTGATCAGATGCGTAGTTCTCGAGATATATCAGGATATTTAAAAGTTAAGAAGCCGCACCAACATAATAGAGATACAGAAACACCGTGGCCCGTTTCTTTGAGATAACTCTGCACTATTGCGAGCTGCAAATGCCACTTCCAGCTTAGCTGTGCAGAAGAAGAACAACAAGAAGAAGAAATATCTCGAAATATGTCCGTCAGGCCCCTTCCCTTGAGATAAATCTGCAAATATCTCGGAAACGAAGAGAGCTATGGCAAAATGATAAGAGACCTTTTTTGTAGAGAATTAAGTTGCCTACTTTTTATGTTCTATGATATTTTTTGATCAGATGCGTAGTTCTCGAGATATATCAAGATATTTAAAAGTTCCGAAGCCGCACCAACATAATAGAGATTCAGAAACACCGTGGCCCCTTTCTTTGAGATAACTCTGCACTTTTGCGAGCTGCAAATGCCACTTCCAGCTTAGCTGTGCAGAGGAAGAACAACAAGAAGAAGAAATATCTCGAAATATGTCCGTCAGGCCAGTTCCTTTGAGCTGAATCTGCAAATATCTCGGAAACGAAGCGAGCTATGGCAAAATGTTGAGAGACCTTTTTTGTAATGAATTATGTTTCCTACAATTTATGTTCTATGATATTTTTTGATCAGAAGCGTAGTTTTCGAGATATATTGAGATATTTAAAAGTTCCGAAGCCGCACCAACATAATAGAGATACAGAAACACCGTGGCCCCTTTCTTTCAGATAACTATGCACTATTGCGAGCTGCAAATGCCACTTCCAGCTTAGCTGTGCAGAAGAAGAACAACAAGAAGAAGAAATATCTCGAAATATGTCCGTCAGGCCCCTTCCCTCGAGATAAATCTGCAAATATCTCGGAAACGAAGCGAGCTATGGCAAAATGTTAAGAGACCTTTTTTGTAGAGAATTAAGTTTCCTACTTTTTATCTTCTATGATATTTTCTGACCAGATTCGTAGTTCTCGAGATATATCAAGATATTTAAAAGTTCCGAAGCCGCACCAACATAATAGAGATACAGAAACACCGTGGCCCCTCTCTTTGAGATAACTCTGCACTATTGCGAGCTGCAAATGCCACTTCCAGCTTAGCTGTGCAGAAGAAGAACAACAAGAGGAAGAAATATCTCGAAATATGTCCGTCAGGCCCCTTCCCTTGAGATAAATCGGCAAGTATCTCGGAAAGAAGCGAGCTATGCCAAAATGTTAAGAGACCTTATTTGTAGACAATTAAGTTTCCTACTTTTTATGTTCTATGATATTTTTTGATCAGATGCGTAGTTCTCGAGATATATCAAGATATTTAAAAGTTCCGAAGCTGCACCAACATAATAGAGGTGCAGAAACACCGTGGCCTCTTTCTTTGAGATAACTCTGCACTATTGCGAGCTGCAAATGCCACTTCCAGCTTAGCTGTGCAGAAGAGGAACAACAAGAAGAAGAAATATCTCGGAATATGTCCGTCAGGCCCCTTCCCTTGAGATAAATCTGCAAATATCTCGGAAACGATGCCAGCTATGGGAAAATGTTAAGAAACCTTTTTTGTAGAGAATTAAGTTTCCTACTTTTTATCTTGTATGATATTTTTTGATCAGATGCGTAGTTCTCGAGATATATCAAGATATTTAAAAGTTCCGAATCCGCATCAACATAATAGAGATACAGAAACACCGTGGCCCCTTTCTTTCAGATAACTATGCACTATTGCGAGCTGTAAATGCCACTTCCAGCTTAGCTGTGCAGAAGAAGAACAACAAGAAGAAGAAATATCTCGAAATATGTCCGTCAGGCCCCTTCCCTTGAGATAAATCTGCAAATATCTCGGAAACGAAGCGAGCTATTGCAAAATGTTAAGAGACCTTTTTTGTAGAGAATTGAGTTTCCTACTTTTTATGTTCTATGATATTTTTTGATCAGACGCGTAGTTCTCGAGATATATCGAGATATTTAAAAGTTCCGAAGCCGCACGAACATAATAGAGATACAGAAACACCGTGGCCCCTTTCTTTGGGATAACTCTGCACTATTGCGAGCTGGAAATGCCACTTCCAGTTTAGCTGTGCAGAAGAAGAACAACAAGAAGAAGAAATATCTCGAAATATGTCCGTCAGGACCCTTCCCTTGAGATAAATCTGCAAATATCTCGGAAACGATGCCAGCTATGGGAAAATGTTAAGAGACCTTTTTTGTAGAGAATTAAGTTTCCTACTTCTTATCTTCTATGCTATTTTTTGATCAGATGCGTAGTTCTCGAGATATATCAAGATATTTAAAAGTTCCGAAGCCGCACCAACATAATAGAGATACAGAAACACCGTGGCCCCTTTCTTTGAGATAACTCTGCACTATTGCGAGCTGTAAATGCCACTTCCAGCTTAGCTGTGCAGAAGAAGAACAACAAGAAGAAGAAATATCTCGAAATATGTCCGTCAGGCCCCTTCCCTTGAGATAAATCGGCAAGTATCTCGGAAACGAAGCGAGCTATGGCAAAATGTTAAGAGACCTTTTTTGTAGACAATTATGTTTCCTACAATTTATGTTCTATGATATTTCTTGATCAGATGCGTAGTTCTCGAGATATATCAAGATATTTAAAAGTTCCGAAGCCGCACCAACATAATAGAGATACAGAAACACCGTGGCCCCTCTCTTTGAGATAACTCTGCACTATTGCGAGCTGGAAATGCCACTTCCGGTTTAGCTGTGCAGAAGAAGAACAACAAGAAGAAGAAATATCTCGAAATATGTCCGTTAGGCCCCTTCCCTTGAGATAAATCTGCAAATATCTCGGAAACGAAGCGAGCTATGGCAAAATGTTAACAGACTTTTTTGTAGAGAATTAAGTTTCCTACTTTTTATGTTCTATGATATTTTTTGATCAGAAGCGTAGTTTTCGAGATATATCGAGATATTTAAAAGTTCCGAAGCCGCACCAACATAATAGAGATACAGAAACACCGTGGCCCCTTTCTTTGAGATAACTCTGCACTATTGCGAGCTGCAAATGCCACTTCCAGCTTAGCTGTGCAGAAGAAGAACAACAAGAAGAAGAAATATCTCGAAATATGTCCGTCAGGCCCCTTCCCTTGAGATAAATCTGCAAATATCTCGGAAACGAAGCGAGCTATTGCAAAATGTTAAGAGACCTTTTTTGTAGAGAATTGAGTTTCCTACTTTTTATGTTCTATGATATTTTTTGATCAGATGCGTAGTTCTCGAGATATATCAGGATATTTAAAAGTTAAGAAGCCGCACCAACATAATAGAGATACAGAAACACCGTGGCCCGTTTCTTTGAGATAACTCTGCACTATTGCGAGCTGCAAATGCCACTTCCAGCTTAGCTGTGCAGAAGAAGAACAACAAGAAGAAGAAATATCTCGAAATATGTCCGTCAGGCCCCTTCCCTTGAGATAAATCTGCAAATATCTCGGAAACGAAGAGAGCTATGGCAAAATGATAAGAGACCTTTTTTGTAGAGAATTAAGTTGCCTACTTTTTATGTTCTATGATATTTTTTGATCAGATGCGTAGTTCTCGAGATATATCAAGATATTTAAAAGTTCCGAAGCCGCACCAACATAATAGAGATTCAGAAACACCGTGGCCCCTTTCTTTGAGATAACTCTGCACTTTTGCGAGCTGCAAATGCCACTTCCAGCTTAGCTGTGCAGAGGAAGAACAACAAGAAGAAGAAATATCTCGAAATATGTCCGTCAGGCCAGTTCCTTTGAGCTGAATCTGCAAATATCTCGGAAACGAAGCGAGCTATGGCAAAATGTTGAGAGACCTTTTTTGTAATGAATTATGTTTCCTACAATTTATGTTCTATGATATTTTTTGATCAGAAGCGTAGTTTTCGAGATATATTGAGATATTTAAAAGTTCCGAAGCCGCACCAACATAATAGAGATACAGAAACACCGTGGCCCCTTTCTTTCAGATAACTATGCACTATTGCGAGCTGCAAATGCCACTTCCAGCTTAGCTGTGCAGAAGAAGAACAACAAGAAGAAGAAATATCTCGAAATATGTCCGTCAGGCCCCTTCCCTCGAGATAAATCTGCAAATATCTCGGAAACGAAGCGAGCTATGGCAAAATGTTAAGAGACCTTTTTTGTAGAGAATTAAGTTTCCTACTTTTTATCTTCTATGATATTTTCTGACCAGATTCGTAGTTCTCGAGATATATCAAGATATTTAAAAGTTCCGAAGCCGCACCAACATAATAGAGATACAGAAACACCGTGGCCCCTCTCTTTGAGATAACTCTGCACTATTGCGAGCTGCAAATGCCACTTCCAGCTTAGCTGTGCAGAAGAAGAACAACAAGAGGAAGAAATATCTCGAAATATGTCCGTCAGGCCCCTTCCCTTGAGATAAATCGGCAAGTATCTCGGAAAGAAGCGAGCTATGCCAAAATGTTAAGAGACCTTATTTGTAGACAATTAAGTTTCCTACTTTTTATGTTCTATGATATTTTTTGATCAGATGCGTAGTTCTCGAGATATATCAAGATATTTAAAAGTTCCGAAGCTGCACCAACATAATAGAGGTGCAGAAACACCGTGGCCTCTTTCTTTGAGATAACTCTGCACTATTGCGAGCTGCAAATGCCACTTCCAGCTTAGCTGTGCAGAAGAGGAACAACAAGAAGAAGAAATATCTCGGAATATGTCCGTCAGGCCCCTTCCCTTGAGATAAATCTGCAAATATCTCGGAAACGATGCCAGCTATGGGAAAATGTTAAGAAACCTTTTTTGTAGAGAATTAAGTTTCCTACTTTTTATCTTGTATGATATTTTTTGATCAGATGCGTAGTTCTCGAGATATATCAAGATATTTAAAAGTTCCGAATCCGCATCAACATAATAGAGATACAGAAACACCGTGGCCCCTTTCTTTCAGATAACTATGCACTATTGCGAGCTGTAAATGCCACTTCCAGCTTAGCTGTGCAGAAGAAGAACAACAAGAAGAAGAAATATCTCGAAATATGTCCGTCAGGCCCCTTCCCTTGAGATATATCTGCAAATATCTCGGAAACGAAGCGAGCTATGGCAAACTGTTAAGAGACCTTTTTTGTAGAGAATTATGTTTCCTACAATTTATGTTCTATGATATTTTTTGATCAGAAGCGTAGTTTTCGAGATATATCGAGATATTTAAAAGTTCCGAAGCCGCACGAACATAATAGAGATACAGAAACACCGTGGCCCCTTTCTTTGGGATAACTCTGCACTATTGCGAGCTGGAAATGCCACTTCCAGTTTAGCTGTGCAGAAGAAGAACAACAAGAAGAAGAAATATCTCGAAATATGTCCGTCAGGACCCTTCCCTTGAGATAAATCTGCAAATATCTCGGAAACGATGCCAGCTATGGGAAAATGTTAAGAGACCTTTTTTGTAGAGAATTAAGTTTCCTACTTCTTATCTTCTATGCTATTTTTTGATCAGATGCGTAGTTCTCGAGATATATCAAGATATTTAAAAGTTCCGAAGCCGCACCAACATAATAGAGATACAGAAACACCGTGGCCCCTTTCTTTGAGATAACTCTGCACTATTGCGAGCTGTAAATGCCACTTCCAGCTTAGCTGTGCAGAAGAAGAACAACAAGAAGAAGAAATATCTCGAAATATGTCCGTCAGGCCCCTTCCCTTGAGATAAATCGGCAAGTATCTCGGAAACGAAGCGAGCTATGGCAAAATGTTAAGAGACCTTTTTTGTAGACAATTATGTTTCCTACAATTTATGTTCTATGATATTTCTTGATCAGATGCGTAGTTCTCGAGATATATCCAGATATTTAAAAGTTCCGAAGCCGCACCAACATAATAGAGATACAGAAACACCGTGGCCCCTCTCTTTGAGATAACTCTGCACTATTGCGAGCTGGAAATGCCACTTCCGGTTTAGCTGTGCAGAAGAAGAACAACAAGAAGAAGAAATATCTCGAAATATGTCCGTTAGGCCCCTTCCCTTGAGATAAATCTGCAAATATCTCGGAAACGAAGCGAGCTATGGCAAAATGTTAACAGACTTTTTTGTAGAGAATTAAGTTTCCTACTTTTTATGTTCTATGATATTTTTGGATCAGAAGCGTAGTTTTCGAGATATATCGAGATATTTAAAAGTTCCGAAGCCGCACCAACATAATAGAGATACAGAAACACCGTGGCCCCTTTCTTTGAGATAACTCTGCACTATTGCGAGCTGCAAATGCCACTTCCAGCTTAGCTGTGCAGAAGAAGAACAACAAGAAGAAGAAATATCTCGAAATATGTCCGTCAGGCCCCTTCCCTTGAGATAAATCTGCAAATATCTCGGAAACGAAGCGAGCTATTGCAAAATGTTAAGAGACCTTTTTTGTAGAGAATTGAGTTTCCTACTTTTTATGTTCTATGATATTTTTTGATCAGATGCGTAGTTCTCGAGATATATCAGGATATTTAAAAGTTAAGAAGCCGCACCAACATAATAGAGATACAGAAACACCGTGGCCCGTTTCTTTGAGATAACTCTGCACTATTGCGAGCTGCAAATGCCACTTCCAGCTTAGCTGTGCAGAAGAAGAACAACAAGAAGAAGAAATATCTCGAAATATGTCCGTCAGGCCCCTTCCCTTGAGATAAATCTGCAAATATCTCGGAAACGAAGAGAGCTATGGCAAAATGATAAGAGACCTTTTTTGTAGAGAATTAAGTTGCCTACTTTTTATGTTCTATGATATTTTTTGATCAGATGCGTAGTTCTCGAGATATATCAAGATATTTAAAAGTTCCGAAGCCGCACCAACATAATAGAGATTCAGAAACACCGTGGCCCCTTTCTTTGAGATAACTCTGCACTTTTGCGAGCTGCAAATGCCACTTCCAGCTTAGCTGTGCAGAGGAAGAACAACAAGAAGAAGAAATATCTCGAAATATGTCCGTCAGGCCAGTTCCTTTGAGCTGAATCTGCAAATATCTCGGAAACGAAGCGAGCTATGGCAAAATGTTGAGAGACCTTTTTTGTAATGAATTATGTTTCCTACAATTTATGTTCTATGATATTTTTTGATCAGAAGCGTAGTTTTCGAGATATATTGAGATATTTAAAAGTTCCGAAGCCGCACCAACATAATAGAGATACAGAAACACCGTGGCCCCTTTCTTTCAGATAACTATGCACTATTGCGAGCTGCAAATGCCACTTCCAGCTTAGCTGTGCAGAAGAAGAACAACAAGAAGAAGAAATATCTCGAAATATGTCCGTCAGGCCCCTTCCCTCGAGATAAATCTGCAAATATCTCGGAAACGAAGCGAGCTATGGCAAAATGTTAAGAGACCTTTTTTGTAGAGAATTAAGTTTCCTACTTTTTATCTTCTATGATATTTTCTGACCAGATTCGTAGTTCTCGAGATATATCAAGATATTTAAAAGTTCCGAAGCCGCACCAACATAATAGAGATACAGAAACACCGTGGCCCCTCTCTTTGAGATAACTCTGCACTATTGCGAGCTGCAAATGCCACTTCCAGCTTAGCTGTGCAGAAGAAGAACAACAAGAGGAAGAAATATCTCGAAATATGTCCGTCAGGCCCCTTCCCTTGAGATAAATCGGCAAGTATCTCGGAAAGAAGCGAGCTATGCCAAAATGTTAAGAGACCTTATTTGTAGACAATTAAGTTTCCTACTTTTTATGTTCTATGATATTTTTTGATCAGATGCGTAGTTCTCGAGATATATCAAGATATTTAAAAGTTCCGAAGCTGCACCAACATAATAGAGGTGCAGAAACACCGTGGCCTCTTTCTTTGAGATAACTCTGCACTATTGCGAGCTGCAAATGCCACTTCCAGCTTAGCTGTGCAGAAGAGGAACAACAAGAAGAAGAAATATCTCGGAATATGTCCGTCAGGCCCCTTCCCTTGAGATAAATCTGCAAATATCTCGGAAACGATGCCAGCTATGGGAAAATGTTAAGAAACCTTTTTTGTAGAGAATTAAGTTTCCTACTTTTTATCTTGTATGATATTTTTTGATCAGATGCGTAGTTCTCGAGATATATCAAGATATTTAAAAGTTCCGAATCCGCATCAACATAATAGAGATACAGAAACACCGTGGCCCCTTTCTTTCAGATAACTATGCACTATTGCGAGCTGTAAATGCCACTTCCAGCTTAGCTGTGCAGAAGAAGAACAACAAGAAGAAGAAATATCTCGAAATATGTCCGTCAGGCCCCTTCCCTTGAGATATATCTGCAAATATCTCGGAAACGAAGCGAGCTATGGCAAACTGTTAAGAGACCTTTTTTGTAGAGAATTATGTTTCCTACAATTTATGTTCTATGATATTTTTTGATCAGAAGCGTAGTTTTCGAGATATATCGAGATATTTAAAAGTTCCGAAGCCGCACGAACATAATAGAGATACAGAAACACCGTGGCCCCTTTCTTTGGGATAACTCTGCACTATTGCGAGCTGGAAATGCCACTTCCAGTTTAGCTGTGCAGAAGAAGAACAACAAGAAGAAGAAATATCTCGAAATATGTCCGTCAGGACCCTTCCCTTGAGATAAATCTGCAAATATCTCGGAAACGATGCCAGCTATGGGAAAATGTTAAGAGACCTTTTTTGTAGAGAATTAAGTTTCCTACTTTTTATCTTCTATGCTATTTTTTGATCAGATGCGTAGTTCTCGAGATATATCAAGATATTTAAAAGTTCCGAAGCCGCACCAACATAATAGAGATACAGAAACACCGTGGCCCCTTTCTTTGAGATAACTCTGCACTATTGCGAGCTGTAAATGCCACTTCCAGCTTAGCTGTGCAGAAGAAGAACAACAAGAAGAAGAAATATCTCGAAAAATGTCCGTCAGGCCCCTTCCCTTGAGATAAATCGGCAAGTATCTCGGAAACGAAGCGAGATATGGCAAAATGTTAAGAGACCTTTTTTGTAGACAATTATGTTTCCTACAATTTATGTTCTATGATATTTCTTGATCAGATGCGTAGTTCTCGAGATATATCAAGATATTTAAAAGTTCCGAAGCCGCACCAACATAATAGAGATACAGAAACACCGTGGCCCCTTTCTTTGAGATAACTCTGCACTATTGCGAGCTGCAAATGCCACTTCCAGCTTAGCTGTGCAGAAGAGGAACAACAAGAAGAAGAAATATCTCGGAATATGTCCGTCAGGCCCCTTCCCTTGAGATAAATCTGCAAATATCTCGGAAACGATGCCAGCTATGGGAAAATGTTAAGAAACCTTTTTTGTAGAGAATTAAGTTTCCTACTTTTTATCTTGTATGATATTTTTTGATCAGATGCGTAGTTCTCGAGATATATCAAGATATTTAAAAGTTCCGAAGCCGCACCAACATAATAGAGATACAGAAACACCGTGGCCCCTCTCTTTGAGATAACTCTGCACTATTGCGAGCTGGAAATGCC
This sequence comes from Osmia lignaria lignaria, assembly GCF_051020975.1. Taxonomy (NCBI): domain Eukaryota; kingdom Metazoa; phylum Arthropoda; class Insecta; order Hymenoptera; family Megachilidae; genus Osmia; species Osmia lignaria. The sequence continues at coordinate 3,239,350 of NW_027478162.1, read as the reverse complement.
ACTTCCGGTTTAGCTGTGCAGAAGAAGAACAACAAGAAGAAGAAATATCTCGAAATATGTCCGTTAGGCCCCTTCCCTTGAGATAAATCTGCAAATATCTCGGAAACGAAGCGAGCTATGGCAAAATGTTAACAAACTTTTTTGTAGAGAATTAAGTTTCCAACTTTTTATGTTCTATGATATTTTTTGATCAGAAGCGTAGTTTTCGAGATATATCGAGATATTTAAAAGTTCCGAAGCCGCACCAACATAATAGAGATACAGAAACACCGTGGCCCCTTTCTTTGAGATAACTCTGCACTAGTGCGAGCCGCAAATGCCACTTCCAGCTTAGCTGTGCAGAAGAAGAACAACAAGAAGAAGAAATATCTCGAAATATGTCCGTCAGGCCCCTTCCCTTGAGATAAATCTGCAAATATCTCGGAAACGAAGCGAGCTATTGCAAAATGTTAAGAGACCTTTTTTGTAGAGAATTGAGTTTCCTACTTTTTATGTTCTATGATATTTTTTGATCAGACGCGTAGTTCTCGAGATATATCAAGATATTTAAAAGTTCCGAAGCCGCACCAACATAATAGAGATACAGAAACACCGTGGCCCCTCTCTTTGAGATAACTCTGCACTATTGCGAGCTGGAAATGCCACTTCCGGTTTAGCTGTGCAGAAGAAGAACAACAAGAAGAAGAAATATCTCGAAATATGTCCGTTAGGCCCCTTCCCTTGAGATAAATCTGCAAATATCTAGGAAACGAAGCGAGCTATGGCGAAATGTTAACAGACTTTTTTGTAGAGAATTAAGTTTCCTACTTTTTATGTTCTATGATATTTTTTGATCAGATGCGTAGTTCTCGAGAGATATCAAGATATTTAAAAGTTCCGAAGCCGCACCAACATAATAGAGATACAGAAACACCGTGGCCCCTTTCTTTGAGATAACTCTGCACTATTGCGAGCTGTAAATGCCACTTCCAGCTTAGCTGTGCAGAAGAAGAACAAGAAGAAGAAATATCTCGAAATATGTCCGTCACGCCCCTTCCCTTGAGATAAATCTGCAAATATCTCGGAAACGAAGAGAGCTATGGCAAAATGATAAGAGACCTTTTTTGTAGAGAATTAAGTTGCCTACTTTTTATGTTCTATGATATTTTTTGATCAGATGCGTAGTTCTCGAGATATATCAAGATATTTAAAAGTTCCGAAGCCGCACCAACATAATAGAGATTCAGAAACACCGTGGCCCCTTTCTTTGAGATAACTCTGCACTTTTGCGAGCTGCAAATGCCACTTCCAGCTTAGCTGTGCAGAAGAAGAACAACAAGAAGAAATATCTCGAAATATGTCCGTCACGCCCCTTCCCTTGAGATAAATCTGCAAATATCTCGGAAACGAAGAGAGCTATGGCAAAATGATAAGAGACCTTTTTTGTAGAGAATTAAGTTGCCTACTTTTTATGTTCTATGATATTTTTTGATCAGATGCGTAGTTCTCGAGATATATCAAGATATTTAAAAGTTCCGAAGCCGCACCAACATAATAGAGATTCAGAAACACCGTGGCCCCTTTCTTTGAGATAACTCTGCACTTTTGCGAGCTGCAAATGCCACTTCCAGCTTAGCTGTGCAGAGGAAGAACAACAAGAAGAAGAAATATCTCGAAATATGTCCGTCAGGCCAGTTCCTTTGAGCTGAATCTGCAAATATCTCGGAAACGAAGCGAGCTATGGCAAAATGTTGAGAGACCTTTTTTGTAGAGAATTAAGTTTCCTACTTTTTATCTTCTATGATATTTTCTGACCAGATTCGTAGTTCTCGAGATATATCAAGATATTTAAAAGTTCCGAAGCCGCACCAACATAATAGAGATACAGAAACACCGTGGCCTCTTTCTTTGAGATAACTCCGCACTATTGCGAGCTGCAAATGCCACTTCCAGCTTAGCTGTGCAGAAGAGGAACAACAAGAAGAAGAAATATCTCGGAATATGTCCGTCAGGCCCCTTCCCTTGAGATAAATCTGCAAATATCTCGGAAACGATGCCAGCTATGGGAAAATGTTTAGAAACCTTTTTTGTAGAGAATTAAGTTTCCTACTTTTTATCTTCTATGATATTTTTTGATCAGATGCGTAGTTCTCGAGATATATCAAGATATTTAAAAGTTCCGAAGCCGCACCAACATAATAGAGATACAGAAACACCGTGGCCCCTTTCTTTGAGATAACTCTGCACTATTGCGAGCTGTAAATGCCACTTCCAGCTTAGCTGTGCAGAAGAAGAACAACAAGAAGAAGAAATATCTCGAAATATGTCCGTCAGGCCCCTTCCCTTGAGATATATCTGCAAATATCTCGGAAACAAAGCGAGCTATGGCAAAATGTTAAGAGACCTTTTTTGTAGAGAATTATGTTTCCTACAATTTATGTTCTATGATATTTTTTGATCAGAAGCGTAGTTTTCGAGATATATCGAGATATTTAAAAGTTCCGAAGCCGCACCAACATAATAGAGATACAGAAACACCGTGGCCCCTCTCTTCGAGATAACTCTGCACTATTGCGAGCTGGAAATGCCACTTCCAGCTTAGCTGTGCAGAAGAAGAACAACAAGAAGAAGAAATATCACGAAATATGTCCGTTAGGCCCCTTCCCTTGAGATAAATCTGCAAATATCTCGGAAACGAAGCGAGCTATGGCAAAATGTTAAGAGACCTTTTTTGTAGAGAATTGAGTTTCCTACTTTTTATGTTCTATGATATTTTTTGATCAGATGCGTAGTTCTCGAGATATATCAGGATATTTTAAAGTTCCGAAGCCGCACCAACATAATAGAGATACAGAAACACCGTGGCCCCTTTCTTTGAGATAACTCTGCACTATTGCGAGCTGCAAATGCCACTTCCAGCTTAGCTGTGCAGAAGAAGAACAACAAGAAGAAGAAATATCTCGAAATATGTCCGTCAGGCCCCTTCCCTTGAGATAAATCTGCAAATATCTCGGAAACGAAGAGAGCTATGGCAAAATGATAAGAGACCTTTTTTGTAGAGAATTAAGTTGCCTACTTTTTATGTTCTATGATATTTTTTGATCAGATGCGTAGTTCTCGAGATATATCAAGATATTTAAAAGTTCCGAAGCCGCACCAACATAATAGAGATACAGAAACACCGTGGCCCCTTTCTTTGAGATAACTCTGCACTATTGCGCGCTGCAAATGCCACTTCCAGCTTAGCTGTGCAGAGGAAGAACAACAAGAAGAAGAAATATCTCGAAATATGTCCGTCAGGCCAGTTCCTTTGAGCTGAATCTGCAAATATCTCGGAAACGAAGCGAGCTATGGCAAAATGTTGAGAGACCTTTTTTGTAGAGAATTAAGTTTCCTACTTTTTATCTTCTATGATATTTTCTGACCAGATTCGTAGTTCTCGAGATATATCAAGATATTTAAAAGTTCCGAAGCCGCACCAACATAATAGAGATACAGAAACACCGTGGCCTCTTTCTTTGAGATAACTCCGCACTATTGCGAGCTGCAAATGCCACTTCCAGCTTAGCTGTGCAGAAGAGGAACAACAAGAAGAAGAAATATCTCGGAATATGTCCGTCAGGCCCCTTCCCTTGAGATAAATCTGCAAATATCTCGGAAACGATGCCAGCTATGGGAAAATGTTTAGAAACCTTTTTTGTAGAGAATTAAGTTTCCTACTTTTTATCTTCTATGATATTTTTTGATCAGATGCGTAGTTCTCGAGATATATCAAGATATTTAAAAGTTCCGAAGCCGCACCAACATAATAGAGATACAGAAACACCGTGGCCCCTTTCTTTGAGATAACTCTGCACTATTGCGAGCTGTAAATGCCACTTCCAGCTTAGCTGTGCAGAAGAAGAACAACAAGAAGAAGAAATATCTCGAAATATGTCCGTCAGGCCCCTTCCCTTGAGATATATCTGCAAATATCTCGGAAACAAAGCGAGCTATGGCAAAATGTTAAGAGACCTTTTTTGTAGAGAATTATGTTTCCTACAATTTATGTTCTATGATATTTTTTGATCAGAAGCGTAGTTTTCGAGATATATCGAGATATTTAAAAGTTCCGAAGCCGCACCAACATAATAGAGATACAGAAACACCGTGGCCCCTCTCTTCGAGATAACTCTGCACTATTGCGAGCTGGAAATGCCACTTCCAGCTTAGCTGTGCAGAAGAAGAACAACAAGAAGAAGAAATATCACGAAATATGTCCGTTAGGCCCCTTCCCTTGAGATAAATCTGCAAATATCTCGGAAACGAAGCGAGCTATGGCAAAATGTTAAGAGACCTTTTTTGTAGAGAATTGAGTTTCCTACTTTTTATGTTCTATGATATTTTTTGATCAGATGCGTAGTTCTCGAGATATATCAGGATATTTTAAAGTTCCGAAGCCGCACCAACATAATAGAGATACAGAAACACCGTGGCCCCTTTCTTTGAGATAACTCTGCACTATTGCGAGCTGCAAATGCCACTTCCAGCTTAGCTGTGCAGAAGAAGAACAACAAGAAGAAGAAATATCTCGAAATATGTCCGTCAGGCCCCTTCCCTTGAGATAAATCTGCAAATATCTCGGAAACGAAGAGAGCTATGGCAAAATGATAAGAGACCTTTTTTGTAGAGAATTAAGTTGCCTACTTTTTATGTTCTATGATATTTTTTGATCAGATGCGTAGTTCTCGAGATATATCAAGATATTTAAAAGTTCCGAAGCCGCACCAACATAATAGAGATACAGAAACACCGTGGCCCCTTTCTTTGAGATAACTCTGCACTATTGCGCGCTGCAAATGCCACTTCCAGCTTAGCTGTGCAGAGGAAGAACAACAAGAAGAAGAAATATCTCGAAATATGTCCGTCAGGCCAGTTCCTTTGAGCTGAATCTGCAAATATCTCGGAAACGAAGCGAGCTATGGCAAAATGTTAAGAGACGTTTTTTGTAGAGAATTATGTTTCCTACAATTTATGTTCTATGATATTTTTTGATCAGAAGCGTAGTTTTCGAGATATATCGAGATATTTAAAAGTTCCGAAGCCGCACCAACATAATAGAGATACAGAAACACCGTGGCCCCTTTCTTTGAGATAACTCTGCACTAGTGCGAGCTGCAAATGCCACTTCCAGCTTAGCTGTGCAGAAGAAGAACAACAAGAAGAAGAAATATCACGAAATATGTCCGTTAGGCCCCTTCCCTTGAGATAAATCTGCAAATATCTCGGAAACGAAGCGAGCTATGGCAAAATGTTAAGAGACCTTTTTTGTAGCGAATTAAGTTTCCTACTTTTTATCTTCTATGATATTTTCTGATCAGATGCGTAGTTCTCGAGATATATCAAGATATTTAAAAGTTCCGAAGCCGCACCAACATAATAGAGATACAGAAACACCGTGGCCCCTCTCTTTGAGATAACTCTGCACAATTGCGAGCTGCAAATGCCACTTCCAGCTTAGCTGTGCAGAAGAGGAACAACAAGAAGAAGAAATATCTCGAAATATGTCCGTCAGGCCCCTTCCCTTGAGATAAATCTGCAAATATCTCGGAAACGAAGCGAGCTATGGCAAAATGTTAAGAGACCTTTTGTGTAGAGAATTATGTTTCCTACTTTTTATGTTCTATGATATTTTTTGATCAGACGCGTAGTTCTCGAGATATATCAAGATATTTAAAAGTTCCGAAGCCGCACCAACATAATAGAGATACAGAAACACCGTGGCTCCTTTCTTTGAGATAACTCTGCACTATTGCGACCTGGAAATGCCACTTCCAGTTTAGCTGTGCAGAAGAAGAACAACAAGAAGAAGAAATATCTCGAAATATGTCCGTTAGGCCCCTTCCCTTGAGATAAATCTGCAAATATCTCGGAAACGAAGCGAGCTATGGCAAAATGTTAAGAGACCTTTTTTGTAGAGAATTAAGTTTCCTACGTCTTATGTTCTATGATATTTTTTGATCAGATGCGTAGTTCTCGAGATATATCAATATATTTAAAAGTTCCGAAGCCGCACCAACATAATCGGGATACAGAAACACCGTGCCCCTCTCTTTGAGATAACTCTGCACTATTGCGAGCTGGAAATGCCACTTCCAGTTTAGCTGTGCAGAAGAAGAACAACAAGAAGAAGAAATATCTGGAAATATGTCCCTTAGGCCCCTTCCCTTGAGATAAATCTGCAAATATCTCGGAAACGAAGCGAGCTATGGCAAAATGTTAAGAGACTTTTTTGTAGAGAATTAAGTTTCCTACTTTTTAGGTTCTATGATATTTTTTGATCAGATGCGTAGTTCTCGAGATATATCAAGATATTTAAAAGTTCCGAAGCTGCAACAACATAATAGAGGTGCAGAAACACCGTGGCCTCTTTCTTTGAGATAACTCTGCACTATTGCGAGCTGCAAATGCCACTTCCAGCTTACCTGTGCAGAAGAGGAACAACAAGAAGAAGAAATATCTCGGAATATGTCCGTCAGGCCCCTTCCCTTGAGATAAATCTGCAAATATCTCGGAAACGAAGCGAGCTATGGCAAAATGTTAAGAGACCTTTTTTGTAGAGAATTATGTTTCCTAGAATTTATGTTCTATGATATTTTCTGATCAGATGCGTAGTTCTCGAGATATATCAAGATATTTAAAAGTTCCGAAGCCGCACCAACATAATAGAGATACAGAAACACCGTGGCCCCTTTCTTTGAGATAACTCTGCACTATTGCGAGCTGTAAATGCCACTTCCAGCTTAGCTGTGCAGAAGAAGAACAACAAGAAGAAGAAATATCTCGAAATATGTCCGTCAGGCCCCTTCCCTTGAGATATATCTGCAAATATCTCGGAAACGAAGCGAGCTATGTCAAAATGTTAAGAGACCTTTTTTGTAGAGAATTATGTTTCCTACAATTTATGTTCTATGATATTTTTTGATCAGAAGCGTAGTTTTCGAGATATATCGAGATATTTAAAAGTTCCGAAGCCGCACCAACATAATAGATATACAGAAACACCGTGGCCCCTTTCGTTGAGATAACTCTGCACTAGTGCGAGCCGCAAATGCCACTTCCAGCTTAGCTGTGCAGAAGAAGAACAACAAGAAGAAGAAATATCTCGAAATATGTCCGTCAGGCCCCTTCCCTTGAGATAAATCTGCAAATATCTCGGAAACGAAGCGAGCTATGGCAAAATGTTAAGAGACCTTTTTTGTAGAGAATTAAGTTTCCTACTTTGTATGTTCTATGATATTTTTTGATCAGACGCGTAGTTCTCGAGATATATCAAGATATTTAAAAGTTCCGAAGCCGCACCAACATAATAGAGATACAGAAACACCGTGGCCCCTTTCTTTGAGATATCTCTGCACTATTGCGAGCTGCAAATGCCACTTCCAGCTTAGCTGCGCAGAAGAAGAACAACAAGAAGAAGAAATATCTCGAAATATGTCCGTCAGGCCCCTTCCCTTGAGATATATCTGCAAATATCTCGGAAACGAAGCGAGCTATGGCAAAATGTTAAGAGACCTTTTTTGTAGAGAATTAAGTTTCCTATTTTGTATGTTCGATGATATTTTTTGATCAGACGCGTAGTTCTCGAGATATATCAAGATATTTAAAAGTTCCGAAGCCGCACCAACATAATAGAGATACAGAAACACCGTGGCCCCTTTCTTTGAGATAACTCTGCACTATTGCGAGCTGTAAATGCCACTTCCAGCTTAGCTGTGCAGAAGAAGAACAACAAGAAGAAGAAATATCTCGAAATATGTCCGTCAGGCCCCTTCCCTTGAGATATATCTGCAAATATCTCGGAAACGAAGCGAGCTATGGCAAAATGTTAACAGACCTTTTTTGTAGAGAATTATGTTTTCTACAATTTATGTTCTATGATATTTTTTGATCAGAAGCGTAGTTTTCGAGATATATCGAGATATTTAAAAGTTCCGAAGCCGCACCAACATAATAGAGATACAGAAACACCGTGGCCCCTTTCTTTGAGATAACTCTGCACTAGTGCGAGCCGCAAATGCCACTTCCAGCTTAGCTGTGCAGAAGAAGAACAACAAGAAGAAGAAATATCTCGAAATATGTCCGTCAGGCCCCTTCCCTTGAGATAAATCTGCAAATATCTCGGAAACGAAGCGAGCTATGGCAAAATGTTAAGAGACCTTTTTTGTAGAGAATTAAGTTTCCTACTTTTTATGTTCTATGATATTTTTTGATCAGATGCGTAGTTTTCGAGATATATCGAGATATTTAAAAGTTCCGAAGCCGCACCAACATAATAGGGATACAGAAACACCGTGGCGCCTTTCTTTGAGATAACTCTGCACTAGTGCGAGCCGCAAATGCCACTTCCAGCTTAGCTGTGCAGAAGAAGAACAACCAGAAGAAGAAATATCTCGAAATATTTCCGTTAGGCTCCTTCCCTTGAGATAAATCTGCAAATATCTCGGAAACGAAGCGACCTATGGCAAAATGTTCAGAGACCTTTTTTGTAGAGAATTAAGTTTCCTACTTTTTATGTTCTATGATATTTTTTGATCAGATGCGTAGTTTTCGAGATATATCGAGATATTTAAAAGTTCCGAAGCCGCACCAACATAATAGGGATACAGAAACACCGTGGCGCCTTTCTTTGAGATAACTCTGCACTAGTGCGAGCCGCAAATGCCACTTCCAGCTTAGCTGTGCAGAAGAAGAACAACCAGAAGAAGAAATATCTCGAAATATTTCCGTTGGGCTCCTTCCCTTGAGATAAATCTGCAAATATCTCGGAAACGAAGCGACCTATGGCAAAATGTTCAGAGACCTTTTTTGTAGAGAATTAAGTTTCCTACTTTTTATGTTCTATGATATTTTTTGATCAGATGCGTAGTTCTCGAGATATATCAAGATATTTAAAAGTTCCGAAGCCGCACCAACATAATAGAGATACAGAAACACCGTGGCTCCTTTCTTTGAGATAACTCTGCACTAGTGCGAGCCGCAAATGCCACTTCCAGCTTAGCTGTGCAGAAGAAGAACAACAAGAAGAAGAAATATCTCGAAATATGTCCGTCAGGCCCCTTCCCTTGAGATAAATCTGCAAATATCTCGGAAACGAAGCGAGCTATGGCAAAATGTTGAGAGACCTTTTTTGTAGAGAATTAAGTTTCCTACTTTTTATGTTCTATGATATTTTTTGATCAGAGGCGTAGTTCTCGAGATATATCAAGATATTTAAAAGTTCCGAAGCCGCACCAACATAATAGAGATACAGAAACACCGTGGCCCCTTTCTTTGAGATAACTCTGCACGATTGCGAGCTGGAAATGCCACTTCCAGTTTAGCTGTGCAGAAGAAGAACAACAAGAAGAAGGAATATCTCGAAATATGTCCGTCAGGCCACTTCCCTTGAGATAAATCTGCAAATATCTCGGAAACGAAGCGAGCTATGGCAAAATGTTAAGAGACCTTTTTTGTAGAGAATTATGTTTCCTACTTTTTATCTTCGATGATATTTTTTGATCAGATGCGTAGTTCTCGAGATATATCAAGATATTTAAAAGTTCCGAAGCTGCACCAACATAATAGAGGTACAGAAACACCGTGGCCTCTTTCTTTGAGATAACTCTGCACTATTGCGAGCTGGAAATGCCACTTCCAGTTTAGCTGTGCAGAAGAAGAACAACAAGAAGAAGGAATATCTCGAAATATGTCCGTCAGGCCACTTCCCTTGAGATAAATCTGCAAATATCTCGGAAACGAAGCGAGCTATGGCAAAATGTTAAGAGACCTTTTTTGTAGAGAATTATGTTTCCTACTTTTTATCTTCGATGATATTTTTTGATCAGATGCGTAGTTCTCGAGATATATCAAGATATTTAAAAGTTCCGAAGCTGCACCAACATAATAGAGGTACAGAAACACCGTGGCCTCTTTCTTTGAGATAACTCTGCACTATTGCGAGCTGCAAATGCCACTTCGAGCTTAGCTGTGCAGAAGAAGAACAACAAGAAGAAGAAATATCTCGAAATATGTCCGTCAGACCCCTTCCCTTGAGATGAATCTGCAAATATCTCGGAAACGAAGCGAGCTATGGCAAAATGTTAAGAGACCTTTTTTGTAGAGAATTATGCTTCCTACAATTTATGTTCTATGATATTTTTCGATCAGAAGCGTAGTTTTCGAGATATATCGAGATATTTAAAAGTTCCGAAGCCGCACCAACATAATAGAGATACAGAAGCACCGTGGCCCCTTTCGTTGAGATAACTCTGCACTAGTGCGAGCCGCAAATGCCACTTCCAGCTTAGCTGTGCAGAAGAAGAATAACAAGAAGAAGAAATATCTCGAAATATGTCCGTCAGGCCACTTCCCTTGAGATAAATCTGCAAATATCTCGGAAACGAAGCGAGCTATGGCAAAATGTTAAGAGACCTTTTTTGTAGAGAATTAAGTTTCCTGCTTTTTATGTTCGATGATATTTTTTGATCAGATGCGTAGTTCTCGAGATATATCAAGATATTTAAAAGTTCCGAAGCTGTACCAACATAATAGAGGTACAGAAACACCGTGGCCTCTTTCTTTGAGATAACTCTGCACTATTGCGAGCTGCAAATGCCACTTCGAGCTTAGCTGTGCAGAAGAAGAACAACAAGAAGAAGAAATATCTCGAAATATGTCCGTCAGGCCCCTTCCCTTGAGATAAATCTGCAAATATCTCGGAAACGAAGAGAGCTATGGCAAAATGTTAAGAGACCTTTTTTGTAGAGAATTAAGTTTCCTACTTTTCATGTTCTATGATATTTTTTGATCAGATGCGTAGTTCTCGAGATATATCAAGATATTTAAAAGTTCCGAAGCAGCACCAACATAATAGAGATACAGAAACACCGTGGCCCCTTTCTTTGAGATAACTCTGCACTATTGCGAGCTGTAAATGCCACTTCCAGCTTAGCTGTGCAGAAGAAGAACAACAAGAAGAAGAAATATCTCGAAATATGTCCGTCAGGCCCCTTCCCTTGAGATAAATATGCAAATATCTCGGAAACGAAGCGAGCTATGGCAAAATGTTAAGAGAACTTTTTTGTAGAGAATTAAGTTTCCTACTTTTTATGTTCTATGATATTTTTTGATCAGATGCGTAGTTCTCGAGATATATCAAGATATTTAAAAGTTCCGAAGCCGCACCAACATAATAGAGATACAGAAACACCGTGGCCCCTTTCTTTGAGATAACTCTGCACTAGTGCGAGCCGCAAATGCCACTTCCAGCTTAGCTGTGCAGAAGAAGAACAACAAGAAGAAGAAATATCTCGAAATATGTCCGTCAGGCCCCTTCCCTTGAGATAAATATGCAAATATCTCGGAAACGAAGCGAGCTATGGCAAAATGTTAAGCGACCTTTTTTGTAGAGAATTAAGTTTCCCACTTTTTATGTTCTATGATATTTTTTGATCAGATGCGTAGTTCTCGAGATATATCAAGATATTTAAAAGTTCCGAAGCCGCACCAACATAATAGAGATACAGAAACACCGTGGCCCCTTTCTTTGAGATAACTCTGCACTATTGCGAGCTGCACATGCCACTTCCAGCTTAGCTGTGCAGAAGGAGAACAACAAGAAGAAGAAATATCTCGAAATATGTCCGTCAGGCCAGTTCCTTTGAGCTGAATCTGCAAATATCTCGGAAACGAAGCGAGCTATGACAAAATGTTAACAGACGTTTTTTGTAGAGAATTATGTTTCCTACAATTTATGTTCTATGATATTTTTTGATCAGAAGCGTAGTTTTCGAGATATATCGAGATACTTAAAAGTTCCGAAGCCGCACCAACATAATAGAGATACAGAAACACCGTGGCCCCTTTCTTTGAGATAACTGTGCACTAGTGCGAGCCGCAAATGCCACTTCCAGCTTAGCTGTGCAGAAGAAGAACAACAAGAAGAAGAAATATCTCGAAATATGTCCGTCAGGCCAGTTCCTTTGAGCTGAATCTGCAAATATCTCGGAAACGAAGCGAACTATGGCAAGATGTTAAGAGACGTTTTTTGTAGAGAATTATGTTTCCTACAATTTATGTTCTATGATATTTTTTGATCAGAAGCGTAGTTTTCGAGATATATCGAGATACTTAAAAGTTCCGAAGCCGCACCAACATAATAGAGATACAGAAACACCGTGGCCCCTTTCTTTGAGATAACTCTGCACTATTGCGAGCTGCAAATGCCACTTCCAGCTTAGCTGTGCAGAAGAAGAACAACAAGAAGAAGAAGTATCTCGAAATATGTCCGTCAGGCCCCTTCCCTTGAGATAAATCTGCAAATATCTCGGAAAGGAAGAGAGCTATGGCAAAATGTTAAGAGACCTTTTTTGTAGAGAATTAAGTTTCCTACTTTTTATGTTCTATGATATTTTTTGATCAGATGCGTAGTTCTCGAGATATATCAAGATATTTAAAAGTTCCGAAGCCGCACCAACATAATAGAGATACAGAAACACCGTGGCCCCTTTCTTTGAGATAACTCTGCACTATTGCGAGCTGTAAATGCCACTTCCAGCTTAGCTGTGCAGAAGAAGAACAACAAGAAGAAGAAATATCTCGAAATATGTCCGTCAGGCCCCTGCCCTTGAGATATATCTGCAAATATCTCGGAAACGAAGCGAGCTATGGCAAAATGTTAAGAGACCTTTTTTGTAGAGAATTATGTTTCCTACAATTTATGTTCTATGATATTTTTTGATCAGAAGCGTAGTTTTCGAGATATATCGAGATACTTAAAAGTTCCGAAGCAGCACCAACATAATAGAGATACAGAAACACCGTGGCCCCTTTCTTTGAGATAACTCTGCACTATTGCGAGCTGTAAATGCCACTTCCAGCTTAGCTGTGCAGAAGAAGAACAACAAGAAGAAGAAATATCTCGAAATATGTCCGTCAGGCCCCTTCCCTTGAGATAAATATGCAAATATCTCGGAAACGAAGCGAGCTATGGCAAAATGTTAAGAGAACTTTTTTGTAGAGAATTAAGTTTCCTACTTTTTATGTTCTATGATATTTTTTGATCAGATGCGTAGTTCTCGAGATATATCAAGATATTTAAAAGTTCCGAAGCCGCACCAACATAATAGAGATACAGAAACACCGTGGCCCCTTTCTTTGAGATAACTCTGCACTAGTGCGAGCCGCAAATGCCACTTCCAGCTTAGCTGTGCAGAAGAAGAACAACAAGAAGAAGAAATATCTCGAAATATGTCCGTCAGGCCCCTTCCCTTGAGATAAATATGCAAATATCTCGGAAACGAAGCGAGCTATGGCAAAATGTTAAGCGACCTTTTTTGTAGAGAATTAAGTTTCCCACTTTTTATGTTCTATGATATTTTTTGATCAGATGCGTAGTTCTCGAGATATATCAAGATATTTAAAAGTTCCGAAGCCGCACCAACATAATAGAGATACAGAAACACCGTGGCCCCTTTCTTTGAGATAACTCTGCACTATTGCGAGCTGCACATGCCACTTCCAGCTTAGCTGTGCAGAAGGAGAACAACAAGAAGAAGAAATATCTCGAAATATGTCCGTCAGGCCAGTTCCTTTGAGCTGAATCTGCAAATATCTCGGAAACGAAGCGAGCTATGACAAAATGTTAACAGACGTTTTTTGTAGAGAATTATGTTTCCTACAATTTATGTTCTATGATATTTTTTGATCAGAAGCGTAGTTTTCGAGATATATCGAGATACTTAAAAGTTCCGAAGCCGCACCAACATAATAGAGATACAGAAACACCGTGGCCCCTTTCTTTGAGATAACTGTGCACTAGTGCGAGCCGCAAATGCCACTTCCAGCTTAGCTGTGCAGAAGAAGAACAACAAGAAGAAGAAATATCTCGAAATATGTCCGTCAGGCCAGTTCCTTTGAGCTGAATCTGCAAATATCTCGGAAACGAAGCGAACTATGGCAAGATGTTAAGAGACGTTTTTTGTAGAGAATTATGTTTCCTACAATTTATGTTCTATGATATTTTTTGATCAGAAGCGTAGTTTTCGAGATATATCGAGATACTTAAAAGTTCCGAAGCCGCACCAACATAATAGAGATACAGAAACACCGTGGCCCCTTTCTTTGAGATAACTCTGCACTATTGCGAGCTGCAAATGCCACTTCCAGCTTAGCTGTGCAGAAGAAGAACAACAAGAAGAAGAAGTATCTCGAAATATGTCCGTCAGGCCCCTTCCCTTGAGATAAATCTGCAAATATCTCGGAAAGGAAGAGAGCTATGGCAAAATGTTAAGAGACCTTTTTTGTAGAGAATTAAGTTTCCTACTTTTTATGTTCTATGATATTTTTTGATCAGATGCGTAGTTCTCGAGATATATCAAGATATTTAAAAGTTCCGAAGCCGCACCAACATAATAGAGATACAGAAACACCGTGGCCCCTTTCTTTGAGATAACTCTGCACTATTGCGAGCTGTAAATGCCACTTCCAGCTTAGCTGTGCAGAAGAAGAACAACAAGAAGAAGAAATATCTCGAAATATGTCCGTCAGGCCCCTGCCCTTGAGATGTATCTGCAAATATCTCGGAAACGAAGCGAGCTATGGCAAAATGTTAAGAGACCTTTTTTGTAGAGAATTATGTTTCCTACAATTTATGTTCTATGATATTTTTTGATCAGAAGCGTAGTTTTCGAGATATATCGAGATATTTAAAAGTTCCGAAGCCGCACCAACATAATAGAGATACAGAAACACCGTGGCCCCTTTCTTTGAGATAACTCTGCACTAGTGCGAGCAGCAAATGCCGCTTCCAGCTTAGCTGTGCAGAAGAAGAACAACAAGAAGAAGAAATATCTCGAAATATGTCCGTCAGGCCCCTTCCCTCGAGATAAATCTGCAAATATCTCGGAAACGAAGCGAGCTATGGCAAAATGTTAAGAGACCTTTTTTGTAGAGAATTAAGTTTCCTACTTTTTATGTTCTATGATATTTTTTGATCGGATGCGTAGTTCTCGAGATATATCAAGATATTTAAAAGTTCCGAAGCCGCACCAACATAATAGAGATACAGAAACACCGTGGCCCCTTTCTTTGAGATAACTCTGCACTAGTGCGAGCCGCAAATGCCGCTTCCAGCTTAGCTGTGCAGAAGAAGAACAACAAGAAGAAGAAATATCTCGAAATATGTCCGTCAGGCCCCTTCCCTTGAGATAAATCTGCAAATATCTCGGAAACGAAGCGAGCTATGGCAAAATGTTAAGAGACCTTTTTTGTAGAGAATTAAGTTTCCTACTTTTTATGTTCTATGATATTTTTTGATCAGATGCGTAGTTCTCGAGATATATCAAGATATTTAAAAGTTCCGAAGCCGCACCAACATAATAGAGATACAGAAACACCGTGGCCCCTTTCTTTGAGATAACTCTGCACTATTGCGACCTGCAAATGCCACTTCCAGCTTAGCTGTGCAGAAGAGGAACAACAAGAAGAAGAAATATTTCGAAATATGTCCGTCAGGCCCCTTCCCTTGAGATAAATCTGCAAATATCTCGGAAACGAAGCGAGCTATGGCAAAATGTTAAGAGACCATTTTTGTAGAGAATTAAGTTTCCTACTTTTTATGTTCTATGTTATTTTTTGATCAGATGCGTAGTTCTCGAGATATATCCTGATATTTAAAAGTTCCGAAGCGGCACCAACATAATAGAGATACAGAAACACCGTGGCCCCATTCTTTGAGGTAACTCTGCACTATTGCGAGCTGCAAATGCCACTTCCAGCTTAGCTGTGCAGAAGGAGAACAACAAGAAGAAGAAATATCCCGAAATATGTCCGTCAGGCCCCTTCCCTTGAGATAAATCTGCAAATATCTGGGAAACGAAGCGAGCTATGGCAAAATGTTAAGAGACCTTTTTTGTAGAGAACTATGTTTCCTACAATTTAAGTTCTCTGATATTTTTTGATCAGAAGCGTAGTTTTCGAGATATATCGAGATATTTAAAAGTTCCGAAGCCGCACCAACATAATAGAGATACAGAAACACCGTGGCCCCTTTCTTTGAGATAACTCTGCACTATTGCGACCTGCAAATGCCACTTCCAGCTTAGCTGTGCAGAAGAGGAACAACAAGAAGAAGAAATATCTCGGAATATGTCCGTCAGGCCCCTTCCCTTGAGCTAAATCTGCAAATATCTCGGAAACGATGCCAGCAATGGGAAAATGTTAAGAGACCTTTTTTGTAGAGAATGAAGTTTCCAACTTTTTATGTTCTATGATATTTTTCGATCAGAGGCGTAGTTCTCGAGATGTATCAAGATATTTAAAAGTTCCGAAGCCGCACCAACATAATAGAGATACAGATACACCGTGGCCCCTCTCTTTGAGATAACTCTGCACTATTGCGCGCTGCAAATGCCACTTCCAGCTTAGCTGTGCAGAAGAAGAACAACAAGAAGAAGAAATATCTCGAAATATGTCTGTCAGGCCCCTTCCCTTGAGATAAATCTGCAAATATCTCGGAAACGAAGCGAGCTACGGCAAAATGTTAAGAGACCTTTTTTGTAGAAAATTAGGTTTCCTACTTTTTATGTTCTATGATATTTTTTGATCAGATGCGTAGTTCTCGAGATATATCAAGATATTTAAAAGTTCCGAAGCCGCACCAACATAATAGAGATACAGAAACACCGTGGCCCCTCTCTTTGAGATAACTCTGCATGATTGCGAGCTGGAAATGCCACTTCCAGTTTAGCTGTGCAGAAGAAGAACAACAAGAAGAAGAAATACCTCGAAATATGTCCGTCAGGACCCTTCCCTTCAGATAAATCTGCAAATATCTCGGAAACGAAGCGAGCTACGGCAAAATGTTAGGAGACCTTTTTTGTAGAAAATTAGGATTCCTACTTTTTATGTTCTATGATATTTTTTGAACAGATGCGTAGTTCTCGAGATATATCAAGATATTTAAAAGTTCCGAAGCCGCACCAACATAATAGAGATACAGAAACACCGTGGCCCCTTTCTTTGAGATAACTCTGCACTATTGCGCGCTGCAAATGCCACTTCCAGCTTAGCTGTGCAGAAGAAGAACAACAAGAAGAAGAAATATCTCGAAATATGTCCGTCAGGCCCCTTCCCTTGAGATAAATCTGCAAATATCTCGGAAACGAAGCGAGCTATGGCAAAATGTTAAGAGACCTTTTTTGTAGAGAATTAAGTTTCCTACTTTTTATGTTCTATGATATTTTTTGATCAGATGCGTAGTTCTCGAGATATATCAAGATATTTAAAAGCTCCGAAGCTGCACCAACATAATAGAGATACAGAAACACCGTAGCCCCTTTCTTTGCGATAACTCTGCACTATTGCGAGCTGCAAATGCCACTTCCAGCTTAGCTGTGCAGAAGAAGAACAACAAGAAGAAGAAATATCTCGAAATATGTCCGTCAGGCCCCTTCCCTTGAGATAAATCTGCAAATATCTCGGAAACGAAGCGAGCTATGGCAAAATGTTAAGAGACCTTTTTTGTAGAGAATTAAGTTTCCTACTTTTTATGTTCTATGATATTTTTCGATCAGAGGCGTAGTTCTCGAGATATATCAAGATATTTAAAAGTTCCGAAGCCGCACCAACATAATAGAGATACAGAAACACCGTGGCCCCTTTCTTTGAGATAACTCTGCACTATTGCGAGCTGCAAATGCCACTTCCAGCTTAGCTGTGCAGAAGAAGAACAACAAGAAGAAGAAATATCTGGAAATATGTCCGTCAGGCCCCTACCCTTGAGATAAATCTGCAAATATCTCGGAAACGAAGCGAGCTACGGCAAAATGTTAAGAGACCTTTTTTGTAGAGAATTATATTTCCCACAATTTAGGTTCTATGATATTTTTTGATCAGAAGCGTAGTTTTCGAGATAAATCGAGATATTTAAAAGATCCGAAGCCGCACCAACATAATAGAGATACAGAAACACCGTGGCCCCTTTCTTTCAGATAACTCTGCACTATTGCGAGCTGCAAATGCCACTTCCAGCTTAGCTGTGCAGAAGAAGAACAACAAGAAGAAGAAATATCTCGAAATATGTCCGTCAGGCCCCTTCCCTTGAGATAAATCTGCAAATATCTCGGAAACGAAGCGAGCTATGGCAAAATCTTAAGAGACCTTTTTTGTAGAGAATTAAGTTTCCTACTTTTTATGTTCTATGATATTTTTTGATCAGATGCGTAGTTCTCGAGATATATCAAGATATTTAAAAGTTCCGAAGCCGCACCAACATAATAGAGATACAGAAACACCGTGGCCCCTTTCTTTGAGATAACTCTGCACTATTGCGAGCTGCAAATGCCACTTCCAGCTTAGCTGTGCAGAAGAAGAACAACAAGAAGAAGAAGTATCTCGAAATATGTCCGTCAGGCCCGTTCCTTTGAGCTGAATCTGCAAATATCTCGGAAACGAACCGAGCTATGGCAAAATGTTGAGAGACGTTTTTTGTAGAGAATTATGTATCCTACAATTTATGTTCTATGATATTTTTTGATCAGAAGCGTAGTTTTCGAGATATATCGAGATATTTAAAAGTTCCGAAGCCGCACCAACATAATAGAGATACAGAAACACCGTGGCCCCTTTCTTTGAGATAACTCTGCACGATTGCGAGCTGGAAATGCCACTTCCAGTTTAGCTGTGCAGAAGAAGAACAACAAGAAGAAGAAATATCTCGAAATATGTCCATCAGGACCCTTCCCTTGAGATAAATCTGCAAATATCTCGGAAACGAAGCGAGCTATGGCAAAATGTTAAGAGACCTTTTTTGTAGAGAATTAAGTTTCCTACTTTTTATGTTCGATGATATTTTTTGATCAGATGCGTAGTTCTCGAGATATATCAAGATATTTAAAAGTTCCGAAGCGGCACCAACATAATAGAGGTACAGAAACACCGTGGCCTCTTTCTTTGAGATAACTCTGCACTATTGCGAGCTGCAAATGCCACTTCGAGCTTAGCTGTGCAGAAGAAGAACAACAAGAAGAAGAAATATCTCGAAATATGTCCGTCAGACCCCTTCCCTTGAGATGAATATGCAAATATCTCGGAAACGAAGCGAGCTATGGCAAAATGTTAAGAGACCTTTTTTGTAGAGAATAGTGTTTCCTACAATTTAGGTTCTATGATATTTTTTGATCAGAAGCGTAGTTCTCGAGATATATCAAGATATTTAAAAGTTCCGAAGACGCACCAACATAATAGAGATACAGAAACACCGTGGCCCCTTTCTTTGAGATAACTGTGCACTAGTGCGAGCCGCAAATGCCACTTCCAGCTTAGCTGTGCAGAAGAAGAACAACAAGAAGAAGAAATATCTCGAAATGTGTCCGTCAGGCCCCTTCCCTTGAGATATATCTGCAAATATCTCGGAAACGAAGCGAGCCATGGCAAAATGTTAAGAGACCGTTTTTGTAGAGAATTAAGTTTCCTACTTTTTATGTTCTATGATATTTTTTGATCAGACGCGTAGTTCTCGAGATATATCAAGATATTTAAAAGTTCCGAAGCCGCACCAACATAATAGAGATACAGAAACACCGTGGCCCCTTTCTTTGAGATAACTCTGCGCTATTGCGAGCTGGAAATGCCACTTCCAGTTTAGCTGTGCAGAAGAAGAACAACAAGAAGAGGAAATATCTCGAAATATGTCCGTCAGGCCCCTTCCCTTGAGATATATCTGCAAATATCTCGGAAACGAAACGAGCTATGGCAAAATGCTAAGAGACCTTTTTTGTAGAGAATTATGTTTCCTACAATTTATGTTCTATGATATTTTTTAATCAGAAGCGTAGTTTTCGAGATATATCGAGATATTTAAAAGATCCGAAGCCGCACCAACATAATAGAGATACAGAAACACCGTGGCCCCTTTCTTTGAGATAACCCTGCACTAATGCGAGCCGCAAATGCCGCTTCCAGCTTAGCTGTGCAGAAGAAGAACAACAAGAAGAAGAAATATCTCGAAATATGTCCGTCAGGCCCCTTCCCTCGAGATAAATCTGCAAATATCTCGGAAAGGAAGCGAGCTATGGCAAAATGTTAAGAGACCTTTTTTGTAGAGAATTAAGTTTCCTACTTTTTATGCTCTATGATATTTTTTGATCGGATGCGTAGTTCTCGAGATATATCAAGATATTTAAAAAATCCGAAGCCGCACCAACATAATAGAGATACAGAAACACCGTGGCCCCTTTCGTTGAGATAACTCTGCACTATTGCGAGCTGCAAATGCCACTTCCAGCTTAGCTGTGCAGAAGAAGAACAACAAAAAGAAGAAATATCTCGAAATATGTCCGTCAGGCCCCTTCCCTTGAGATAAATCTGCAAATATCTCGGAAACGAAGCGAGCTATGGCAAAATGTTAAGAGACCTCTTTTGTAGAGAATTAAGTTTCCTACTTTTTATGTTCTATGATATTTTTCGATCAGATGCGTAGTTCTCGAGATATATCGATATATTTAAGAGTTCCGAAGCCGCACCAACATAATAGAGATACAGAAACACCGTGGCCCCTTTCTTTGAGATAACTCTGCACTAGTGCGAGCCGCAAATGCCACTTCCAGCTTAGCTGTGCAGAAGAAGAACAACAAGAAGAAGAAGTATCTCGAAATATGTCCGTCAGGCCCGTTCCTTTGAGCTGAATCTGCAAATATCTCGGAAACGAAGCGAGCTATGGCAAAATGTTGAGAGACGTTTTTTCTAGAGAATTATGTTTCCTACAATTTATGTTCTATGATATTTTTTGATCAGAAGCGTAGTTTTCGAGATATATCGAGATATTTAAAAGTTCCGAAGCCGCACCAACATAATAGAGATACAGAAACACCGTGGCCCCTTTCTTTGAGATAACTCTGCACGATTGCGAGCTGGAAATGCCACTTCCAGTTTAGCTGTGCAGAAGAAGAACAAGAAGAAGAAGAAATATCTCGAAATATGTCCGTCAGGCCCCTTCCCTTGAGATAAATCTGCAAATATCTCGGAAACGAAACGAGCTATGGCAAAATGTTAAGAGACCTTTTTTGTAGAGAATTATGTTTCCTACAATTTATGTTCTATGATATTTTTTAATCAGAAGCGTAGTTTTCGAGATATATCGAGATATTTAAAAGATCCGAAGCCGCACCAACATAATAGAGATACAGAAACACCGTGGCCCCTTTCTTTGAGATAACCCTGCACTAGTGCGAGCCGCAAATGCCGCTTCCAGCTTAGCTGTGCAGAAGAAGAACAACAAGAAGAAGAAATATCTCGAAATATGTCCGTCAGGCCCCTTCCCTCGAGATAAATCTGCAAATATCTCGGAAACGAAGCGAGCTATGGCAAAATGTTAAGAGACCTTTTTTGTAGAGAATTAAGTTTCCTACTTTTTATGCTCTATGATATTTTTTGATCGGATGCGTAGTTCTCGAGATATATCAAGATATGTAAAAAATCCGAAGCCGCACCAACATAATAGA
The DNA here is from genome assembly GCF_051020975.1 of Osmia lignaria lignaria. NCBI lineage: Eukaryota > Metazoa > Arthropoda > Insecta > Hymenoptera > Megachilidae > Osmia > Osmia lignaria. The sequence goes on along the minus strand of NW_027478162.1, from coordinate 3,217,850 downwards.
GATACAGAAACACCGTGGCCCCTTTCTTTGAGATAACTCTGCACTATTGCGAGCTGCAAATGCCACTTCCAGCTTAGCTGTGCAGAAGAAGGACAACAAAAAGAAGAAATATCTCGAAATATGTCCGTCAGGCCCCTTCCCTTGAGATAAATCTGCAAATATCTCGGAAACGAAGCGAGCTATGGCAAAATGTTAAGAGACCTCTTTTGTAGAGAATTAAGTTTCCTACTTTTTATGTTCTATGATATTTTTCGATCAGATGCGTAGTTCTCGAGATATATCGAGATATTTAAGAGTTCCGAAGCCGCACCAACATAATAGAGATACAGAAACACCGTGGCCCCTTTCTTTGAGATAACTCTGCACTAGTGCGAGCCGCAAATGCCACTTCCAGCTTAGCTGTGCAGAAGAAGAACAACAACAAGAAGAAATATCTCGATATATGTCCGTCAGGCCCCTTCCCTTGAGATATATCTGCAAATATCTCGGAAACGAAGTGAGCTATGGCAAAATGTTAAGAGACCTTTTTTGTAGAGAATTATGTTTCCTACAATTTATGTTCTATGATATTTTTTGATCAGAAGCGTAGTTTTCGAGATATATCGAGATATTTAAAAGTTCCGAAGCCGCACCAACATAATAGAGATACAGAAACACCGTGGCCCCTGTCTTTGAGATAACTCTGCACTAGTGCGAGCCGCAAATGCCACTTCCAGCTTAGCTGTGCAGAAGAAGAACAACAAGAAGAAGAAGTATCTCGAAATATGTCCGTCAGGCCCGTTCCTTTGAGCTGAATCTGCAAATATCTCGGAAACGAAGCGAGCTATGGCAAAATGTTAAGAGACGTTTTTTGTAGAGAATTATGTTTCCTACAATTTATGTTCTATGATATTTTTTGATCAGAAGCGTAGTTTTCGAGATATATCGAGATATTTAAAAGTTCCGAAGCCGCACCAACATAATAGAGATACAGAAACACCGTGGCCCCTTTCTTTGAGATAACTCTGCACTAGTGCGAGCCGCAAATGCCACTTCCAGCTTAGCTGTGCAGAAGAAGAACAACAAGAAGAAGAAGTATCTCGAAATATGTCCGTCAGGCCCGTTCCTTTGAGCTGAATCTGCAAATATCTCGAAAACGAAGCGAGCTATGGCAAAATGTTGAGAGACGTTTTTTGTAGAGAATTATGTTTCCTACAATTTATGTTCTATGATATTTTTTGATCAGAAGCGTAGTTTTCGAGATATATCGAGATATTTATAAGTTCCGAAGCCGCACCAACATAATAGAGATACAGAAACACCGTGGCCCCTTTCTTTGAGATAACTCTGCACGATTGCGAGCTGGAAATGCCACTTCCAGTTTAGCTGTGCAGAAGAAGAACAACAAGAAGAGGAAATATCTCGAAATATGTCCGTCAGGCCCCTTCCCTTGAGATATATCTGCAAATATCTCGGAAACGAAGCGAGCTATGGCAAAATGTTAAGAGACCTTTTTTGTAGAGAATTCAGTTTCCTACTTTTTATGTTCTATGATATTTTTTGATCGGATGCGTAGTTCTCGAGATATATCAAGATATTTAAAAGTTCCGAAGCCGCACCAACATAATAGAGATACAGAAACACCGTGGCCCCTTTCTTTGAGATAACCCTGCACTATTGCGAGCTGCAAATGCCACTTCCAGCTTAGCTGTGCAGAAGAAGAACAACAAGAAGAAGAAATATCTGGAAATATGTCCGTCAGGCCCCTTCCCTTGAGATAAATCTGCAAATATCTCGGAAACGAAGCGAGCTACGGCAAAATGTTAAGAGACCTTTTTTGTAGAGAATTATATTTCCCACAATTTAGGTTCTATGATATTTTTTGATCAGAAGCGTAGTTTTCGAGATATATCGAGATATTTAAAAGATCCGAAGCCGCACCAACATAATAGAGATACAGAAACACCGTGGCCCCTTTCTTTGAGATAACTCTGCACCATTGCGAGCTGCAAATGCCACTTCCAGCTTAGCTGTGCAGAAGAAGACCAACAAGAAGAAGAAATATCTCGAAATATGTCCGTCAGGCCCCTTCCCTTGAGATGAATCTGCAAATATCTCGGAAACGAAGCGAGCTATGGCAAAATGTTAAGAGACCTTATTTGTAGAGAATTAAGTTTCCTACTTTTTATGTTCTACGATATTATTTGATCAGATGCGTAGTTCTCGAGATATATCAAGATATTTAAAAGTACCGAAGCCGCACCAACATAATAGAGATACAGAAACACCGTGGCCCCTTTCTTTGAGAAAACTCTGCACTATTGCGAGCTGCAAATGCCACTTCCAGCTTAGCTGTGCAGAAGAAGAACAACAAGAAGAAGAAATATCTCGAAATATGTCCGTCAGGCCCCTTCCCTTGAGATAAATCTGCAAATATCTCGGAAACGAAGCGAGCTATGGCAAAATGTTAAGCGACTTTATTTGTAGAGAATTAAGTTTCCTACTTTTTACGTTCTATGATATTTTTTAATCAGATGCGTAGTTCTCGAGATATATAAAGATATTTTAAAGTTCCGAAGCCGCACCAACATAATAGAGATACAGAAACACCGTGGCCCCTTTCTTTGAGATAACTCTGCACTATTGCGAGCTGCAAATGCCACTTCCAGCTTAGCTGTGCAGAAGAAGACCAACAAGAAGAAGAAATATCTCGAAATATGTCCGTCAGGCCCCTTCCCTTGAGATAAATCTGCAAATATCTCGGAAACGAAGCGAGCTATGGCAAAATGTTAAGAGACCTTATTTGTAGAGAATTAAGTTTCCTACTTTTTATGTTCTATGATATTTTTTGATCAGATGCGTAGTTCTCGAGATATATCAAGATATTTAAAAGTTCCGAAGCCGCACCAACATAATAGAGATACAGAAACACCGTGGCCCCTTTCTTTGAGATAACTCTGCGCTATTGCGAGCTGGAAATGCCACTTCCAGTTTAGCTGTGCAGAAGAAGAACAACAAGAAGAGGAAATATCTCGAAATATGTCCGTCAGGCCCCTTCCCTTGAGATATATCTGCAAATATCGCGGAAACGAAACGAGCTATGGCAAAATGTTAAGAGACCTTTTTTGTAGAGAATTATGTTTCCTACAATTTATGTTCTATGATATTTTTTGATCAGAAGCGTAGTTTTCGAGATATATCGAGATATTTAAAAGATCCGAAGCTGCACCAACATAATAGAGATACAGAAACACCGTGGCCCCTTTCTTTGAGATAACTCTGCACTAGTGCGAGCCGCAAATGCCGCTTCCAGCTTAGCTGTGCAGAAGAAGAACAACAAGAAGAAGAAATATCTCGAAATATGTCCGTCAGGCCCCTTCCCTCGAGATAAATCTGCAAATATCTCGGAAACGAAGCGAGCTATGGCAAAATGTTAAGAGACCTTTTTTGTAGAGAATTCAGTTTCCTACTTTTTATGTTCTATGATATTTTTTGATCGGATGCGTAGTTCTCGAGATATATCAAGATATTTAAAAGTTCCGAAGCCGCACCAACATAATAGAGATACAGAAACACCGTGGCCCCTTTCTTTGAGATAACCCTGCACTATTGCGAGCTGCAAATGCCACTTCCAGCTTAGCTGTGCAGAAGAAGAACAACAAGAAGAAGAAATATCTGGAAATATGTCCGTCAGGCCCCTTCCCTTGAGATAAATCTGCAAATATCTCGGAAACGAAGCGAGCTACGGCAAAATGTTAAGAGACCTTTTTTGTAGAGAATTATATTTCCCACAATTTAGGTTCTATGATATTTTTTGATCAGAAGCGTAGTTTTCGAGATATATCGAGATATTTAAAAGATCCGAAGCCGCACCAACATAATAGAGATACAGAAACACCGTGGCCCCTTTCTTTGAGATAACTCTGCACCATTGCGAGCTGCAAATGCCACTTCCAGCTTAGCTGTGCAGAAGAAGACCAACAAGAAGAAGAAATATCTCGAAATATGTCCGTCAGGCCCCTTCCCTTGAGATGAATCTGCAAATATCTCGGAAACGAAGCGAGCTATGGCAAAATGTTAAGAGACCTTATTTGTAGAGAATTAAGTTTCCTACTTTTTATGTTCTACGATATTATTTGATCAGATGCGTAGTTCTCGAGATATATCAAGATATTTAAAAGTACCGAAGCCGCACCAACATAATAGAGATACAGAAACACCGTGGCCCCTTTCTTTCAGATAACTCTGCACTATTGCGAGCTGGAAATGCCACTTCCTGTTTAGCTGTGCAGAAGAAGAACAACAAGAAGAAGAAATATCCCGAAATATGTCCGTCAGGCCCCTTCCCTTGAGATAAATCTGCATATATCTCGGAAACGAAGCGAGCTATGGCAAAATGTTAAGAGACCTTTTTGGTAGAGAATGAAGTTTCCTACTTTTTATGTTCTATGATATTTTTTGATCAGATGCGTAGTTCTCGAGATATATCAAGATATTTAAAAGTTCCGAAGCCGCACCAACATAATAGAGATACAGAAACACCGTGGCCCCTTTCTTTGAGATAACTCTGCACTATTGCGAGCTGCAAATGCCACTTCCAGCTTAGCTGTGCAGAAGAAGACCAACAAGAAGAAGAAATATCTCGAAATATGTCCGTCAGGCCCCTTCCCTTGAGATAAATCTGCAAATATCTCGGAAACGAAGCGAGCTATGGCAAAATGTTAAGAGACCTTATTTGTAGAGAATTAAGTTTCCTACTTTTTATGTTCTATGATATTATTTGATCAGATGCGTAGTTCTCGAGATATATCAAGATATTTAAAAGTTCCGAAGCCGCACCAACATAATAGAGATACAGAAACACCGTGGCCCCTTTCTTTCAGATAACTCTGCACTATTGCGAGCTGGACATGCCACTTCCAGTTTAGCTGTGCAGAAGAAGAACAACAAGAAGAAGAAATATCCCGAAATATGTCCGTCAGGCCCCTTCCCTTGAGATATATCTGCAAATATCTCGGAAACGAAACGAGCTATGGCAAAATGTTAAGAGACCTTTTTTGTAGAGAATTATGTTTCCTACAATTTATGTTCTATGATATTTTTTGATCAGAAGCGTAGTTTTCGAGATATATCGAGATATTTAAAAGATCCGAAGCTGCACCAACATAATCGAGATACAGAAACACCGTGGCCCCTTTCTTTGAGATAACTCTGCACTAGTGCGAGCCGCAAATGCCGCTTCCAGCTTAGCTGTGCAGAAGAAGAACAACAAGAAGAAGAAATATCTCGAAATATGTCCGTCAGGCCCCTTCCCTCGAGATAAATCTGCAAATATCTCGGAAACAAAGCGAGCTATGGCAAAATGTTAAGAGACCTTTTTGGTAGAGAATGAAGTTTCCTACTTTTTATGTTCTATGATATTTTTTGATCAGATGCGTAGTTCTCGAGATATATCAAGATATTTAAAAGTTCCGAAGCCGCACCAACATAATAGAGATACAGAAACACCGTGGCCCCTTTCTTTGAGATAACTCTGCACTATTGCGAGCTGCAAATGCCACTTCCAGCTTAGCTGTGCAGAAGAAGACCAACAAGAAGAAGAAATATCTCGAAATATGTCCGTCAGGCCCCTTCCCTTGAGATAAATCTGCAAATATCTCGGAAACGAAGCGAGCTATGGCAAAATGTTGAGAGACCTTATTTGTAGAGAATTAAGTTTCCTACTTTTTATGTTCTATGATATTATTTGATCAGATGCGTAGTTCTCGAGATATATCAAGATATTTAAAAGTTCCGAAGCCGCACCAACATAATAGAGATACAGAAACACCGCGGCCCCTTTCTTTCAGGTAACTCTGCACTATTGCGAGCTGGAAATGCCACTTCCTGTTTAGCTGTGCAGAAGAAGAACAACAAGAAGAAGAAATATCCCGAAATATGTCCGTCAGGCCCCTTCCCTTGAGATAAATCTGCATATATCTCGGAAACGAAGCGAGCTATGGCAAAATGTTAAGAGACCTTTTTTGTAGAGAATTATGTTTCCCACAATTTATGTTCTATGATATTTTTTGATCAGAAGCGTAGTTTTCGAGATATATCGAGATATTTAAAAGATCCGAAGCTGCACCAACATAATAGAGATACAGAAACACCGTGGCCCCTTTCTTTGAGATAACTCTGCACTAGTGCGAGCCGCAAATGCCGCTTCCAGCTTAGCTGTGCAGAAGAAGACCAACAAGAAGAAGAAATATCTCGAAATATGTCCGTCAGGCCCCTTCCCTTGAGATGAATCTGCAAATATCTCGGAAACGAAGCGAGCTATGGCAAAATGTTAAGAGACCTTATTTGTAGAGAATTAAGTTTCCTACTTTTTATGTTCTACGATATTATTTGATCAGATGCGTAGTTCTCGAGATATATCAAGATATTTAAAAGTACCGAAGCCGCACCAACATAATAGAGATACAGAAACACCGTGGCCCCTTTCTTTCAGATAACTCTGCACTATTGCGAGCTGGAAATGCCACTTCCTGTTTAGCTGTGCAGAAGAAGAACAACAAGAAGAAGAAATATCCCGAAATATGTCCGTCAGGCCCCTTCCCTTGAGATAAATCTGCATATATCTCGGAAACGAAGCGAGCTATGGCAAAATGTTAAGAGACCTTTTTGGTAGAGAATGAAGTTTCCTACTTTTTATGTTCTATGATATTTTTTGATCAGATGCGTAGTTCTCGAGATATATCAAGATATTTAAAAGTTCCGAAGCCGCACCAACATAATAGAGATACAGAAACACCGTGGCCCCTTTCTTTGAGATAACTCTGCACTATTGCGAGCTGCAAATGCCACTTCCAGCTTAGCTGTGCAGAAGAAGACCAACAAGAAGAAGAAATATCTCGAAATATGTCCGTCAGGCCCCTTCCCTTGAGATAAATCTGCAAATATCTCGGAAACGAAGCGAGCTATGGCAAAATGTTAAGAGACCTTATTTGTAGAGAATTAAGTTTCCTACTTTTTATGTTCTATGATATTATTTGATCAGATGCGTAGTTCTCGAGATATATCAAGATATTTAAAAGTTCCGAAGCCGCACCAACATAATAGAGATACAGAAACACCGTGGCCCCTTTCTTTCAGATAACTCTGCACTATTGCGAGCTGGACATGCCACTTCCAGTTTAGCTGTGCAGAAGAAGAACAACAAGAAGAAGAAATATCCCGAAATATGTCCGTCAGGCCCCTTCCCTTGAGATATATCTGCAAATATCTCGGAAACGAAACGAGCTATGGCAAAATGTTAAGAGACCTTTTTTGTAGAGAATTATGTTTCCTACAATTTATGTTCTATGATATTTTTTGATCAGAAGCGTAGTTTTCGAGATATATCGAGATATTTAAAAGATCCGAAGCTGCACCAACATAATCGAGATACAGAAACACCGTGGCCCCTTTCTTTGAGATAACTCTGCACTAGTGCGAGCCGCAAATGCCGCTTCCAGCTTAGCTGTGCAGAAGAAGAACAACAAGAAGAAGAAATATCTCGAAATATGTCCGTCAGGCCCCTTCCCTCGAGATAAATCTGCAAATATCTCGGAAACAAAGCGAGCTATGGCAAAATGTTAAGAGACCTTTTTGGTAGAGAATGAAGTTTCCTACTTTTTATGTTCTATGATATTTTTTGATCAGATGCGTAGTTCTCGAGATATATCAAGATATTTAAAAGTTCCGAAGCCGCACCAACATAATAGAGATACAGAAACACCGTGGCCCCTTTCTTTGAGATAACTCTGCACTATTGCGAGCTGCAAATGCCACTTCCAGCTTAGCTGTGCAGAAGAAGACCAACAAGAAGAAGAAATATCTCGAAATATGTCCGTCAGGCCCCTTCCCTTGAGATAAATCTGCAAATATCTCGGAAACGAAGCGAGCTATGGCAAAATGTTGAGAGACCTTATTTGTAGAGAATTAAGTTTCCTACTTTTTATGTTCTATGATATTATTTGATCAGATGCGTAGTTCTCGAGATATATCAAGATATTTAAAAGTTCCGAAGCCGCACCAACATAATAGAGATACAGAAACACCGCGGCCCCTTTCTTTCAGGTAACTCTGCACTATTGCGAGCTGGAAATGCCACTTCCTGTTTAGCTGTGCAGAAGAAGAACAACAAGAAGAAGAAATATCCCGAAATATGTCCGTCAGGCCCCTTCCCTTGAGATAAATCTGCATATATCTCGGAAACGAAGCGAGCTATGGCAAAATGTTAAGAGACCTTTTTTGTAGAGAATTATGTTTCCCACAATTTATGTTCTATGATATTTTTTGATCAGAAGCGTAGTTTTCGAGATATATCGAGATATTTAAAAGATCCGAAGCTGCACCAACATAATAGAGATACAGAAACACCGTGGCCCCTTTCTTTGAGATAACTCTGCACTAGTGCGAGCCGCAAATGCCGCTTCCAGCTTAGCTGTGCAGAAGAAGAACAACAAGAAGAAGAAATATTTCGAAATATGTCCGTCAGGCCCCTTCCCTCGAGATAAATCTGCAAATATCTCGGAAACGAAGCGAGCTATGGCAAAATGTTAAGAGACCTTTTTTGTAGAGAATTCAGTTTCCTACTTTTTATGTTCTATGATATTTTTTGATCGGATGCGTAGTTCTCGAGATATATCAAGATATTTAAAAGTTCCGAAGCCGCACCAACATAATAGAGATACAGAAACACCGTGGCCCCTTTCTTTGAGATAACCCTGCACTATTGCGAGCTGCAAATGCCACTTCCAGCTTAGCTGTGCAGAAGAAGAACAACAAGAAGAAGAAATATCTGGAAATATGTCCGTCAGGCCCCTTCCCTTGAGATAAATCTGCAAATATCTCGGAAACGAAGCGAGCTACGGCAAAATGTTAAGAGACCTTTTTTGTAGAGAATTATATTTCCCACAATTTAGGTTCTATGATATTTTTTGATCAGAAGCGTAGTTTTCGAGATATATCGAGATATTTAAAAGATCCGAAGCCGCACCAACATAATAGAGATACAGAAACACCGTGGCCCCTTTCTTTGAGATAACTCTGCACCATTGCGAGCTGCAAATGCCACTTCCAGCTTAGCTGTGCAGAAGAAGACCAACAAGAAGAAGAAATATCTCGAAATATGTCCGTCAGGCCCCTTCCCTTGAGATGAATCTGCAAATATCTCGGAAACGAAGCGAGCTATGGCAAAATGTTAAGAGACCTTATTTGTAGAGAATTAAGTTTCCTACTTTTTATGTTCTACGATATTATTTGATCAGATGCGTAGTTCTCGAGATATATCAAGATATTTAAAAGTACCGAAGCCGCACCAACATAATAGAGATACAGAAACACCGTGGCCCCTTTCTTTGAGATAACTCTGCACTATTGCGAGCTGCAAATGCCACTTCCAGCTTAGCTGTGCAGAAGAAGAACAACAAGAAGAAGAAATATCTCGAAATATGTCCGTCAGGCCCCTTCCCTTGAGATAAATCTGCAAATATCTCGGAAACGAAGCGAGCTATGGCAAAATGTTAAGCGACTTTATTTGTAGAGAATTAAGTTTCCTACTTTTTACGTTCTATGATATTTTTTAATCAGATGCGTAGTTCTCGAGATATATAAAGATATTTTAAAGTTCCGAAGCCGCACCAACATAATAGAGATACAGAAACACCGTGGCCCCTTTCTTTGAGATAACTCTGCACTATTGCGAGCTGCAAATGCCACTTCCAGCTTAGCTGTGCAGAAGAAGACCAACAAGAAGAAGAAATATCTCGAAATATGTCCGTCAGGCCCCTTCCCTTGAGATAAATCTGCAAATATCTCGGAAACGAAGCGAGCTATGGCAAAATGTTAAGAGACCTTATTTGTAGAGAATTAAGTTTCCTACTTTTTATGTTCTATGATATTTTTTGATCAGATGCGTAGTTCTCGAGATATATCAAGATATTTAAAAGTTCCGAAGCCGCACCAACATAATAGAGATACAGAAACACCGTGGCCCCTTTCTTTGAGATAACTCTGCGCTATTGCGAGCTGGAAATGCCACTTCCAGTTTAGCTGTGCAGAAGAAGAACAACAAGAAGAGGAAATATCTCGAAATATGTCCGTCAGGCCCCTTCCCTTGAGATATATCTGCAAATATCGCGGAAACGAAACGAGCTATGGCAAAATGTTAAGAGACCTTTTTTGTAGAGAATTATGTTTCCTACAATTTATGTTCTATGATATTTTTTGATCAGAAGCGTAGTTTTCGAGATATATCGAGATATTTAAAAGATCCGAAGCTGCACCAACATAATAGAGATACAGAAACACCGTGGCCCCTTTCTTTGAGATAACTCTGCACTAGTGCGAGCCGCAAATGCCGCTTCCAGCTTAGCTGTGCAGAAGAAGAACAACAAGAAGAAGAAATATCTCGAAATATGTCCGTCAGGCCCCTTCCCTCGAGATAAATCTGCAAATATCTCGGAAACGAAGCGAGCTATGGCAAAATGTTGAGAGACCTTTTTTGTAGAGAATTAAGTTTCCTACTTTTTATGTTCTATGATATTTTTTGATCGGATGCGTAGTTCTCGAGATATATCAAGATATTTAAAAGTTCCGAAGCCGCACCAACATAATAGAGATACAGAAACACCGTGGCCCCTTTCTTTGAGATAACTCTGCACTATTGCGAGCTGCAAATGCCACTTCCAGCTTAGCTGTGCAGAAGAAGAACAACAAAAAGAAGAAATATCTCGAAATATGTCCGTCAGGCCCCTTCCCTTAAGATAAATCTGCAAATATCTCGGAAACGAAGCGAGCTATGGCAAAATGTTAAGAGACCTCTTTTGTAGAGAATTAAGTTGCCTACTTTTTATGTTCTATGATATTTTTCGATCAGATGCGTAGTTCTCGAGATATATCAAGATATTTAAAAGTTCCGAAGCCGCACCAACATAATAGAGATACAGACACACCGTGGCCCCTTTCTTTGAGATAACTCTGCACTATTGCGAGCTGCAAATGCCACTTCCAGCTTAGCTGTGCAGAAGAAGAACAACAAGAAGAAGAAATATCTCGAAATATGTCCGTCAGGCCCCTTCCCTTGAGATAAATCTGCAAATATCTCGGAAACGAAGCGAGCTATGGCAAAATGTTAAGAGACCTGTTTTGTAGAGAATTAAGTTTCCTACTTTTTATGTTGTATGATATTTTTCGATCAGATGCGTAGTTCTCGAGATATATCAAGATATTTAAAAGTTCCGAAGCCGCACCAACATAATAGAGATACAGAAACACCGTGGCCCCTTTCTTTGAGATAACTCTGCACTATTGCGAGCTGCAAATGCCACTTCCAGCTTAGCTGTGCAGAAGAAGAACAACAAGAAGAAGAAATATCTCGAAATATGTCCGTCAGACCCCTTCCCTTGAGATAAATCTGCAAATATCTCGGAAACGAAGCGAGCTACGGCAAAATGTTAAGAGACCTTTTTTGTAGAAAATTAGGTTTCCTACTTTTTATGTTCTATGATATTTTTTGATCAGATGCGTAGTTCTCGAGATATATCAAGATATTTAAAAGTTCCGAAGCCGCACCAACATAATAGAGATACAGAAACACCGTGGCCCCTTTCTTTGAGATAACTCTGCGCTATTGCGAGCTGGAAATGCCACTTCCAGTTTAGCTGTGCAGAAGAAGAACAACAAGAAGAGGAAATATCTCGAAATATGTCCGTCAGGCCCCTTCCCTTGAGATATATCTGCAAATATCGCGGAAACGAAACGAGCTATGGCAAAATGTTAAGAGACCTTTTTTGTAGAGAATTATGTTTCCTACAATTTATGTTCTATGATATTTTTTGATCAGAAGCGTAGTTTTCGAGATATATCGAGATATTTAAAAGATCCGAAGCTGCACCAACATAATAGAGATACAGAAACACCGTGGCCCCTTTCTTTGAGATAACTCTGCACTATTGCGAGCTGCAAATGCCACTTCCAGCTTAGCTGTGCAGAAGAAGAACAACAAAAAGAAGAAATATCTCGAAATATGTCCGTCAGGCCCCTTCCCTTAAGATAAATCTGCAAATATCTCGGAAACGAAGCGAGCTATGGCAAAATGTTAAGAGACCTCTTTTGTAGAGAATTAAGTTGCCTACTTTTTATGTTCTATGATATTTTTCGATCAGATGCGTAGTTCTCGAGATATATCAAGATATTTAAAAGTTCCGAAGCCGCACCAACATAATAGAGATACAGAAACACCGTGGCCCCTTTCTTTGAGATAACCGTGCACTATTGCGAGCTGCAAATGCCACTTCCAGCTTAGCTGTGCAGAAGAAGAACAACAAGAAGAAGAAATATCTGGAAATATGTCCGTCAGGCCCCTTCCCTTGAGATAAATCTGCAAATATCTCGGAAACGAAGCGAGCTACGGCAAAATGTTAAGAGACCTTTTTTGTAGAGAATTATATTTCCCACAATTTAGGTTCTATGATATTTTTTGATCAGAAGCGTAGTTTTCGAGATATATCGAGATATTTAAAAGATCCGAAGCCGCACCAACATAATAGAGATACAGAAACACCGTGGCCCCTTTCTTTGAGATAACTCTGCACCATTGCGAGCTGCAAATGCCACTTCCAGCTTAGCTGTGCAGAAGAAGACCAACAAGAAGAAGAAATATCTCGAAATATGTCCGTCAGGCCCCTTCCCTTGAGATAAATCTGCAAATATCTCGGAAACGAAGCGAGCTATGGCAAAATGTTAAGAGACCTTATTTGTAGAGAATTAAGTTTCCTACTTTTTATGTTCTATGATATTATTTGATCAGATGCGTAGTTCTCGAGATATATCAAGATATTTAAAAGTACCGAAGCCGCACCAACATAATAGAGATACAGAAACACCGTGGCCCCTTTCTTTCAGATAACTCTGCACTATTGCGAGCTGCAAATGCCACTTCCAGCTCAGCTGTGCAGAAGAAGACCAACAAGAAGAAGAAATATCTCGAAATATGTCCGTCAGGCCCCTTCCCTTGAGATAAATCTGCAAATATCTCGGAAACGAAGCGAGCTATGGCAAAATGTTAAGAGACCTTATTTGTAGAGAATTAAGTTTCCTACTTTTTATGTTCTATGATATTATTTGATCAGATGCGTAGTTCTCGAGATATATCAAGATATTTAAAAGTTCCGAAGCCGCACCAACATAATAGAGATACAGAAACACCGTGGCCCCTTTCTTTCAGATAACTCTGCACTATTGCGAGCTGGACATGCCACTTCCAGTTTAGCTGTGCAGAAGAAGAACAACAAGAAGAAGAAATATCCCGAAATATGTCCGTCAGGCCCCTTCCCTTGAGATATATCTACAAATATCTCGGAAACGAAACGAGCTATGGCAAAATGTTAAGAGACCTTTTTTGTAGAGAATTATGTTTCCTACAATTTATGTTCTATGATATTTTTTGATCAGAAGCGTAGTTTTCGAGATATATCGAGATATTTAAAAGATCCGAAGCTGCACCAACATAATAGAGATACAGAAACACCGTGGCCCCTTTCTTTGAGATAACTCTGCACTATTGCGAGCCGCAAATGCCGCTTCCAGCTTAGCTGTGCAGAAGAAGAACAACAAGAAGAAGAAATATCTCGAAATATGTCCGTCAGGCCCCTTCCCTCGAGATAAATCTGCAAATATCTCGGAAACAAAGCGAGCTATGGCAAAATGTTAAGAGACCTTTTTGGTAGAGAATGAAGTTTCCTACTTTTTATGTTCTATGATATTTTTTGATCAGATGCGTAGTTCTCGAGATATATCAAGATATTTAAAAGTTCCGAAGCCGCACCAACATAATAGAGATACAGAAACACCGTGGCCCCTTTCTTTGAGATAACTCTGCACTATTGCGAGCTGCAAATGCCACTTCCAGCTTAGCTGTGCAGAAGAAGAACAACAAGAAGAAGAAATATCTCGAAATATGTCCGTCAGGCCCCTTCCCTTGAGATAAATCTGCAAATATCTCGGAAACGAAGCGAGCTATGGCAAAATGTTAAGCGACTTTATTTGTAGAGAATTAAGTTTCCTACTTTTTACGTTCTATGATATTTTTTAATCAGATGCGTAGTTCTCGAGATATATAAAGATATTTTAAAGTTCCGAAGCCGCACCAACATAATAGAGATACAGAAACACCGTGGCCCCTTTCTTCGAGATAACTCTGCACTATTGCGAGCTGCAAATGCCACTTCCAGCTTAGCTGTGCAGAAGAAGAACAACAAGAAGAAGAAATATCTCGAAATATGTCCGTCAGGCCCCTTCCCTCGAGATAAATCTGCAAATATCTCGGAAACGAAGCGAGCTATGGCAAAATGTTAAGAGACCTTTTTTGTAGAGAATTAAGTTTCCTACTTTTTATGTTCTATGATATTTTTTGATCGGATGCGTAGCTCTCGAGATATATCAAGATATTTAAAAGTTCCGAAGCCGCACCAACATAATAGAGATACAGAAACACCGTGGCCCCTTTCTTCGAGATAACTCTGCACTATTGCGAGCTGCAAATGCCACTTCCAGCTTAGCTGTGCAGAAGAAGACCAACAAGAAGAAGAAATATCTCGAAATATGTCCGTCAGGCCCCTTCCCTTGAGATAAATCTGCAAATATCTCGGAAACGAAGCGAGCTATGGCAAAATGTTAAGAGACCTTATTTGTGGAGAATTAAGTTTCCTACTTTTTATGTTCTATGATATTATTTGATCAGATGCGTAGTTCTCGAGATATATCAAGATATTTAAAAGTTCCGAAGCCGCACCAACATAATAGAGATACAGAAACACCGTGGCCCCTTTCTTTGAGATAACTCTGCACTATTGCGAGCTGCAAATGCCACTTCCAGCTTAGCTGTGCAGAAGAAGAACAACAAGAAGAAGAAATATCTCGAAATATGTCCGTCAGGCCCCTTCCCTTGAGATAAATCTGCAAATATCTCGGAAACGAAGCGAGCTATGGCAAAATGTTAAGCGACTTTATTTGTAGAGAATTAAGTTTCCTACTTTTTACGTTCTATGATATTTTTTAATCAGATGCGTAGTTCTCGAGATATATAAAGATATTTTAAAGTTCCGAAGCCGCACCAACATAATAGAGATACAGAAACACCGTGGCCCCTTTCTTCGAGATAACTCTGCACTATTGCGAGCTGCAAATGCCACTTCCAGCTTAGCTGTGCAGAAGAAGAACAACAAGAAGAAGAAATATCTCGATATATGTCCGTCAGGCCCCTTCCCTCGAGATAAATCTGCAAATATCTCGGAAACGAAGCGAGCTATGGCAAAATGTTAAGAGACCTTTTTTGTAGAGAATTAAGTTTCCTACTTTTTATGTTCTATGATATTTTTTGATCGGATGCGTAGCTCTCGAGATATATCAAGATATTTAAAAGTTCCGAAGCCGCACCAACATAATAGAGATACAGAAACACCGTGGCCCCATTCTTTGAGATAACTCTGCACTATTGCGAGCTGCAAATGCCACTACCAGCTTAGCTGTGCAGAAGAAGACCAACAAGAAGAAGAAATATCTCGAAATATGTCCGTCAGGCCCCTTCCCTTGAGATAAATCTGCAAATATCTCGGAAACGAAGCGAGCGATGGCAAAATGTTAAGAGACCTTATTTGTGGAGAATTAAGTTTCCTACTTTTTATGTTCTATGATATTATTTGATCAAATGCGTAGTTCTCGAGATATATCAAGATATTTAAAAGTTCCGAAGCCGCACCAACATAATAGAGATACAGAAACACCGTGGCCCCTTTCTTTGAGATAACTCTGCACTATTGCGAGCTGCAAATGCCACTTCCAGCTTAGCTGTGCAGAAGAAGAACAACAAGAAGAAGAAATATCTCGAAATATGTCCGTCAGGCCCCTTCCCTTGAGATAAATCTGCAAGTATCTTGGAAACGAAGCGAGCTATGGCAAAATGTTGAGAGACCTTTTTTGTAGAGAATTAAGTTTTCTACTTTTTATGTTCTATGATATTTTTTGATCAGATGCGTAGTTCTCGAGATATATCAAGATATTTAAAAGTTCCGAAGCCGCACCAACATAATAGAGATACAGAAACACCGTGGCCCCTTTCTTTGAGATAACTCTGCACTATTGCGAGCTGCAAATGCCACTTCCAGCTTAGCTGTGCAGAAGAAGAACAACAAAAAGAAGAAATATCTCGAAATATGTCCGTCAGGCCCCTTCCCTTAAGATAAATCTGCAAATATCTCGGAAACGAAGCGAGCTATGGCAAAATGTTAAGAGACCTCTTTTGTAGAGAATTAAGTTTCCTACTTTTTATGTTCTATGATATTTTTCGATCAGATGCGTAGTTCTCGAGATATATCAAGATATTTAAAAGTTCCGAAGCCGCACCAACATAATAGAGATACAGACACACCGTGGCCCCTTTCTTTGAGATAACTCTGCACTATTGCGAGCTGCAAATGCCACTTCCAGCTTAGCTGTGCAGAAGAAGAACAACAAGAAGAAGAAATATCTCGAAATATGTCCGTCAGGCCCCTTCCCTTGAGATAAATCTGCAAATATCTCGGAAACGAAGCGAGCTATGGCAAAATGTTAAGAGACCTGTTTTGTAGAGAATTAAGTTTCCTACTTTTTATGTTCTATGATATTTTTCGATCAGATGCGTAGTTCTCGAGATATATCAAGATATTTAAAAGTTCCGAAGCCGCACCAACATAATAGAGATACAGAAACACCGTGGCCCCTTTCTTTGAGATAACTCTGCACTATTGCGAGCTGCAAATGCCACTTCCAGCTTAGCTGTGCAGAAGAAGAACAACAAGAAGAAGAAATATCTCGAAATATGTCCGTCAGACCCCTTCCCTTGAGATAAATCTGCAAATATCTCGGAAACGAAGCGAGCTACGGCAAAATGTTAAGAGACCTTTTTTGTAGAAAATTAGGTTTCCTACTTTTTATGTTCTATGATATTCTTTGATCAGATGCGTAGTTCTCGAGATATATCAAGATATTTAAAAGTTGCGAAGCCGTACCAACATAATAGAGATACAGAAACACCGTGGCCCCTTTCTTTGCGATAACTCTGCACTATTGCGAGCTGCAAATGTCACTTCCAGCTTAGCTGTGCAGAAGAAGAACAACAAGAAGAAGAAATATCTCGAAATATGTCCGTCAGGCCCCTTCCCTTGAGATAAATCTGCAAATATCTCGGAAACGAAGCGAGCTATGGCAAAATGTTAAGAGACCTTTTTTGTAGAGAATTAAGTTTCCTACTTTTTATGTTCTATGATATTTTTTGATCAGATGCGTAGTTCTCGAGATATATCAAGATATTTAAAAGTTCCGAAGCCGCACCAACATAATAGAGATACAGACACACCGTGGCCCCTTTCTTTGAGATAACTCTGCACTATTGCGAGCTGCAAATGCCACTTCCAGCTTAGCTGTGCAGAAGAAGAACAACAAGAAGAAGAAATATCTCGAAATATGTCCGTCAGGCCCCTTCCCTTGAGATAAATCTGCAAATATCTCGGAAACGAAGCGAGCTATGGCAAAATGTTAAGAGACCTGTTTTGTAGAGAATTAAGTTTCCTACTTTTTATGTTCTATGATATTTTTCGATCAGATGCGTAGTTCTCGAGACATATCAAGATATTTAAAAGTTCCGAAGCCGCACCAACATAATAGAGATACAGAAACACCGTGGCCCCTTTCTTTGAGATAACTCTGCACTATTGCGAGCTGCAAATGCCACTTCCAGCTTAGCTGTGCAGAAGAAGAACAACAAGAAGAAGAAATATCTCGAAATATGTCCGTCAGACCCCTTCCCTTGAGATAAATCTGCAAATATCTCGGAAACGAAGCGAGCTACGGCAAAATGTTAAGAGACCTTTTTTGTAGAAAATTAGGTTTCCTACTTTTTATGTTCTATGATATTCTTTGATCAGATGCGTAGTTCTCGAGATATATCAAGATATTTAAAAGTTGCGAAGCCGTACCAACATAATAGAGATACAGAAACACCGTGGCCCCTTTCTTTGCGATAACTCTGCACTATTGCGAGCTGCAAATGTCACTTCCAGCTTAGCTGTGCAGAAGAAGAACAACAAGAAGAAGAAATATCTCGAAATATGTCCGTCAGGCCCCTTCCCTTGAGATAAATCTGCAAATATCTCGGAAACGAAGCGAGCTATGGCAAAATGTTAAGAGACCTTTTTTGTAGAGAATTAAGTTTCCTACTTTTTATGTTCTATGATATTTTTTGATCAGATGCGTAGTTCTCGAGATATATCAAGATATTTAAAAGTTAAGAAGCCGCACCAACATAATAGAGATACAGAAACACCGTGGCCCCTTTCTTTGAGATAACTCTGCACTAATGCGAGCTGCAAATGCCACTTCCAGCTTAGCTGTGCAGAAGAAGAACAACAAGAAGAAGAAATATCACGAAATATGTCCGTTAGGCCCCTTCCCTTGAGATAAATCTGCAAATATCTCGGAAACGAAGCGAGCTATGGCAAAATGTTAAGAGACCTTTTTGTAGCGAATTAAGTTTCCTACTTTTTATGTTCTATGATATTTTTTGATCAGATGCGTAGTTCTCGAGATATATCAAGATATTTAAAAGTTCCGAAGCCGCACCAACATAATAGAGATACAGAAACACCGTGGCCCCTTTCTTTGAGATGACTCTGCACTAGTGCGAGCCGCAAATGCCACTTCCAGCTTAGCTGTGCAGTAGAAGAACAACAAGAAGAAGAAATATCTCGAAATATGTCCGTCAGGCCCCTTCCCTTGAGATAAATCTGCAAATATCTCGGAAACGAAGCGAGCTATGGCAAAATGTTAAGCGACTTTATTTGTAGAGAATTAAGTTTCCTACTTTTTACGTTCTATGATATTTTTTAATCAGATGCGTAGTTCTCGAGATATATAAAGATATTTTAAAGTTCCGAAGCCGCACCAACATAATAGAGATACAGAAACACCGTGGCCCCTTTCTTCGAGATAACTCTGCACTATTGCGAGCTGCAAATGCCACTTCCAGCTTAGCTGTGCAGAAGAAGAACAACAAGAAGAAGAAATATCTCGAAATATGTCCGTCAGGCCCCTTCCCTCGAGATAAATCTGCAAATATCTCGGAAACGAAGCGAGCTATGGCAAAATGTTAAGAGACCTTTTTTGTAGAGAATTAAGTTTCCTACTTTTTATGTTCTATGATATTTTTTGATCGGATGCGTAGCTCTCGAGATATATCAAGATATTTAAAAGTTCCGAAGCCGCACCAACATAATAGAGATACAGAAACACCGTGGCCCCTTTCTTCGAGATAACTCTGCACTATTGCGAGCTGCAAATGCCACTTCCAGCTTAGCTGTGCAGAAGAAGACCAACAAGAAGAAGAAATATCTCGAAATATGTCCGTCAGGCCCCTTCCCTTGAGATAAATCTGCAAATATCTCGGAAACGAAGCGAGCTATGGCAAAATGTTAAGAGACCTTATTTGTGGAGAATTAAGTTTCCTACTTTTTATGTTCTATGATATTATTTGATCAGATGCGTAGTTCTCGAGATATATCAAGATATTTAAAAGTTCCGAAGCCGCACCAACATAATAGAGATACAGAAACACCGTGGCCCCTTTCTTTGAGAT
The DNA here is from genome assembly GCF_051020975.1 of Osmia lignaria lignaria. Classification (NCBI taxonomy): domain Eukaryota; kingdom Metazoa; phylum Arthropoda; class Insecta; order Hymenoptera; family Megachilidae; genus Osmia; species Osmia lignaria. The sequence continues at coordinate 3,198,175 of NW_027478162.1, read as the reverse complement.
AACTCTGCACTATTGCGAGCTGCAAATGCCACTTCCAGCTTAGCTGTGCAGAAGAAGAACAACAAGAAGAAGAAATATCTCGAAATATGTCCGTCAGGCCCCTTCCCTTGAGATAAATCTGCAAATATCTCGGAAACGAAGCGAGCTATGGCAAAATGTTAAGCGACTTTATTTGTAGAGAATTAAGTTTCCTACTTTTTACGTTCTATGATATTTTTTAATCAGATGCGTAGTTCTCGAGATATATAAAGATATTTTAAAGTTCCGAAGCCGCACCAACATAATAGAGATACAGAAACACCGTGGCCCCTTTCTTCGAGATAACTCTGCACTATTGCGAGCTGCAAATGCCACTTCCAGCTTAGCTGTGCAGAAGAAGAACAACAAGAAGAAGAAATATCTCGAAATATGTCCGTCAGGCCCCTTCCCTCGAGATAAATCTGCAAATATCTCGGAAACGAAGCGAGCTATGGCAAAATGTTAAGAGACCTTTTTTGTAGAGAATTAAGTTTCCTACTTTTTATGTTCTATGATATTTTTTGATCGGATGCGTAGCTCTCGAGATATATCAAGATATTTAAAAGTTCCGAAGCCGCACCAACATAATAGAGATACAGAAACACCGTGGCCCCTTTCTTTGAGATAACTCTGCACTATTGCGACCTGCAAATGCCACTACCAGCTTAGCTGTGCAGAAGAAGACCAACAAGAAGAAGAAATATCTCGAAATATGTCCGTCAGGCCCCTTCCCTTGAGATAAATCTGCAAATATCTCGGAAACGAAGCGAGCGATGGCAAAATGTTAAGAGACCTTATTTGTGGAGAATTAAGTTTCCTACTTTTTATGTTCTATGATATTATTTGATCAAATGCGTAGTTCTCGAGATATATCAAGATATTTAAAAGTTCCGAAGCCGCACCAACATAATAGAGATACAGAAACACCGTGGCCCCTTTCTTTGAGATAACTCTGCACTATTGCGAGCTGCAAATGCCACTTCCAGCTTAGCTGTGCAGAAGAAGAACAACAAGAAGAAGAAATATCTCGAAATATGTCCGTCAGGCCCCTTCCCTTGAGATAAATCTGCAAGTATCTTGGAAACGAAGCGAGCTATGGCAAAATGTTGAGAGACCTTTTTTGTAGAGAATTAAGTTTTCTACTTTTTATGTTCTATGATATTTTTTGATCAGATGCGTAGTTCTCGAGATATATCAAGATATTTAAAAGTTCCGAAGCCGCACCAACATAATAGAGATACAGAAACACCGTGGCCCCTTTCTTTGAGATAACTCTGCACTATTGCGAGCTGCAAATGCCACTTCCAGCTTAGCTGTGCAGAAGAAGAACAACAAAAAGAAGAAATATCTCGAAATATGTCCGTCAGGCCCCTTCCCTTAAGATAAATCTGCAAATATCTCGGAAACGAAGCGAGCTATGGCAAAATGTTAAGAGACCTCTTTTGTAGAGAATTAAGTTTCCTACTTTTTATGTTCTATGATATTTTTCGATCAGATGCGTAGTTCTCGAGATATATCAAGATATTTAAAAGTTCCGAAGCCGCACCAACATAATAGAGATACAGACACACCGTGGCCCCTTTCTTTGAGATAACTCTGCACTATTGCGAGCTGCAAATGCCACTTCCAGCTTAGCTGTGCAGAAGAAGAACAACAAGAAGAAGAAATATCTCGAAATATGTCCGTCAGGCCCCTTCCCTTGAGATAAATCTGCAAATATCTCGGAAACGAAGCGAGCTATGGCAAAATGTTAAGAGACCTGTTTTGTAGAGAATTAAGTTTCCTACTTTTTATGTTCTATGATATTTTTCGATCAGATGCGTAGTTCTCGAGATATATCAAGATATTTAAAAGTTCCGAAGCCGCACCAACATAATAGAGATACAGAAACACCGTGGCCCCTTTCTTTGAGATAACTCTGCACTATTGCGAGCTGCAAATGCCACTTCCAGCTTAGCTGTGCAGAAGAAGAACAACAAGAAGAAGAAATATCTCGAAATATGTCCGTCAGACCCCTTCCCTTGAGATAAATCTGCAAATATCTCGGAAACGAAGCGAGCTACGGCAAAATGTTAAGAGACCTTTTTTGTAGAAAATTAGGTTTCCTACTTTTTATGTTCTATGATATTTTTTGATCAGATGCGTAGTTCTCGAGATATATCAAGATATTTAAAAGTTGCGAAGCCGTACCAACATAATAGAGATACAGAAACACCGTGGCCCCTTTCTTTGCGATAACTCTGCACTATTGCGAGCTGCAAATGTCACTTCCAGCTTAGCTGTGCAGAAGAAGAACAACAAGAAGAAGAAATATCTCGAAATATGTCCGTCAGGCCCCTTCCCTTGAGATCAATCTGCAAATATCTCGGAAACGAAGCGAGCTATGGCAAAATGTTAAGAGACCTTTTTTGTAGAGAATTAAGTTTCCTACTTTTTATGTTCTATGATATTTTTTGATCAGATGCGTAGTTCTCGAGATATATCAAGATAGTTAAAAGTTAAGAAGCCGCACCAACATAATAGAGATACAGAAACACCGTGGCCCCTTTCTTTGAGATAACTCTGCACTAATGCGAGCTGCAAATGCCACTTCCAGCTTAGCTGTGCAGAAGAAGAACAACAAGAAGAAGAAATATCACGAAATATGTCCGTTAGGCCCCTTCCCTTGAGATAAATCTGCAAATATCTCGGAAACGAAGCGAGCTATGGCAAAATGTTAAGAGACCTTATTGTAGCGAATTAAGTTTCCTACTTTTTATGTTCTATGATATTTTTTGATCAGATGCGTAGTTCTCGAGATATATCAAGATATTTAAAAGTTCCGAAGCCGCACCAACATAATAGAGATACAGAAACACCGTGGCCCCTTTCTTTGAGATGACTCTGCACTAGTGCGAGCCGCAAATGCCACTTCCAGCTTAGCTGTGCAGAAGAAGAACAACAAGAAGAAGAAATATCTCGAAATATGTCCGTCAGGCCCCTTCCCTTGAGATAAATCTGCAAATATCTCGGAAACGAAGCGAGCTATGGCAAAATGTTAAGAGACCTTTTTTGTAGAGAATTAAGTTTCCTACTTTTTGTCTTCTATGATATTTTCTGATCAGATGCGTAGTTCTCGAGATATATCAAGATATTTAAAAGTTCCGAAGCCGCACCAACATAATAGAGATACAGAAACACCGTGGCCCCTTTCTTTGAGATAACTCTGCGCTATTGCGAGCTGGAAATGCCACTTCCAGTTTAGCTGTGCAGAAGAAGAACAACAAGAAGTGGAAATATCTCGAAATATGTCCGTCAGGCCCCTTCCCTTGAGATATATCTGCAAATATCTCGGAAACGAAACGAGCTATGGCAAAATGTTAAGAGACCTTTTTTGTAGAGAATTATGTTTCCTACAATTTATGTTCTATGATATTTTTTGATCAGAAGCGTAGTTTTCGAGATATATCGAGATATTTAAAAGATCCGAAGCTGCACCAACATAATAGAGATACAGAAACACCGTGGCCCCTTGCTTTGAGATAACTCTGCACTAGTGCGAGCCGCAAATGCCGCTTCCAGCTTAGCTGTGCAGAAGAAGAACAACAAGAAGAAGAAATATCTCGAAATATGTCCGTCAGGCCCCTTCCCTCGAGATAAATCTGCAAATATCTCGGAAACGAAGCGAGCTATGGCAAAATGTTAAGAGACCTTTTTTGTAGAGAATTAAGTTTCCTACTTTTTATGTTCTATGATATTTTTTGATCGGATGCGTAGTTCTCGAGATATATCAAGATATTTAAAAGTTCCGAAGCCGCACCAACATAATAGAGATACAGAAACACCGTGGCCCGTTTCTTTGAGATAACTCTGCACTATTGCGAGCTGCAAATGCCACTTCCAGCTTAGCTGTGCAGAAGAAGAACAACAAAAAGAAGAAATATCTCGAAATATGTCCGTCAGGCCCCTTCCCTTAAGATAAATCTGCAAATATCTCGGAAACGAAGCGAGCTATGGCAAAATGTTAAGAGACCTCTTTTGTAGAGAATTAAGTTTCCTACTTTTTATGTTCTATGATATTTTTCGATCAGATGCGTAGTTCTCGAGATATATCAAGATATTTAAAAGTTCCGAAGCCGCACCAACATAATAGAGATACAGACACACCGTGGCCCCTTTCTTTGAGATAACTCTGCACTATTGCGAGCTGCAAATGCCACTTCCAGCTTAGCTGTGCAGAAGAAGAACAACAAGAAGAAGAAATATCTCGAAATATGTCCGTCAGGCCCCTTCCCTTGAGATAAATCTGCAAATATCTCGGAAACGAAGCGAGCTATGGCAAAATGTTAAGAGACCTGTTTTGTAGATAATTAAGTTTCCTACTTTTTATGTTCTATGATATTTTTCGATCAGATGCGTAGTTCTCGAGATATATCAAGATATTTAAAAGTTCCGAAGCCGCACCAACATAATAGAGATACAGAAACACCGTGGCCCCTTTCTTTGAGATAACTCTGCACTATTGCGAGCTGCAAATGCCACTTCCAGCTTAGCTGTGCAGAAGAAGAACAACAAGAAGAAGAAATATCTCGAAATATGTCCGTCAGACCCCTTCCCTTGAGATAAATCTGCAAATATCTCGGAAACGAAGCGAGCTACGGCAAAATGTTAAGAGACCTTTTTTGTAGAAAATTAGGTTTCCTACTTTTTATGTTCTATGATATTTTTTGATCAGATGCGTAGTTCTCGAGATATATCAAGATATTTAAAAGTTCCGAAGCCGTACCAACATAATAGAGATACAGAAACACCGTGGCCCCTTTCTTTGCGATAACTCTGCACTATTGCGAGCTGCAAATGTCACTTCCAGCTTAGCTGTGCAGAAGAAGAACAACAAGAAGAAGAAATATCTCGAAATATGTCCGTCAGGCCCCTTCCCTTGAGATAAATCTGCAAATATCTCGGAAACGAAGCGAGCTATGGCAAAATGTTAAGAGACCTTTTTTGTAGAGAATTAAGTTTCCTACTTTTTATGTTCTATGATATTTTTTGATCAGATGCGTAGTTCTCGAGATATATCAAGATATTTAAAAGTTAAGAAGCCGCACCAACATAATAGAGATACAGAAACACCGTGGCCCCTTTCTTTGAGATAACTCTGCACTAATGCGAGCTGCAAATGCCACTTCCAGCTTAGCTGTGCAGAAGAAGAACAACAAGAAGAAGAAATATCACGAAATATGTCCGTTAGGCCCCTTCCCTTGAGATAAATCTGCAAATATCTCGGAAACGAAGCGAGCTATGGCAAAATGTTAAGAGACCTTTTTGTAGCGAATTAAGTTTCCTACTTTTTATGTTCTATGATATTTTTTGATCAGATGCGTAGTTCTCGAGATATATCAAGATATTTAAAAGTTCCGAAGCCGCACCAACATAATAGAGATACAGAAACACCGATGCCCCTTTCTTTGAGATAACTCTGCACTAGTGCGAGCCGCAAATGCCACTTCCAGCTTAGCTGTGCAGAAGAAGAACAACAAGAAGAAGAAATATCTCGAAATATGTCCGTCAGGCCCCTTCCCTTGAGATAAATCTGCAAATATCTCGGAAACGAAGCGAGCTATGGCAAAATGTTAAGAGACCTTTCTTGTAGAGAATTAAGTTTCCTACTTTTTATCTTCTATGATATTTTCTGATCAGATTCGTATTTCTCGAGATATATCAAGATATTTAAAAGTTCCGAAGCCGCACCAACATAATAGAGATACAGAAACACCGTGTCCCCTCTCTTTGAGATAACTCTGCACAATTGCGAGCTGCAAATGCCACTTCCAGCTTAGCTGTGCAGAAGAAGAACAACAAGAAGAAGAAATATCTCGAAATATGTCCGTCAGGCCCCTTCCCTTGAGATAAATCTGCAAATATCTCGGAAACGAAGCGAGCTACAGCAAAATGTTAAGAGACCTTTTTTGTAGAAAATTAGGTTTCCTACTTTTTATGTTCTATGATATTTTTTCATCAGATGCGTAGTTCTCGAGATATATCAAGATATTTAAAAGTTCCGAAGCCGTACCAACATAATAGAGATACAGAAACACCGTGGCCCCTTTCTTTGCGATAACTCTGCACTATTGCGAGCTGCAAATGCCACTTCCAGCTTAGCTGTGCAGAAGAAGAACAACAAGAAGAAGAAATATCTCGAAATATGTCCGTCAGGCCCCTTCCCTTGAGATAAATCTGCAAATATCTCGGAAACGAAGCGAGCTATGGCAAAATGTTAAGAGACCTTTTTTGTAGAGAATTAAGTTTCCTACTTTTTATGTTCTATGATATTTTTTGATCAGATGCGTAGTTCTCGAGATATATCAAGATATTTAAAAGTTAAGAAGCCGCACCAACATAATAGAGATACAGAAACACCGTGGCCCCTTTCTTTGAGATAACTCTGCACTAATGCGAGCTGCAAATGCCACTTCCAGCTTAGCTGTGCAGAAGAAGAACAACAAGAAGAAGAAATATCACGAAATATGTCCGTTAGGCCCCTTCCCTTGAGATAAATCTGCAAATATCTCGGAAACGAAGCGAGCTATGGCAAAATGTTAAGAGACCTTTTTGTAGCGAATTAAGTTTCCTACTTTTTATGTTCTATGATATTTTTTGATCAGATGCGTAGTTCTCGAGATATATCAAGATATTTAAAAGTTCCGAAGCCGCACCAACATAATAGAGATACAGAAACACCGTGGCCCCTTTCTTTGAGATAACTCTGCACTAGTGCGAGCCGCAAGTGCCACTTCCAGCTTAGCTGTGCAGAAGAAGAACAACAAGAAGAAGAAATATCTCGAAATATGTCCGTCAGGCCCCTTCCCTTGAGATAAATCTGCAAATATCTCGGAAACGAAGCGAGCTATGGCAAAATGTTAAGAGACCTTTTTTGTAGAGCATTAAGTTTCCTACTTTTTATCTTCTATGATATTTTCTCATCAGATTCGTAGTTCTCGAGATATATCAAGATATTTAAAAGTTCCGAAGCCGCACCAACATAATAGAGATACAGAAACACCGTGGCCCCTTTCTTTGAGATAACTCTGCACTATTGCGAGCTGCAAATGCCACTTCCAGCTTAGCTGTGCAGAAGAAGAACAACAAGAAGAAGAAATATCTCGAAATATGTCCGTCAGGCCCCTTCCCTTGAGATAAATCTGCAAATATCTCGGAAACGAAGCGAGCTATGGCAAAATGTTAAGAGACCTTTTTTGTAGAGAATTATGTTTCCTACAATTTATGTTCTATGATATTTTTTGATCAGAAGCGTAGTTTTCGAGATATATCGAGATATTTAAAAGTTCCGAAGCCGCACCAACATAATAGGGATACAGAAACACCGTGGCCCCTTTCTTTGAGATAACTCTGCACTAGTGCGAGCCGCAAATGCCACTTCCAGCTTAGCTGTGCAGAAGAAGAACAACAAGAAGAAGAAATATCTCGAAATATGTCCGTCAGGCCCCTTCCCTTGAGATATATCTGCAAATATCTCGGAAACGAAGCGAGCTATGGCAAAATGTTAAGAGACCTTTTTTGTAGAAAATTAGGTTTCCTACTTTTTATGTTCTATGATATTTTTTGATCAGATGCGTAGTTCTCGAGATATATCAAGATATTTAAAAGTTAAGAAGCCGCACCAACATAATAGAGATACAGAAACACCGTGGCCCCTTTCTTTGAGATAACTCTGCACTAATGCGAGCTGCAAATGCCACTTCCAGCTTAGCTGTGCAGAAGAAGAACAACAAGAAGAAGAAATATCACGAAATATGTCCGTTAGGCCCCTTCCCTTGAGATAAATCTGCAAATATCTCGGAAACGAAGCGAGCTATGGCAAAATGTTAAGAGACCTTTTTGTAGCGAATTAAGTTTCCTACTTTTTATGTTCTATGATATTTTTTGATCAGATGCGTAGTTCTCGAGATATATCAAGATATTTAAAAGTTCCGAAGCCGCACCAACATAATAGAGATACAGAAACACCGATGCCCCTTTCTTTGAGATAACTCTGCACTAGTGCGAGCCGCAAATGCCACTTCCAGCTTAGCTGTGCAGAAGAAGAACAACAAGAAGAAGAAATATCTCGAAATATGTCCGTCAGGCCCCTTCCCTTGAGATAAATCTGCAAATATCTCGGAAACGAAGCGAGCTATGGCAAAATGTTAAGAGACCTTTCTTGTAGAGAATTAAGTTTCCTACTTTTTATCTTCTATGATATTTTCTGATCAGATTCGTATTTCTCGAGATATATCAAGATATTTAAAAGTTCCGAAGCCGCACCAACATAATAGAGATACAGAAACACCGTGGCCCCTCTCTTTGAGATAACTCTGCACAATTGCGAGCTGCAAATGCCACTTCCAGCTTAGCTGTGCAGAAGAAGAACAACAAGAAGAAGAAATATCTCGAAATATGTCCGTCAGGCCCCTTCCCTTGAGATAAATCTGCAAATATCTCGGAAACGAAGCGAGCTACAGCAAAATGTTAAGAGACCTTTTTTGTAGAAAATTAGGTTTCCTACTTTTTATGTTCTATGATATTTTTTCATCAGATGCGTAGTTCTCGAGATATATCAAGATATTTAAAAGTTCCGAAGCCGTACCAACATAATAGAGATACAGAAACACCGTGGCCCCTTTCTTTGCGATAACTCTGCACTATTGCGAGCTGCAAATGCCACTTCCAGCTTAGCTGTGCAGAAGAAGAACAACAAGAAGAAGAAATATCTCGAAATATGTCCGTCAGGCCCCTTCCCTTGAGATAAATCTGCAAATATCTCGGAAACGAAGCGAGCTATGGCAAAATGTTAAGAGACCTTTTTTGTAGAGAATTAAGTTTCCTACTTTTTATGTTCTATGATATTTTTTGATCAGATGCGTAGTTCTCGAGATATATCAAGATATTTAAAAGTTAAGAAGCCGCACCAACATAATAGAGATACAGAAACACCGTGGCCCCTTTCTTTGAGATAACTCTGCACTAATGCGAGCTGCAAATGCCACTTCCAGCTTAGCTGTGCAGAAGAAGAACAACAAGAAGAAGAAATATCACGAAATATGTCCGTTAGGCCCCTTCCCTTGAGATAAATCTGCAAATATCTCGGAAACGAAGCGAGCTATGGCAAAATGTTAAGAGACCTTTTTGTAGCGAATTAAGTTTCCTACTTTTTATGTTCTATGATATTTTTTGATCAGATGCGTAGTTCTCGAGATATATCAAGATATTTAAAAGTTCCGAAGCCGCACCAACATAATAGAGATACAGAAACACCGTGGCCCCTTTCTTTGAGATAACTCTGCACTAGTGCGAGCCGCAAGTGCCACTTCCAGCTTAGCTGTGCAGAAGAAGAACAACAAGAAGAAGAAATATCTCGAAATATGTCCGTCAGGCCCCTTCCCTTGAGATAAATCTGCAAATATCTCGGAAACGAAGCGAGCTATGGCAAAATGTTAAGAGACCTTTTTTGTAGAGCATTAAGTTTCCTACTTTTTATCTTCTATGATATTTTCTCATCAGATTCGTAGTTCTCGAGATATATCAAGATATTTAAAAGTTCCGAAGCCGCACCAACATAATAGAGATACAGAAACACCGTGGCCCCTTTCTTTGAGATAACTCTGCACTATTGCGAGCTGCAAATGCCACTTCCAGCTTAGCTGTGCAGAAGAAGAACAACAAGAAGAAGAAATATCTCGAAATATGTCCGTCAGGCCCCTTCCCTTGAGATAAATCTGCAAATATCTCGGAAACGAAGCGAGCTATGGCAAAATGTTAAGAGACCTTTTTTGTAGAGAATTATGTTTCCTACAATTTATGTTCTATGATATTTTTTGATCAGAAGCGTAGTTTTCGAGATATATCGAGATATTTAAAAGTTCCGAAGCCGCACCAACATAATAGGGATACAGAAACACCGTGGCCCCTTTCTTTGAGATAACTCTGCACTAGTGCGAGCCGCAAATGCCACTTCCAGCTTAGCTGTGCAGAAGAAGAACAACAAGAAGAAGAAATATCTCGAAATATGTCCGTCAGGCCCCTTCCCTTGAGATATATCTGCAAATATCTCGGAAACGAAGCGAGCTATGGCAAAATGTTAAGAGACCTTTTTTGTAGAAAATTAGGTTTCCTACTTTTTATGTTCTATGATATTTTTTGATCAGATGCGTAGTTCTCGAGATATATCAAGATATTTAAAAGTTAAGAAGCCGCACCAACATAATAGAGATACAGAAACACCGTGGCCCCTTTCTTTGAGATAACTCTGCACTAATGCGAGCTGCAAATGCCACTTCCAGCTTAGCTGTGCAGAAGAAGAACAACAAGAAGAAGAAATATCACGAAATATGTCCGTTAGGCCCCTTCCCTTGAGATAAATCTGCAAATATCTCGGAAACGAAGCGAGCTATGGCAAAATGTTAAGAGACCTTTTTGTAGCGAATTAAGTTTCCTACTTTTTATGTTCTATGATATTTTTTGATCAGATGCGTAGTTCTCGAGATATATCAAGATATTTAAAAGTTCCGAAGCCGCACCAACATAATAGAGATACAGAAACACCGATGCCCCTTTCTTTGAGATAACTCTGCACTAGTGCGAGCCGCAAATGCCACTTCCAGCTTAGCTGTGCAGAAGAAGAACAACAAGAAGAAGAAATATCTCGAAATATGTCCGTCAGGCCCCTTCCCTTGAGATAAATCTGCAAATATCTCGGAAACGAAGCGAGCTATGGCAAAATGTTAAGAGACCTTTCTTGTAGAGAATTAAGTTTCCTACTTTTTATCTTCTATGATATTTTCTGATCAGATTCGTATTTCTCGAGATATATCAAGATATTTAAAAGTTCCGAAGCCGCACCAACATAATAGAGATACAGAAACACCGTGGCCCCTCTCTTTGAGATAACTCTGCACAATTGCGAGCTGCAAATGCCACTTCCAGCTTAGCTGTGCAGAAGAAGAACAACAAGAAGAAGAAATATCTCGAAATATGTCCGTCAGGCCCCTTCCCTTGAGATAAATCTGCAAATATCTCGGAAACGAAGCGAGCTACAGCAAAATGTTAAGAGACCTTTTTTGTAGAAAATTAGGTTTCCTACTTTTTATGTTCTATGATATTTTTTCATCAGATGCGTAGTTCTCGAGATATATCAAGATATTTAAAAGTTCCGAAGCCGTACCAACATAATAGAGATACAGAAACACCGTGGCCCCTTTCTTTGCGATAACTCTGCACTATTGCGAGCTGCAAATGCCACTTCCAGCTTAGCTGTGCAGAAGAAGAACAACAAGAAGAAGAAATATCTCGAAATATGTCCGTCAGGCCCCTTCCCTTGAGATAAATCTGCAAATATCTCGGAAACGAAGCGAGCTATGGCAAAATGTTAAGAGACCTTTTTTGTAGAGAATTAAGTTTCCTACTTTTTATGTTCTATGATATTTTTTGATCAGATGCGTAGTTCTCGAGATATATCAAGATATTTAAAAGTTAAGAAGCCGCACCAACATAATAGAGATACAGAAACACCGTGGCCCCTTTCTTTGAGATAACTCTGCACTAATGCGAGCTGCAAATGCCACTTCCAGCTTAGCTGTGCAGAAGAAGAACAACAAGAAGAAGAAATATCACGAAATATGTCCGTTAGGCCCCTTCCCTTGAGATAAATCTGCAAATATCTCGGAAACGAAGCGAGCTATGGCAAAATGTTAAGAGACCTTTTTGTAGCGAATTAAGTTTCCTACTTTTTATGTTCTATGATATTTTTTGATCAGATGCGTAGTTCTCGAGATATATCAAGATATTTAAAAGTTCCGAAGCCGCACCAACATAATAGAGATACAGAAACACCGTGGCCCCTTTCTTTGAGATAACTCTGCACTAGTGCGAGCCGCAAGTGCCACTTCCAGCTTAGCTGTGCAGAAGAAGAACAACAAGAAGAAGAAATATCTCGAAATATGTCCGTCAGGCCCCTTCCCTTGAGATAAATCTGCAAATATCTCGGAAACGAAGCGAGCTATGGCAAAATGTTAAGAGACCTTTTTTGTAGAGCATTAAGTTTCCTACTTTTTATCTTCTATGATATTTTCTCATCAGATTCGTAGTTCTCGAGATATATCAAGATATTTAAAAGTTCCGAAGCCGCACCAACATAATAGAGATACAGAAACACCGTGGCCCCTTTCTTTGAGATAACTCTGCACTATTGCGAGCTGCAAATGCCACTTCCAGCTTAGCTGCGCAGAAGAAGAACAACAAGAAGAAGAAATATCTCGAAATATGTCCGTCAGGCCCCTTCCCTTGAGATAAATCTGCAAATATCTCGGAAACGAAGCGAGCTATGGCAAAATGTTAAGAGACATTTTTTGTAGAGAATTATGTTTCCTACAATTTATGTTCTATGATATTTTTTGATCAGAAGCGTAGTTTTCGAGATATATCGAGATATTTAAAAGTTCCGAAGCCGCACCAACATAATAGGGATACAGAAACACCGTGGCCCCTTTCTTTGAGATAACTCTGCACTAGTGCGAGCCGCAAATGCCACTTCCAGCTTAGCTGTGCAGAAGAAGAACAACAAGAAGAAGAAATATCTCGAAATATGTCCGTCAGGCCCCTTCCCTTGAGATATATCTGCAAATATCTCGGAAACGAAGCGAGCTATGGCAAAATGTTAAGAGACCTTTTTTGTAGAGAATTATGTTTCCCACAATTTATGTTCTATGATATTTTTTGATCAGAAGCGTAGTTTTCGAGATATATCGAGATATTTAAAAGTTCCAAAGCCGCACCAACATAATAGAGATACAGAAACACCGTGGCCCCTTTCTTTGAGATAACTCTGCACTAGTGCGAGCCGCAAATGCCACTTCCAGCTTAGCTGTGCAGAAGAAGAACAACAAGAAGAAGAAATATCTCGAAATATGTCCGTCAGGCCCCTTCCCTTGAGATATATCTGCAAATATCTCGGAAACGAAGCGAGCTATGGCAAAATGTTAAGAGACCTTTTTTGTAGAGAATTATGTTTCCTACAATTTATGTTCTATGATATTCTTTGATCAGATGCGTAGTTCTCGAGATATATCAAGATATTTAAAAGTTCCGAAGCCGCACCAACATAATAGAGATACAGAAACACCGTGGCCCCTTTCTTTGAGATAACTCTGCACTATTGCGAGCTGCAAATGCCACTTCCAGCTTAGCTGTGCAGAAGAAGAACATCAAGAAGAAGAAATATCTCGATTAATGTCCGTCAGGCCCCTTCCCTTGAGATAAATCTGCAAATATCTCGGAAACGAAGAGGGCTATGGCAAAATGTTAAGAGACCTTTTTTGTAGAGAATTAAGTTTCCTACTTTTTATGTTCTATGATATTTTTTTATCTGATGCGTAGTTCTCGAGATATATCAAGATATTTAAAAGTTCCGAAGCCGCACCAACATAATAGAGATACAGAAACACCGTGGCCCCTTTCTTTGAGATAACTCTGCACTATTGCGAGCTGTAAATGCCACTTCCAGCTTAGCTGTGCAGAAGAAGAACAACAAGAAGAAGAAATATCTCGAAATATGTCCGTCAGGCCCCTTCCCTTGGGATATATCTGCAAATATCTCGGAAACGAAGCTAGCTATGGCAAAATGTTAAGAGACCTTTTTTGTAGACAATTACGTTTCCTACAATTTATGCTCTATGATATTTTTTGATCAGAAGCGTAGTTTTCGGGATATATCGAGATATTTAAAAGTTCCGAAGCCGCACCAACATAATAGAGATACAGAAACACCGTGGCCCCTTTCTTTGAGATAACTCTGCACTATTGCGAGCTGTAAATGCCACTTCCAGCTTAGCTGTGCAGAAGAAGAACAACAAGAAGAAGAAATATCTCGAAATATGTCCGTCAGGCCCCTTCCCTTGAGATAAATCTGCAAATATCTCGGAAACGAAGAGAGCTATGGCAAAATGTTAAGAGACCTTTTTTGTAGAGAATTAAGTTTCCTACTTTTTATGTTCTATGATATTTTTTGATCAGATGCGTAGTTCTCGAGATATATCAAGATATTTAAAAGTTCCGAAGCCGCACCAACATAATAGAGATACAGAAACACCGTGGCCCCTTTCTTTGAGATAACTCTGCACTATTGCGAGCTGTAAATGCCACTTCCAGCTTAGCTGTGCAGAAGAAGAACAACAAGAAGAAGAAATATCTCGAAATATGTCCGTCAGGCCCCTTCCCTTGAGATATATCTGCAAATATCTCGGAAACCAAGCGAGCTATGGCAAAATGTTAAGAGACCTTTTTTGTAGAGAAGTATGTTTCCTACAATTTATGTTCTATGATATTTTTTGATCAGAAGCGTAGTTTTCGAGATATATCGAGATATTTAAAAGTTCCGACGCCGCACCAACATAATAGAGATACAGAAACACCGTGGCCCCTTTCGTTGAGATAACTCTGCACTAGTGCGAGCCGCAAATGCCACTTCCAGCTTAGCTGTGCAGAAGAAGAACAACAAGAAGAAGAAATATCTCGAAATATGTCCGTCAGGCCCCTTCCCTTGAGATAAATCTGCACATATCTCGGAAACGAAGCGAGCTATGGCAAAATGTTAAGAGACGTTTTTTGTAGAGAATTATGTTTCCTACTATTTATGTTCTATGATATTTTTTGATCCGAAGCGTAGTTTTCGAGATATATCGAGATATTTAAAAGTTCCGAAGCCGCACCAACATAATAGGGATACAGAAACACCGTGGCCCCTTTCTTTGAGATAACTCTGCACTAGTGCGAGCCGCAAATGCCACTTCCAGCTTAGCTGTGCAGAAGAAGAACAACAAGAAGAAGAAATATCTCGAAATATGTCCGTCAGGCCCCTTCCCTTGAGATAAATCTGCAAATATCTCGGAAACGAAGCGAGCTATGGCAAAATGTTAAGAGACCTTTTTTGTAGAGAATTAAGTTTCCTACTTTTTATCTTCTATGATATTTTTTGATCAGATGCGTAGTTTTCGAGATATATCGAGATATTTAAAAGTTCCGAAGCCGCACCAACATAATAGGGATACAGAAACACCGTGGCCCCTTTCTTTGAGATAACTCTGCACTAGTGCGAGCCGCAAATGCCACTTCCAGCTTAGCTGTGCAGAAGAAGAACAACAAGAAGAAGAAATATCTCGAAATATGTCCGTCAGGCCCCTTCCCTTGAGATAAATCTGCAAATATCTCGGAAACGAAGCGAGCTATGGCAAAATGTTAAGAGACCTTTTTTGTAGAGAATTAAGTTTCCTACTTTTTATGTTCTATGATATTTTGTGATCAGATGCGTAGTTTTCGAGATATATCGAGATATTTAAAAGTTCCGAAGCCGCACCAACATAATAGGGATACAGAAACACCGTGGCCCCTTTCTTTGAGATAACTCTGCACTAGTGCGAGCCGCAAATGCCACTTCCAGCTTAGCTGTGCAGAAGAAGAACAACAAGAAGAAGAAATATCTCGAAATATGTCCGTCAGGCCCCTTCCCTTGAGATAAATCTGCAAATATCTCGGAAACGAAGCGAGCTATGGCAAAATGTTAAGAGACCTTTTTTGTAGAGAATTAAGTTTCCTACTTTTTATGTTCTATGATATTTTGTGATCAGATGCGTAGTTTTCGAGATATATCGAGATATTTAAAAGTTCCGAAGCCGCACCAACATAATAGGGATACAGAAACACCGTGGCCCCTTTCTTTGAGATAACTCTGCACTAGTGCGAGCCGCAAATGCCACTTCCAGCTTAGCTGTGCAGAAGAAGAACAACAAGAAGAAGAAATATCTCGAAATATGTCCGTCAGGCCCCTTCCCTTGAGATAAATCTGCAAATATCTCGGAAACGAAGCGAGCTATGGCAAAATGTTAAGAGACCTTTTTTGTAGAGAATTAAGTTTCCTACTTTTTATGTTCTATGATATTTTGTGATCAGATGCGTAGTTTTCGAGATATATCGAGATATTTAAAAGTTCCGAAGCCGCACCAACATAATAGGGATACAGAAACACCGTGGCCCCTTTCTTTGAGATAACTCTGCACTAGTGCGAGCCGCAAATGCCACTTCCAGCTTAGCTGTGCAGAAGAAGAACAACAAGAAGAAGAAATATCTCGAAATATGTCCGTCAGGCCCCTTCCCTTGAGATAAATCTGCAAATATCTCGGAAACCAAGCGAGCTATGGCAAAATGTTAAGAGACCTTTTTTGTAGAGAATTAAGTTTCCTACTTTTTATGTTCTATGATATTTTTTGATCAGATGCGTAGTTTTCGAGATATATCGAGATATTTAAAAGTTCCGAAGCCGCACCAACATAATAGGGATACAGAAACACCGTGGCCCCTTTCTTTGAGATAACTCTGCACTAGTGCGAGCCGCAAATGCCACTTCCAGCTTAGCTGTGCAGAAGAAGAACAACCAGAAGAAGAAATATCTCGAAATATTTCCGTTAGGCTCCTTCCCTTGAGATAAATCTGCAAATATCTCGGAAACGAAGCGACCTATGGCAAAATGTTCAGAGACCTTTCTTGTAGAGAATTAAGTTTCCTACTTTTTATGTTCAATGATATTTTTTGATCAGATGCGTAGTTCTCGAGATATATCAAGATATTTAAAAGTTCCGAAGCCGCACCAACATAATAGAGATACAGAAACACCGTGGCCCCTTTCTTTGAGATAACTCTGCACTAGTGCGAGCCGCAAATGCCACTTCCAGCTTAGCTGTGCAGAAGAAGAACAACAAGAAGAAGAAATATCTCGAAATATGTCCGTCAGGCCCCTTCCCTTGAGATAAATCTGCAAATATCTCGGAAACGAAGCGAGCTATGGCAAAATGTTAAGAGACCTTTTTTGTAGAGAATTAAGTTTCCTACTTTTTATGTTCTATGATATTTTTTGATCAGATGCGAAGTTTTCGAGATATATCGAGATATTTAAAAGTTCCGAAGCCGCACCAACATAATAGGGATACAGAAACACCGTGGCCCCTTTCTTTGAGATAACTCTGCACTAGTGCGAGCCGCAAATGCCACTTCCAGCTTAGCTGTGCAGAAGAAGAACAACAAGAAGAAGAAATATCTCGAAATATGTCCGTCAGGCCCCTTCCCTTGAGATAAATGGTGCAAATATCTCGGAAACGAAGCGAGCTATGGCAAAATGTTAAGAGACCTTTTTTGTAGAGAATTAAGTTTCCTACTTTTTATGTTCTATGATATTTTTTGATCAGATGCGTAGTTTTCGAGATATATCGAGATATTTAAAAGTTCCGAAGCCGCACCAACATAATAGGGATACAGAAACACCGTGGCCCCTTTCTTTGAGATAACTCTGCACTAGTGCGAGCCGCAAATGCCACTTCCAGCTTAGCTGTGCAGAAGAAGAACAACCAGAAGAAGAAATATCTCGAAATATTTCCGTTAGGCTCCTTCCCTTGAGATAAATCTGCAAATATCTCGGAAACGAAGCGACCTATGGCAAAATGTTCAGAGACCTTTTTTGTAGAGAATTAAGTTTCCTACTTTTTATGTTCTATGATATTTTTTGATCAGATGCGTAGTTCTCGAGATATATGAAGATATTTAAAAGTTCCGAAGCCGCACCAACATAATAGAGATACAGAAACACCGTGGCCCCTTTCTTTGAGATAACTCTGCACTAGTGCGAGCCGCAAATGCCACTTCCAGCTTAGCTGTGCAGAAGAAGAACAACAAGAAGAAGAAATATCTCGAAATATGTCCGTCAGGCCCCTTCCCTTGAGATAAATCTGCAAATATCTCGGAAACGAAGCGAGCTATGGCAAAATGTTAAGAGACCTTTTTTGTAGAGAATTAAGTTTCCTACTTTTTATGTTCTATGATATTTTTTGATCAGATGCGTAGTTTTCGAGATATATCGAGATATTTAAAAGTTCCGAAGCCGCACCAACATAATAGGGATACAGAAACACCGTGGCCCCTTTCTTTGAGATAACTCTGCACTAGTGCGAGCCATAAATGCCACTTCCAGCTTAGCTGTGCAGAAGAAGAACAACAAGAAGAAGAAATATCTCGAAATATGTCCGTCAGGCCCCTTCCCTTGAGATATATCTGCAAATATCTCGGAAACGAAGCGAGCTATGGCAAAATGTTAACAGACCTTTTTTGTAGAGAATTATGTTTTCTACAAATTATGTTCTATGATATTTTTTGATCAGAAGCGTAGTTTTCGAGATATATCGAGATATTTAAAAGTTCCGAAGCCGCACCAACATAATAGGGATACAGAAACACCGTGGCCCCTTTCTTTGATATAACTCTGCACTAGTGCGAGCCGCAAATGCCACTTCCAGCTTAGCTGTGCAGAAGAAGAACAACCAGAAGAAGAAATATCTCGAAATATTTCCGTTAGGCTCCTTCCCTTGAGATAAATCTGCAAATATCTCGGAAACGAAGCGACCTATGGCAAAATGTTCAGAGACCTTTTTTGTAGAGAATTAAGTTTCCTACTTTTAATGTTCTATGATATTTTTTGATCAGATGCGTAGTTCTCGAGATATATCAAGATATTTAAAAGTTCCGAAGCCGCACCAACATAATAGAGATACAGAAACACCGTGGCCCCTTTCTTTGAGATAACTCTGCACTATTGCGAGCTGCAAATGCCACTTCCAGCTTAGCTGTGCAGAGGAAGAACAACAAGAAGAAGAAGTATCTCGAAATATGTCCGTCAGGCCCGATCCTTTGAGCTGAATCTGCAAATATCTCGGAAACGAAGCGAGCTATGGCAAAATGGTAAGAGACGTTTTTTGTAGAGAATTATCTTTCCTACTTTTTATGTTCTATGATATTTTTTGATCAGATGCGTAGTTTTCGAGATATATCGAGATATTTAAAAGTTCCGAAGCCGCACCAACATAATAGGGATACAGAAACACCGTGGCCCCTTTCTTTGAGATAACTCTGCACTAGTGCGAGCCGCAAATGCCACTTCCAGCTTAGCTGTGCAGAAGAAGAACAACAAGAAGAAGAAATATCTCGAAATATGTCCGTCAGGCCCCTTCCCTTGAGATATATCTGCAAATATCTCGGAAACGAAGCGAGCTATGGCAAAATGTTAAGAGACCTTTTTTGTAGAGAATTAAGTTTCCTACTTTTTATGTTCTATGATATTTTTTGATCAGATGCGTAGTTTTCGAGATATATCGAGATATTTAAAAGTTCCGAAGCCGCACCAACATAATAGGGATACAGAAACACCGTGGCCCCTTTCTTTGATATAACTCTGCACTAGTGCGAGCCGCAAATGCCACTTCCAGCTTAGCTGTGCAGAAGAAGAACAACCAGAAGAAGAAATATCTCGAAATATTTCCGTTAGGCTCCTTCCCTTGAGATAAATCTGCAAATATCTCGGAAACGAAGCGACCTATGGCAAAATGTTCAGAGACCTTTTTTGTAGAGAATTAAGTTTCCTACTTTTTATGTTCTATGATATTTTTTGATCAGATGCGTAGTTCTCGAGATATATCAAGATATTTAAAAGTTCCGAAGCCGCACGAACATAATAGAGATACAGAAACACCGTGGCCCCTTTCTTTGAGATAACTCTGCACTATTGCGAGCTGCAAATGCCACTTCCAGCTTAGCTGTGCAGAGGAAGAACAACAAGAAGAAGAAGTATCTCGAAATATGTCCGTCAGGCCCGTTCCTTTGAGATGAATCTGCAAATATCTCGGAAACGAAGCGAGCTATGGCAAAATGTTAAGAGACGTTTTTTGTAGAGAATTATCTTTCCTACAATCTATGTTCTATGACATTTTTTGATCAGAAGCGTAGTTTTCGAGATATATCGAGATATTTAAAAGTTCCGAAGCCGCACCAACATAATAGAGATACAGAAACACCGTGGCCCCTTTCTTTGAGATAACTCTGCACTAGTGCGAGCCGCAAATGCCACTTCCAGCTTAGCTGTGCAGAAGAAGAACAACAAGAAGAAGAAATATCTCGAAATATGTCCGTCAGGCCCCTTCCCTTGAGATAAATCTGCAAATATCTCGGAAACCAAGCGAGCTATGGCAAAATGTTAAGAGACCTTTTTTGTAGAGAATGAAGTTTCCTACTTTTTATGTTCTATGATATTTTTTGAACAGATGCGTAGTTCTCGAGATATATCAAGATATTTAAAAGTTCCGAAGCCGCACCAACATAATAGAGATACAGAAACACCGTGGCCCCTTTCTTTGAGATAACTCTGCACTATTGCGAGCTGGAAATGCCACTTCCAGCTTAGCTGTGCAGAAGAAGAACAACAAGAAGAAGAAATATCTCGAAATATGTCCGTCAGGCCCCTTCCCTTGAGATATATCTGCAAATATCTCGGAAACGAAGCGAGCTATGGCAAAATGTTAAGAGACCGTTTTTGTAGAGAATTAAGTTTCCTACTTTTTATGTTCTATGATATTTTTTGATCAGACGCGTAGTTCTCGAGATATATCAAGATATTTAAAAGTTCCGAAGCCGCACCAACATAATAGAGATACAGAAACACCGTGGCCCCTTTCTTTGAGATAACTCTGCACTATTGCGAGCTGCAAATGCCACTTCCAGCTTAGCTGTGCAGAAGAAGAACAACAAGAAGAAGAAATATCTCGAAATATGTCCGTCAGGCCCCTTCCCTTGAGATAAATCTGCAAATATCTCGGAAACGAAGAGAGCTATGGCAAAATGTTAAGAGACCTTTTTTGTAGAGAATTAGGTTTCCTACTTTTCAGGTTCTATGATATTTTTTGATCAGACGCGTAGTTCTCGAGATATATCAAGATATTTAAAAGTTCCGAAGCCGCACCAACATAATAGAGATACAGAAACACCGTGGCCCCTTTCTTTGAGATAACTCTGCACTATTGCGAGCTGTAAATGCCACTTCCAGCTTAGCTGTGCAGAAGAAGAACAACAAGAAGGAGAAATATCTCGAAATATGTCCGTCAGGCCACTTCCCTTGAGATAAATCTGCAAATATCTCGGAAACGAAGCGAGCTATGGCAAAATGTTAAGAGACGTTTTTGGTAGAGAATTATGTTTCCTACAATTTATGTTCTATGATATTTTTTGATCAGAAGCGTAGTTTTCGAGATATATCGAGATATTTAAAAGTTCCGAAGCCGCACCAACATAATAGGGATACAGAAACACCGTGGCCCCTTTCTTTGAGATAACTCTGCACTAGTGCGAGCCGCAAATGCCACTTCCAGCTTAGCTGTGCAGAAGAAGAACAACAAGAAGAAGAAATATCTCGAAATATGTCCGTCAGGCGCCTTCCCTTGAGATAAATCTCCAAATATCTCGGAAACGAAGCGAGCTATGGCAAAATGTTAAGAGACCTTTTTTGTAGAAAATTAGGTTTCCTACTTTTTATGTTCTATGATATTTTTTGATCAGATGCGTAGTTCTCGAGATATATCAAGATATTTAAAAGTTCCGAAGCCGCACCAACATAATAGAGATACAGAAACACCGTGGCCCCTTTCTTTGAGATAACTCTGCACTATTGCGAGCTGTGAATGCCACTTCCAGCTTCGCTGTGCAGAAGAAGAACAACAAGAAGAAGAAATATCTCGAAATATGTCCGTCAGGCCCCTTCCCTTGAGATATATCTGCAAATATCTCGGAAACGAAGCGAGCTATGGCAAAATGTTGAGAGACCTTTTTTGTAGAGAATTATGTTTCCTACAATTTATGTTCTATGATATTTTTTGATCAGAAGCGTAGTTTTCGAGATATATCGAGATATTTAAAAGTTCCGAAGCCGCACCAACATAATAGAGATACAGAAACACCGTGGCCCCTTTCTTTGAGATAACTCTGCACTATTGCGAGCTGCCAATGCCACTTCCAGCTTAGCTGTGCAGAAGAAGAACAACAAGAAGAAGAAATATCTCGAAATATGTCCGTCAGGCCCCTTCCCTTGAGATAAATCTGCAAATATCTCGGAAACGAAGCGAGCTATGGCAAAATGTTAAGAGACCTTTTTTGTAGAGAATTAAGTTTCCTGCTTTTTATGTTCGATGATATTTTTTGATCAGATGCGTAGTTCTCGAGACATATCATGATATTTAAAAGTTCCGAAGCTGTACCAACATAATAGAGGTACAGAAACACCGTGGCCTCTTTCTTTGAGATAACTCTGCACTATTGCGAGCTGCAAATGCCACTTCGAGCTTAGCTGTGCAGAAGAAGAACAACAAGAAGAAGAAATATCTCGAAATATGTCCGTCAGGCCCCTTCCCTTGAGATAAATCTGCAAATATCTCGGAAACGAAGAGAGCTATGGCAAAATGTTAAGAGACCTTTTTTGTAGAGAATTAAGTTTCCTACTTTTCATGTTCTATGATATTTTTTGATCAGATGCGTAGTTCTCGAGATATATCAAGATATTTAAAAGTTCCGAAGCAGCACCAACATAATAGAGATACAGAAACACCGTGGCCCCTTTCTTTGAGATAACTCTGCACTATTGCGACCTGCAAATGCCACTTCCAGCTCAGCTGTGCAGAAGAAGAACAACAAGAAGAAGAAATATCTCGAAATATGTCCGTCAGGCCCCTTCCCTTGAGATATATCTGCAAATATCTCGGAAACGAAGCGAGCTATGGCAAAATGTTAAGAGACCTTTTTTGTAGAGAATTATGCTTCCTACAATTTATGTTCTATGATATTTTTTGATCAGAAGCGTAGTTTTCGAGATATATCGAGATATTTAAAAGTTCCGAAGCCGCACCAACATAATAGAGATACAGAAACACCGTGGCCTCTTTCTTTGAGATAACTCTGCACTAGTGCGAGCCGCAAATGCCACTTCCAGCTTAGCTGTGCAGAAGAAGAACAACAAGAAGAAGAAATATCTCGAAATATGTCCGTCAGGCCCCTTCCCTTGAGATAAATGGTGCAAATATCTCGGAAACGAAGCGAGCTATGGCAAAATGTTAAGAGACCTTTTTTGTAGAGAATTAAGTTTCCTACTTTTTATGTTCTATGATATTTTTTGATCAGATGCGTAGTTTTCGAGATATATCGAGATATTTAAAAGTTCCGAAGCCGCACCAACATAATAGGGATACAGAAACACCGTGGCCCCTTTCTTTGAGATAACTCTGCACTAGTGCGACCCGCAAATGCCACTTCCAGCTTAGCTGTGCAGAAGAAGAACAACCAGAAGAAGAAATATCTCGAAATATTTCCGTTAGGCTCCTTCCCTTGAGATAAATCTGCAAATATCTCGGAAACGAAGCGACCTATGGCAAAATGTTCAGAGACCTTTTTTGTAGAGAATTAAGTTTCCTACTTTTAATGTTCTATGATATTTTTTGATCAGATGCGTAGTTCTCGAGATATATCAAGATATTTAAAAGTTCCGAAGCCGCACCAACATAATAGAGATACAGAAACACCGTGGCCCCTTTCTTTGAGATAACTCTGCACTATTGCGAGCTGCAAATGCCACTTCCAGCTTAGCTGTGCAGAGGAAGAACAACAAGAAGAAGAAGTATCTCGAAATATGTCCGTCAGGCCCGATCCTTTGAGCTGAATCTGCAAATATCTCGGAAACGAAGCGAGCTATGGCAAAATGGTAAGAGACGTTTTTTGTAGAGAATTATCTTTCCTACTTTTTATGTTCTATGATATTTTTTGATCAGATGCGTAGTTTTCGAGATATATCGAGATATTTAAAAGTTCCGAAGCCGCACCAACATAATAGGGATACAGAAACACCGTGGCCCCTTTCTTTGAGATAACTCTGCACTAGTGCGAGCCGCAAATGCCACTTCCAGCTTAGCTGTGCAGAAGAAGAACAACAAGAAGAAGAAATATCTCGAAATATGTCCGTCAGGCCCCTTCCCTTGAGATATATCTGCAAATATCTCGGAAACGAAGCGAGCTATGGCAAAATGTTAAGAGACCTTTTTTGTAGAGAATTAAGTTTCCTACTTTTTATGTTCTATGATATTTTTTGATCAGATGCGTAGTTTTCGAGATATATCGAGATATTTAAAAGTTCCGAAGCCGCACCAACATAATAGGGATACAGAAACACCGTGGCCCCTTTCTTTGATATAACTCTGCACTAGTGCGAGCCGCAAATGCCACTTCCAGCTTAGCTGTGCAGAAGAAGAACAACCAGAAGAAGAAATATCTCGAAATATTTCCGTTAGGCTCCTTCCCTTGAGATAAATCTGCAAATATCTCGGAAACGAAGCGACCTATGGCAAAATGTTCAGAGACCTTTTTTGTAGAGAATTAAGTTTCCTACTTTTTATGTTCTATGATATTTTTTGATCAGATGCGTAGTTCTCGAGATATATCAAGATATTTAAAAGTTCCGAAGCCGCACGAACATAATAGAGATACAGAAACACCGTGGCCCCTTTCTTTGAGATAACTCTGCACTATTGCGAGCTGGAAATGCCACTTCCAGCTTAGCTGTGCAGAAGAAGAACAACAAGAAGAAGAAATATCTCGAAATATGTCCGTCAGGCCCCTTCCCTTGAGATATATCTGCAAATATCTCGGAAACGAAGCGAGCTATGGCAAAATGTTAAGAGACCGTTTTTGTAGAGAATTAAGTTTCCTACTTTTTATGTTCTATGATATTTTTTGATCAGACGCGTAGTTCTCGAGATATATCAAGATATTTAAAAGTTCCGAAGCCGCACCAACATAATAGAGATACAGAAACACCGTGGCCCCTTTCTTTGAGATAACTCTGCACTATTGCGAGCTGCAAATGCCACTTCCAGCTTAGCTGTGCAGAAGAAGAACAACAAGAAGAAGAAATATCTCGAAATATGTCCGTCAGGCCCCTTCCCTTGAGATAAATCTGCAAATATCTCGGAAACGAAGAGAGCTATGGCAAAATTTTAAGAGACCTTTTTTGTAGAGAATTAGGTTTCCTACTTTTCATGTTCTATGATATTTTTTGATCAGATGCGTAGTTCTCGAGATATATCAAGATATTTAAAAGTTCCGAAGCCGCACCAACATAATAGAGATACAGAAACACCGTGGCCCCTTTCTTTGAGATAACTCTGCACTATTGCGAGCTGTAAATGCCACTTCCAGCTTAGCTGTGCAGAAGAAGAACAACAAGAAGGAGAAATATCTCGAAATATGTCCGTCAGGCCCCTTCCCTTGAGATATATCTGCAAATATCTCGGAAACGAAGCGAGCTATGGCAAAATGTTAAGAGACCTTTTTTGTAGAGAATTATGTTTCCTACTTTTTATGTTCTATGATATTTTTTGATCAGAGGCGTAGTTCTCGAGATATATCAAGATATTTAAAAGTTCCGAAGCCGCACCAACATAATAGAGATACAGAAACACCGTGGCCCCTTTCTTTGAGATAACTCTGCACGATTGCGAGCTGGAAATGCCACTTCCAGTTTAGCTGTGCAGAAGAAGAACAACAAGAAGAAGGAATATCTCGAAATATGTCCGTCAGGCCACTTCCCTTGAGATAAATCTGCAAATATCTCGGAAACGAAGCGAGCTATGGCAAAATGTTAAGAGACGTTTTTGGTAGAGGATTATGTTTCCTACAATTTATGTTCTATGATATTTTTTGATCAGAAGCGTAGTTTTCGAGATATATCGAGATATTTAAAAGTTCCGAAGCCGCACCAACATAATAGGGATACAGAAACACCGTGGCCCCTTTCTTTGAGATAACTCTGCACTAGTGCGAGCCGCAAATGCCACTTCCAGCTTAGCTGTGCAGAAGAAGAACAACAAGAAGAAGAAATATCTCGAAATATGTCCGTCAGGCGCCTTCCCTTGAGATAAATCTCCAAATATCTCGGAAACGAAGCGAGCTATGGCAAAATGTTAAGAGACCTTTTTTGTAGAAAATTAGGTTTCCTACTTTTTATGTTCTATGATATTTTTTGATCAGATGCGTAGTTCTCGAGATATATCAAGATATTTAAAAGTTCCGAAGCCGCACCAACATAATAGAGATACAGAAACACCGTGGCCCCTTTCTTTGAGATAACTCTGCACTATTGCGACCTGCAAATGCCACTTCCAGCTCAGCTGTGCAGAAGAAGAACAACAAGAAGAAGAAATATCTCGAAATATGTCCGTCAGGCCCCTTCCCTTGAGATATATCTGCAAATATCTCGGAAACGAAGCGAGCTATGGCAAAATGTTAAGAGACCTTTTTTGTAGAGAATTATGCTTCCTACAATTTATGTTCTATGATATTTTTTGATCAGAAGCGTAGTTTTCGAGATATATCGAGATATTTAAAAGTTCCGAAGCCGCACCAACATAATAGAGATACAGAAGCACCGTGGCCCCTTTTGTTGAGATAACTCTGCACTAGTGCGAGCCGCAAATGCCACTTCCAGCTTAGCTGTGCAGAAGAAGAATAACAAGAAGAAGAAATATCTCGAAATATGTCCGTCAGGCCCCTTCCCTTGAGATAAATCTGCAAATATCTCGGAAACGAAGCGAGCTATGGCAAAATGTTAAGAGACCTTTTTTGTAGAGAATTAAGTTTCCTACTTTTTATGTTCTATGATATTTTTTGATCAGATGCGTAGTTCTCGAGATATATCAAGATATTTAAAAGTTCCGAAGCCGCACCAACATAATAGAGATACAGAAACACCGTGGCCCCTTTCTTTGAGATAACTCTGCACTATTGCGAGCTGCAAATGCCACTTCCAGCTTAGCTGTGCAGAGGAAGAACAACAAGAAGAAGAAATATCTCGAAATATGTCCGTCAGGCCAGTTCCTTTGAGCTGAATCTGCAAATATCTCGGAAACGAAGCGAGCTATGGCAAAATGTTAAGAGACGTTTTTGGTAGAGAATTATGTTTCCTACAATTTATGTTCTATGATATTTTTTGATCAGAAGCGTAGTTTTCGAGATATATCGAGATATTTAAAAGTTCCGAAGCCGCACCAACATAATAGGGATACAGAAACACCGTGGCCCCTTTCTTTGAGATAACTCTGCACTATTGCGAGCCGCAAATGCCACTTCCAGCTTAGCTGTGCAGAAGAAGAACAACAAGAAGAAGAAATATCTCGAAATATGTCCGTCAGGCCCCTTCCCTTGAGATAAATATGCAAATATCTCGGAAACGAAGCGAGCTATGGCAAAATGTTAAGAGACCTTTTTTGTCGAGAATTAAGTTTCCTACTTTTTATGTTCTATGATATTTTTTGATCAGATGCGTAGTTCTCGAGATATATCAAGATATTTAAAAGTTCCGAAGCCGCACCAACATAATAGAGATACAGAAACACCGTGGCCCCTTTCTTTGAGATAACTCTGCACTATTGCGAGCTGCAAATGCCACTTCCAGCTTAGCTGTGCAGAGGAAGAACAACAAGAAGAAGAAATATCTCGAAATATGTCCGTCAGGCCAGTTCCTTTGAGCTGAATCTGCAAATATCTCGGAAACGAAACGAGCTATGGCAAAATGTTAAGAGACCTTTTTTGTAGAGAATTATGTTTGCTACAATTTATCTTCTATGATATTTTTTGATCAGAAGCGTAGTTTTCGAGATATATCGAGATATTTAAAAGTTCCGAAGCCGCACCAACATAATAGAGATACAGAAACACCGTGGCCCCTTTCTTTGAGATAACTCTGCACTAGTGCGAGCCGCAAATGCCACTTCCAGCTTAGCTGTGCAGAAGAAGAACAACAAGAAGAAGAAATATCTCGAAATATGTCCGTCAGGCCCCTTCCCTTGAGATAAATATGCAAATATCTCGGAAACGAAGCGAGCTATGGCAAAATGTTAAGCGACCTTTTTTGTAGAGAATTAAGTTTCCTACTTTTTATGTTCTATGATATTTTTTGATCAGATGCGTAGTTCTCGAGATATATCAAGATATTTAAAAGTTCCGAAGCCGCACGAACATAATAGAGATACAGAAACACCGTGGCCCCTTTCTTTGAGATAACTCTGCACTATTGCGAGCTGCAAATGCCACTTCCAGCTTAGCTGTGCAGAAGAAGAACAACAAGAAGAAGAAATATCTCGAAATATGTCCGTCAGGCGCCTTCCCTTGAGATAAATCTCCAAATATCTCGGAAACGAAGCGAGCTATGGCAAAATGTTAAGAGACCTTTTTTGTAGAAAATTAGGTTTCCTACTTTTTATGTTCTATGATATTTTTTGATCAGATGCGTAGTTCTCGAGATATATCAAGATATTTAAAAGTTCCGAAGCCGCACCAACATAATAGAGATACAGAAACACCGTGGCTCCTTTCTTTGAGATAACTCTGCACTAGTGCGAGCCGCAAATGCCACTTCCAGCTTAGCTGTGCAGAAGAAGAACAACAAGAAGAAGAAATATCTCGAAATATGTCCGTCAGGCGCCTTCCCTTGAGATAAATCTCCAAATATCTCGGAAACGAAGCGAGCTATGGCAAAATGTTAAGAGACCTTTTTTGTAGAAAATTAGGTTTCCTACTTTTTATGTTCTATGATATTTTTTGATCAGAAGCGTACTTTTCGAGATATATCTAGATATTTAAAAGTTCCGAAGCCGCACCAACATAATAGAGATACAGAAACACCGTGGCCCCTTTCTTTGAGATAACTCTGCACTATTGCGACCTGCAAATGCCACTTCCAGCTCAGCTGTGCAGAAGAAGAACAACAAGAAGAAGAAATATCTCGAAATATGTCCGTCAGGCCCCTTCCCTTGAGATATATCTGCAAATATCTCGGAAACGAAGCGAGCTATGGCAAAATGTTAAGAGACCTTTTTTGTAGAGAATTATGCTTCCTACAATTTATGTTCTATGATATTTTTTGATCAGAAGCGTAGTTTTCGAGATATATCGAGATATTTAAAAGTTCCGAAGCCGCACCAACATAATAGAGATACAGAAGCACCGTGGCCCCTTTTGTTGAGATAACTCTGCACTAGTGCGAGCCGCAAATGCCACTTCCAGCTTAGCTGTGCAGAAGAAGAATAACAAGAAGAAGAAATATCTCGAAATATGTCCGTCAGGCCCCTTCCCTTGAGATAAATCTGCAAATATCTCGGAAACGAAGCGAGCTATGGCAAAATGTTAAGAGACCTTTTTTGTAGAGAATTAAGTTTCCTACTTTTTATGTTCTATGATATTTTTTGATCAGATGCGTAGTTCTCGAGATATATCAAGATATTTAAAAGTTCCGAAGCCGCACCAACATAATAGAGATACAGAAACACCGTGGCCCCTTTCTTTGAGATAACTCTGCACTATTGCGAGCTGCAAATGCCACTTCCAGCTTAGCTGTGCAGAGGAAGAACAACAAGAAGAAGAAATATCTCGAAATATGTCCGTCAGGCCAGTTCCTTTGAGCTGAATCTGCAAATATCTCGGAAACGAAGCGAGCTATGGCAAAATGTTAAGAGACCTTTTTTGTAGAGAATTATGTTTGCTACAATTTATCTTCTATGATATTTTTTGATCAGAAGCGTAGTTTTCGAGATATATCGAGATATTTAAAAGTTCCGAAGCCGCACCAACATAATAGAGATACAGAAACACCGTGGCCCCTTTCTTTGAGATAACTCTGCACTAGTGCGAGCCGCAAATGCCACTTCCAGCTTAGCTGTGCAGAAGAAGAACAACAAGAAGAAGAAATATCTCGAAATATGTCCGTCAGGCCCCTTCCCTTGAGATAAATATGCAAATATCTCGGAAACGAAGCGAGCTATGGCAAAATGTTAAGCGACCTTTTTTGTAGAGAATTAAGTTTCCTACTTTTTATGTTCTATGATATTTTTTGATCAGATGCGTAGTTCTCGAGATATATCAAGATATTTAAAAGTTCCGAAGCCGCACCAACATAATAGAGATACAGAAACACCGTGGCCCCTTTCTTTGAGATAACTCTGCACTATTGCGAGCTGCAAATGCCACTTCCAGCTTAGCTGTGCAGAAGAAGAACAACAAGAAGAAGAAATATCTCGAAATATGTCCATCAGGACCCTTCCCTTGAGATAAATCTGCAAATATCTCGGAAACGAAATGAGCTATGGCAAAATGTTAAGAGACCTTTTTTGTAGAGAATTATGTTTCCTATAATTTATGTTCTATGATATTTTTTGATCAGATGCGTAGTTCTCGAGATATATCAAGATATTTAAAAGTTCCGAAGCCGCACCAACATAATAGAGATACAGAAACACCGTGGCCCCTTTCTTTGAGATAACTCTGCACTATTGCGAGCTGCAAATGCCACTTCCAGCTTAGCTGTGCAGAGGAAGAACAACAAGAAGAAGAAATATCTCGAAATATGTCCGTCAGGCCAGTTCCTTTGAGCTGAATCTGCAAATATCTCGGAAACGAAGCGAGCTATGGCAAAATGTTAAGAGACCTTTTTTGTAGAGAATTATGTTTGCTACAATTTATCTTCTATGATATTTTTTGATCAGAAGCGTAGTTTTCGAGATATATCGAGATATTTAAAAGTTCCGAAGCCGCACCAACATAATAGAGATACAGAAACACCGTGGCCCCTTTCTTTGAGATAACTCTGCACTAGTGCGAGCCGCAAATGCCACTTCCAGCTTAGCTGTGCAGAAGAAGAACAACAAGAAGAAGAAATATCTCGAAATATGTCCGTCAGGCCCCTTCCCTTGAGATAAATATGCAAATATCTCGGAAACGAAGCGAGCTATGGCAAAATGTTAAGCGACCTTTTTTGTAGAGAATTAAGTTTCCTACTTTTTATGTTCTATGATATTTTTTGATCAGATGCGTAGTTCTCGAGATATATCAAGATATTTAAAAGTTCCGAAGCCGCACCAACATAATAGAGATACAGAAACACCGTGGCCCCTTTCTTTGAGATAACTCTGCACTATTGCGAGCTGCAAATGCCACTTCCAGCTTAGCTGTGCAGAAGAAGAACAACAAGAAGAAGAAATATCTCGAAATATGTCCATCAGGACCCTTCCCTTGAGATAAATCTGCAAATATCTCGGAAACGAAATGAGCTATGGCAAAATGTTAAGAGACCTTTTTTGTAGAGAATTATGTTTCCTATAATTTATGTTCTATGATATTTTTTGATCAGATGCGTAGTTCTCGAGATATATCAAGATATTTAAAAGTTCCGAAGCCGCACCAACATAATAGAGATACAGAAACACCGTGGCCCCTTTCTTTGAGATAACTCTGCACTATTGCGAGCTGCAAATGCCACTTCCAGCTTAGCTGTGCAGAGGAAGAACAACAAGAAGAAGAAATATCTCGAAATATGTCCGTCAGGCCAGTTCCTTTGAGCTGAATCTGCAAATATCTCGGAAACGAAACGAGCTATGGCAAAATGTTAAGAGACCTTTTTTGTAGAGAATTAAGTTTCCTACTTTTCATGTTCTATGATATTTTTTGATCGGATGCGTAGTTCTCGAGATATATCAAGATATTTAAAAGTTCCGAAGCCGCACCAACATAATAGAGATACAGAAACACCGTGGCCCCTTTCTTTGAGATAACTCTGCACTATTGCGAGCTGTAAATGCCACTTCCAGCTTAGCTGTGCAGAAGAAGAACAACAAGAAGAAGAAATATCTCGAAGTATGCCCGTCAGGCCCCTTCCCTTGAGATATATCTGCAAATATCTCGGAAACGAAGCGAGCTATGGCAAAATGTTAAGAGACCTTTTTTGTAGAGAATTATGTTTGCTACAATTTATCTTGTATGATATTTTTTGATCAGAAGCGTAGTTTTCGAGATATATCGAGATATTTAAAAGTTCCGAAGCCGCACCAACATAATAGAGATACAGAAACACCGTGGCCCCTTTCTTTGAGATAACTCTGCACTAGTGCGAGCCGCAAATGCCACTTCCAGCTTAGCTGTGCAGAAGAAGAACAACAAGAAGAAGAAATATCTCGAAATATGTCCGTCAGGCCCCTTCCCTTGAGATAAATATGCAAATATCTCGGAAACGAAGCGAGCTATGGCAAAATGTTAAGCGACCTTTTTTGTAGAGAATTAAGTTTCCTACTTTTTATGTTCTATGATATTTTTTGATCAGATGCGTAGTTCTCGAGATATATCAAGATATTTAAAAGTTCCGAAGCCGCACCAACATAATAGAGATACAGAAACACCGTGGCCCCTTTCTTTGAGATAACTCTGCACTATTGCGAGCTGCAAATGCCACTTCGAGCTTAGCTGTGCAGAAGAAGAACAACAAGAAGAAGAAATATCTCGAAATATGTCCGTCAGACCCCTTCCCTTGAGATGAATCTGCAAATATCTCGGAAACGAAGCGAGCTATGGCAAAATGTTAAGAGACCTTTTTTGTAGAGAATAATGTTTCCTACAATTTACGTTCTATGATATTTTTTGATCAGAAGCGTAGTTTTCGAGATATATCTAGATATTTAAAAGTTCCGAAGCCGCACCAACATAATAGAGATACAGAAACACCGTGGCCCCTTTCTTTGAGATAACTCTGCACTATTGCGACCTGCAAATGCCACTTCCAGCTTAGCTGTGCAGAGGAAGAACAACAAGAAGAAGAAATATCTCGAAATATGTCCGTCAGGCCAGTTCCTTTGAGCTGAATCTGCAAATATCTCGGAAACGAAACGAGCTATGGCAAAATGTTAAGAGACGTTTTTTGTAGAGAATTATGTTTCCTACAATTTATGTTCTATGCTATTTTTTGATCAGAAGCGTAGTTTTCGAGATATATCGAGATATTTAAAAGTTCCGAAGACGCACCAACATAATAGAGATACAGAAACACCGTGGCCCCTTTCTTTGAGATAACTCTGCACTAGTGCGAGCCGCAAATGCCACTTCCAGCTTAGCTGTGCAGAAGAAGAACAACAAGAAGAAGAAATATCTCGAAATATGTCCGTCAGGCCCCTTCCCTTGAGATATATCTGCAAATATCTCGGAAACGAAGAGAGCTATGGCAAAATGTTAAGAGACCTTTTTTGTAGAGAATTAAGTTTCCTACTTTTCATGTTCTATGATATTTTTTGATCGGATGCGTAGTTCTCGAGATATATCAAGATATTTAAAAGTTCCGAAGCCGCACCAACATAATAGAGATACAGAAACACCGTGGCCCCTTTCTTTGAGATAACTCTGCACTATTGCGAGCTGTAAATGCCACTTCCAGCTTAGCTGTGCAGAAGAAGAACAACAAGAAGAAGAAATATCTCGAAATATGCCCGTCAGGCCCCTTCCCTTGAGATATATCTGCAAATATCTCGGAAACGAAGCGAGCTATGGCAAAATGTTAAGAGACCTTTTTTGTAGAGAATTATGTTTGCTACAATTTATCTTCTATGATATTTTTTGATCAGAAGCGTAGTTTTCGAGATATATCGAGATATTTAAAAGTTCCGAAGCCGCACCAACATAATAGAGATACAGAAACACCGTGGCCCCTTTCTTTGAGATAACTCTGCACTAGTGCGAGCCGCAAATGCCACTTCCTGCTTAGCTGTGCAGAAGAAGAACAACAAGAAGAAGAAATATCTCGAAATATGTCCGTCAGGCCCCTTCCCTTGAGATAAATATGCAAATATCTCGGAAACGAAGCGAGCTATGGCAAAATGTTAAGCGACCTTTTTTGTAGAGAATTAAGTTTCCTACTTTTTATGTTCTATGATATTTTTTGATCAGATGCGTAGTTCTCGAGATATATCAAGATATTTAAAAGTTCCGAAGCCGCACCAACATAATAGAGATACAGAAACACCGTGGCCCCTTTCTTTGAGATAACTCTGCACTATTGCGAGCTGCAAATGCCACTTCCAGCTTAGCTGTGCAGAAGAAGAACAACAAGAAGAAGAAATATCTCGAAATATGTCCATCAGGACCCTTCCCTTGAGATAAATCTGCAAATATCTCGGAAACGAAATGAGCTATGGCAAAATGTTAAGAGACCTTTTTTGTAGAGAATTAAGTTTCCTACTTTTTATGTTCTATGATATTTTTTGATCAGATGCGTAGTTCTCGAGATATATCAAGATATTTAAAAGTTCCGAAGCCGCACCAACATAATAGAGATACAGAAACACCGTGGCCCCTTTCTTTGAGATAACTCTGCACTATTGCGAGCTGCAAATCCCACTTCCAGCTTAGCTGTGCAGAGGAAGAACAACAAGAAGAAGAAATATCTCGAAATATGTCCGTCAGGCCAGTTCCTTTGAGCTGAATCTGCAAATATCTCGGAAACGAAACGAGCTATGGCAAAATGTTAAGAGACCTTTTTTGTAGAGAATTATGTTTCCTACAATTTATGCTCTATGATATTTTTTGATCAGAACCGTAGTTTTCGAGATATATCAAGATATTTAAAAGTTCCGAAGACGCACCAACATAATAGAGATACAGAAACACCGTGGCCCCTTTCTTTGAGATAACTCTGCACTGGTGCGAGCCGCAAATGCCACTTCCAGTTTAGCTGTGCAGAAGAAGAACAACAAGAAGAAGAAATATCTCGAAATATGTCCGTCAGGCCACTTCCCTTGAGATAAATCTGCAAATATCTCGGAAACGAAGCGAGCTATGGCAAAATGTTAAGCGACCTTTTTTGTAGAGAATTAAGTTTCCTACTTTTTATGTTCTATGATATTTTTTGATCAGATGCGTAGTTCTCGAGATATATCAAGATATTTAAAAGTTCCGAAGCCGCACCAACATAATAGAGATACAGAAACACCGTGGCCCCTTTCTTTGAGATAACTCTGCACTATTGCGAGCTGCAAATGCCACTTCCAGCTTAGCTGTGCAGAAGAAGAACAACAAGAAGCAGAAATATCTCGAAATATGTCCGTTAGGCCCCTTCCCTTGAGATAAATCGGCAAATATCTCGGAAACGAAGCGAGCTATGGCAAAATGTTAAGATACCTTTTTTGTAGAGAATTAAGTTTCCTACTTTTTATGTTCTATGATATTTTTTGATCAGATGCGTAGTTCTCGAGATATATCAAGATATTTAAAAGTTCCGAAGCCGCACCAACATAATAGAGATACAGAAACACCGTGGCCCCTTTCTTTGAGACAACTCTGCACTATTGCGAGCTGCAAATGCCACTTCCAGCTTAGCTGTGCAGAGGAAGAACAACAAGAAGAAGAAATATCTCGAAATATGTCCGTCAGGCCAGTTCCTTTGAGCTGAATCTGCAAATATCTCGGAAACGAAGCGAACTATGGCAAAATGTTAAGAGACGTTTTTTGTAGAGAATTATGTTTCCTACAATTTATGTTCTATGATATTTTTTGATCAGAAGCGTAGTTTTCGAGATATATCGAGATACTTAAAAGTTCCGAAGCCGCACCAACATAATAGAGATACAGAAACACCGTGGCCCCTTTCTTTGAGATAACTCTGCACTATTGCGAGCTGCAAATGCCACTTCCAGCTTAGCTGTGCAGAAGAAGAACAACAAGAAGAAGAAGTATCTCGAAATATGTCCGTCAGGCCCCTTCCCTTGAGATAAATCTGCAAATATCTCGGAAACGAAGAGAGCTATGGCAAAATGTTAAGAGACCTTTTTTGTAGAGAATTAAGTTTCCTACTTTTTATGTTCTATGATATTTTTTGATCAGATGCGTAGTTCTCGAGATATATCAAGATATTTGAAAGTTCCGAAGCCGCACCAACATAATAGAGATACAGAAACACCGTGGCCCCTTTCTTTGAGATAACTCTGCACTATTGCGAGCGGTA
Organism: Osmia lignaria lignaria; assembly: GCF_051020975.1. Classification (NCBI taxonomy): domain Eukaryota; kingdom Metazoa; phylum Arthropoda; class Insecta; order Hymenoptera; family Megachilidae; genus Osmia; species Osmia lignaria. Next base: position 3,162,414 of record NW_027478162.1, on the reverse strand, counting down.
AATGCCACTTCCAGCTTAGCTGTGCAGAAGAAGAACAACAAGAAGAAGAAATATCTCGAAATATGTCCGTCAGGCCCCTGCCCTTGAGATATATCTGCAAATATCTCGGAAACGAAGCGAGCTATGGCAAAATGTTAAGAGACCTTTTTTGTAGAGAATTATGTTTCCTACAATTTATGTTCTATGATATTTTTTGATCAGAAGCGTAGTTTTCGAGATATATCGAGATATTTAAAAGTTCCGAAGCCGCACCAACATAATAGAGATACAGAAACACCGTGGCCCCTTTCTTTGAGATAACTCTGCACTAGTGCGAGCCGCAAATGCCACTTCCAGCTTAGCTGTGCAGAAGAAGAACAACAAGAAGAAGAAATATCTCGAAATATGTCCGTCAGGCCCCTTCCCTTGAGATAAATCTGGAAATATCTCGGAAACGAAGAGAGCTATGGCAAAATGGTAAGAGATCTTTTTTGTAGAGAATTAAGTTTTCTACAATTTATGTTCTATGATATTTTTTGATCAGAAGCGCAGTTTTCGAGATATATCGAGATATTTAAAAGATCCGAAGCCGCACCAACATAATAGAGATACAGAAACACCGTGGCCCCTTTCTTTGAGATAACTCTGCACTAGTGCGAGCCGCAAATGCCGCTTCCAGCTTAGCTGTGCAGAAGAAGAACAACAAGAAGAAGAAATATCTCGAAATATGTCCGTCAGGCCCCTTCCCTCGAGATAAATCTGCAAATATCTCGGAAACGAAGCGAGCTATGGCAAAATGTTAAGAGACCTTTTTTGTAGAGAATTAAGTTTCCTACTTTTTATGTTCTATGATATTTTTTGATCGGATGCGTAGTTCTCGAGATATATCAAGATATTTAAAAGTTCCGAAGCCGCACCAACATAATAGAGATACAGAAACACCGTGGCCCCTTTCTTTGAGATAACTCTGCACTAGTGCGAGCCGCAAATGCCGCTTCCAGCTTAGCTGTGCAGAAGAAGAACAACAAGAAGAAGAAATATCTCGAAATATGTCCGTCAGGCCCCTTCCCTTGAGATAAATCTGCAAATATCTCGGAAACCAAGCGAGCTATCGCAAAATGTTAAGAGACCTTATTTGTAGAGAATTAAGTTTCCTACTTTTTATGTTCTATGATATTTTTTGATCAGATGCGTAGTTCTCGAGATATATCCTGATACTTAAAAGTTCCGAAGCGGCACCAACATAATAGAGATACAGAAACACCGTGGCCCCTTTCTTTGAGGTAACTCTGCACTATTGCGAGCTGCAAATGCCACTTCCAGCTTAACTGTGCAGAAGAAGAACAACAAGAAGAAGAAATATCTCGAAATATGTCCGTCAGGCCCCTTCCCTCGAGATAAATCTGCAAATATCTCGGAAACGAAGCGAGCTATGGCAAAATGTTAAGAGACCTTTTTTGTAGAGAATTAAGTTTCCTACTTTTTATGTTCTATGATATTTTTTGATCGGATGCGTAGTTCTCGAGATATATCAAGATATTTAAAAGTTCCGAAGCCGCACCAACATAATAGAGATACAGAAACACCGTGGCCCCTTTCTTTGAGATAACTCTGCACTAGTGCGAGCCGCAAATGCCGCTTCCAGCTTAGCTGTGCAGAAGAAGAACAACAAGAAGAAGAAATATCTCGAAATATGTCCGTCAGGCCCCTTCCCTTGAGTTAAATCTGCAAATATCTCGGAAACGAAGCGAGCTATGGCAAAATGTTAAGAGACCTTTTTTGTAGAGAATTAAGTTTCCTACTTTTTATGTTCTATGATATTTTTTGATCAGATGCGTAGTTCTCGAGATATATCAAGATATTTAAAAGTTCCGAAGCCGCACCAACATAATAGAGATACAGAAACACCGTGGCCCCTTTCTTTGAGGTAACTCTGCACTATTGCGAGCTGCAAATGCCACTTCCAGCTTAGCTGTGCAGAAGAAGAACAACAAGAAGAAGAAATATCTCGAAATATGTCCGTCAGGCCCCTTCCCTTGAGATAGATCTGCAAATATCTCGGAAACCAAGCGAGCTATCGCAAAATGTTAAGAGACCTTATTTGTAGAGAATTAAGTTTCCTACTTTTTATGTTCTATGATATTTTCTGATCAGATGCGTAGTTCTCGAGATATATCAAGATATTTAAAAGTTCCGAAGCCGCAGCAACATAATAGAGATACAGAAACACCGTGGCCCCTTTCTTTGAGATAACTCTGCACTACTGCGAGCTGCAAATGCCACTTCCAGCTTAGCTGTGCAGAAGAAGAACAACAAGAAGAAGAAATATCTCGAAATATGTCCGTCAGGCCCCTTCCCTTGAGATAAATCTGCAAATATCTCGGAAACGAAGCGAGCTATGGCAAAATGTTAAGAGACCTTTTTTGTACAGAATTATGTTTCCTACTTTTTACGTTCTATGATATTTTTTGATCAGACGCGTAGTTCTCGAGATATATCAAGATATTTAAAAGTTCCGAAGCCGCACCAACATAATAGAGATACAGAAACACCGTGGCCCCTTTCTTTGAGATATCTCTGCACTATTGCGAGCTGCAAATGCCACTTCCAGCTTAGCTGTGCAGAGGAAGAACAACAAGAAGAAGAAATATCTCGAAATATGTCCGTCAGGCCAGTTCCTTTGAGCTGAATCTGCAAATATCTCGGAAACGAAGCGAGCTATGGCAAAATGTTAACAGACGTTTTTTGTAGAGAATTATGTTTCCTACAATTTATGTTCTATGATATTTTTTGATCAGAAGCGTAGTTTTCGAGATATATCGAGATACTTAAAAGTTCCGAAGCCGCACCAACATAATAGAGATACAGAAACACCGTGGCCCCTTTCTTTGAGATAACTGTGCACTAGTGCGAGCCGCAAATGCCACTTCCAGCTTAGCTGTGCAGAAGAAGAACAACAAGAAGAAGAAATATCTCGAAATATGTCCGTCAGGCCCCTTCCCTTGAGATAAATCTGCAAATATCTCGGAAACGAAGCGAGCTATGGCAAAATGTTAAGAGACCTTTTTTGTAGAGAATTAAGTTTCCTACTTTTTATGTTCTATGATATTTTTTGATCAGATGCGTAGTTCTCGAGATATATCGAGATATTTAAAAGTTCCGAAGCCGCACCAACATAATAGAGATACAGAAACACCGTGGCCCCTTTCTTTGAGATAACTCTGCACTATTGCGACCTGCAAATGCCACTTCCAGCTTAGCTGTGCAGAAGAGGAACAACAAGAAGAAGAAATATCTCGGAATATGTCCGTCAGGCCCCTGCCCTTGAGATATATCTGCAAATATCTCGGAAACGAAGCGAGCTATGGCAAAATGTTAAGAGACCTTTTTTGTAGAGAATTATGTTTCCTACAATTTATGTTCTATGATATTTTTTGATCAGAAGCGTAGTTTTCGAGATATATCGAGATATTTAAAAGTTCCGAAGCCGCACCAACATAATAGAGATACAGAAACACCGTGGCCGCTTTCTTTGAGATAACTCTGCACTAGTGCGAGCCGCAAATGCCACTTCCAGCTTAGCTGTGCAGAAGAAGAACAACAAGAAGAAGAAATATCTCGAAATATGTCCGTCAGGCCCCTTCCCTTGAGATAAATCTGGAAATATCTCGGAAACGAAGAGAGCTATGGCAAAATGGTAAGAGACCTTTTTTGTAGAGAATTAAGTTTTCTACAATTTACGTTCTATGATATTTTTTGATCAGAAGCGTAGTTTTCGAGATATATCGAGATATTTAAAAGATCCGAAGCCGCACCAACATAATAGAGATACAGAAACACCGTGGCCCCTTTCTTTGAGATAACTCTGCACTAGTGCGAGCCGCAAATGCCGCTTCCAGCTTAGCTGTGCAGAAGAAGAACAACAAGAAGAAGAAATATCTCGAAATATGTCCGTCAGGCCCCTTCCCTCGAGATAAATCTGCAAATATCTCGGAAACGAAGGGAGCTATGGCAAAATGTTAAGAGACCTTTTTTGTAGAGAATTAAGTTTCCTACTTTTTATGTTCTATGATATTTTTTGATCGGATGCGTAGTTCTCGAGATATATCAACATATTTAAAAGTTCCGAAGCCGCACCAACATAATAGAGATACGGAAACACCGTGGCCCCTTTCTTTGAGATAACTCTGCACTAGTGCGAGCCGCAAATGCCGCTTCCAGCTTAGCTGTGCAGAAGAAGAACAACAAGAAGAAGAAATATCTCGAAATATGTCCGTCAGGCCCCTTCCCTTGAGATAAATCTGCAAATATCTCGGAAACGAAGCGAGCTATGGCAAAATGTTAAGAGACCTTTTTTGTAGAGAATTAAGTTTCCTACTTTTTATGTTCTATGATATTTTTTGATCAGATGCGTAGTTCTCGAGATATATCAAGATATTTAAAAGTTCCGAAGCCGCACCAACATAATGGAGATACAGAAACACCGTGACCCCTTTCTTTGAGGTAACTCTGCACTATTGCGAGCTGCAAATGCCACTTCCAGCTTAGCTGTGCAGAAGAAGAACAACAAGAAGAAGAAATATCTCGAAATATGTCCGTCAGGCCCCTTCCCTTGAGATAAATCTGCAAATATCTCGGAAACGAAGCGAGCTATGGCAAAATGTTAAGAGACCTTTTTTGTAGAGAATTAAGTTTCCTACTTTTTATGTTCTATGATATTTTTTGATCGGATGCGTAGTTCTCGAGATATATCAAGATATTTAAAAGTTCCGAAGCCGCACCAACATAATAGAGATACGGAAACACCGTGGCCCCTTTCTTTGAGATAACTCTGCACTAGTGCGAGCCGCAAATGCCGCTTCCAGCTTAGCTGTGCAGAAGAAGAACAACAAGAAGAAGAAATATCTCGAAATATGTCCGTCAGGCCCCTTCCCTTGAGATAAATCTGCAAATATCTCGGAAACGAAGCGAGCTATGGCAAAATGTTAAGAGACCTTTTTTGTAGAGAATTAAGTTTCCTACCTTTTATGTTCTATGATATTTTTTGATCAGATGCGTAGTTCTCGAGATATATCAAGATATTTAAAAGTTCCGAAGCCGCACCAACATAATAGAGATACAGAAACACCGTGACCCCTTTCTTTGAGGTAACTCTGCACTATTGCGAGCTGCAAATGCCACTTCCAGCTTAGCTGTGCAGAAGAAGAACAACAAGAAGAAGAAATATCTCGAAATATGTCCGTCAGGCCCCTTCCCTTGAGATAAATCTGCAAATATCTCGGAAACCAAGCGAGCTATCGCAAAATGTTAAGAGACCTTATTTGTAGAGAATTAAGTTTCCTACTTTTTATGTTCTATGATATTTTTTGATCAGATGCGTAGTTCTCGAGATATATCCTGATACTTAAAAGTTCCGAAGCGGCACCAACATAATAGAGATACAGAAACACCGTGGCCCCTTTCTTTGAGGTAACTCTGCACTATTGCGAGCTGCAAATGCCACTTCCAGCTTAGCTGTGCAGAAGAAGAACAACAAGAAGAAGAAATATCTCGAAATATGTCCGTCAGGCCCCTTCCCTTGAGATAAATCTGCAAATATCTCGGAAACGAAGCGAGCTATGGCAATATGTTAAGAGACCTTTTTTGTAGAGAATTAAGTTTCCTACTTTTTATGTTCTATGATATTTTCTGATCAGATGCGTAGTTCTCGAGATATATCAAGATATTTAAAAGTTCCGAAGCCGCACCAACATAATAGAGATACAGAAACACCGTGGCCCCTTTCTTTGAGATAACTCTGCACTACTGCGAGCTGCAAATGCCACTTCCAGCTTAGCTGTGCAGAAGAAGAACAACAAGAAGAAGAAATATCTCGAAATATGTCCGTCAGGCCCCTTCCCTTGAGATAAATCTGCAAATATCTCGGAAACGAAGCGAGCTATGGCAAAATGTTAAGAGACCATTTTTGTAGAGAATTAAGTTTCCTACTTTTTATGTTCTATGATATTTTTTGATCAGATGCGTAGTTCTCGAGATATATCCTGATATTTAAAAGTTCCGAAGCGGCACCAACATAATAGAGATACAGAAACACCGTGGCCCCTTTCTTTGAGGTAACTCTGCACTATTGCGAGCTGCAAATGCCACTTCCAGCTTAGCTGTGCAGAAGAAGAACAACAAGAAGAAGGAATATCTCGAAATATGTCCGTCAGGCCCCTTCCCTTGAGATAAATCTGCAAATATCTCGGAAACCAAGCGAGCTATGGCAAAATGTTTAGAGACCTTATTTGTAGAGAATTAAGTTTCCTACTTTTTATGTTCTACGATATTTTTTGATCAGATGCGTAGTTCTCGAGATATATCAAGATATTTAAAAGTTCCGAAGCCGCACCAACATAATAGAGATACAGAAACACCGTGGCCCCTTTCTTTGAGATAACTCTGCACTATTGCGAGCTGCAAATGCCACTTCCAGCTTAGCTGTGCAGAAGAAGAACAACAAGAAGAAGAAATATCTCGAAATATGTCCGTCAGGCCCCTTCCCTTGAGATAAATCTGCAAATATCTCGGAAACGAAGCGAGCTATGGCAAAATGTTAAGAGACCTTTTTTGTAGAGAATTATGTTTCCTACAATTTACGTTCTCTGATATTTTTTGATCAGAAGCGTAGTTTTCGAGATATATCGAGATATTTAAAAGTTCCGAAGCCGCACCAACATAATAGAGATACAGAAACACCGTGGCCCCTTTCTTTGAGATAACTCTGCACTAGTGCGAGCCGCAAATGCCGCTTCCAGCTTAGCTGTGCAGAAGAAGAACAACAAGAAGAAGAAATATCTCGAAATATGTCCGTCAGGCCCCTTCCCTTGAGATAAATCTGCAAATATCTCGGAAACGAAGCGAGCTATGGCAAAATGTTAAGAGACCTTTTTTGTAGAGAATTAAGTTTCCTACTTTTTATGTTCTATGATATTTTTTGATCAGATGCGTAGTTCTCGAGATATATCAAGATATTTAAAAGTTCCGAAGCCGCACCAACATAATAGAGATACAGAAACACCGTGGCCCCTTTCTTTGAGGTAACTCTGCACTATTGCGAGCTGCAAATGCCACTTCCAGCTTAGCTGTGCAGAAGAAGAACAACAAGAAGAAGAAATATCTCGAAATATGTCCGTCAGGCCCCTTCCCTTGAGATAAATCTGCAAATATCTCGGAAACCAAGCGAGCTATCGCAAAATGTTAAGAGACCTTATTTGTAGAGAATTAAGTTTCCTACTTTTTATGTTCTGTGATATTTTTTGATCAGATGCGTAGTTCTCGAGATATATCCTGATACTTAAAAGTTCCGAAGCGGCACCAACATAATAGAGATACAGAAACACCGTGGCCCCTTTCTTTGAGGTAACTCTGCACTATTGCGAGCTACAAATGCCACTTCCAGCTTAGCTGTGCAGAAGAAGAACAACAAGAAGAAGAAATATCTCGAAATATGTCCGTCAGGCCCCTTCCCTTGAGATAAATCTGCAAATATCTCGGAAACGAAGCGAGCTATGGCAAAATGTTAAGAGACCTTTTTTGTAGAGAATTAAGTTTTCTACTTTTTATGTTCTACGATATTTTTTGATCAGATGCGTAGTTCTCGAGATATATCAAGATATTTAAAAGTTCCGAAGCCGCACCAACATAATAGAGATACAGAAACACCGTGGCCCCTTTCTTTGAGATAACTCTGCACTATTGCGAGCTGCAAATGCCACTTCCAGCTTAGCTGTGCAGAAGAAGAACAACAAGAAGAAGAAATATCTCGAAATATGTCCGTCAGGCCCCTTCCCTTGAGATAAATCTGCAAATATCTCGGAAACGAAGCGAGCTATGGCAAAATGTTAAGAGACCTTTTTTGTAGAGAATTAAGTTTCCTACTTTTTATGTTCTATGATATTTTTTGATCAGATGCGTAGTTCTCGAGATATATCCTGATATTTAAAAGTTCCGAAGCGGCACCAACATAATAGAGATACAGAAACACCGTGGCCCCTTTCTTTGAGGTAACTCTGCACTATTGCGAGCTGCAAATGCCACTTCCAGCTTAGCTGTGCAGAAGAAGAACAACAAGAAGAAGGAATATCTCGAAATATGTCCGTCAGGCCCCTTCCCTTGAGATAAATCTGCAAATATCTCGGAAACCAAGCGAGCTATGGCAAAATGTTTAGAGACCTTATTTGTAGAGAATTAAGTTTCCTACTTTTTATGCTCTACGATATTTTTTGATCAGATGCGTAGTTCTCGAGATATATCAAGATATTTAAAAGTTCCGAAGCCGCACCAACATAATAGAGATACAGAAACACCGTGGCCCCTCTCTTTGAGATAACTCTGCACTATTGCGCGCTGCAAATGCCACTTCCAGCTTAGCTGTGCAGAAGAAGACCAACAAGAAGAAGAAATATCTCGAAATATGTCCGTCAGGCCCCTTCCCTTGAGATAAATCTGCAAATATCTCGGAAACGAAGCGAGCTATGGCAAAATGTTAAGAGACCTTTTTTGTAGAGAATTAAGTTTCCTACTTTTTATGTTCTATGATATTTTCTGATCAGATGCGTAGTTCTCGAGATATATCAAGATATTTAAAAGTTCCGAAGCCGCACCAACATAATAGAGATACAGAAACACCGTGGCCCCTTTCTTTGAGATAACTCTGCACTACTGCGAGCTGCAAATGCCACTTCCAGCTTAGCTGTGCAGAAGAAGAACAACAAGAAGAAGAAATATCTCGAAATATGTCCGTCAGGCCCCTTCCCTTGAGATAAATCTGCAAATATCTCGGAAACGAAGCGAGCTATGGCAAAATGTTAAGAGACCTTTTTTGTAGAGAATTAAGTTTCCTACTTTTTATGTTCTATGATATTTTTTGATCAGATGCGTAGTTCTCGAGATATATCCTGATATTTAAAAGTTCCGAAGCGGCACCAACATAATAGAGATACAGAAACACCGTGGCCCCTTTCTTTGAGGTAACTCTGCACTATTGCGAGCTGCAAATGCCACTTCCAGCTTAGCTGTGCAGAAGAAGAACAACAAGAAGAAGGAATATCTCGAAATATGTCCGTCAGGCCCCTTCCCTTGAGATAAATCTGCAAATATCTCGGAAACCAAGCGAGCTATGGCAAAATGTTTAGAGACCTTATTTGTAGAGAATTAAGTTTCCTACTTTTTATGCTCTACGATATTTTTTGATCAGATGCGTAGTTCTCGAGATATATCAAGATATTTAAAAGTTCCGAAGCCGCACCAACATAATAGAGATACAGAAACACCGTGGCCCCTCTCTTTGAGATAACTCTGCACTATTGCGCGCTGCAAATGCCACTTCCAGCTTAGCTGTGCAGAAGAAGACCAACAAGAAGAAGAAATATCTCGAAATATGTCCGTCAGGCCCCTTCCCTTGAGATAAATCTGCAAATATCTCGGAAACGAAGCGAGCTACGGCAAAATGTTCAGAGACCTTTTTTGTAGAAAATTAGGTTTCCTACTTTTTATGTTCTATGATATTTTTTGATCAGATGCGTAGTTCTCGAGATATATCAAGATATTTAAAAGTTCCGAAGCCGCACCAACATAATAGAGATACAGAAACACCGTGGCCCCTCTCTTTGAGATAACTCTGCATGATTGCGAGCTGGAAATGCCACTTCCAGTTTAGCTGTGCAGAAGAAGAACAACAAGAAGAAGAAATACCTCGAAATATGTCCGTCAGGACCCTTCCCTTGAGATAAATCTGCAAATATCTCGGAAACGAAGTGAGCTACGGCAAAATGTTAAGAGACCTTTTTTGTAGAAAATTAGGATTCCTACTTCTTATGTTCTATGATATTTTTTGAACAGATGCGTAGTTCTCGAGATATATCAAGATATTTAAAAGTTCCGAAGCCGCACCAACATAATAGAGATACAGAAACACCGTGGCCCCTTTCTTTGAGATAACTCTGCACTATTGCGCGCTGCAAATGCCACTTCCAGCTTAGCTGTGCAGAAGAAGAACAACAAGAAGAAGAAATATCTCGAAATATGTCCGTCAGGACCCTTCCCTTGAGATAAATCTGCAAATATCTCGGAAACGAAGCGAGCTATTGCAAAACGTTAAGAGACCTTTTTTGTAGAGAATTAAGTTTCCTACTTTTTATGTTCTATGATATTTTTTGATCAGATGCGTAGTTCTCGAGATATATCAAGATATTTAAAAGTTCCGAAGCCGCACCAACATAATAGAGATACAGAAACACCGTAGCCCCTTTCTTTGCGATAACTCTGCACTATTGCGAGCTGCAAATGCCACTTCCAGCTTAGCTGTGCAGAAGAAGAACAACAAGAAGAAGAAATATCTCGAAATATGTCCGTCAGGCCCCTTCCCTTGAGATAAATCTGCAAATATCTCGGAAACGAAGCGAGCTATGGCAAAATGTTAAGAGACCTTTTTTGTAGAGAATTAAGTTTCCTACTTTTTATGTTCTATGATATTTTTCGATGAGAGGCGTAGTTCTCGAGATATATCAAGATATTTAAAAGTTCCGAAGCCGCACCAACATAATAGAGATACAGAAACACCGTGGCCCCTTTCTTTGAGATAACTCTGCACTATTGCGAGCTGCAAATGCCACTTCCAGCTTAGCTGTGCAGAAGAAGAACAACAAGAAGAAGAAGTATCTGGAAATATGTCCGTCAGGCCCCTACCCTTGAGATAAATCTGCAAATATCTCGGAAACGAAGCGAGCTACGGCAAAATGTTAAGAGACCTTTTTTGTAGAGAATTATATTTCCCACAATTTAGGTTCTATGATATTTTTTGATCAGAAGCGTAGTTTTCGAGATAAATCGAGATATTTAAAAGATCTGAAGCCGCACCAACATAATAGAGATACAGAAACACCGTGGCCCCTTTCTTTGAGATAACTCTGCACTATTGCGCGCTGCAAATGCCACTTCCAGCTTAGCTGTGCAGAAGAAGAACAACAAGAAGAAGAAATATCTCGAAATATGTCCGTCAGGCCCCTTCCCTCGAGATAAATCTGCAAATATCTCGGAAACGAAGCGAGCTATGGCAAAATGTTAAGAGACCTTTTTTGTAGAGAATTAAGTTTCCTACTTTTTATGTTGTATGATATTTTTTGATCGGATGCGTAGTTCTCGAGATATATCAAGATATTTAAAAGTTCCGAAGCCGCACCAACATAATAGAGGTACAGAAACACCGTGGCCCCTTTCTTTGAGATAACTCTGCACTATTGCGAGCTGCAAATGCCACTTCCAGCTTAGCTGTGCAGAAGAAGAACAACAAAAAGAAGAAATATCTCGAAATATGTCCGTCAGGCCCCTTCCCTTGAGATAAATCTGCAAATATCTCGGAAACGAAGCGAGCTATGGCAAAATGTTAAGAGACCTCTTTTGTAGAGAATTAAGTTTCCTACTTTTCATGTTCTATGATATTTTTTGATCAGAAGCGTAGTTTTCGAGATATATCGAGATATTTAAAAGATCCGAAGCCGCACCAACATAATAGAGATACAGAAACACCGTGGCCCCTTTCTTTGAGATAACTCTGCACTAGTGCGAGCCGCAAATGCCGCTTCCAGCTTAGCTGTGCAGAAGAAGAACAACAAGAAGAAGAAATATCTCGAAATATGTCCGTCAGGCCCCTTCCCTCGAGATAAATCTGCAAATATCTCGGAAACGAAGCGAGCTATGGCAAAATGTTAAGAGACCATTTTTGTAGAGAATTAAGTTTCCTACTTTTTATGTTCTATGATATTTTTTGATCAGATGCGTAGTTCTCGAGATATATCCTGATATTTAAAAGTTCCGAAGCGGCACCAACATAATAGAGATACAGAAACACCGTGGCCCCTTTCTTTGAGGTAACTCTGCACTATTGCGAGCTGCATATGCCACTTCCAGCTTAGCTGTGCAGAAGAAGAACAACAAGAAGAAGGAATATCTCGAAATATGTCCGTCAGGCCCCTTTCCTTGAGATAAATCTGCAAATATCTCGGAAACCATGCGAGCTATGGCAAAATGTTTAGAGACCTTATTTGTAGAGAATTAAGTTTCCTACTTTTTATGTTCTACGATATTTTTTGATCAGATGCGTAGTTCTCGAGATATATCAAGATATATAAAAGTTCCGAAGCCGCACCAACATAATAGAGATACAGAAACACCGTGGCCCCTTTCTTTGAGATAACTCTGCACTATTGCGAGCTGCAAATGCCACTTCCAGCTTAGCTGTGCAGAAGAAGAACAACAAGAAGAAGAAATATCTCGAAATATGTCCGTCAGGCCCCTTCCCTTGAGATAAATCTGCAAATATCTCGGAAACGAAGCGAGCTATGGCAAAATGTTAAGAGACCTTTTTTGTAGAGAATTATGTTTCCTACAATTTACGTTCTCTGATATTTTTTGATCAGATGCGTAGTTCTCGAGATATATCAAGATATTTAAAAGTTCCGAAGCCGCACCAACATAATAGAGATACAGAAACACCGTGGCCCCTTTCTTTGCGATAACTCTGCACTATTGCGAGCTGCAAATGCCACTTCCAGCTTAGCTGTGCAGAAGAAGAACAACAAGAAGAAGAAATATCTCGGAATATGTCCGTCAGGCCCCTTCCCTTGAGCTAAATCTGCAAATATCTCGGAAACGATGCCAGCTATGGGAAAATGTTAAGAGACCTTTTTTGTAGAGAATTAAGTTTTCTACTTTTTATGTTTTATGATATTTCTTGATCAGATGCGTAGTTCTCGAGATATATCAAGATATTTAAAAGTTCCGAAGCCGCACCAACATAATAGAGATACAGAATCACCGTGGCCCCTTTCTTTGAGATAACTCTGCACTATTGCGCGCAGCAAATGCCACTTCCAGCTTAGCTGTGCAGAAGAAGAACAACAAGAAGAAGAAATATCTCGAAATATGTCCGTCAGGCCCCTTCCCTTGAGATAAATCTGCAAATATCTCGGAAACGAAGCGAGCTATGGCAAAATGTTAAGAGACCTTTTTTGTAGAGAATTAAGTTTCCTACTTTTTATGTTCTATGATATTTTTTGATCAGATGCGTAGTTCTCGAGATATATCAAGATATTTAAAAGTTTCGAAGCCGCACCAACATAATAGAGATACAGAAACACCGTGGCCCCTTTCTTTGAGATAACTCTGCACTATTGCGAGCTGCAAATGCCACTTCCAGCTTAGCTGTGCAGAAGAAGAACAACAAGAAGAAGAAATATCTCGAAATATGTCCGTCAGGCCCCTTCCCTTGAGATAAATCTGCAAATATCTCGGAAACGAAGCGAGCTATGGCAAAATGTTAAGAGACCTTTTTTGTAGAGAATTAAGTTTCCTACTTTTTATGTTCTATGATATTTTTTGATCAGATGCGTAGTTCTCGAGATATATCAAGATATTTAAAAGCTCCGAAGCTGCACCAACATAATAGAGGTACAGAAACACCGTGGCCCCTTTCTTTGAGATAACTCTGCACTATTGCGAGCTGCAAATGCCACTTCCAGCTTAGCTGTGCAGAAGAGGAACAACAAGAAGAAGAAATATCTCGGAATATGTCCGTCAGGCCCCTTCCCTTGAGCTAAATCTGCAAATATCTCGGAAACGATGCCGGTTATGGGAAAATGTTGAGAGACCTTTTTTGTAGAGAATTAAGTTTCCTACTTTTTATGTTCTATGATATTTTTTGATCAGATGCGTAGTTCTCGAGATATATCAAGATATTTAAAAGTTCCGAAGCCGCACCAACATAATAGAGATACAGAAACACCGTGGCCCCTTTCTTTGCGATAACTCTGCACTATTGCGAGCTGCAAATGCCACTTCCAGCTTAGCTGTGCAGAAGAAGAACAACAAGAAGAAGAAATATCTCGGAATATGTCCGTCAGGCCCCTTCCCTTGAGCTAAATCTGCAAATATCTCGGAAACGATGCCAGCTATGGGAAAATGTTAAGAGACCTTTTTTGTAGAGAATTAAGTTTTCTACTTTTTATGTTTTATGATATTTCTTGATCAGATGCGTAGTTCTCGAGATATATCAAGATATTTAAAAGTTCCGAAGCCGCACCAACATAATAGAGATACAGAATCACCGTGGCCCCTTTCTTTGAGATAACTCTGCACTATTGCGCGCAGCAAATGCCACTTCCAGCTTAGCTGTGCAGAAGAAGAACAACAAGAAGAAGAAATATCTCGAAATATGTCCGTCAGGCCCCTTCCCTTGAGATAAATCTGCAAATATCTCGGAAACGAAGCGAGCTATGGCAAAATGTTAAGAGACCTTTTTTGTAGAGAATTAAGTTTCCTACTTTTTATGTTCTATGATATTTTTTGATCAGATGCGTAGTTCTCGAGATATATCAAGATATTTAAAAGTTTCGAAGCCGCACCAACATAATAGAGATACAGAAACACCGTGGCCCCTTTCTTTGAGATAACTCTGCACTATTGCGAGCTGCAAATGCCACTTCCAGCTTAGCTGTGCAGAAGAAGAACAACAAGAAGAAGAAATATCTCGAAATATGTCCGTCAGGCCCCTTCCCTTGAGATAAATCTGCAAATATCTCGGAAACGAAGCGAGCTATGGCAAAATGTTAAGAGACCTTTTTTGTAGAGAATTAAGTTTCCTACTTTTTATGTTCTATGATATTTTTTGATCAGATGCGTAGTTCTCGAGATATATCAAGATATTTAAAAGCTCCGAAGCTGCACCAACATAATAGAGGTACAGAAACACCGTGGCCCCTTTCTTTGAGATAACTCTGCACTATTGCGAGCTGCAAATGCCACTTCCAGCTTAGCTGTGCAGAAGAGGAACAACAAGAAGAAGAAATATCTCGGAATATGTCCGTCAGGCCCCTTCCCTTGAGCTAAATCTGCAAATATCTCGGAAACGATGCCGGTTATGGGAAAATGTTGAGAGACCTTTTTTGTAGAGAATTAAGTTTCCTACTTTTTATGTTCTATGATATTTTTTGATCAGATGCGTAGTTCTCGAGATATATCAAGATATTTAAAAGTTCCGAAGCCGCACCAACATAATAGACATACAGAAACACCGTGGCCCCTTTCTTTGAGATAACTCTGCACTATTGCGCGCTGCAAATGCCACTTCCAGCTTAGCTGTGCAGAAGAAGAACAACAAGAAGAAGAAATATCTCGAAATATGTCCGTCAGGCCCCTTCCCTTGAGATAAATCTGCAAATATCTCGGAAACGAAGCGAGCTACGGCAAAATGTTAAGAGACCTTTTTTGTAGAAAATTAGGTTTCCTACTTTTTATGTTCTATGATATTTTTTGATCAGATGCGTAGTTCTCGAGATATATCAAGATATTTAAAAGTTCCGAAGCCGCACCAACATAATAGAGATACAGAAACACCGTGGCCCCTTTCTTTGCGATAACTCTGCACTATTGCGAGCTGCAAATGCCACTTCCAGCTTAGCTGTGCAGAAGAAGAACAACAAGAAGAAGAAATATCTCGGAATATGTCCGTCAGGCCCCTTCCCTTGAGCTAAATCTGCAAATATCTCGGAAACGATGCCAGCTATGGGAAAATGTTAAGAGACCTTTTTTGTAGAGAATTAAGTTTTCTACTTTTTATGTTTTATGATATTTCTTGATCAGATGCGTAGTTCTCGAGATATATCAAGATATTTAAAAGTTCCGAAGCCGCACCAACATAATAGAGATACAGAATCACCGTGGCCCCTTTCTTTGAGATAACTCTGCACTATTGCGCGCAGCAAATGCCACTTCCAGCTTAGCTGTGCAGAAGAAGAACAACAAGAAGAAGAAATATCTCGAAATATGTCCGTCAGGCCCCTTCCCTTGAGATAAATCTGCAAATATCTCGGAAACGAAGCGAGCTATGGCAAAATGTTAAGAGACCTTTTTTGTAGAGAATTAAGTTTCCTACTTTTTATGTTCTATGATATTTTTTGATCAGATGCGTAGTTCTCGAGATATATCAAGATATTTAAAAGTTTCGAAGCCGCACCAACATAATAGAGATACAGAAACACCGTGGCCCCTTTCTTTGAGATAACTCTGCACTATTGCGAGCTGCAAATGCCACTTCCAGCTTAGCTGTGCAGAAGAAGAACAACAAGAAGAAGAAATATCTCGAAATATGTCCGTCAGGCCCCTTCCCTTGAGATAAATCTGCAAATATCTCGGAAACGAAGCGAGCTATGGCAAAATGTTAAGAGACCTTTTTTGTAGAGAATTAAGTTTCCTACTTTTTATGTTCTATGATATTTTTTGATCAGATGCGTAGTTCTCGAGATATATCAAGATATTTAAAAGCTCCGAAGCTGCACCAACATAATAGAGGTACAGAAACACCGTGGCCCCTTTCTTTGAGATAACTCTGCACTATTGCGAGCTGCAAATGCCACTTCCAGCTTAGCTGTGCAGAAGAAGAACAACAAGAAGAAGAAATATCTCGGAATATGTCCGTCAGGCCCCTTCCCTTGAGCTAAATCTGCAAATATCTCGGAAACGATGCCAGCTATGGGAAAATGTTAAGAGACCTTTTTTGTAGAGAATTAAGTTTTCTACTTTTTATGTTTTATGATATTTCTTGATCAGATGCGTAGTTCTCGAGATATATCAAGATATTTAAAAGTTCCGAAGCCGCACCAACATAATAGAGATACAGAATCACCGTGGCCCCTTTCTTTGAGATAACTCTGCACTATTGCGCGCAGCAAATGCCACTTCCAGCTTAGCTGTGCAGAAGAAGAACAACAAGAAGAAGAAATATCTCGAAATATGTCCGTCAGGCCCCTTCCCTTGAGATAAATCTGCAAATATCTCGGAAACGAAGCGAGCTATGGCAAAATGTTAAGAGACCTTTTTTGTAGAGAATTAAGTTTCCTACTTTTTATGTTCTATGATATTTTTTGATCAGATGCGTAGTTCTCGAGATATATCAAGATATTTAAAAGTTTCGAAGCCGCACCAACATAATAGAGATACAGAAACACCGTGGCCCCTTTCTTTGAGATAACTCTGCACTATTGCGAGCTGCAAATGCCACTTCCAGCTTAGCTGTGCAGAAGAAGAACAACAAGAAGAAGAAATATCTCGAAATATGTCCGTCAGGCCCCTTCCCTTGAGATAAATCTGCAAATATCTCGGAAACGAAGCGAGCTATGGCAAAATGTTAAGAGACCTTTTTTGTAGAGAATTAAGTTTCCTACTTTTTATGTTCTATGATATTTTTTGATCAGATGCGTAGTTCTCGAGATATATCAAGATATTTAAAAGCTCCGAAGCTGCACCAACCTAATAGAGGTACAGAAACACCGTGGCCCCTTTCTTTGAGATAACTCTGCACTATTGCGAGCTGCAAATGCCACTTCCAGCTTAGCTGTGCAGAAGAGGAACAACAAGAAGAAGAAATATCTCGGAATATGTCCGTCAGGCCCCTTCCCTTGAGCTAAATCTGCAAATATCTCGGAAACGATGCCAGCTATGGGAAAATGTTAAGAGACCTTTTTTGTAGAGAATTAAGTTTCCTACTTTTTATGTTTTATGATATTTCTTGATCAGATGCGTAGTTCTCGAGATATATCAAGATATTTAAAAGTTCCGAAGCCGCACCAACATAATAGAGATACAGAAACACCGTGGCCCCTTTCTTTGAGATAACTCTGCACTATTGCGCGCTGCAAATGCCACTTCCAGCTTAGCTGTGCAGAAGAAGAACAACAAGAAGAAGAAATATCTCGAAATATGTCCGTCAGGCCCCTTCCCTTGAGATAAATCTGCAAATATCTCGGAAACGAAGCGAGCTACGGCAAAATGTTAAGAGACCTTTTTTGTAGAAAATTAGGTTTCCTACTTTTTATGTTCTATGATATTTTTTGATCAGATGCGTAGTTCTCGAGATATATCAAGATATTTAAAAGTTCCGAAGCCGCACCAACATAATAGAGATACAGAAACACCGTGGCCCCTTTCTTTGCGATAACTCTGCACTATTGCGAGCTGCAAATGCCACTTCCAGCTTAGCTGTGCAGAAGAAGAACAACAAGAAGAAGAAATATCTCGGAATATGTCCGTCAGGCCCCTTCCCTTGAGCTAAATCTGCAAATATCTCGGAAACGATGCCAGCTATGGGAAAATGTTAAGAGACCTTTTTTGTAGAGAATTAAGTTTTCTACTTTTTATGTTTTATGATATTTCTTGATCAGATGCGTAGTTCTCGAGATATATCAAGATATTTAAAAGTTCCGAAGCCGCACCAACATAATAGAGATACAGAATCACCGTGGCCCCTTTCTTTGAGATAACTCTGCACTATTGCGCGCAGCAAATGCCACTTCCAGCTTAGCTGTGCAGAAGAAGAACAACAAGAAGAAGAAATATCTCGAAATATGTCCGTCAGGCCCCTTCCCTTGAGATATATCTGCAAATATCTCGGAAACCAAGCGAGCTATGGCAAAATGTTAAGAGACCTTTTTTGTAGAGAATTAAGTTTCCTACTTTTTATGTTCTATGATATTTTTTGATCAGATGCGTAGTTCTCGAGATATATCAAGATATTTAAAAGTTCCGAAGCCGCACCAACATAATAGAGATACAGAAACACCGTGGCCCCTTTCTTTGAGATAACTCTGCACTATTGCGCGCTGCAAATGCCACTTCCAGCTTAGCTGTGCAGAAGAAGAACAACAAGAAGAAGAAATATCTCGAAATATGTCCGTCAGGCCCCTTCCCTTGAGATAAATCTGCAAATATCTCGGAAACGAAGCGAGCTGCGGCAAAATGTTGAGAGACCTTTTTTGTAGAGAATTAAGTTTCCTACTTTTTATGTTCTATGATATTTTTTGATCAGATGCCTTAG
This sequence comes from Osmia lignaria lignaria, assembly GCF_051020975.1. Taxonomy (NCBI): domain Eukaryota; kingdom Metazoa; phylum Arthropoda; class Insecta; order Hymenoptera; family Megachilidae; genus Osmia; species Osmia lignaria. The sequence continues at coordinate 3,143,528 of NW_027478162.1, read as the reverse complement.
TTCTCGAGATATATCAAGATATTTAAAAGTTCCGAAGCCGCACCAACATAATAGAGATACAGAAACACCGTGGCCCCTTTCTTTGAGATAACTCTGCACTACTGCGAGCTGCAAATGCCACTTCCAGCTTAGCTGTGCAGAAGAAGAACAACAAGAAGAAGAAATATCTCGAAATATGTCCGTCAGGCCCCTTCCCTTGAGATAAATCTGCAAATATCTCGGAAACGAAGCGAGCTATGGCAAAATGTTGAGAGACCTTTTTTGTGGAGAATTAAGTTTCCTACTATTTATGTTCTATGATATTTTTGGATCAGATGCGTAGTTCTCGAGATATATCAAGATATTTAAAAGTTCCGAAGCCGCACCAACATAATAGAGATACAGAAACACCGTGGCCCCTTTCTTTGAGATAACTCTGCACTAGTGCGAGCCGCAAATGCCACTTCCAGCTTAGCTGTGCAGAAGAAGAACAACAAGAAGAAGAAATATCTCGAAATATGTCCGTCAGGCCACTTCCCTTGAGATATATCTGCAAATATCTCGGAAACGAAGCGAGCTATGGCAAAATGTTGAGAGACCTTTTTTGTAGAGAATTAAGTTTCCTACTTTTTATGTTCTATGATATTTTTTGATCAGATGCGTAGTTCTCGAGGTATATCAAGATATTTAAAAGTTCCGAAGCCGCACCAGCATAATAGAGATACAGAAACACCGTGGCCCCTTTCTTTGAGATAACTCTGCACTACTGCGAGCTGCAAATGCCACTTCCAGCTTAGCTGTGCAGAAGAAGACCAACAAGAAGAAGAAATATCTCGAAATATGTCCGTCAGGCCCCTTCCCTTGAGATAAATCTGCAAATATCTCGGAAACGAAGCGAGCTACGGCAAAATGTTCAGAGACCTTTTTTGTAGAAAATTAGGTTTCCTACTTTTTATGTTCTATGATATTTTTTGATCAGATGCGTAGTTCTCGAGATATATCAAGATATTTAAAAGTTCCGAAGCCGCACCAACATAATAGAGATACAGAAACACCGTGGCCCCTCTCTTTGAGATAACTCTGCATGATTGCGAGCTGGAAATGCCACTTCCAGTTTAGCTGTGCAGAAGAAGAACAACAAGAAGAAGAAATACCTCGAAATATGTCCGTCAGGACCCTTCCCTTGAGATAAATCTGCAAATATCTCGGAAACGAAGTGAGCTACGGCAAAATGTTAAGAGACCTTTTTTGTAGAAAATTAGGATTCCTACTTCTTATGTTCTATGATATTTTTTGAACAGATGCGTAGTTCTCGAGATATATCAAGATATTTAAAAGTTCCGAAGCCGCACCAACATAATAGAGATACAGAAACACCGTGGCCCCTTTCTTTGAGATAACTCTGCACTATTGCGCGCTGCAAATGCCACTTCCAGCTTAGCTGTGCAGAAGAAGAACAACAAGAAGAAGAAATATCTCGAAATATGTCCGTCAGGCCCCTTCCCTTGAGATAAATCTGCAAATATCTCGGAAACGAAGCGAGCTATGGCAAAATGTTAAGAGACCTTTTTTGTAGAGAATTAAGTTTCCTACTTTTTATGGTCTATGATATTTTTTGATCAGATGCGTAGTTCTCGAGATATATCAAGATATTTAAAAGCTCCGAAGCTGCACCAACATAATAGAGGTACAGAAACACCGTGGCCCCTTTCTTTGAGATAACTCTGCACTATTGCGAGCTGCAAATGCCACTTCCAGCTTAGCTGTGCAGAAGAAGAACAACAAGAAGAAGAAATATCTCGAAATATGTCCGTCAGGACCCTTCCCTTGAGATAAATCTGCAAATATCTCGGAAACGAAGCGAGCTATTGCAAAACGTTAAGAGACCTTTTTTGTAGAGAATTAAGTTTCCTACTTTTTATGTTCTATGATATTTTTTGATCAGATGCGTAGTTCTCGAGATATATCAAGATATTTAAAAGTTTCGAAGCCGCACCAACATAATAGAGATACAGAAACACCGTGGCCCCTTTCTTTGAGATAACTCTGCACTATTGCGAGCTGCAAATGCCACTTCCAGCTTAGCTGTGCAGAAGAAGAACAACAAGAAGAAGAAATATCTCGAAATATGTCCGTCAGGCCCCTTCCCTTGAGATAAATCTGCAAATATCTCGGAAACGAAGCGAGCTATGGCAAAATGTTAAGAGACCTTTTTTGTAGAGAATTATGTTTCCTACAATTTACGTTCTCTGATATTTTTTGATCAGAAGCGTAGTTTTCGAGATATATCGAGATATTTAAAAGTTCCGAAGCCGCACCAACATAATAGAGATACAGAAACACCGTGGCCCCTTTCTTTGAGATAACTCTGCACTATTGCGACCTGCAAATGCCACTTCCAGCTTAGCTGTGCAGAAGAGGAACAACAAGAAGAAGAAATATCTCGGAATATGTCCGTCAGGCCCCTTCCCTTGAGCTAAATCTGCAAATATCTCGGAAACGATGCCGGTTATGGGAAAATATTAAGAGACCTTTTTTGTAGAGAATTAAGTTTCCTACTTTTTATGTTCTATGATATTTTTTGATCAGATGCGTAGTTCTCGAGATATATCAAGATATTTAAAAGTTCCGAAGCCGCACCAACATAATAGAGATACAGAAACACCGTGGCCCCTTTCTTTGAGATAACTCTGCACTATTGCGCGCTGCAAATGCCACTTCCAGCTTAGCTGTGCAGAAGAAGAACAACAAGAAGAAGAAATATCTCGAAATATGTCCGTCAGGCCCCTTCCCTTGAGATAAATCTGCAAATATCTCGGAAACGAAGCGAGCTACGGCAAAATGTTAAGAGACCTTTTTTGTAGAAAATTAAGTTTCCTACTTTTTACGTTCTATGATATTTTTTGATCAGATGCGTAGTTCTCGAGATATATCAAGATATTTAAAAGTTCCGAAGCCGCACCAACATAATAGAGATACAGAAACACCGTGGCCCCTTTCTTTGAGATAACTCTGCACTATTGCGCGCTGCAAATGCCACTTCCAGCTTAGCTGTGCAGAAGAAGAACAACAAGAAGAAGAAATATCTCGAAATATGTCCGTCAGGCCCCTTCCCTTGAGATAAATCTGCAAATATCTCGGAAACGAAGCGAGCTACGGCAAAATGTTAAGAGACCTTTTTTGTAGAAAATTAGGTTTCCTACTTTTTATGTTCTATGATATTTTTTGATCAGATGCGTAGTTCTCGAGATATATCAAGATATTTAAAAGTTCCGAAGCCGCACCAACATAATAGAGATACAGAAACACCGTGGCCCCTTTCTTTGCGATAACTCTGCACTATTGCGAGCTGCAAATGCCACTTCCAGCTTAGCTGTGCAGAAGAAGAACAACAAGAAGAAGAAATATCTCGGAATATGTCCGTCAGGCCCCTTCCCTTGAGCTAAATCTGCAAATATCTCGGAAACGATGCCAGCTATGGGAAAATGTTAAGAGACCTTTTTTGTAGAGAATTAAGTTTTCTACTTTTTATGTTTTATGATATTTCTTGATCAGATGCGTAGTTCTCGAGATATATCAAGATATTTAAAAGTTCCGAAGCCGCACCAACATAATAGAGATACAGAATCACCGTGGCCCCTTTCTTTGAGATAACTCTGCACTATTGCGCGCAGCAAATGCCACTTCCAGCTTAGCTGTGCAGAAGAAGAACAACAAGAAGAAGAAATATCTCGAAATATGTCCGTCAGGCCCCTTCCCTTGAGATAAATCTGCAAATATCTCGGAAACGAAGCGAGCTATGGCAAAATGTTAAGAGACCTTTTTTGTAGAGAATTAAGTTTCCTACTTTTTATGTTCTATGATATTTTTTGATCAGATGCGTAGTTCTCGAGATATATCAAGATATTTAAAAGTTTCGAAGCCGCACCAACATAATAGAGATACAGAAACACCGTGGCCCCTTTCTTTGAGATAACTCTGCACTATTGCGAGCTGCAAATGCCACTTCCAGCTTAGCTGTGCAGAAGAAGAACAACAAGAAGAAGAAATATCTCGAAATATGTCCGTCAGGCCCCTTCCCTTGAGATAAATCTGCAAATATCTCGGAAACGAAGCGAGCTATGGCAAAATGTTAAGAGACCTTTTTTGTAGAGAATTAAGTTTCCTACTTTTTATGTTCTATGATATTTTTTGATCAGATGCGTAGTTCTCGAGATATATCAAGATATTTAAAAGCTCCGAAGCTGCACCAACATGATAGAGGTACAGAAACACCGTGGCCCCTTTCTTTGAGATAACTCTGCACTATTGCGAGCTGCAAATGCCACTTCCAGCTTAGCTGTGCAGAAGAGGAACAACAAGAAGAAGAAATATCTCGGAATATGTCCGTCAGGCCCCTTCCCTTGAGCTAAATCTGCAAATATCTCGGAAACGATGCCGGTTATGGGAAAATGTTAAGAGACCTTTTTTGTAGAGAATTAAGTTTCCTACTTTTTATGTTCTATGATATTTTTTGATCAGATGCGTAGTTCTCGAGATATATCAAGATATTTAAAAGTTCCGAAGCCGCACCAACATAATAGAGATACAGAAACACCGTGGCCCCTTTCTTTGAGATAACTCTGCACTATTGCGCGCTGCAAATGCCACTTCCAGCTTAGCTGTGCAGAAGAAGAACAACAAGAAGAAGAAATATCTCGAAATATGTCCGTCAGGCCCCTTCCCTTGAGATAAATCTGCAAATATCTCGGAAACGAAGCGAGCTACGGCAAAATGTTAAGAGACCTTTTTTGTAGAAAATTAGGTTTCCTACTTTTTATGTTCTATGATATTTTTTGATCAGATGCGTAGTTCTCGAGATATATCAAGATATTTAAAAGTTCCGAAGCCGCACCAACATAATAGAGATACAGAAACACCGTGGCCCCTTTCTTTGCGATAACTCTGCACTATTGCGAGCTGCAAATGCCACTTCCAGCTTAGCTGTGCAGAAGAAGAACAACAAGAAGAAGAAATATCTCGGAATATGTCCGTCAGGCCCCTTCCCTTGAGCTAAATCTGCAAATATCTCGGAAACGATGCCAGCTATGGGAAAATGTTAAGAGACCTTTTTTGTAGAGAATTAAGTTTTCTACTTTTTATGTTTTATGATATTTCTTGATCAGATGCGTAGTTCTCGAGATATATCAAGATATTTAAAAGTTCCGAAGCCGCACCAACATAATAGAGATACAGAATCACCGTGGCCCCTTTCTTTGAGATAACTCTGCACTATTGCGCGCAGCAAATGCCACTTCCAGCTTAGCTGTGCAGAAGAAGAACAACAAGAAGAAGAAATATCTCGAAATATGTCCGTCAGGCCCCTTCCCTTGAGATATATCTGCAAATATCTCGGAAACCAAGCGAGCTATGGCAAAATGTTAAGAGACCTTTTTTGTAGAGAATTAAGTTTCCTACTTTTTATGTTCTATGATATTTTTTGATCAGATGCGTAGTTCTCGAGATATATCAAGATATTTAAAAGCTCCGAAGCTGCACCAACATAATAGAGATACAGAAACACCGTGGCCCCTTTCTTTGCGATAACTCTGCACTATTGCGAGCTGCAAATGCCACTTCCAGCTTAGCTGTGCAGAAGAAGAACAACAAGAAGAAGAAATATCTCGAAATATGTCCGTCAGGCCCCTTCCCTTGAGATAAATCTGCAAATATCTCGGAAACGATGCCAGCTATGGGAAAATGTTAAGAGACCTTTTTTGTAGAGAATTAAGTTTCCTACTTTTTATGTTCTATGATATTTTTTGATCAGATGCGTAGTTCTCGAGATATATCAAGATATTTAAAAGTTCCGAAGCCGCACCAACATAATAGAGATACAGAAACACCGTGGCCCCTTTCTTTGAGATAACTCTGCACTATTGCGCGCTGCAAATGCCACTTCCAGCTTAGCTGTGCAGAAGAAGAACAACAAGAAGAAGAAATATCTCGAAATATGTCCGTCAGGCCCCTTCCCTTGAGATAAATCTGCAAATATCTCGGAAACGAAGCGAGCTGCGGCAAAATGTTGAGAGACCTTTTTTGTAGAGAATTAAGTTTCCTACTTTTTATGTTCTATGATATTTTTTGATCAGATGCCTTAGTTCTCGAGATATATCAAGATATTTAAAAGTTCCGAAGCCGCACCAACATAATAGAGATACAGAAACACCGTGGCCCCTTTCTTTGAGATAACTCTGCACTACTGCGAGCTGCAAATGCCACTTCCAGCTTAGCTGTGCAGAAGAAGAACAACAAGAAGAAGAAATATCTCGAAATATGTCCGTCAGGCCCCTTCCCTTGAGATAAATCTGCAAATATCTCGGAAACGAAGAGAGCTATGGCAAAATGTTAAGAGACCTTTTTTATAGAGAATTAAGTTTCCTACTTTTTATGTTCTATGATATTTTTTGATCAGATGCGTAGTTCTCGAGATATATCAAGATATTTAAAAGTTCCGAAGCCGCACCAACATAATAGAGATACAGAAACACCGTGGCCCCTTTCTTTGAGATTACTCTGCACGATTGCGAGCTGGAAATGCCACTTCCAGTTTAGCTGTGCAGAAGAAGAACAACAAGAAGAAGAAATATCTCGAAATATGTCCATCAGGACCCTTCCCTTGAGATAAATCAGCAAATATCTCGGAAACGAAGCGAGCGATGGCAAAATGTTAAGAGACCTTTTTTGTAGAGAATTATGTTTCCTACAATTTATGTTCTATGATATTTTTTGATCAGAAGCGTAGTTTTCGAGATATATCGAGATATTTAAAAGTGCCGAAGCCGCACCAACATAATAGAGATACAGAAACACCGTGGCCCCTTTCTTTGGGATAACTCTGCACTATTGCGAGCTGGAAATGCCACTTCCAGTTTAGCTGTGCGGAAGAAGAACAACAAGAAGGAGAAATATCTCGAAATATGTCCGTCAGGCCCCTTCCCTTGAGATAAATCTGCAAATATCTCGGAAACGAAGAGAGCTATGGCAAAATGTTAAGAGACCTTTTTTATAGAGAATTAAGTTTCCTACTTTTTATGTTCTATGATATTTTTTGATCAGATGCGTAGTTCTCGAGATATATCAAGATATTTAAAAGTTCCGAAGCCGCACCAACATAATAGAGATACAGAAACACCGTGGCCCCTTTCTTTGAGATAACTCTGCACTATTGCGAGCTGCAAATGCCACTTCCAGCTTAGCTGTGCAGAAGAAGAACAACAAGAAGAAGAAATATCTCGAAATATGTCCGTCAGGCCCCTTCCCTTGAGATATATCTGCAAATATCTCGGAAACGAAGCGAGCTATGGCAAAATGTTAAGAGACCTTTTTTGTAGAGAATTATGTATCCTACAATTTATGTTCTATGATATTTTTTGATCAGAAGCGTGGTTTTCGAGATATATCGAGATATTTAAAAGTTCCGAAGCCGCACCAACAAAATAGAGATACAGAAACACCGTGGCCCCTTTCTTTGAGATAACTCTGCACTATTGCGAGCTGTAAATGCTACTTCCAGCTTAGCTGTGCAGAAGAAGAACAACAAGAAGAAGAAATATCTCGAAATATGTCCGTCAGGCCCCTTCCCTTGAGATAAATCTGCAAATATCTCGGAAACGAAGAGAGCTATGGCAAAATGTTAAGAGACCTTTTTTATAGAGAATTAAGTTTCCTACTTTTTATGTTCTATGATATTTTTTGATCAGATGCGTAGTTTTCGAGATATATCGAGATATTTAAAAGTTCCGAAGCCGCACCAACATAATAGAGATACAGAAACACCGTGGCCCCTTTCTTTGAGATAACTCTGCACTATTGCGAGCTGCAAATGCCACTTCCAGCTTAGCTGTGCAGAAGAAGAACAACAAGAAGAAGAAATATCTCGAAATATGTCCGTCGGCCCCTTCCCTTGAGATAAATCTGCAAATATCTCGGAAACGAAGCGAGCTATGGCAAAATGTTAAGAGACCTTTTTTGTAGAGAATTAAGTTTCCTACTTTTTATGCTCTATGATATTTTTCGATCAGAGGCGTAGTTCTCGAGATATATCAAGATATTTAAAAGTTCCGAAGCCGCACCAACATAATAGAGATACAGAAACACCGTGGCCCCTTTCTTTGAGATAACTCTGCACTATTGCGAGCTGCAAATGCCACTTCCAGCTTAGCTGTGCAGAAGAAGAACAACAAGAAGAAGAAATATCTCGAAATATGTCCGTCAGGCCCCTTCCCTTGAGATAAATCTGCAAATATCTCGGAAACGAAGCGAGCTATTGCAAAACGTTAAGAGACCTTTTTTGTAGAGAATTAAGTTTCCTACTTTTTATGTTCTATGATATTTTTTGATCAGATGCGTAGTTCTCGAGATATATCAAGATATTTAAAAGTTCCGAAGCCGCAACAACATAATAGAGATACAGAAACACCGTGGCCCCTTTCTTTGAGATAACTCTGCACTATTGCGAGCTGCAAATGCCACTTCCAGCTTAGCTGTGCAGAAGAAGAACAACAAGAAGAAGAAATATCTGGAAATATGTCCGTCAGGCCCCTTCCCTTGAGATAAATCTGCAAATATCTCGGAAACGAAGCGAGCTACGGCAAAATGTTAAGAGACCTTTTTTGTAGAAAATTAGGGTTCCTACTTTTTATGTTCTATGATATTTTTTGAACAGATGCGTAGTTCTCGAGATATATCAAGATATTTAAAAGTTCCGAAGCCGCACCAACATAATAGAGATACAGAAACACCGTGGCCCCTTTCTTTGAGATAACTCTGCACTATTGCGCGCGGCAAATGCCACTTCCAGCTTAGCTGTGCAGAAGAAGAACAACAAGAAGAAGAAATATCTCGAAATATGTCCGTCTGGCCCCTTCCCTTGGGATAAATCTGCAAATATCTCGGAAACGAAGCGAGCTATGGCAAAATGTTAAGAGACCTTTTTTGTAGAGAATTAAGTTTCCTACTTTTTATGATCTATGATATTTTTTGATCAGATGCGTAGTTCTCGAGATATATCAAGATATTTAAAAGTTCCGAAGCCGCACCAACATAATAGAGATACAGAAACACCGTGGCCCCTTTCTTTGAGATAACTCTGCACTACTGCGAGCTGCAAATGCCACTTCCAGCTTAGCTGTGCAGAAGAAGAACAACAAGAAGAAGAAATATCTCGAAATATGTCCGTCAGGCCCCTTCCCTTGAGATAAATCTGCAAATATCTCGGAAACCAAGCGAGCTATGGCAAAATGTTAAGAGACCTTTTTTGTAGAGAATTATGTTTCCTACAATTTACGTTCTCTGATATTTTTTGATCAGAAGCGTAGTTTTCGAGATATATCGAGATATTTAAAAGTTCCGAAGCCGCACCAACATAATAGAGATACAGAAACACCGTGGCCCCTTTCTTTGAGATAACTCTGCACTATTGCGCGCGGCAAATGCCACTTCCAGCTTAGCTGTGCAGAAGAAGAACAACAAGAAGAAGAAATATCTCGAAATATGTCCGTCAGGCCCCTTCCCTTGGGATAAATCTGCAAATATCTCGGAAACGAAGCGAGCTATTGCAAAACGTTAAGAGACCTTTTTTGTAGAGAATTAAGTTTCCTACTTTTTATGTTCTATGATATTTTTTGATCAGATGCGTAGTTCTCGAGATATATCAAGATATTTAAAAGTTCCGAAGCCGCAACAACATAATAGAGATACAGAAACACCGTGGCCCCTTTCTTTGAGATAACTCTGCACTATTGCGAGCTGCAAATGCCACTTCCAGCTTAGCTGTGCAGAAGAAGAACAACAAGAAGAAGAAATATCTGGAAGTATGTCCGTCAGGCCCCTTCCCTTGAGATAAATCTGCAAATATCTCGGAAACGAAGCGAGCTATTGCAAAACGTTAAGAGACCTTTTTTGTAGCGAATTAAGTTTCCTACTTTTTATGTTCTATGATATTTTTTGATCAGATGCGTAGTTCTCGAGATATATCAAGATATTTAAAAGCTCCGAAGCTGCACCAACATAATAGAGGTACAGAAACACCGTGGCCCCTTTCTTTGAGATAACTCTGCACTATTGCGAGCTGCAAATGCCACTTCCAGCTTAGCTGTGCAGAAGAAGAACAACAAGAAGAAGAAATATCTCGAAATATGTCCGTCGGCCCCTTCCCTTGAGATAAATCTGGAAATATCTCGGAAACGAAGCGAGCTATGGCAAAATGTTAAGAGACCTTTTTTGTAGAGAATTAAGTTTCCTACTTTTTATGCTCTATGATATTTTTCGATCAGAGGCGTAGTTCTCGAGATATATCAAGATATTTAAAAGTTCCGAAGCCGCACCAACATAATAGAGATACAGAAACACCGTGGCCCCTTTCTTTGAGATTACTCTGCACGATTGCGAGCTGGAAATGCCACTTCCAGTTTAGCTGTGCAGAAGAAGAACAACAAGAAGAAGAAATATCTCGAAATATGTCCGTTAGGCCCCTTCCCTTGAGATAAATCTGCAAATATCTCGGAAACGAAGCGAGCTATGGCAAAATGTTAACAGACTTTTTTGTAGAGAATTAAGTTTCCTACTTTTTATGTTCTATGATATTTTTTGATCAGAAGCGTAGTTTTCGAGATATATCGAGATATTTAAAAGTTCCGAAGCCGCACCAACATAATAGAGATACAGAAACACCGTGGCCCCTTTCTTTGAGATAACTCTGCACTAGTGCGAGCCGCAAATGCCACTTCCAGCTTAGCTGTGCAGAAGAAGAACAACAAGAAGAAGAAATATCTCGAAATATGTCCGTCAGGCCCCTTCCCTTGAGATAAATCTGCAAATATCTCGGAAACGAAGCGAGCTATTGCAAAATGTTAAGAGACCTTTTTTGTAGAGAATTGAGTTTCCTACTTTTTATGTTCTATGATATTTTTTGATCAGACGCGTAGTTCTCGAGATATATCAAGATATTTAAAAGTTCCGAAGCCGCACCAACATAATAGAGATACAGAAACACCGTGGCCCCTTTCTTTGAGATAATTCTGCACTATTGCGAGCTGCAAATGCCACTTCCAGCTTAGCTGTGCAGAAGAAGAACAACAAGAAGAAGAAATATCTCGAAATATGTCCGTCAGGCCCCTTCCCTTGAGATAAATCTGCAAATATCTCGGAAACGAAGCGAGCTATTGCAAAATGTTAAGAGACCTTTTTTGTAGAGAATTGAGTTTCCTACTTTTTATGTTCTATGATATTTTTTGATCAGATGCGTAGTTCTCGAGATATATCAGGATATTTAAAAGTTAAGAAGCCGCACCAACATAATAGAGATACAGAAACACCGTGGCCCGTTTCTTTGAGATAACTCTGCACTATTGCGAGCTGCAAATGCCACTTCCAGCTTAGCTGTGCAGAAGAAGAACAACAAGAAGAAGAAATATCTCGAAATATGTCCGTCAGGCCCCTTCCCTTGAGATAAATCTGCAAATATCTCGGAAACGAAGAGAGCTATGGCAAAATGATAAGAGACCTTTTTTGTAGAGAATTAAGTTGCCTACTTTTTATGTTCTATGATATTTTTTGATCAGATGCGTAGTTCTCGAGATATATCAAGATATTTAAAAGTTCCGAAGCCGCACCAACATAATAGAGATTCAGAAACACCGTGGCCCCTTTCTTTGAGATAACTCTGCACTTTTGCGAGCTGCAAATGCCACTTCCAGCTTAGCTGTGCAGAGGAAGAACAACAAGAAGAAGAAATATCTCGAAATATGTCCGTCAGGCCAGTTCCTTTGAGCTGAATCTGCAAATATCTCGGAAACGAAGCGAGCTATGGCAAAATGTTGAGAGACCTTTTTTGTAATGAATTATGTTTCCTACAATTTATGTTCTATGATATTTTTTGATCAGAAGCGTAGTTTTCGAGATATATTGAGATATTTAAAAGTTCCGAAGCCGCACCAACATAATAGAGATACAGAAACACCGTGGCCCCTTTCTTTCAGATAACTATGCACTATTGCGAGCTGCAAATGCCACTTCCAGCTTAGCTGTGCAGAAGAAGAACAACAAGAAGAAGAAATATCTCGAAATATGTCCGTCAGGCCCCTTCCCTCGAGATAAATCTGCAAATATCTCGGAAACGAAGCGAGCTATGGCAAAATGTTAAGAGACCTTTTTTGTAGAGAATTAAGTTTCCTACTTTTTATCTTCTATGATATTTTCTGACCAGATTCGTAGTTCTCGAGATATATCAAGATATTTAAAAGTTCCGAAGCCGCACCAACATAATAGAGATACAGAAACACCGTGGCCCCTCTCTTTGAGATAACTCTGCACTATTGCGAGCTGCAAATGCCACTTCCAGCTTAGCTGTGCAGAAGAAGAACAACAAGAGGAAGAAATATCTCGAAATATGTCCGTCAGGCCCCTTCCCTTGAGATAAATCGGCAAGTATCTCGGAAAGAAGCGAGCTATGCCAAAATGTTAAGAGACCTTATTTGTAGACAATTAAGTTTCCTACTTTTTATGTTCTATGATATTTTTTGATCAGATGCGTAGTTCTCGAGATATATCAAGATATTTAAAAGTTCCGAAGCTGCACCAACATAATAGAGGTGCAGAAACACCGTGGCCTCTTTCTTTGAGATAACTCTGCACTATTGCGAGCTGCAAATGCCACTTCCAGCTTAGCTGTGCAGAAGAGGAACAACAAGAAGAAGAAATATCTCGGAATATGTCCGTCAGGCCCCTTCCCTTGAGAGAAATCTGCAAATATCTCGGAAACGATGCCAGCTATGGGAAAATGTTAAGAAACCTTTTTTGTAGAGAATTAAGTTTCCTACTTTTTATCTTGTATGATATTTTTTGATCAGATGCGTAGTTCTCGAGATATATCAAGATATTTAAAAGTTCCGAATCCGCATCAACATAATAGAGATACAGAAACACCGTGGCCCCTTTCTTTCAGATAACTATGCACTATTGCGAGCTGTAAATGCCACTTCCAGCTTAGCTGTGCAGAAGAAGAACAACAAGAAGAAGAAATATCTCGAAATATGTCCGTCAGGCCCCTTCCCTTGAGATATATCTGCAAATATCTCGGAAACGAAGCGAGCTATGGCAAACTGTTAAGAGACCTTTTTTGTAGAGAATTATGTTTCCTACAATTTATGTTCTATGATATTTTTTGATCAGAAGCGTAGTTTTCGAGATATATCGAGATATTTAAAAGTTCCGAAGCCGCACGAACATAATAGAGATACAGAAACACCGTGGCCCCTTTCTTTGGGATAACTCTGCACTATTGCGAGCTGGAAATGCCACTTCCAGTTTAGCTGTGCAGAAGAAGAACAACAAGAAGAAGAAATATCTCGAAATATGTCCGTCAGGACCCTTCCCTTGAGATAAATCTGCAAATATCTCGGAAACGATGCCAGCTATGGGAAAATGTTAAGAGACCTTTTTTGTAGAGAATTAAGTTTCCTACTTCTTATCTTCTATGCTATTTTTTGATCAGATGCGTAGTTCTCGAGATATATCAAGATATTTAAAAGTTCCGAAGCCGCACCAACATAATAGAGATACAGAAACACCGTGGCCCCTTTCTTTGAGATAACTCTGCACTACTGCGAGCTGCAAATGCCACTTCCAGCTTAGCTGTGCAGAAGAAGAACAACAAGAAGAAGAAATATCTCGAAATATGTCCGTCAGGCCCCTTCCCTTGAGATAAATCTGCAAATATCTCGGAAACCAAGCGAGCTATGGCAAAATGTTAAGAGACCTTTTTTGTAGAGAATTATGTTTCCTACAATTTACGTTCTCTGATATTTTTTGATCAGAAGCGTAGTTTTCGAGATATATCGAGATATTTAAAAGTTCCGAAGCCGCAACAACATAATAGAGATACAGAAACACCGTGGCCCCTTTCTTTGAGATAACTCTGCACTATTGCGCGCGGCAAATGCCACTTCCAGCTTAGCTGTGCAGAAGAAGAACAACAAGAAGAAGAAATATCTCGAAATATGTCCGTCAGGCCCCTTCCCTTGGGATAAATCTGCAAATATCTCGGAAACGAAGCGAGCTATTGCAAAACGTTAAGAGACCTTTTTTGTAGAGAATTAAGTTTCCTACTTTTTATGTTCTATGATATTTTTTGATCAGATGCGTAGTTCTCGAGATATATCAAGATATTTAAAAGTTCCGAAGCCGCAACAACATAATAGAGATACAGAAACACCGTGGCCCCTTTCTTTGAGATAACTCTGCACTATTGCGAGCTGCAAATGCCACTTCCAGCTTAGCTGTGCAGAAGAAGAACAATAAGAAGAAGAAATATCTGGAAGTATGTCCGTCAGGCCCCTTCCCTTGAGATAAATCTGCAAATATCTCGGAAACGAAGCGAGCTATTGCAAAACGTTAAGAGACCTTTTTTGTAGCGAATTAAGTTTCCTACTTTTTATGTTCTATGATATTTTTTGATCAGATGCGTAGTTCTCGAGATATATCAAGATATTTAAAAGCTCCGAAGCTGCACCAACATAATAGAGGTACAGAAACACCGTGGCCCCTTTCTTTGAGATAACTCTGCACTATTGCGAGCTGCAAATGCCACTTCCAGCTTAGCTGTGCAGAAGAAGAACAACAAGAAGAAGAAATATCTCGAAATATGTCCGTCGGCCCCTTCCCTTGAGATAAATCTGCAAATATCTCGGAAACGAAGCGAGCTATGGCAAAATGTTAAGAGACCTTTTTTGTAGAGAATTAAGTTTCCTACTTTTTATGCTCTATGATATTTTTCGATCAGAGGCGTAGTTCTCGAGATATATCAAGATATTTAAAAGTTCCGAAGCCGCACCAACATAATAGAGATACAGAAACACCGTGGCCCCTTTCTTTGAGATAACTCTGCACTAGTGCGAGCCGCAAATGCCACTTCCAGCTTAGCTGTGCAGAAGAAGAACAACAAGAAGAAGAAATATCTCGAAATATGTCCGTCAGGCCCCTTCCCTTGAGATAAATCTGCAAATATCTCGGAAACGAAGCGAGCTATTGCAAAATGTTAAGAGACCTTTTTTGTAGAGAATTGAGTTTCCTACTTTTTATGTTCTATGATATTTTTTGATCAGACGCGTAATTCTCGAGATATATCGAGATATTTAAAAGTTCCGAAGCCGCACGAACATAATAGAGATACAGAAACACCGTGGCCCCTTTCTTTGGGATAACTCTGCACTATTGCGAGCTGGAAATGCCACTTCCAGTTTAGCTGTGCAGAAGAAGAACAACAAGAAGAAGAAATATCTCGAAATATGTCCGTCAGGACCCTTCCCTTGAGATAAATCTGCAAATATCTCGGAAACGATGCCAGCTATGGGAAAATGTTAAGAGACCTTTTTTGTAGAGAATTAAGTTTCCTACTTCTTATCTTCTATGCTATTTTTTGATCAGATGCGTAGTTCTCGAGATATATCAAGATATTTAAAAGTTCCGAAGCCGCACCAACATAATAGAGATACAGAAACACCGTGGCCCCTTTCTTTGAGATAACTCTGCACTATTGCGAGCTGTAAATGCCACTTCCAGCTTAGCTGTGCAGAAGAAGAACAACAAGAAGAAGAAATATCTCGAAATATGTCCGTCAGGCCCCTTCCCTTGAGATAAATCGGCAAGTATCTCGGAAACGAAGCGAGCTATGGCAAAATGTTAAGAGACCTTTTTTGTAGACAATTATGTTTCCTACAATTTATGTTCTATGATATTTCTTGATCAGATGCGTAGTTCTCGAGATATATCAAGATATTTAAAAGTTCCGAAGCCGCACCAACATAATAGAGATACAGAAACACCGTGGCCCCTCTCTTTGAGATAACTCTGCACTATTGCGAGCTGGAAATGCCACTTCCGGTTTAGCTGTGCAGAAGAAGAACAACAAGAAGAAGAAATATCTCGAAATATGTCCGTTAGGCCCCTTCCCTTGAGATAAATCTGCAAATATCTCGGAAACGAAGCGAGCTATGGCAAAATGTTAACAGACTTTTTTGTAGAGAATTAAGTTTCCTACTTTTTATGTTCTATGATATTTTTTGATCAGAAGCGTAGTTTTCGAGATATATCGAGATATTTAAAAGTTCCGAAGCCGCACCAACATAATAGAGATACAGAAACACCGTGGCCCCTTTCTTTGAGATAACTCTGCACTATTGCGAGCTGCAAATGCCACTTCCAGCTTAGCTGTGCAGAAGAAGAACAACAAGAAGAAGAAATATCTCGAAATATGTCCGTCAGGCCCCTTCCCTTGAGATAAATCTGCAAATATCTCGGAAACGAAGCGAGCTATTGCAAAATGTTAAGAGACCTTTTTTGTAGAGAATTGAGTTTCCTACTTTTTATGTTCTATGATATTTTTTGATCAGATGCGTAGTTCTCGAGATATATCAGGATATTTAAAAGTTAAGAAGCCGCACCAACATAATAGAGATACAGAAACACCGTGGCCCGTTTCTTTGAGATAACTCTGCACTATTGCGAGCTGCAAATGCCACTTCCAGCTTAGCTGTGCAGAAGAAGAACAACAAGAAGAAGAAATATCTCGAAATATGTCCGTCAGGCCCCTTCCCTTGAGATAAATCTGCAAATATCTCGGAAACGAAGAGAGCTATGGCAAAATGATAAGAGACCTTTTTTGTAGAGAATTAAGTTGCCTACTTTTTATGTTCTATGACATTTTTTGATCAGATGCGTAGTTCTCGAGATATATCAAGATATTTAAAAGTTCCGAAGCCGCACCAACATAATAGAGATTCAGAAACACCGTGGCCCCTTTCTTTGAGATAACTCTGCACTTTTGCGAGCTGCAAATGCCACTTCCAGCTTAGCTGTGCAGAGGAAGAACAACAAGAAGAAGAAATATCTCGAAATATGTCCGTCAGGCCAGTTCCTTTGAGCTGAATCTGCAAATATCTCGGAAACGAAGCGAGCTATGGCAAAATGTTGAGAGACCTTTTTTGTAATGAATTATGTTTCCTACAATTTATGTTCTATGATATTTTTTGATCAGAAGCGTAGTTTTCGAGATATATTGAGATATTTAAAAGTTCCGAAGCCGCACCAACATAATAGAGATACAGAAACACCGTGGCCCCTTTCTTTCAGATAACTATGCACTATTGCGAGCTGCAAATGCCACTTCCAGCTTAGCTGTGCAGAAGAAGAACAACAAGAAGAAGAAATATCTCGAAATATGTCCGTCAGGCCCCTTCCCTCGAGATAAATCTGCAAATATCTCGGAAACGAAGCGAGCTATGGCAAAATGTTAAGAGACCTTTTTTGTAGAGAATTAAGTTTCCTACTTTTTATCTTCTATGATATTTTCTGACCAGATTCGTAGTTCTCGAGATATATCAAGATATTTAAAAGTTCCGAAGCCGCACCAACATAATAGAGATACAGAAACACCGTGGCCCCTCTCTTTGAGATAACTCTGCACTATTGCGAGCTGCAAATGCCACTTCCAGCTTAGCTGTGCAGAAGAAGAACAACAAGAGGAAGAAATATCTCGAAATATGTCCGTCAGGCCCCTTCCCTTGAGATAAATCGGCAAGTATCTCGGAAAGAAGCGAGCTATGCCAAAATGTTAAGAGACCTTATTTGTAGACAATTAAGTTTCCTACTTTTTATGTTCTATGATATTTTTTGATCAGATGCGTAGTTCTCGAGATATATCAAGATATTTAAAAGTTCCGAAGCTGCACCAACATAATAGAGGTGCAGAAACACCGTGGCCTCTTTCTTTGAGATAACTCTGCACTATTGCGAGCTGCAAATGCCACTTCCAGCTTAGCTGTGCAGAAGAGGAACAACAAGAAGAAGAAATATCTCGGAATATGTCCGTCAGGCCCCTTCCCTTGAGATAAATCTGCAAATATCTCGGAAACGATGCCAGCTATGGGAAAATGTTAAGAAACCTTTTTTGTAGAGAATTAAGTTTCCTACTTTTTATCTTGTATGATATTTTTTGATCAGATGCGTAGTTCTCGAGATATATCAAGATATTTAAAAGTTCCGAATCCGCATCAACATAATAGAGATACAGAAACACCGTGGCCCCTTTCTTTCAGATAACTATGCACTATTGCGAGCTGTAAATGCCACTTCCAGCTTAGCTGTGCAGAAGAAGAACAACAAGAAGAAGAAATATCTCGAAATATGTCCGTCAGGCCCCTTCCCTTGAGATATATCTGCAAATATCTCGGAAACGAAGCGAGCTATGGCAAACTGTTAAGAGACCTTTTTTGTAGAGAATTATGTTTCCTACAATTTATGTTCTATGATATTTTTTGATCAGAAGCGTAGTTTTCGAGATATATCGAGATATTTAAAAGTTCCGAAGCCGCACGAACATAATAGAGATACAGAAACACCGTGGCCCCTTTCTTTGGGATAACTCTGCACTATTGCGAGCTGGAAATGCCACTTCCAGTTTAGCTGTGCAGAAGAAGAACAACAAGAAGAAGAAATATCTCGAAATATGTCCGTCAGGACCCTTCCCTTGAGATAAATCTGCAAATATCTCGGAAACGATGCCAGCTATGGGAAAATGTTAAGAGACCTTTTTTGTAGAGAATTAAGTTTCCTACTTCTTATCTTCTATGCTATTTTTTGATCAGATGCGTAGTTCTCGAGATATATCAAGATATTTAAAAGTTCCGAAGCCGCACCAACATAATAGAGATACAGAAACACCGTGGCCCCTTTCTTTGAGATAACTCTGCACTATTGCGAGCTGTAAATGCCACTTCCAGCTTAGCTGTGCAGAAGAAGAACAACAAGAAGAAGAAATATCTCGAAATATGTCCGTCAGGCCCCTTCCCTTGAGATAAATCGGCAAGTATCTCGGAAACGAAGCGAGCTATGGCAAAATGTTAAGAGACCTTTTTTGTAGACAATTATGTTTCCTACAATTTATGTTCTATGATATTTCTTGATCAGATGCGTAGTTCTCGAGATATATCCAGATATTTAAAAGTTCCGAAGCCGCACCAACATAATAGAGATACAGAAACACCGTGGCCCCTCTCTTTGAGATAACTCTGCACTATTGCGAGCTGGAAATGCCACTTCCGGTTTAGCTGTGCAGAAGAAGAACAACAAGAAGAAGAAATATCTCGAAATATGTCCGTTAGGCCCCTTCCCTTGAGATAAATCTGCAAATATCTCGGAAACGAAGCGAGCTATGGCAAAATGTTAACAGACTTTTTTGTAGAGAATTAAGTTTCCTACTTTTTATGTTCTATGATATTTTTGGATCAGAAGCGTAGTTTTCGAGATATATCGAGATATTTAAAAGTTCCGAAGCCGCACCAACATAATAGAGATACAGAAACACCGTGGCCCCTTTCTTTGAGATAACTCTGCACTATTGCGAGCTGCAAATGCCACTTCCAGCTTAGCTGTGCAGAAGAAGAACAACAAGAAGAAGAAATATCTCGAAATATGTCCGTCAGGCCCCTTCCCTTGAGATAAATCTGCAAATATCTCGGAAACGAAGCGAGCTATTGCAAAATGTTAAGAGACCTTTTTTGTAGAGAATTGAGTTTCCTACTTTTTATGTTCTATGATATTTTTTGATCAGATGCGTAGTTCTCGAGATATATCAGGATATTTAAAAGTTAAGAAGCCGCACCAACATAATAGAGATACAGAAACACCGTGGCCCGTTTCTTTGAGATAACTCTGCACTATTGCGAGCTGCAAATGCCACTTCCAGCTTAGCTGTGCAGAAGAAGAACAACAAGAAGAAGAAATATCTCGAAATATGTCCGTCAGGCCCCTTCCCTTGAGATAAATCTGCAAATATCTCGGAAACGAAGAGAGCTATGGCAAAATGATAAGAGACCTTTTTTGTAGAGAATTAAGTTGCCTACTTTTTATGTTCTATGATATTTTTTGATCAGATGCGTAGTTCTCGAGATATATCAAGATATTTAAAAGTTCCGAAGCCGCACCAACATAATAGAGATTCAGAAACACCGTGGCCCCTTTCTTTGAGATAACTCTGCACTTTTGCGAGCTGCAAATGCCACTTCCAGCTTAGCTGTGCAGAGGAAGAACAACAAGAAGAAGAAATATCTCGAAATATGTCCGTCAGGCCAGTTCCTTTGAGCTGAATCTGCAAATATCTCGGAAACGAAGCGAGCTATGGCAAAATGTTGAGAGACCTTTTTTGTAATGAATTATGTTTCCTACAATTTATGTTCTATGATATTTTTTGATCAGAAGCGTAGTTTTCGAGATATATTGAGATATTTAAAAGTTCCGAAGCCGCACCAACATAATAGAGATACAGAAACACCGTGGCCCCTTTCTTTCAGATAACTATGCACTATTGCGAGCTGCAAATGCCACTTCCAGCTTAGCTGTGCAGAAGAAGAACAACAAGAAGAAGAAATATCTCGAAATATGTCCGTCAGGCCCCTTCCCTCGAGATAAATCTGCAAATATCTCGGAAACGAAGCGAGCTATGGCAAAATGTTAAGAGACCTTTTTTGTAGAGAATTAAGTTTCCTACTTTTTATCTTCTATGATATTTTCTGACCAGATTCGTAGTTCTCGAGATATATCAAGATATTTAAAAGTTCCGAAGCCGCACCAACATAATAGAGATACAGAAACACCGTGGCCCCTCTCTTTGAGATAACTCTGCACTATTGCGAGCTGCAAATGCCACTTCCAGCTTAGCTGTGCAGAAGAAGAACAACAAGAGGAAGAAATATCTCGAAATATGTCCGTCAGGCCCCTTCCCTTGAGATAAATCGGCAAGTATCTCGGAAAGAAGCGAGCTATGCCAAAATGTTAAGAGACCTTATTTGTAGACAATTAAGTTTCCTACTTTTTATGTTCTATGATATTTTTTGATCAGATGCGTAGTTCTCGAGATATATCAAGATATTTAAAAGTTCCGAAGCTGCACCAACATAATAGAGGTGCAGAAACACCGTGGCCTCTTTCTTTGAGATAACTCTGCACTATTGCGAGCTGCAAATGCCACTTCCAGCTTAGCTGTGCAGAAGAGGAACAACAAGAAGAAGAAATATCTCGGAATATGTCCGTCAGGCCCCTTCCCTTGAGATAAATCTGCAAATATCTCGGAAACGATGCCAGCTATGGGAAAATGTTAAGAAACCTTTTTTGTAGAGAATTAAGTTTCCTACTTTTCATGTTCTATGATATTTTTTGATCAGATGCGTAGTTCGCGAGATATATCAAGATATTTAAAAGTTCCGAAGCCGCACCAACATAATAGAGATACAGAAACACCGTGGCCCCTCTCTTTGAGATAACTCTGCACTATTGCGAGCTGGAAATGCCACTTCCAGTTTAGCTGTGCAGAAGAAGAACAACAAGAAGAAGAAATATCTCGAAATATGTCCGTCAGGCCCCTTCCCTTGAGATATATCTGCAAATATCTCGGAAACGAAGCGAGCTATGGCAAAATGTTAAGAGACCTTTTTTGTAGAGAATTATGTTTCCTACAATTTATGTTCTATGATATTTTTTGATCAGAAGCGTAGTTTTCGAGATATATCGAGATATTTAAAAGTTCCGAAGCCGCACCAACATAATAGAGATACAGAAACACCGTGGCCCCTTTCGTTGAGATAACTCTGCACTAGTGCGAGCCGCAAATGCCACTTCCAGCTTAGCTGTGCAGAAGAAGAACAACAAGAAGAAGAAATATCTCGAAATATGTCCGTCAGGCCCCTTCCCTTGAGATAAATCTGCAAATATCTCGGAAACGAAGCGAGCTATGGCAAAATGTTAAGAGACGTTTTTTGTAGAGAATTATGTTTCCTACAATTTATGTTCTATGATATTTTTTGATCAGAAGCGTAGTTTTCGAGATATATCGAGATATTTAAAAGTTCCGAAGCCGCACCAACATAATAGGGATACAGAAACACCGTGGCCCCTTTCTTTGAGATAACTCTGCACTAGTGCGAGCCGCAAATGCCACTTCCAGCTTAGCTGTGCAGAAGAAGAACAACAAGAAGAAGAAATATCTCGAAATATGTCCGTCAGGCCCCTTCCCTTGAGATAAATCTGCAAATATCTCGGAAACGAAGCGAGCTATGGCAAAATGTTACGAGACCTTTTTTGTAGAGAATTAAGTTTCCTACTTTTTATGTTCTATGATATTTTTTGATCAGATGCGTAGTTCTCGAGATATATCAAGATATTTAAAAGTTCCGAAGCCGCACCAACATAATAGAGATACAGAAACACCGTGGCCCCTCTCTTTGAGATAACTCTGCACTATTGCGAGCTGGAAATGCCACTTCCAGTTTAGCTGTGCAGAAGAAGAACAACAAGAAGAAGAAATATCTCGAAATATGTCCGTTAGGCCCCTTCCCTTGAGATAAATCTGCAAATATCTCGGAAACGAAGCGAGCTATGGCAAAATGTTAAGAGACCTTTTTTGTAGAGAATTAAGTTTCCTACTTTTCATGTTCTATGATATTTTTTGATCAGATGCGTAGTTCGCGAGATATATCAAGATATTTAAAAGTTCCGAAGCCGCACCAACATAATAGAGATACAGAAACACCGTGGCCCCTCTCTTTGAGATAACTCTGCACTATTGCGAGCTGGAAATGCCACTTCCAGTTTAGCTGTGCAGAAGAAGAACAACAAGAAGAAGAAATATCTCGAAATATGTCCGTCAGGCCCCTTCCCTTGAGATAAATCTGCAAATATCTCGGAAACGAAGCGAGCTATGGCAAAATGTTAAGAGACGTTTTTTGTAGAGAATTATGTTTCCTACAATTTATGTTCTATGATATTTTTTGATCAGAAGCGTAGTTTTCGAGATATATCGAGATATTTAAAAGTTCCGAAGCCGCACCAACATAATAGGGATACAGAAACACCGTGGCCCCTTTCTTTGAGATAACTCTGCACTAGTGCGAGCCGCAAATGCCACTTCCACCTTAGCTGTGCAGAAGAAGAACAACAAGAAGAAGGAATATCTCGAAATATGTCCGTCAGGCCCCTTCCCTTGAGATAAATCTGCAAATATCTCGGAAACGAAGCGAGCTATGGCAAAATGTTAA
Source organism: Osmia lignaria lignaria (assembly GCF_051020975.1). Taxonomy (NCBI): domain Eukaryota; kingdom Metazoa; phylum Arthropoda; class Insecta; order Hymenoptera; family Megachilidae; genus Osmia; species Osmia lignaria. The sequence goes on along the minus strand of NW_027478162.1, from coordinate 3,120,423 downwards.
GAGACCTTTTTTGTAGAGAATTATGTTTCCTACTTTTTATGTTCTATGATATTTTTTGATCAGACGCGTAGCTCTCGAGATATATCAAGATATTTAAAAGTTCCGAAGCCGCACCAACATAATAGAGATACAGAAACACCGTGGCCCCTCTCTTTGAGATAACTCTGCACTATTGCGAGCTGGAAATTGCCACTTCCAGTTTAGCTGTGCAGAAGAAGAACAACAAGAAGAAGAAATATCTCGAAATATGTCCGTTAGGCCCCTTCCCTTGAGATAAATCTGCAAATATCTCGGAAACAAAGAGAGCTATGGCAAAATGTTAAGAGACCTTTTTTGTAGAGAATTATGTTTCCTACAATTTATGTTCTATGATATTTTTTGAACAGAAGCGTAGTTTTCGAGATATATCGAGATATTTAAAAGTTCCGAAGCCGCACCAACATAATAGAGATACAGAAACACCGTGGCCCCTTTCTTTGAGATAACTCTGCACTAGTGCGAGCCGCAAATGCCACTTCCAGCTTAGCTGTGCAGAAGAAGAACAACAAGAAGAAGAAATATCTCGAAATATGTCCGTCAGGCCCCTTCCCTTGAGATAAATCTGCAAATATCTCGGAAACGAAGCGAGCTATGGCAAAATGTTAAGAGACCTTTTTTGTAGAGAATTAAGTTTCCTACTTTTTATGTTCTATGATATTTTTTGATCAGATGCGTAGTTCTCCAGATATATCAAGATATTTAAAAGTTCCGAAGCCGCACCAACATAATAGAGATACAGAAACACCGTGGCCCCTTTCTTTGAGATAACTCTGCACTATTGCGAGCTGTAAATGCCACTTCCAGCTTAGCTGTGCAGAAGAAGAACAACAAGAAGAAGAAATATCTCGAAATATGTCCGTCAGGCCCCTTCCCTTGAGATAAATCTGCAAATATCTCGGAAACGAAGCGAGCTATGGCAAAATGTTGAGAGACCTTTTTTGTAGAGAATTAAGTTTCCTACTTTTTATGTTCTATGATATTTTTTGATCAGATGCGTAGTTCTCGAGATATATCAAGATATTTAAAAGTTCCGAAGCCGCACCAACATAATAGAGATACAGAAACACCGTGGCCCCTCTCTTTGAGATAACTCTGCACTATTGCGAGCTGGAAATGCCACTTCCAGTTTAGCTGTGCAGAAGAAGAACAACAAGAAGAAGAAATATCTCGAAATATGTCCGTGAGGCCCCTTCCCTTGAGATAAATCTGCAAATATCTCGGAAACGAAGCGAGCTATGGCAAAATGTTAAGAGACCTTTTTTGTAGAGAATTATGTTTCCTACAATTTATGTTCTATGATATTTTTTGATCAGAAGCGTAGTTTTCGAGATATATCGAGATATTTAAAAGTTCCGAAGCCGCACCAACATAATAGAGATACAGAAACACCGTGGCCCCTTTCTTTGAGATAACTCTGCACTAGTGCGAGCCGCAAATGCCACTTCCAGCTTAGCTGTGCAGAAGAAGAACAACAAGAAGAAGAAATATCTCGAAATATGTCCGTCAGGCCCCTTCCCTTGAGATAAATCTGCAAATATCTCGGAAACGAAGCGAGCTATGGCAAAATGTTAAGAGACGTTTTTTGTAGAGAATTATGTTTCCTACAATTTATGTTCTATGATATTTTTTGATCAGAAGCGTAGTTTTCGAGATATATCGAGATATTTAAAAGTTCCGAAGCCGCACCAACATAATAGGGATACAGAAACACCGTGGCCCCTTTCTTTGAGATAACTCTGCACTAGTGCGAGCCGCAAATGCCACTTCCACCTTAGCTGTGCAGAAGAAGAACAACAAGAAGAAGGAATATCTCGAAATATGTCCGTCAGGCCCCTTCCCTTGAGATAAATCTGCAAATATCTCGGAAACGAAGCGAGCTATGGCAAAATGTTGAGAGACCTTTTTTGTAGAGAATTAAGTTTCCTACTTTTTATGTTCTATGATATTTTTTGATCAGATGCGTAGTTCTCGAGATATATCAAGATATTTAAAAGATCCGAAGCCGCACCAACATAATAGAGATACAGAAACACCGTGGCCCCTTTGTTTGAGATAACTCTGCACTAGTGCGAGCCGCAAATGCCACTTCCAGCTTAGCTGTGCAGAAGAAGAACAACAAGAAGAACAAATATCTCGAAATATGTCCGTCAGGCCCCTTCCCTTGAGATAAATCTGCAAATATCTCGGAAACGAAGCGAGCTATGGCAAAATGTTAAGAGACGTTTTTTGTAGAGAATTATGTTTCCTACTTTTTATGTTCTATGATATTTTTTGATCAGACGCGTAGCTCTCGAGATATATCAAGATATTTAAAAGTTCCGAAGCCGCACCAACATAATAGCGATACAGAAACATCGGGGCCCCTCTCTTTGAGATAACTCTGCACTATTGCGAGCTGGAAATGCCACGTCCAGTTTAGCTGTGCAGAAGAAGAACAACAAGAAGAAGAAATATCTCGAAATATGTCCGTTAGGCCCCTTCCCTTGAGATAAATCTGCAAATATCTCGGAAACGAAGCGAGCTATGGCAAAATGTTAAGAGACCTTTTTTGTAGAGAATTATGTTTCCTACAATTTATGTTCTATGATATTTTTTGAACAGAAGCGTAGTTTTCGAGATATATCGAGATATTTAAAAGTTCCGAAGCCGCACCAACATAATAGAGATACAGAAACACCGTGGCCCCTTTCTTTGAGATAACTCTGCACTAGTGCGAGCCGCAAATGCCACTTCCAGCTTAGCTGTGCAGAAGAAGAACAACAAGAAGAAGAAATATCTCGAAATATGTCCGTCAGGCCCCTTCCCTTGAGATAAATCTGCAAATATCTCGGAAACGAAGCGAGCTATGGCAAAACGTTAAGAGACCTTTTTTGTAGAGAATTAAGTTTCCTACTTTTTATGTTCTATGATATTTTTTGATCAGATGCGTAGTTCTCCAGATATATCAAGATATTTAAAAGTTCCGAAGCCGCACCAACATAATAGAGATACAGAAACACCGTGGCCCCTTTCTTTGAGATAACTCTGCACTATTGCGAGCTGTAAATGCCACTTCCAGCTTAGCTGTGCAGAAGAAGAACAACAAGAAGAAGAAATATCTCGAAATATGTCCGTCAGGCCCCTTCCCTTGAGATAAATCTGCAAATATCTCGGAAACGAAGCGAGCTATGGCAAAATGTTGAGAGACCTTTTTTGTAGAGAATTAAGTTTCCTACTTTTTATGTTCTATGATATTTTTTGATCAGATGCGTAGTTCTCGAGATATATCAAGATATTTAAAAGTTCCGAAGCCGCACCAACATAATAGAGATACAGAAACACCGTGGCCCCTCTCTTTGAGATAACTCTGCACTATTGCGAGCTGGAAATGCCACTTCCAGTTTAGCTGTGCAGAAGAAGAACAACAAGAAGAAGAAATATCTCGAAATATGTCCGTGAGGCCCCTTCCCTTGAGATAAATCTGCAAATATCTCGGAAACGAAGCGAGCTATGGCAAAATGTTAAGAGACCTTTTTTGTAGAGAATTATGTTTCCTACAATTTATGTTCTATGATATTTTTTGATCAGAAGCGTAGTTTTCGAGATATATCGAGATATTTAAAAGTTCCGAAGCCGCACCAACATAATAGAGATACAGAAACACCGTGGCCCCTTTCTTTGAGATAACTCTGCACTAGTGCGAGCCGCAAATGCCACTTCCAGCTTAGCTGTGCAGAAGAAGAACAACAAGAAGAAGAAATATCTCGAAATATGTCCGTGAGGCCCCTTCCCTTGAGATAAATCTGCAAATATCTCGGAAACGAAGCGAGCTATGACAAAATGTTAAGAGACCTTTTTTGTAGAGAATTAAGTTTCCTACTTTTTATGTTCTATGATATTTTTTGATCAGATGCGTAGTTCTCCAGATATATCAAGATATTTAAAAGTTCCGAAGCCGCACCAACATAATAGAGATACAGAAACACCGTGGCCCCTTTCTTTGAGATAACTCTGCACTATTGCGAGCTGTAAATGCCACTTCCAGCTTAGCTGTGCAGAAGAAGAACAACAAGAAGAAGAAATATCTCGAAATATGTCCGTCAGGCCCCTTCCCTTGAGATAAATCTGCAAATATCTCGGAAACGAAGCGAGCTATGGCAAAATGTTGAGAGACCTTTTTTGTAGAGAATTAAGTTTCCTACTTTTTATGTTCTATGATATTTTTTAATCAGATGCGTAGTTCTCGAGATATATCAAGATATTTAAAAGTTCCGAAGCCGCACCAACATAATAGAGATACAGAAACACCGTGGCCCCTCTCTTTGAGATAACTCTGCACTATTGCGAGCTGGAAATGCCACTTCCAGTTTAGCTGTGCAGAAGAAGAACAACAAGAAGAAGAAATATCTCGAAATATGTCCGTGAGGCCCCTTCCCTTGAGATAAATCTGCAAATATCTCGGAAACGAAGCGAGCTATGGCAAAATGTTAAGAGACCTTTTTTGTAGAGAATTATGTTTCCTACAATTTATGTTCTATGATATTTTTTGATCAGAAGCGTAGTTTTCGAGATATATCGAGATATTTAAAAGTTCCGAAGCCGCACCAACATAATAGAGACACAGAAACACCGTGGCCCCTTTCTTTGAGATAACTCTGCACTATTGCGAGCTGCAAATGCCACTTCCAGCTTAGCTGTGCAGAGGAAGAACAACAAGAAGAAGAAATATCTCGAAATATGTCCGTCAGGCCAGTTCCATTGAGCTGAATCTGCAAATATCTCGGAAACGAAGCGAGCTATGGCAAAATGTTAAGAGACCTTTTTTGTAGAGAATTAAGTTTCCTACTTTTCATGTTCTATGATATTTTTTGATCAGATGCGTAGTTCGCGAGATATATCAAGATATTTAAAAGTTCCGAAGCCGCACCAACATAATAGAGATACAGAAACACCGTGGCCCCTTTCTTTGAGATAACTCTGCACTATTGCGAGCTGTAAATGCCACTTCCAGCTTAGCTGTGCAGAAGAAGAACAACAAGAAGAAGACATATCTCGATATATGTCCGTCAGGCCCCTTCCCTTGAGATATATCTGCAAATATCTCGGAAACGAAGCGAGCTATGGCAAAATGTTAAGAGACCTTTTTTGTAGAGAATTATGTTTCCTACAATTTATGTTCTATGATATTTTTTGATCAGAAGCGTAGTTTTCGAGATATATAGAGATATTTAAAAGTTCCGAAGCCGCACCAACATAATAGAGATACAGAAACACCGTGGCCCCTTTCGTTGAGATAACTCTGCACTAGTGCGAGCCGCAAATGCCACTTCCAGCTTAGCTGTGCAGAAGAAGAACAACAAGAAGAAGAAATATCTCGAAATATGTCCGTCAGGCCCCTTCCCTTGAGATAAATCTGCAAATATCTCGGAAACGAAGCGAGCTATGGCAAAATGTTAAGAGACGTTTTTTGTAGAGAATTATGTTTCCTACAATTTATGTTCTCTGATATTTTTTGATCAGAAGCGTAGTTTTCGAGATATATCGAGATATTTAAAAGTTCCGAAGCCGCACCAACATAATAGGGATACAGAAACACCGTGGCCCCTTTCGTTGAGATAACTGTGCACTAGTGCGAGCCGCAAATGCCACTTCCAGCTTAGCTGTGCAGAAGAAGAACAACAAGAAGAAGAAATATCTCGAAATATTTCCGTCAGGCCCCTTCCCTTGAGATAAATCTGCAAATATCTCGGAAACGAAGCGAGCTATGGCAAAATGTTGAGAGACCTTTTTTGTAGAGAATTACGTTTCCTCCTTTTTATGTTCTATGATATTTTTTGATCAGATGCGTAGTTCTCGAGATATATCAAGATATTTAAAAGTTCCGAAGCCGCACCAACATAATAGAGATACAGAAACACCGTGGCCCCTCTCTTTGAGATAACTCTGCACTATTGCGAGCTGGAAATGCCACTTCCAGTTTAGCTGTGCAGAAGAAGAACAACAAGAAGAAGAAATATCTCGAAATATGTCCGTCAGGCCCCTTCCCTTGAGATAAATCTGCAAATATCTCGGAAACGAAGCGAGCTATGGCAAAATGTTAAGAGACGTTTTTTGTAGAGAATTATGTTTCCTACAATTTATGTTCTATGATATTTTTTGATCAGAAGCGTAGTTTTCGAGATATATCGAGATATTTAAAAGTTCCGAAGCCGCACCAACATAATAGGGATACAGAAACACCGTGGCCCCTTTCTTTGAGATAACTCTGCACTAGTGCGAGCCGCAAATGCCACTTCCACCTTAGCTGTGCAGAAGAAGAACAACAAGAAGAAGGAATATCTCGAAATATGTCCGTCAGGCCCCTTCCCTTGAGATAAATCTGCAAATATCTCGGAAACGAAGCGAGCTATGGCAAAATGTTGAGAGACCTTTTTTGTAGAGAATTAAGTTTCCTACTTTTTATGTTCTATGATATTTTTTGATCAGATGCGTAGTTCTCGAGATATATCAAGATATTTAAAAGATCCGAAGCCGCACCAACATAATAGAGATACAGAAACACCGTGGCCCCTTTGTTTGAGATAACTCTGCACTAGTGCGAGCCGCAAATGCCACTTCCAGCTTAGCTGTGCAGAAGAAGAACAACAAGAAGAACAAATATCTCGAAATATGTCCGTCAGGCCCCTTCCCTTGAGATAAATCTGCAAATATCTCGGAAACGAAGCGAGCTATGGCAAAATGTTAAGAGACGTTTTTTGTAGAGAATTATGTTTCCTACTTTTTATGTTCTATGATATTTTTTGATCAGACGCGTAGCTCTCGAGATATATCAAGATATTTAAAAGTTCCGAAGCCGCACCAACATAATAGCGATACAGAAACATCGGGGCCCCTCTCTTTGAGATAACTCTGCACTATTGCGAGCTGGAAATGCCACGTCCAGTTTAGCTGTGCAGAAGAAGAACAACAAGAAGAAGAAATATCTCGAAATATGTCCGTTAGGCCCCTTCCCTTGAGATAAATCTGCAAATATCTCGGAAACGAAGCGAGCTATGGCAAAATGTTAAGAGACCTTTTTTGTAGAGAATTATGTTTCCTACAATTTATGTTCTATGATATTTTTTGATCAGAAGCGTAGTTTTCGAGATATATCGAGATATTTAAAAGTTCCGAAGCCGCACCAACATAATAGAGATACAGAAACACCGTGGCCCCTTTCTTTGAGATAACTCTGCACTAGTGCGAGCCGCAAATGCCACTTCCAGCTTAGCTGTGCAGAAGAAGAACAACAAGAAGAAGAAATATCTCGAAATATGTCCGTCAGGCCCCTTCCCTTGAGATAAATCTGCAAATATCTCGGAAACGAAGCGAGCTATGGTAAAATGTTAAGAGACCTTTTTTGTAGAGAATTAAGTTTCCTACTTTTTATGTTCTATGATATTTTTTGATCAGATGCGTAGTTCTCGAGATATATCAAGATATTTAAAAGTTCCGAAGCCGCACCAACATAATAGAGATACAGAAACACCGTGGCCCCTTTCTTTGAGATAACTCTGCACTAGTGCGAGCCGCAAATGCCACTTCCAGCTTAGCTGTGCAGAAGAAGAACAACAAGAAGAAGAAATATCTCGAAATATGTCCGTCAGGCCCCTTCCCTTGAGATAAATCTGCAAATATCTCGGAAACGAAGTGAGCTATGGCAAAATGTTAAGAGACCTTTTTTGTAGAGAATTAAGTTTCCTACTTTTTATGTTCTATGATATTTTTTGATCAGATGCGTAGTTCTCGAGATATATCAAGATATTTAAAAGTTCCGAAGCCGCACCAACATAATAGAGATACAGAAACACCGTGGCCCCTCTCTTTGAGATAACTCTGCACTATTGCGAGCTGGAAATGCCACTTCCAGTTTAGCTGTGCAGAAGAAGAACAACAAGAAGAAGAAATATCTCGAAATATGTCCGTTAGGCCCCTTCCCTTGAGATAAATCTGCAAATATCTCGGAAACGAAGCGAGCTATGGCAAAATGTTAAGAGACCTTTTTTGTAGAGAATTAAGTTTCCTACTTTTTATGTTCTATGATATTTTTTGATCAGATGCGTAGTTCTCGAGATATATCAAGATATTTAAAAGTTCCGAAGCCGCACCAACATAATAGAGATACAGAAACACCGTGGCCCCTTTCTTTGAGATAACTCTGCACTATTGCGAGCTGTAAATGCCACTTCCAGCTTAGCTGTGCAGAAGAAGAACAACAAGAAGAAGACATATCTCGAAATATGTCCGTCAGGCCCCTTCCCTTGAGATATATCTGCAAATATCTCGGAAACGAAGCGAGCTATGGCAAAATGTTAAGAGACCTTTTTGTAGAGAATTATGTTTCCTACAATTTATGTTCTATGATATTTTTTGATCAGAAGCGTAGTTTTCGAGATATATCCAGATATTTAAAAGTTCCAAAGCCGCACCAACATAATAGAGATACAGAAACACCGTGGCCCCTTTCTTTGAGATAACTCTGCACTATTGCGAGCTGTAAATGCCACTTCCAGCTTAGCTGTGCAGAAGAAGAACAACAAGAAGAAGAAATATCTCGAAATATGTCCGTCAGGCCCCTTCCCTTGAGATATATCTGCAAATATCTCGGAAACGAAGCGAGCTATGGCAAAATGTTAAGAGACCTTTTTTGTAGAGAATTATGTTTCCTACAATTTATGTTCTATGATATTTTTTGATCAGAAGCGTAGTTTTCGAGATATATCGAGATATTTAAAAGTTCCGAAGCCGCACCAACATAATAGAGATACAGAAACACCGTGGCCCCTTTCGTTGAGATAACTCTGCACTAGTGCGAGCCGCAAATGCCACTTCCAGCTTAGCTGTGCAGAAGAAGAACAACAAGAAGAAGAAATATCTCGAAATATGTCCGTCAGGCCCCTTCCCTTGAGATAAATCTGCAAATATCTCGGAAACGAAGCGAGCTATGGCAAAATGTTAAGAGACGTTTTTTGTAGAGAATTATGTTTCCTACAATTTATGTTCTATGATATTTTTTGATCAGAAGCGTAGTTTTCGAGATATATCGAGATATTTAAAAGTTCCGAAGCCGCACCAACATAATAGGGATACAGAAACACCGTGGCCCCTTTCTTTGAGATAACTCTGCACTAGTGCGAGCCGCAAATGCCACTTCCAGCTTAGCTGTGCAGAAGAAGAACAACAAGAAGAAGAAATATCTCGAAATATGTCCGTCAGGCCCCTTCCCTTGAGATAAATCTGCAAATATCTCGGAAACGAAGCGAGCTATGGCAAAATGTTACGAGACCTTTTTTGTAGAGAATTAAGTTTCCTACTTTTTATGTTCTATGATATTTTTTGATCAGATGCGTAGTTCTCGAGATATATCAAGATATTTAAAAGTTCCGAAGCCGCACCAACATAATAGAGATACAGAAACACCGTGGCCCCTCTCTTTGAGATAACTCTGCACTATTGCGAGCTGGAAATGCCACTTCCAGTTTAGCTGTGCAGAAGAAGAACAACAAGAAGAAGAAATATCTCGAAATATGTCCGTTAGGCCCCTTCCCTTGAGATAAATCTGCAAATATCTCGGAAACGAAGCGAGCTATGGCAAAATGTTAAGAGACCTTTTTTGTAGAGAATTAAGTTTCCTACTTTTCATGTTCTATGATATTTTTTGATCAGATGCGTAGTTCGCGAGATATATCAAGATATTTAAAAGTTCCGAAGCCGCACCAACATAATAGAGATACAGAAACACCGTGGCCCCTTTCTTTGAGATAACTCTGCACTATTGCGAGCTGTAAATGCCACTTCCAGCTTAGCTGTGCAGAAGAAGAACAACAAGAAGAAGACATATCTCGAAATATGTCCGTCAGGCCCCTTCCCTTGAGATATATCTGCAAATATCTCGGAAACGAAGCGAGCTATGGCAAAATGTTAAGAGACCTTTTTTGTAGAGAATTATGTTTCCTACAATTTATGTTCTATGATATTTTTTGATCTGATGCGTAGTTCTCGAGATATATCAAGATATTTAAAAGTTCCGAAGCCGCACCAACATAATAGAGATACAGAAACACCGTGGCCCCTTTCTTTGAGATAACTCTGCACTATTGCGAGCTGTAAATGCCACTTCCAGATTAGCTGTGCAGAAGAAGAACAACAAGAAGAAGAAATATCTCGAAATATGTCCGTCAGGCCCCTTCCCTTGAGATATATCTGCAAATATCTCGGAAACGAAGCGAGCTATGGCAAAATGTTAAGACACCTTTTTTGTAGAGAATTATGCTTCCTACAATTTATGTTCTATGATATTTTTTGATCAGAAGCGTAGTTTTCGAGATATATAGAGATATTTAAAAGTTCCGAAGCCGCACCAACATAATAGAGATACAGAAACACCGTGGCCCCTTTCGTTGAGATAACTCTGCACTAGTGCGAGCCGCAAATGCCACTTCCAGCTTAGCTGTGCAGAAGAAGAACAACAAGAAGAAGAAATATCTCGAAATATGTCCGTCAGGCCCCTTCCCTTGAGATAAATCTGCAAATATCTCGGAAACGAAGCGAGCTATGGCAAAATGTTAAGAGACGTTTTTTGTAGAGAATTATGTTTCCTACAATTTATGTTCTATGATATTTTTTGATCAGAAGCGTAGTTTTCGAGATATATCGAGATATTTAAAAGTTCCGAAGCCGCACCAACATAATAGGGATACAGAAACACCGTTGCCCCTTTCTTTGAGATAACTCTGCACTAGTGCGAGCCGCAAATGCCACTTCCAGCTTAGCTGTGCAGAAGAAGAACAACAAGAAGAAGAAATATCTCGAAATATTTCCGTCAGGCCCCTTCCCTTGAGATAAATCTGCAAATATCTCGGAAACGAAGCGAGCTATGGCAAAATGTTGAGAGACCTTTTTTGTAGAGAATTACGTTTCCTACTTTTTATGTTCTATGATATTTTTTGATCAGATGCGTAGTTCTCGAGATATATCAAGATATTTAAAAGTTCCGAAGCCGCACCAACATAATAGAGATACAGAAACACCGTGGCCCCTCTCTTTGAGATAACTCTGCACTATTGCGAGCTGGAAATGCCACTTCCAGTTTAGCTGTGCAGAAGAAGAACAACAAGAAGAAGAAATATCTCGAAATATGTCCGTCAGGCCCCTTCCCTTGAGATAAATCTGCAAATATCTCGGAAACGAAGCGAGCTATGGCAAAATGTTAAGAGACGTTTTTTGTAGAGAATTATGTTTCCTACAATTTATGTTCTATGATATTTTTTGATCAGATGCGTAGTTCTCGAGATATATCAAGATATTTAAAAGTTCCGAAGCCGCACCAACATAATAGAGATACAGAAACACCGTGGCCCCTCTCTTTGAGATAACTCTGCACTATTGCGAGCTGGAAATGCCACTTCCAGTTTAGCTGTGCAGAAGAAGAACAACAAGAAGAAGAAATATCTCGAAATATGTCCGTTAGGCCCCTTCCCTTGAGATAAATCTGCAAATATCTCGGAAACGAAGCGAGCTATGGCAAAATGTTAAGAGACCTTTTTTGTAGAGAATTAAGTTTCCTACTTTTTATGTTCTATGATATTTTTTGATCAGATGCGTAGTTCTCGAGATATATCAAGATATTTAAAAGTTCCGAAGCCGCACCAACATAATAGAGATACAGAAACACCGTGGCCCCTTTCTTTGAGATAACTCTGCACTATTGCGAGCTGTAAATGCCACTTCCAGCTTAGCTGTGCAGAAGAAGAACAACAAGAAGAAGACATATCTCGAAATATGTCCGTCAGGCCCCTTCCCTTGAGATATATCTGCAAATATCTCGGAAACGAAGCGAGCTATGGCAAAATGTTAACAGACCTTTTTGTAGAGAATTATGTTTCCTACAATTTATGTTCTATGATATTTTTTGATCAGAAGCGTAGTTTTCGAGATATATCGAGATATTTAAAAGTTCCAAAGCCGCACCAACATAATAGAGATACAGAAACACCGTGGCCCCTTTCTTTGAGATAACTCTGCACTATTGCGAGCTGTAAATGCCACTTCCAGCTTAGCTGTGCAGAAGAAGAACAACAAGAAGAAGAAATATCTCGAAATATGTCCGTCAGGCCCCTTCCCTTGAGATATATCTGCAAATATCTCGGAAACGAAGCGAGCTATGGCAAAATGTTAAGAGACCTTTTTTGTAGAGAATTATGTTTCCTACAATTTATGTTCTATGATATTTTTTGATCAGAAGCGTAGTTTTCGAGATATATCGAGATATTTAAAAGTTCCGAAGCCGCACCAACATAATAGAGATACAGAAACACCGTGGCCCCTTTCGTTGAGATAACTCTGCACTAGTGCGAGCCGCAAATGCCACTTCCAGCTTAGCTGTGCAGAAGAAGAACAACAAGAAGAAGAAATATCTCGAAATATGTCCGTCAGGCCCCTTCCCTTGAGATAAATCTGCAAATATCTCGGAAACGAAGCGAGCTATGGCAAAATGTTAAGAGACGTTTTTTGTAGAGAATTATGTTTCCTACAATTTATGTTCTATGATATTTTTTGATCAGAAGCGTAGTTTTCGAGATATATCGAGATATTTAAAAGTTCCGAAGCCGCACCAACATAATAGGGATACAGAAACACCGTGGCCCCTTTCTTTGAGATAACTCTGCACTAGTGCGAGCCGCAAATGCCACTTCCAGCTTAGCTGTGCAGAAGAAGAACAACAAGAAGAAGAAATATCTCGAAATATGTCCGTCAGGCCCCTTCCCTTGAGATAAATCTGCAAATATCTCGGAAACGAAGCGAGCTATGGCAAAATGTTACGAGACCTTTTTTGTAGAGAATTAAGTTTCCTACTTTTTATGTTCTATGATATTTTTTGATCAGATGCGTAGTTCTCGAGATATATCAAGATATTTAAAAGTTCCGAAGCCGCACCAACATAATAGAGATACAGAAACACCGTGGCCCCTCTCTTTGAGATAACTCTGCACTATTGCGAGCTGGAAATGCCACTTCCAGTTTAGCTGTGCAGAAGAAGAACAACAAGAAGAAGAAATATCTCGAAATATGTCCGTTAGGCCCCTTCCCTTGAGATAAATCTGCAAATATCTCGGAAACGAAGCGAGCTATGGCAAAATGTTAAGAGACCTTTTTTGTAGAGAATTAAGTTTCCTACTTTTCATGTTCTATGATATTTTTTGATCAGATGCGTAGTTCGCGAGATATATCAAGATATTTAAAAGTTCCGAAGCCGCACCAACATAATAGAGATACAGAAACACCGTGGCCCCTTTCTTTGAGATAACTCTGCACTATTGCGAGCTGTAAATGCCACTTCCAGCTTAGCTGTGCAGAAGAAGAACAACAAGAAGAAGACATATCTCGAAATATGTCCGTCAGGCCCCTTCCCTTGAGATATATCTGCAAATATCTCGGAAACGAAGCGAGCTATGGCAAAATGTTAAGAGACCTTTTTTGTAGAGAATTATGTTTCCTACAATTTATGTTCTATGATATTTTTTGATCTGATGCGTAGTTCTCGAGATATATCAAGATATTTAAAAGTTCCGAAGCCGCACCAACATAATAGAGATACAGAAACACCGTGGCCCCTTTCTTTGAGATAACTCTGCACTATTGCGAGCTGTAAATGCCACTTCCAGATTAGCTGTGCAGAAGAAGAACAACAAGAAGAAGAAATATCTCGAAATATTTCCGTCAGGCCCCTTCCCTTGAGATAAATCTGCAAATATCTCGGAAACGAAGCGAGCTATGGCAAAATGTTGAGAGACCTTTTTTGTAGAGAATTACGTTTCCTACTTTTTATGTTCTATGATATTTTTTGATCAGATGCGTAGTTCTCGAGATATATCAAGATATTTAAAAGTTCCGAAGCCGCACCAACATAATAGAGATACAGAAACACCGTGGCCCCTCTCTTTGAGATAACTCTGCACTATTGCGAGCTGGAAATGCCACTTCCAGTTTAGCTGTGCAGAAGAAGAACAACAAGAAGAAGAAATATCTCGAAATATGTCCGTCAGGCCCCTTCCCTTGAGATAAATCTGCAAATATCTCGGAAACGAAGCGAGCTATGGCAAAATGTTAAGAGACGTTTTTTGTAGAGAATTATGTTTCCTACAATTTATGTTCTATGATATTTTTTGATCAGAAGCGTAGTTTTCGAGATATATCGAGATATTTAAAAGTTCCGAAGCCGCACCAACATAATAGGGATACAGAAACACCGTGGCCCCTTTCTTTGAGATAACTCTGCACTAGTGCGAGCCGCAAATGCCACTTCCACCTTAGCTGTGCAGAAGAAGAACAACAAGAAGAAGGAATATCTCGAAATATGTCCGTCAGGCCCCTTCCCTTGAGATAAATCTGCAAATATCTCGGAAACGAAGCGAGCTATGGCAAAATGTTGAGACACCTTTTTTGTAGAGAATTAAGTTTCCTACTTTTTATGTTCTATGATATTTTTTGATCAGATGCGTAGTTCTCGAGATATATCAAGATATTTAAAAGTTCCGAAGCCGCACCAACATAATAGAGATACAGAAACACCGTGGCCCCTTTGTTTGAGATAACTCTGCACTAGTGCGAGCCGCAAATGCCACTTCCAGCTTAGCTGTGCAGAAGAAGAACAACAAGAAGAACAAATATCTCGAAATATGTCCGTCAGGCCACTTCCCTTGAGATAAATCTGCAAATATCTCGGAAACGAAGCGAGCTATGGCAAAATGTTAAGAGACCTTTTTTGTAGAGAATTATGTTTCCTACTTTTTATGTTCTATGATATTTTTTGATCAGACGCGTAGCTCTCGAGATATATCAAGATATTTAAAAGTTCCGAAGCCGCACCAACATAATAGCGATACAGAAACATCGGGGCCCCTCTCTTTGAGATAACTCTGCACTATTGCGAGCTGGAAATGCCACGTCCAGTTTAGCTGTGCAGAAGAAGAACAACAAGAAGAAGAAATATCTCGAAATATGTCCGTTAGGCCCCTTCCCTTGAGATAAATCTGCAAATATCTCGGAAACGAAGCGAGCTATGGCAAAATGTTAAGAGACCTTTTTTGTAGAGAATTATGTTTCCTACAATTTATGTTCTATGATATTTTTTGATCAGAAGCGTAGTTTTCGAGATATATCGAGATATTTAAAAGTTCCGAAGCCGCACCAACATAATAGAGATACAGAAACACCGTGGCCCCTCTCTTTGAGATAACTCTGCACTATTGCGAGCTGGAAATGCCACTTCCAGTTTAGCTGTGCAGAAGAAGAACAACAAGAAGAAGAAATATCTCGAAATATGTCCGTTAGGCCCCTTCCCTTGAGATAAATCTGCAAATATCTCGGAAACGAAGAGAGCTATGGCAAAATGTTAAGAGACCTTTTTTGTAGAGAATTATGTTTCCTACAATTTATGTTCTATGATATTTTTTGATCGGAAGCGTAGTTTTCGAGATATATCGAGATATTTAAAAGTTCCGAAGCCGCACCAACATAATAGAGATACAGAAACACCGTGGCCCCTTTCTTTGAGATAACTCTGCACTAGTGCGAGCCGCAAATGCCACTTCCAGCTTAGCTGTGCAGAAGAAGAACAACAAGAAGAAGAAATATCTCGAAATATGTCCGTCAGGCCCCTTCCCTTGAGATAAATCTGCAAATATCTCGGAAACGAAGCGAGCTATGGTAAAATGTTAAGAGACCTTTTTTGTAGAGAATTAAGTTTCCTACTTTTTATGTTCTATGATATTTTTTGATCAGATGCGTAGTTCTCGAGATATATCAAGATATTTAAAAGTTCCGAAGCCGCACCAACATAATAGAGATACAGAAACACCGTGGCCCCTCTCTTTGAGATAACTCTGCACTATTGCGAGCTGGAAATGCCACTTCCAGTTTAGCTGTGCAGAAGAAGAACAACAAGAAGAAGAAATATCTCGAAATATGTCCGTTAGGCCCCTTCCCTTGAGATAAATCTGCAAATATCTCGGAAACGAAGCGAGCTATGGCAAAATGTTAAGAGACCTTTTTTGTAGAGAATTAAGTTTCCTACTTTTTATGTTCTATGATATTTTTTGATCAGATGCGTAGTTCTCGAGATATATCAAGATATTTAAAAGTTCCGAAGCCGCACCAACATAATAGAGATACAGAAACACCGTGGCCCCTTTCTTTGAGATAACTCTGCACTATTGCGAGCTGTAAATGCCACTTCCAGCTTAGCTGTGCAGAAGAAGAACAACAAGAAGAAGACATATCTCGAAATATGTCCGTCAGGCCCCTTCCCTTGAGATATATCTGCAAATATCTCGGAAACGAAGCGAGCTATGGCAAAATGTTAAGAGACCTTTTTGTAGAGAATTATGTTTCCTACAATTTATGTTCTATGATATTTTTTGATCAGAAGCGTAGTTTTCGAGATATATCAAGATATTTAAAAGTTCCGAAGCCGCACCAACATAATAGAGATACAGAAACACCGTGGCCCCTCTCTTTGAGATAACTCTGCACTAGTGCGAGCCGCAAATGCCACTTCCAGCTTAGCTGTGCAGAAGAAGAACAACAAGAAGAAGAAATATCTCGAAATATGTCCGTCAGGCCCCTTCCCTTGAGATAAATCTGCAAATATCTCGGAAACGAAGCGAGCTATGGTAAAATGTTAAGAGACCTTTTTTGTAGAGAATTAAGTTTCCTACTTTTTATGTTCTATGATATTTTTTGATCAGATGCGTAGCTCTCGAGATATATCAAGATATTTAAAAGTTCCGAAGCCGCACCAACATAATAGCGATACAGAAACATCGGGGCCCCTCTCTTTGAGATAACTCTGCACTATTGCGAGCTGGAAATGCCACGTCCAGTTTAGCTGTGCAGAAGAAGAACAACAAGAAGAAGAAATATCTCGAAATATGTCCGTTAGGCCCCTTCCCTTGAGATAAATCTGCAAATATCTCGGAAACGAAGCGAGCTATGGCAAAATGTTAAGAGACCTTTTTTGTAGAGAATTATGTTTCCTACAATTTATGTTCTATGATATTTTTTGATCAGAAGCGTAGTTTTCGAGATATATCGAGATATTTAAAAGTTCCGAAGCCGCACCAACATAATAGAGATACAGAAACACCGTGGCCCCTTTCTTTGAGATAACTCTGCACTATTGCGAGCTGCAAATGCCACTTCCAGCTTAGCTGTGGAGAGGAAGAACAACAAGAAGAAGAAATATCTCGAAATATGTCCGTCAGGCCAGTTCCTTTGAGCTGAATCTGCAAATATCTCGGAAACGAAGCGAGCTATGGCAAAATGTTAAGAGACCTTTTTTGTAGAGAATTATGTTTCCTACTTTTTATGTTCTATGATATTTTTTGATCAGACGCGTAGCTCTCGAGATATATCAAGATATTTAAAAGTTCCGAAGCCGCACCAACATAATAGAGATACAGAAACACCGTGGCCCCTCTCTTTGAGATAACTCTGCACTATTGCGAGCTGGAAATGCCACTTCCAGTTTAGCTGTGCAGAAGAAGAACAACAAGAAGAAGAAATATCTCGAAATATGTCCGTTAGGCCCCTTCCCTTGAGATAAATCTGCAAATATCTCGGAAACGAAGAGAGCTATGGCAAAATGTTAAGAGACCTTTTTTGTAGAGAATTATGTTTCCTACAATTTATGTTCTATGATATTTTTTGATCGGAAGCGTAGTTTTCGAGATATATCGAGATATTTAAAAGTTCCGAAGCCGCACCAACATAATAGAGATACAGAAACACCGTGGCCCCTTTCTTTGAGATAACTCTGCACTAGTGCGAGCCGCAAATGCCACTTCCAGCTTAGCTGTGCAGAAGAAGAACAACAAGAAGAAGAAATATCTCGAAATATGTCCGTCAGGCCCCTTCCCTTGAGATAAATCTGCAAATATCTCGGAAACGAAGCGAGCTATGGTAAAATGTTAAGAGACCTTTTTTGTAGAGAATTAAGTTTCCTACTTTTTATGTTCTATGATATTTTTTGATCAGATGCGTAGTTCTCGAGATATATCAAGATATTTAAAAGTTCCGAAGCCGCACCAACATAATAGAGATACAGAAACACCGTGGCCCCTCTCTTTGAGATAACTCTGCACTATTGCGAGCTGGAAATGCCACTTCCAGTTTAGCTGTGCAGAAGAAGAACAACAAGAAGAAGAAATATCTCGAAATATGTCCGTTAGGCCCCTTCCCTTGAGATAAATCTGCAAATATCTCGGAAACGAAGCGAGCTATGGCAAAATGTTAAGAGACCTTTTTTGTAGAGAATTAAGTTTCCTACTTTTTATGTTCTATGATATTTTTTGATCAGATGCGTAGTTCTCGAGATATATCAAGATATTTAAAAGTTCCGAAGCCGCACCAACATAATAGAGATACAGAAACACCGTGGCCCCTTTCTTTGAGATAACTCTGCACTATTGCGAGCTGTAAATGCCACTTCCAGCTTAGCTGTGCAGAAGAAGAACAACAAGAAGAAGACATATCTCGAAATATGTCCGTCAGGCCCCTTCCCTTGAGATATATCTGCAAATATCTCGGAAACGAAGCGAGCTATGGCAAAATGTTAAGAGACCTTTTTGTAGAGAATTATGTTTCCTACAATTTATGTTCTATGATATTTTTTGATCAGAAGCGTAGTTTTCGAGATATATCAAGATATTTAAAAGTTCCGAAGCCGCACCAACATAATAGAGATACAGAAACACCGTGGCCCCTCTCTTTGAGATAACTCTGCACTAGTGCGAGCCGCAAATGCCACTTCCAGCTTAGCTGTGCAGAAGAAGAACAACAAGAAGAAGAAATATCTCGAAATATGTCCGTCAGGCCCCTTCCCTTGAGATAAATCTGCAAATATCTCGGAAACGAAGCGAGCTATGGTAAAATGTTAAGAGACCTTTTTTGTAGAGAATTAAGTTTCCTACTTTTTATGTTCTATGATATTTTTTGATCAGATGCGTAGTTCTCGAGATATATCAAGATATTTAAAAGTTCCGAAGCCGCACCAACATAATAGAGATACAGAAACACCGTGGCCCCTCTCTTTGAGATAACTCTGCACTATTGCGAGCTGGAAATGCCACTTCCAGTTTAGCTGTGCAGAAGAAGAACAACAAGAAGAAGAAATATCTCGAAATATATCCGTTAGGCCCCTTCCCTTGAGATAAATCTGCAAATATCTCGGAAACGAAGCGAGCTATGGCAAAATGTTAAGAGACCTTTTTTGTAGAGAATTAAGTTTCCTACTTTTTATGTTCTATGATATTTTTTGATCAGATGCGTAGTTCTCGAGATATATCAAGATATTTAAAAGTTCCGAAGCCGCACCAACATAATAGAGATACAGAAACACCGTGGCCCCTTTCTTTGAGATAACTCTGCACTATTGCGAGCTGTAAATGCCACTTCCAGCTTAGCTGTGCAGAAGAAGAACAACAAGAAGAAGACATATCTCGAAATATGTCCGTCAGGCCCCTTCCCTTGAGATATATCTGCAAATATCTCGGAAACGAAGCGAGCTATGGCAAAATGTTAACAGACCTTTTTGTAGAGAATTATGTTTCCTACAATTTATGTTCTATGATATTTTTTGATCAGAAGCGTAGTTTTCGAGATATATCCAGATATTTAAAAGTTCCAAAGCCGCACCAACATAATAGAGATACAGAAACACCGTGGCCCCTTTCTTTGAGATAACTCTGCACTATTGCGAGCTGTAAATGCCACTTCCAGCTTAGCTGTGCAGAAGAAGAACAACAAGAAGAAGAAATATCTCGAAATATGTCCGTCAGGCCCCTTCCCTTGAGATATATCTGCAAATATCTCGGAAACGAAGCGAGCTATGGCAGAATGTTAAGAGACCTTTTTTGTAGAGAATTATGTTTCCTACAATTTATGTTCTATGATATTTTTTGATCAGAAGCGTAGTTTTCGAGATATATCGAGATATTTAAAAGTTCCGAAGCCGCACCAACATAATAGAGATACAGAAACACCGTGGCCCCTTTCGTTGAGATAACTCTGCACTAGTGCGAGCCGCAAATGCCACTTCCAGCTTAGCTGTGCAGAAGAAGAACAACAAGAAGAAGAAATATCTCGAAATATGTCCGTCAGGCCCCTTCCCTTGAGATAAATCTGCAAATATCTCGGAAACGAAGCGAGCTATGGCAAAATGTTGAGAGACCTTTTTTGTAGAGAATTAAGTTTCCTACTTTTTATGTTCTATGATATTTTTTGATCAGATGCGTAGTTCTCGAGATATATCAAGATATTTAAAAGTTCCGAAGCCTCACCAACATAATAGAGATACAGAAACACCGTGGCCCCTCTCTTTGAGATAACTCTGCACTATTGCGAGCTGGAAATGCCACTTCCAGTTTAGCTGTGCAGAAGAAGAACAACAAGAAGAAGAAATATCTCGAAATATGTCCGTCAGGCCCCTTCCCTTGAGATAAATCTGCAAATATCACGGAAACGAAGCGAGCTATGGCAAAATGTTAGGAGACCTTTTTTGTAGAGAATTAAGTTTCCTACTTTTTATGTTCTATGATATTTTTTGATCAGATGCGTAGTTCTCGAGATATATCAAGATATTTAAAAGTTCCGAAGCCGCACCAACATAATAGAGATACAGAAACACCGTGGCCCCTCTCTTTGAGATAACCCTGCACTATTGCGAGCTGTAAATGCCACTTCCAGCTTAGCTGTGCAGAAGAAGAACAACAAGAAGAAGACATATCTCGAAATATGTCCGTCAGGCCCCTTCCCTTGAGATATATCTGCAAATATCTCGGAAACGAAGCGAGCTATGGCAAAATGTTCAGAGACCTTTTTTGTAGAGAATTATGTTTCCTACAATTTATGTTCTATGATATTTTTTGATCAGAAGCGTAGTTTTCGAGATATATCCAGATATTTAGAAGTTCCAAAGCCGCACCAACATAATAGAGATACAGAAACACCGTGGCCCCTTTCGTTGAGATAACTCTGCACTAGTGCGAGCCGCAAATGCCACTTCCAGCTTAGCTGTGCAGAAGAAGAACAACAAGAAGAAGAAATATCTCGAAATATGTCCGTCAGGCCCCTTCCCTTGAGATAAATCTGCAAATATCTCGGAAACGAAGCGAGCTATGGCAAAATGTTAAGAGACGTTTTTTGTAGAGAATTATGTTTCCTACAATTTATGTTCTATGATATTTTTTGATCAGAAGCGTAGTTTTCGAGATATATCGAGATATTTAAAAGTTCCGAAGCCGCAGCAACATAATAGGGATACAGAAACACCGTGGCCCCTTTCTTTGAGATAACTCTGCACTAGTGCGAGCCGCAAATGCCACTTCCAGCTTAGCTGTGCAGAAGAAGAACAACAAGAAGAAGAAATATCTCGAAATATGTCCGTCAGGCCCCTTCCCTTGAGATAAATCTGCAAATATCTCGGAAACGAAGCGAGCTATGGCAAAATGTTGAGAGACCTTTTTTGTAGAGAATTAAGTTTCCTACTTTTTATGTTCTATGATATTTTTTGATCAGATGCGTAGTTCTCGAGATATATCAAGATATTTAAAAGTTCCGAAGCCGCACCAAGATAATAGAGATACAGAAACACCGTGGCCCCTCTCTTTGAGATAACTCTGCACTATTGCGAGCTGGAAATGCCACTTCCAGTTTAGCTGTGCAGAAGAAGAACAACAAGAAGAAGAAATATCTCGAAATATGTCCGTCAGGCCCCTTCCCTTGAGATAAATCTGCAAATATCACGGAAACGAAGCGAGCTATGGCAAAATGTTAGGAGACCTTTTTTGTAGAGAATTAAGTTTCCTACTTTTTATGTTCTATGATATTTTTTGATCAGATGCGTAGTTCTCGAGATATATCAAGATATTTAAAAGTTCCGAAGCCGCACCAACATAATAGAGATACAGAAACACCGTGGCCCCTTTCTTTGAGATAACTCTGCACTATTGCGAGCTGTAAATGCCACTTCCAGCTTAGCTGTGCAGAAGAAGAACAACAAGAGGAAGAAATATCTCGAAATATGTCCGTCAGGCCCCTTCCCTTGAGATATATCTGCAAATATCTCGGAAACGAAGCGAGCTATGGCAAAATGTTAAGAGACCTTTTTTGTAGAGAATTATGTTTCCTACAATTTATGTTCTATGATATTTTTTGATCAGAAGCGTAGTTTTCGAGATATATCGAGATATTTAAAAGTTCCGAAGCCGCACCAACATATTAGAGATACAGAAACACCGTGGCCCCTTTCGTTGAGATAACTCTGCACTAGTGCGAGCCGCAAATGCCACTTCCAGCTTAGCTGTGCAGAGGAAGAACAACAAGAAGAAGAAATATCTCGAAATATGTCCGTCAGGCCAGTTCCTTTGAGTTGAATCTGCAAATATCTCGGAAACGAAGCGAGCTATGGCGAAATGTTAAGAGACCTTTTCTGTAGAGAATTAAGTTTCCTACTTTTTATCTTCTATGATATTTTTTGATCAGATGCGTAGTTCTCGAGATATATCAAGATATTTAAAAGTTCCGAAGCCGCACCAACATAATAGAGATACAGAAACACCGTGGCCCCTCTCTTTGAGATAACTCTGCACTATTGCGAGCTGCAAATGCCACTTCCAGCTTAGCTGTGCAGAAGAAGAACAACAAGAAGAAGAAATATCTCGAAATATGTCCGTCAGGCCCCTTCCCTTGAGATAAATCTGCAAATATCTCGGAAACGAAGCGAGCTATGGCAAAATGTTTACAGACCTTTCTTGTAGAGAATTAAGTTTCCTACTTTTTATGTAGTATGATATTTTTTGATCAGATGCGTAGTTCTCGAGATATATCAAGATATTTAAAAGTTCCGAAGCCGCACCAACATAATAGAGATACAGAAACACCGTGGCCCCTTCCTTTGAGATAACTGTGCACTATTGCGAGCTGCAAATGCCACTTCCAGCTTAGCTGTGCAGAGGAAGAACAACAAGAAGAAGAAGTATCTCGAAATATGTCCGTCAGGCCCGTTCCTTTGAGCTGAATCTGCAAATATCTCGGAAACGAAGCGAGCTATGGCAAAATGTTACGAGACGTTTTTTGTAGAGAATTATGTTTCCTACAATTTATGTTCTATCATATTTTTTGATCAGAAGCGTAGTTTTCGAGATATATCGAGATATTTAAAAGTTCCGAAGCCGCACCAACATAATAGAGATACAGAAACACCGTGGCCCCTTTCTTTGAGATAACTCTGCACTAGTGCGAGCCGCAAATGCCACTTCCAGCTTAGCTGTGCAGAAGAAGAAATATCTCGAAATATGTCCGACAGGCCCCTTCCCTTGAGATAAATCTGCAAATATCTCGGAAACGAAGCGAGCTATGGCGAAATGTTAAGAGACCTTTTTTGTAGAGAATTAAGTTTCCTACTTTTTATCTTCTACGATATTTTTTGATCAGATGCGTAGTTCTCGAGATATATCAAGATATTTAAAAGTTCCGAAGCCGCACCAACATAATATAGATACAGAAACACCGTGGCCCCTTTCTTTGAGATAACTCTGCACTATTGCGACCTGCAAATGCCACGTCCAGCTCAGCTGTGCAGAAGAAGAACAACAAGAAGAAGAAATATCTCGAAATATGTCCGTCAGGCCCCTTCCCTTGAGATAAATCTGCAAATATCTCGGAAACGAAGCGAGCTATGGCAAAATGTTAAGAGACCGCTTTTGTAGAGAATTAAGTTTCCTA
The DNA here is from genome assembly GCF_051020975.1 of Osmia lignaria lignaria. Classification (NCBI taxonomy): domain Eukaryota; kingdom Metazoa; phylum Arthropoda; class Insecta; order Hymenoptera; family Megachilidae; genus Osmia; species Osmia lignaria. The sequence goes on along the minus strand of NW_027478162.1, from coordinate 3,096,582 downwards.
CTTTTTATCTTCTATGATATTTTTTGATCAGATGCGTAGTTCTCGAGATATATCAAGATATTTAAAAGTTCCGAAGCCGCACCAACATAATAGAGATACAGAAACACCGTGGCCCCTTTCTTTGAGATAACTCTGCACTATTGCGAGCTGCAAATGCCACTTCCAGCTTAGCTGTGCAGAGGAAGAACAACAAGAAGAAGAAGTATCTCGAAATATGTCCGTCAGGCCCGTTCCTTTGAGCTGAATCTGCAAATATCTCGGAAACGAAGCGAGCTATGGCAAAATGTTAAGAGACGTTTTTTGTAGAGAATTATGTTTCCTACAATTTATGTTCTATGATATTTTTTGATCAGAAGCGTAGTTTTCGAGATATATCGAGATATTTAAAAGTTCCGAAGCCGCACCAACATAATAGAGATACAGAAACACCGTGGCCCCTTTCTTTGAGATAACTCTGCACTATTGCGACCTGCAAATGCCACGTCCAGCTCAGCTGTGCAGAAGAAGAACAACAAGAAGAAGAAATATCTCGAAATATGTCCGTCAGGCCCCTTCCCTTGAGATAAATCTGCAAATATCTCGGAAACGAAGCGAGCTATGGCAAAATGTTAAGAGACCTTTTTTGTAGAGAATTAAGTTTCCTACTTTTCATGTTCTATGATATTTTTTGATCAGATGCGTAGTTCTCGAGATATATCAAGATATTTAAAAGTTCCGAAGCAGCACCAACATAATAGAGATACAGAAACACCGTGGCCCCTTTCTTTGAGATAACTCTGCACTATTGCGAGCTGTAAATGCCACTTCCAGCTTAGCTGTGCAGAAGAAGAACAACAAGAAGAAGAAATATCTCGAAATATGTCCGGCAGGCCCCTTCCCTTGAGATATATCTGCAAATATCTCGGAAACGAAGCGAGCTATGGCAAAATGTTAAGATACCCTTTTTGTAGAGAATTATGTTTCCTACAATTTATGTTCTATGATATTTTTTGATCAGATGCGTAGTTCTCGAGATATATCAAGATATTTAAAAGTTCCGAAGCCGCACCAACATAATAGAGATACAGAAACAAAGTGGCCCCTTTCTTTGAGATAACTCTGCACTATTGCGAGCTGCAAATGCCACTTCCAGCTTAGCTGTGCAGAGGAAGAACAACAAGAAGAAGAAATATCTCGAAATATGTCCGTCAGGCCAGTTCCTTTGAGCTGAATCTGCAAATATCTCGGAAACGAAGCGAGCTATGGCAAAATGTTAAGAGACGTTTTTTGTAGAGAATTATGTTTCCTACAATTTATGTTCTATGATATTTTTTGATCAGAAGCGTAGTTTTCGAGATATATCGAGATATTTAAAAGTTCCGAAGCCGCACCAACATAATAGAGATACAGAAACACCGTGGCCCCTTTCTTTGAGATAACTCTGCACTATTGCGACCTGCAAATGCCACTTCCAGCTCAGCTGTGCAGAAGAAGAACAACAAGAAGAAGAAATATCTCGAAATATGTCCGTCAGGCCCCTTCCCTTGAGATAAATCTGCAAATATCTCGGAAACGAAGCGAGCTATGGCAAAATGTTAAGAGACCTTTTTTGTAGAGAATAATGTTTCCTACAATTTACGTTCTATGATGTTTTTTGATCAGAAGCGTAGTTTTCGAGATATATCGAGATATTTAAAAGTTCCGAAGCCGCACCAACATAATAGAGATACAGAAACACCGTGGCCCCTTTCTTTGAGATAACTCTGCACTATTGCGACCTGCAAATGCCACTTCCAGCTCAGCTGTGCAGAAGAAGAACAACAAGAAGAAGAAATATCTCGAAATATGTCCGTCAGGCCCCTTCCCTTGAGATAAATCTGCAAATATCTCGGAAACGAAGCGAGCTATGGCAAAATGTTAAGAGACCGTTTTTGTAGAGAATTAAGTTTCCTACTTTTTATGTTGTATGATATTTTTTGATCAGATGCGTGGTTCTCGAGATATATCAAGATATTTAAAAGTTCCGAAGCCGCACCAACATAATAGAGATACAGGTACACCGTGGCCCCTTTCTTAGAGATAACTCTGCACTATTGCGAGCTGCAAATGCCACTTCCAGCTTAGCTGTGCAGAAGAAGAACAACAAGAAGAAGAAATATCTCGAAATATGTCCGTCAGGCCCCTTCCCTTGAAATAAATCTGCAAATATCTCGGAAACGAGGCGAGCTATGGCAAAATGTTAAGAGACCTTTTTTGTAGAGAATTAGGTTTCCTACTTTTTATGTTCTATGATATTTTTCGATCAGACGCGTAGTTCTCGAGATATATCGAGATATTTAAAAGTTCCGAAGCCGCACCAACATAATAGAGATACAGAAACACCGTGGCCCCATTCTTTGAGATAACTCTGCACTATTGCGAGCTGCAAATGCCACTTCCAGCTTAGCTGTGCAGAGGAAGAACAACAAGAAGAAGAAGTATCTCGAAATATGTCCGTCAGGCCCGTTCCTTTGAGCTGAATCTGCAAATATCTCGGAAACGAAGCGAGCTATGGCAAAATGTTAAGAGACGTTTTTTGTAGTGAATTATGTTTCCTACAATTTATGTTCTATGATATTTTTTGATCAGAAGCGTAGTTTTCGAGATATATCGAGATATTTAAAAGTTCCGAAGCCGCACCAACATAATAGAGATACAGAAACACCGTGGCTCCTTTCTTTGAGATAACTCTGCACTAGTGCGAGCCGCAAATGCCACTTCCAGTTTAGCTGTGCAGAAGAAGAACAACAAGAAGAAGAAATATCTCGAAATATGTCCATCAGGCCCGTTCCTTTGAGCTGAATCTGCAAATATCTCGGAAACGAAGCGAGCTATGGCAAAATGTTAAGAGACCTTTTTTGTAGAGAATTAAGTTTCCTACTTTTTATGTTCTATGATATTTTTTGATCAGATGCGTAGTTCTCGAGATATATCAAGATATTTAAAAGTTCCGAAGCCGCACCAACATAATGGAGATACAGAAACACCGTGGCCCCTTTCTTTGAGATAACTCTGCACTATTGCGAGCTGCAAATGCCACTTCCAGCTTAGCTGTGCAGAAGAAGAACAACAAGAAGAAGAAATATCTCGAAATATGTCCGTCAGGCCCCTTCCCTTGAGATAAATCTGCAAATATCTCGGAAACGAAGAGAGCTATGGCAAAATGTTAAGAGACCTTTTTTGTAGAGAATTAAGTTTCCTACTTTTCATGTTCTACGATATTTTTTGATCAGATGCGTAGTTCTCGAGATATATCAAGATATTTAAAAGTTCCGAAGCAGCACCAACATAATAGAGATACAGAAACACCGTGGCCCCTTTCTTTGAGATAACTCTGCACTATTGCGAGCTGTAAATGCCACTTCCAGCTTAGCTGTGCAGAAGAAGAACAACAAGAAGAAGAAATATCTCGAAATATGTCCGGCAGGCCCCTTCCCTTGAGATATATCTGCAAATATCTCGGAAACGAAGCGAGCTATGGCAAAATGTTAAGAGACCTTTTTTGTAGAGAATTAGGTTTCCTACTTTTTATGTTCTATGATATTTTTCGATCAGACGCGTAGTTCTCGAGATATATCGAGATATTTAAAAGTTCCGAAGCCGCACCAACATAATAGAGATACAGAAACACCGTGGCCCCTTTCTTTGAGATAACTCTGCACTATTGCGAGCTGCAAATGCCACTTCCAGCTTAGCTGTGCAGAGGAAGAACAACAAGAAGAAGAAGTATCTCGAAATACGTCCGTCAGGCCCGTTCCTTTGAGCTGAATCTGCAAATATCTCGGAAACGAAGCGAGCTATGGCAAAATGTTAAGAGACGTTTTTTGTAGTGAATTATGTTTCCTACAATTTATGTTCTATGATATTTTTTGATCAGAAGCGTAGTTTTCGAGATATATCGAGATATTTAAAAGTTCCGAAGCCGCACCAACATAATAGAGATACAGAAACACCGTGGCTCCTTTCTTTGAGATAACTCTGCACTAGTGCGAGCCGCAAATGCCACTTCCAGTTTAGCTGTGCAGAAGAAGAACAACAAGAAGAAGAAATATCTCGAAATATGTCCATCAGGACCCTTCCCTTGAGATAAATCTGCAAATATCTCGGAAAGGAAGCGAGCTATGGCAAAATGTTAAGAGACCTTTTTTGTAGAGAATTAAGTTTCCTACTTTTTATGTTCTATGATATTTTTTGATCAGATGCGTAGTTCTCGAGATATATCAAGATATTTAAAAGTTCCGAAGCCGCACCAACGTAATAGAGATACAGAAACACCGTGGCCCCTTTCTTTGAGATGACTCTGCACTATTGCGAGCTGCAAATGCCACTTCCAGCTTAGCTGTGCAGAAGAAGAACAACAAGAAGAAGAAATATCTCGAAATATGTCCGTCAGGCCCCTTCCCTTGAGATAAATCTGCAAATATCTCGGAAACGAAGAGAGTTATGGCAAAATGTTAAGAGACCTTTTTTGTAGAGAATTAAGTTTCCTACTTTTCATGTTCTACGATATTTTTTGATCAGATGCGTAGTTCTCGAGATATATCAAGATATTTAAAAGTTCCGAAGCAGCACCAACATAATAGAGATACAGAAACACCGTGGCCCCTTTCTTTGAGATAACTCTGCACTATTGCGAGCTGTAAATGCCACTTCCAGCTTAGCTGTGCAGAAGAAGAACAACAAGAAGAAGAAATATCTCGAAATATGTTCGTCAGGCCCCTTCCCTTGAGATAAATCTGCAAATATCTCGGGAACGAAGCGAGCTATGGCAAAATGTTAAGAGACCTTTTTTGTAGAGAATTAAGTTTCCTACTTTTTATGTTCTATGATATTTTTTGATCAGATGCGTAGTTCTCGAGATATATCAAGATATTTAAAAGTTCCGAAGCCGCACCAACATAATAGAGATACAGAAACACCGTGGCCCCTTTCTTTGAGATAACTCTGCACTAGTGCGAGCCGCAAATGCCACTTCCAGTTTAGCTGTGCAGAAGAAGAAATATCTCGAAATATGTCCGACAGGCCCCTTCCCTTGAGATAAATCTGCAAATATCTCGGAAACGAAGCGAGCTATGGCGAAATGTTAAGAGACCTTTTTTGTAGAGAATTAAGTTTCCTACTTTTTATCTTCTACGATATTTTTTGATCAGATGCGTAGTTCTCGAGATATATCAAGATATTTAAAAGTTCCGAAGCCGCACCAACATAATATAGATACAGAAACACCGTGGCCCCTTTCTTTGAGATAACTCTGCACTATTGCGACCTGCAAATGCCACGTCCAGCTCAGCTGTGCAGAAGAAGAACAACAAGAAGAAGAAATATCTCGAAATATGTCCGTCAGGCCCCTTCCCTTGAGATAAATCTGCAAATATCTCGGAAACGAAGCGAGCTATGGCAAAATGTTAAGAGACCGCTTTTGTAGAGAATTAAGTTTCCTACTTTTTATCTTCTATGATATTTTTTGATCAGATGCGTAGTTCTCGAGATATATCAAGATATTTAAAAGTTCCGAAGTCGCACCAACATAATAGAGATACAGAAACACCGTGGCCCCTTTCTTTGAGATAACTCTGCACTATTGCGAGCTGCAAATGCCACTTCCAGCTTAGCTGTGCAGAGGAAGAACAACAAGAAGAAGAAGTATCTCGAAATATGTCCGTCAGGCCCGTTCCTTTGAGCTGAATCTGCAAATATCTCGGAAACGAAGCGAGCTATGGCAAAATGTTAAGAGACTTTTTTTTTAGAGAATTATGTTTCCTACAATTTATGTTCTATGATATTTTTTGATCAGAAGCGTAGTTTTCGAGATATATCGAGATATTTAAAAGTTCCGAAGCCGCACCAACATAATAGAGATACAGAAACACCGTGGCCCCTTTCTTTGAGATAACTCTGCACTATTGCGACCTGCAAATGCCACGTCCAGCTCAGCTGTGCAGAAGAAGAACAACAAGAAGAAGAAATATCTCGAAATATGTCCGTCAGGCCCCTTCCCTTGAGATAAATCTGCAAATATCTCGGAAACGAAGCGAGCTATGGCAAAATGTTAAGAGACCGCTTTTGTAGAGAATTAAGTTTCCTACTTTTTATGTTCTATGATATTTTTTGATCAGATGCGTAGTTCTCGAGATATATCAAGATATTTAAAAGTTCCGAAGCCGCACCAACATAATAGAGATACAGAATCACCGTGGCCCCTTTCTTTGAGATAACTCTGCACTATTGCGCGCTGCAAATGCCACTTCCAGCTTAGCTGTGCAGAAGAAGAACAACAAGAAGAAGAAATATCTCGAAATATGTCCGTCAGGCCCCTTCCCTTGAGATAAATCTGCAAATATCTCGGAAACGAAGCGAGCTATGGCAAAATGTTAAGAGACCTTTTTTGTAGAGAATTAAGTTTCCTACTTTTTATGTTCTATGATATTTTTCGATCAGAGGCGTAGTTCTCGAGCTATATCAAGATATTTAAAAGTTCCGAAGCCGCACCAACATAATAGAGATACAGAAACACCGTGGCCCCTTTCTTTGAGATAACTCTGCACGATTGCGAGCTGGAAATGCCACTTCCAGTTTAGCTGTGCAGAAGAAGAACAACAAGAAGAAGAAATATCTCGAAATATGTCCATCAGGACCCTTCCCTTGAGATAAATCTGCAAATATCTCGGAAACGAAGAGAGCTATGGCAAAATGCTAAGAGACCTTTTTTGTAGAGAATTAAGTTTCCTACTTTTCATGTTCTATGATATTTTTTGATCAGATGCGTAGTTCTCGAGATATATCAAGATATTTAAAAGTTCCGAAGCAGCACCAACATAATAGAGATACAGAAACACCGTGGCCCCTTTCTTTGAGATAACTCTGCACTATTGCGAGCTGTAAATGCCACTTCCAGCTTAGCTGTGCAGAAGAAGAACAACAAGAAGAAGAAATATCTCGAAATATGTCCGGCAGGCCCCTTCCCTTGAGATATATCTGCAAATATCTCGGAAACGAAGCGAGCTATGGCAAAATGTTAAGATACCCTTTTTGTAGAGAATTATGTTTCCTACAATTTATGTTCTATGATATTTTTTGATCAGATGCGTAGTTCTCGAGATATATCAAGATATTTAAAAGTTCCGAAGCCGCACCAACATAATAGAGATACAGAAACACCGTGGCCCCTTTCTTTGAGATAACTCTGCACTATTGCGAGCTGCAAATGCCACTTCCAGCTTAGCTGTGCAGAGGAAGAACAACAAGAAGAAGAAATATCTCGAAATATGTCCGTCAGGCCAGTTCCTTTGAGCTGAATCTGCAAATATCTCGGAAACGAAGCGAGCTATGGCAAAATGTTAAGAGACGTTTTTTGTAGAGAATTATGTTTCCTACAATTTATGTTCTATGATATTTTTTGATCAGAAGCGTAGTTTTCGAGATATATCGAGATATTTAAAAGTTCCGAAGCCGCACCAACATAATAGAGATACAGAAACACCGTGGCCCCTTTCTTTGAGATAACTCTGCACTATTGCGACCTGCAAATGCCACTTCCAGCTCAGCTGTGCAGAAGAAGAACAACAAGAAGAAGAAATATCTCGAAATATGTCCGTCAGGCCCCTTCCCTTGAGATAAATCTGCAAATATCTCGGAAACGAAGCGAGCTATGGCAAAATGTTAAGAGACCTTTTTTGTAGAGAATAATGTTTCCTACAATTTACGTTCTATGATGTTTTTTGATCAGAAGCGTAGTTTTCGAGATATATCGAGATATTTAAAAGTTCCGAAGCCGCACCAACATAATAGAGATACAGAAACACCGTGGCCCCTTTCTTTGAGATAACTCTGCACTATTGCGACCTGCAAATGCCACTTCCAGCTCAGCTGTGCAGAAGAAGAACAACAAGAAGAAGAAATATCTCGAAATATGTCCGTCAGGCCCCTTCCCTTGAGATAAATCTGCAAATATCTCGGAAACGAAGCGAGCTATGGCAAAATGTTAAGAGACCGTTTTTGTAGAGAATTAAGTTTCCTACTTTTTATGTTGTATGATATTTTTTGATCAGATGCGTGGTTCTCGAGATATATCAAGATATTTAAAAGTTCCGAAGCCGCACCAACATAATAGAGATACAGGTACACCGTGGCCCCTTTCTTAGAGATAACTCTGCACTATTGCGAGCTGCAAATGCCACTTCCAGCTTAGCTGTGCAGAAGAAGAACAACAAGAAGAAGAAATATCTCGAAATATGTCCGTCAGGCCCCTTCCCTTGAAATAAATCTGCAAATATCTCGGAAACGAAGCGAGCTATGGCAAAATGTTAAGAGACCTTTTTTGTAGAGAATTAGGTTTCCTACTTTTTATGTTCTATGATATTTTTCGATCAGACGCGTAGTTCTCGAGATATATCGAGATATTTAAAAGTTCCGAAGCCGCACCAACATAATAGAGATACAGAAACACCGTGGCCCCTTTCTTTGAGATAACTCTGCACTATTGCGAGCTGCAAATGCCACTTCCAGCTTAGCTGTGCAGAGGAAGAACAACAAGAAGAAGAAGTATCTCGAAATATGTCCGTCAGGCCCGTTCCTTTGAGCTGAATCTGCAAATATCTCGGAAACGAAGCGAGCTATGGCAAAATGTTAAGAGACGTTTTTTGTAGTGAATTATGTTTCCTACAATTTATGTTCTATGATATTTTTTGATCAGAAGCGTAGTTTTCGAGATATATCGAGATATTTAAAAGTTCCGAAGCCGCACCAACATAATAGAGATACAGAAACACCGTGGCTCCTTTCTTTGAGATAACTCTGCACTAGTGCGAGCCGCAAATGCCACTTCCAGCTTAGCTGTGCAGAGGAAGAACAACAAGAAGAAGAAGTATCTCGAAATATGTCCGTCAGGCCCGTTCCTTTGAGCTGAATCTGCAAATATCTCGGAAACGAAGCGAGCTATGGCAAAATGTTAAGAGACGTTTTTTGTAGTGAATTATGTTTCCTACAATTTATGTTCTATGATATTTTTTGATCAGAAGCGTAGTTTTCGAGATATATCGAGATATTTAAAAGTTCCGAAGCCGCACCAACATAATAGAGATACAGAAACACCGTGGCTCCTTTCTTTGAGATAACTCTGCACTAGTGCGAGCCGCAAATGCCACTTCCAGTTTAGCTGTGCAGAAGAAGAACAACAAGAAGAAGAAATATCTCGAAATATGTCCATCAGGACCCTTCCCTTGAGATAAATCTGCAAATATCTCGGAAAGGAAGCGAGCTATGGCAAAATGTTAAGAGACCTTTTTTGTAGAGAATTAAGTTTCCTACTTTTTATGTTCTATGATATTTTTTGATCAGATGCGTAGTTCTCGAGATATATCAAGATATTTAAAAGTTCCGAAGCCGCACCAACATAATAGAGATACAGAAACACCGTGGCCCCTTTCTTTGAGATGACTCTGCACTATTGCGAGCTGCAAATGCCACTTCCAGCTTAGCTGTGCAGAAGAAGATCAACAAGAAGAAGAAATATCTCGAAATATGTCCGTCAGGCCCCTTCCCTTGAGATAAATCTGCAAATATCTCGGAAACGAAGCGAGCTATGGCAAAATGTTAAGAGACCGCTTTTGTAGAGAATTAAGTTTCCTACTTTTTATCTTCTATGATATTTTTTGATCAGATGCGTAGTTCTCGAGATATATCAAGATATTTAAAAGTTCCGAAGTCGCACCAACATAATAGAGATACAGAAACACCGTGGCCCCTTTCTTTGAGATAACTCTGCACTATTGCGAGCTGCAAATGCCACTTCCAGCTTAGCTGTGCAGAGGAAGAACAACAAGAAGAAGAAGTATCTCGAAATATGTCCGTCAGGCCCGTTCCTTTGAGCTGAATCTGCAAATATCTCGGAAACGAAGCGAGCTATGGCAAAATGTTAAGAGACTTTTTTTTTAGAGAATTATGTTTCCTACAATTTATGTTCTATGATATTTTTTGATCAGAAGCGTAGTTTTCGAGATATATCGAGATATTTAAAAGTTCCGAAGCCGCACCAACATAATAGAGATACAGAAACACCGTGGCCCCTTTCTTTGAGATAACTCTGCACTATTGCGACCTGCAAATGCCACGTCCAGCTCAGCTGTGCAGAAGAAGAACAACAAGAAGAAGAAATATCTCGAAATATGTCCGTCAGGCCCCTTCCCTTGAGATAAATCTGCAAATATCTCGGAAACGAAGCGAGCTATGGCAAAATGTTAAGAGACCGCTTTTGTAGAGAATTAAGTTTCCTACTTTTTATGTTCTATGATATTTTTTGATCAGATGCGTAGTTCTCGAGATATATCAAGATATTTAAAAGTTCCGAAGCCGCACCAACATAATAGAGATACAGAATCACCGTGGCCCCTTTCTTTGAGATAACTCTGCACTATTGCGCGCTGCAAATGCCACTTCCAGCTTAGCTGTGCAGAAGAAGAACAACAAGAAGAAGAAATATCTCGAAATATGTCCGTCAGGCCCCTTCCCTTGAGATAAATCTGCAAATATCTCGGAAACGAAGCGAGCTATGGCAAAATGTTAAGAGACCTTTTTTGTAGAGAATTAAGTTTCCTACTTTTTATGTTCTATGATATTTTTCGATCAGAGGCGTAGTTCTCGAGCTATATCAAGATATTTAAAAGTTCCGAAGCCGCACCAACATAATAGAGATACAGAAACACCGTGGCCCCTTTCTTTGAGATAACTCTGCACGATTGCGAGCTGGAAATGCCACTTCCAGTTTAGCTGTGCAGAAGAAGAACAACAAGAAGAAGAAATATCTCGAAATATGTCCATCAGGACCCTTCCCTTGAGATAAATCTGCAAATATCTCGGAAACGAAGAGAGCTATGGCAAAATGCTAAGAGACCTTTTTTGTAGAGAATTAAGTTTCCTACTTTTCATGTTCTATGATATTTTTTGATCAGATGCGTAGTTCTCGAGATATATCAAGATATTTAAAAGTTCCGAAGCAGCACCAACATAATAGAGATACAGAAACACCGTGGCCCCTTTCTTTGAGATAACTCTGCACTATTGCGAGCTGTAAATGCCACTTCCAGCTTAGCTGTGCAGAAGAAGAACAACAAGAAGAAGAAATATCTCGAAATATGTCCGGCAGGCCCCTTCCCTTGAGATATATCTGCAAATATCTCGGAAACGAAGCGAGCTATGGCAAAATGTTAAGATACCCTTTTTGTAGAGAATTATGTTTCCTACAATTTATGTTCTATGATATTTTTTGATCAGATGCGTAGTTCTCGAGATATATCAAGATATTTAAAAGTTCCGAAGCCGCACCAACATAATAGAGATACAGAAACACCGTGGCCCCTTTCTTTGAGATAACTCTGCACTATTGCGAGCTGCAAATGCCACTTCCAGCTTAGCTGTGCAGAGGAAGAACAACAAGAAGAAGAAATATCTCGAAATATGTCCGTCAGGCCAGTTCCTTTGAGCTGAATCTGCAAATATCTCGGAAACGAAGCGAGCTATGGCAAAATGTTAAGAGACGTTTTTTGTAGAGAATTATGTTTCCTACAATTTATGTTCTATGATATTTTTTGATCAGAAGCGTAGTTTTCGAGATATATCGAGATATTTAAAAGTTCCGAAGCCGCACCAACATAATAGAGATACAGAAACACCGTGGCCCCTTTCTTTGAGATAACTCTGCACTATTGCGACCTGCAAATGCCACTTCCAGCTCAGCTGTGCAGAAGAAGAACAACAAGAAGAAGAAATATCTCGAAATATGTCCGTCAGGCCCCTTCCCTTGAGATAAATCTGCAAATATCTCGGAAACGAAGCGAGCTATGGCAAAATGTTAAGAGACCTTTTTTGTAGAGAATAATGTTTCCTACAATTTACGTTCTATGATGTTTTTTGATCAGAAGCGTAGTTTTCGAGATATATCGAGATATTTAAAAGTTCCGAAGCCGCACCAACATAATAGAGATACAGAAACACCGTGGCCCCTTTCTTTGAGATAACTCTGCACTATTGCGACCTGCAAATGCCACTTCCAGCTCAGCTGTGCAGAAGAAGAACAACAAGAAGAAGAAATATCTCGAAATATGTCCGTCAGGCCCCTTCCCTTGAGATAAATCTGCAAATATCTCGGAAACGAAGCGAGCTATGGCAAAATGTTAAGAGACCGTTTTTGTAGAGAATTAAGTTTCCTACTTTTTATGTTGTATGATATTTTTTGATCAGATGCGTGGTTCTCGAGATATATCAAGATATTTAAAAGTTCCGAAGCCGCACCAACATAATAGAGATACAGGTACACCGTGGCCCCTTTCTTAGAGATAACTCTGCACTATTGCGAGCTGCAAATGCCACTTCCAGCTTAGCTGTGCAGAAGAAGAACAACAAGAAGAAGAAATATCTCGAAATATGTCCGTCAGGCCCCTTCCCTTGAAATAAATCTGCAAATATCTCGGAAACGAAGCGAGCTATGGCAAAATGTTAAGAGACCTTTTTTGTAGAGAATTAGGTTTCCTACTTTTTATGTTCTATGATATTTTTCGATCAGACGCGTAGTTCTCGAGATATATCGAGATATTTAAAAGTTCCGAAGCCGCACCAACATAATAGAGATACAGAAACACCGTGGCCCCTTTCTTTGAGATAACTCTGCACTATTGCGAGCTGCAAATGCCACTTCCAGCTTAGCTGTGCAGAGGAAGAACAACAAGAAGAAGAAGTATCTCGAAATATGTCCGTCAGGCCCGTTCCTTTGAGCTGAATCTGCAAATATCTCGGAAACGAAGCGAGCTATGGCAAAATGTTAAGAGACGTTTTTTGTAGTGAATTATGTTTCCTACAATTTATGTTCTATGATATTTTTTGATCAGAAGCGTAGTTTTCGAGATATATCGAGATATTTAAAAGTTCCGAAGCCGCACCAACATAATAGAGATACAGAAACACCGTGGCTCCTTTCTTTGAGATAACTCTGCACTAGTGCGAGCCGCAAATGCCACTTCCAGCTTAGCTGTGCAGAGGAAGAACAACAAGAAGAAGAAGTATCTCGAAATATGTCCGTCAGGCCCGTTCCTTTGAGCTGAATCTGCAAATATCTCGGAAACGAAGCGAGCTATGGCAAAATGTTAAGAGACGTTTTTTGTAGTGAATTATGTTTCCTACAATTTATGTTCTATGATATTTTTTGATCAGAAGCGTAGTTTTCGAGATATATCGAGATATTTAAAAGTTCCGAAGCCGCACCAACATAATAGAGATACAGAAACACCGTGGCTCCTTTCTTTGAGATAACTCTGCACTAGTGCGAGCCGCAAATGCCACTTCCAGTTTAGCTGTGCAGAAGAAGAACAACAAGAAGAAGAAATATCTCGAAATATGTCCATCAGGACCCTTCCCTTGAGATAAATCTGCAAATATCTCGGAAAGGAAGCGAGCTATGGCAAAATGTTAAGAGACCTTTTTTGTAGAGAATTAAGTTTCCTACTTTTTATGTTCTATGATATTTTTTGATCAGATGCGTAGTTCTCGAGATATATCAAGATATTTAAAAGTTCCGAAGCCGCACCAACATAATAGAGATACAGAAACACCGTGGCCCCTTTCTTTGAGATGACTCTGCACTATTGCGAGCTGCAAATGCCACTTCCAGCTTAGCTGTGCAGAAGAAGAACAACAAGAAGAAGAAATATCTCGAAATATGTCCGTCAGGCCCCTTCCCTTGAGATAAATCTGCAAATATCTCGGAAACGAAGAGAGCTATGGCAAAATGTTAAGAGACCTTTTTTGTAGAGAATTAAGTTTCCTACTTTTCATGTTCTACGATATTTTTTGATCAGATGCGTAGTTCTCGAGATATATCAAGATATTTAAAAGTTCCGAAGCAGCACCAACATAATAGAGATACAGAAACACCGTGGCCCCTTTCTTTGAGATAACTCTGCACTATTGCGAGCTGTAAATGCCACTTCCAGCTTAGCTGTGCAGAAGAAGAACAACAAGAAGAAGAAATATCTCGAAATATGTTCGTCAGGCCCCTTCCCTTGAGATAAATCTGCAAATATCTCGGGAACGAAGCGAGCTATGGCAAAATGTTAAGAGACCTTTTTTGTAGAGAATTAAGTTTCCTACTTTTTATGTTCTATGATATTTTTTGATCAGATGCGTAGTTCTCGAGATATATCAAGATATTTAAAAGTTCCGAAGCCGCACCAACATAATAGAGATACAGAAACACCGTGGCCCCTTTCTTTGAGATAACTCTGCACTATTGCGAGCTGCAAATGCCACTTCCAGCTTAGCTGTGCAGAGGAAGAACAACAAGAAGAAGAAGTATCTCGAAATATGTCCGTCAGGCCCGTTCCTTTGAGCTGAATCTGCAATTATCTCGGAAACGAAGCGAGCTATGGCAAAATGTTAAGAGACGTTTTTTGTAGTGAATTATGTTTCCTACAATTTATGTTCTATGATATTTTTTGATCAGAAGCGTAGTTCTCGAGATATATCAAGATATTTAAAAGTTCCGAAGCCGCACCAACATAATAGAGATACAGAAACACCGTGGCTCCTTTCTTTGAGATAACCCTGCACTAGTGCGAGCCGCAAATGCCACTTCCAGTTTAGCTGTGCAGAAGAAGAACAACAAGAAGAAGAAATATCTCGAAATATGTCCGTCAGGCCCCTTCCCTTGAGATATATCTGCAAATATCTCGGAAACGAAGCGAGCTATGGCAAAATGTTAAGAGACCTTTTTTGTAGAGAATTATGTTTCCTACAATTTATGTTCTATGATATTTTTTGATCAGAAGCGTAGTTTTCGAGATATATCGAGATATTTAAAAGTTCCGAAGCCGCACCAACATAATAGAGATACAGAAACACCGTGGCCCCTTTCTTTGAGATAACTCTGCACTAGTGCGAGCTGCAAATGCCACTTCCAGCTTAGCTGTGCAGAAGAAGAACAACAAGAAGAAGAAATATCTCGAAATATGTCCGTCAGGCCCCTTCCCTTGAAATAAATCTGCAAATATCTCGGAAACGAAGCGAGCTATGGCAAAATGTTAAGAGACCTTTTTTGTAGAGAATTAAGTTTCCTACTTTTTATGTTCTATGATATTTTTCGATCAGAGGCGTAGTTCTCGAGATATATCAAGATATTTAAAAGTTCCGAAGCCGCACCAACATAATAGAGATACAGAAACACCGTTGCCCCTTTCTTTGAGATAACTCTGCACGATTGCGAGCTGGAAATGCCACTTCCAGTTTAGCTGTGCAGAAGAAGAACAACAAGAAGAAGAAATATCCCGATATATGTCCGTCAGGCCCCTGCCCTTGAGATATATCTGCAAATATCTCGGAAACGAAGCGAGCTATGGCAAAATATTAAGAGACTTTTTTTGTAGAGAATTAAGTTTCCTACTTTTTATGTTCTATGATATTTTTCGATCAGAGGCGTAGTTCTCGAGATATATCAAGATATTTAAAAGTTCCGAAGCCGCACCAACATAATAGAGATACAGAAACACCGTGGCTCCTTTCTTTGAGATAACCCTGCACTAGTGCGAGCCGCAAATGCCACTTCCAGTTTAGCTGTGCAGAAGAAGAACAACAAGAAGAAGAAATATCTCGAAATATGTCCGTCAGGCCCCTTCCCTTGAGATATATCTGCAAATATCTCGGAAACGAAGCGAGCTATGGCAAAATGTTAAGAGACCTTTTTTGTAGAGAATTATGTTTCCTACAATTTATGTTCTATGATATTTTTTGATCAGAAGCGTAGTTTTCGAGATATATCGAGATATTTAAAAGTTCCGAAGCCGCACCAACATAATAGAGATACAGAAACACCGTGGCCCCTTTCTTTGAGATAACTCTGCACTAGTGCGAGCTGCAAATGCCACTTCCAGCTTAGCTGTGCAGAAGAAGAACAACAAGAAGAAGAAATATCTCGAAATATGTCCGTCAGGCCCCTTCCCTTGAAATAAATCTGCAAATATCTCGGAAACGAAGCGAGCTATGGCAAAATGTTAAGAGACCTTTTTTGTAGAGAATTAAGTTTCCTACTTTTTATGTTCTATGATATTTTTCGATCAGAGGCGTAGTTCTCGAGATATATCAAGATATTTAAAAGTTCCGAAGCCGCACCAACATAATAGAGATACAGAAACACCGTTGCCCCTTTCTTTGAGATAACTCTGCACGATTGCGAGCTGGAAATGCCACTTCCAGTTTAGCTGTGCAGAAGAAGAACAACAAGAAGAAGAAATATCCCGATATATGTCCGTCAGGCCCCTGCCCTTGAGATATATCTGCAAATATCTCGGAAACGAAGCGAGCTATGGCAAAATATTAAGAGACTTTTTTTGTAGAGAATTAAGTTTCCTACTTTTTATGTTCTATGATATTTTTCGATCAGAGGCGTAGTTCTCGAGATATATCAAGATATTTAAAAGTTCCGAAGCCGCACCAACATAATAGAGATACAGAAACACCGTTGCCCCTTTCTTTGAGATAACTCTGCACGATTGCGAGCTGGAAATGCCACTTCCAGTTTAGCTGTGCAGAAGAAGAACAACAAGAAGAAGAAATATCTCGAAATATGTCCATCAGGACCCTTCCCTTGAGATAAACCTGCAAATATCTCGGAAACGAAGCGAGCTATGGCAAAATGTTAAGAGACCTTTTTTGTAGAGAATTATGTTTCCTACAATTTATGTTCTATGATATTTTTTGATCAGAAGCGTAGTTTTCGAGATATATCGAGATATGTAAAAGTTCCGAAGCCGCACCAACATAATAGAGATACAGAAACACCGTGGCCCCTTTCTTTGGGATAACTCTGCACTATTGCGAGCTGCAAATGCCACTTCCAACTTAGCTGTGCAGAAGAAGAACAACAAGAAGAAGAAATATCTCGAAATATGTCCGTCAGGCCGCTTCCCTTGAGATAAATCTGCAAATATCTCGGGAACGAAGCGAGCTATGGCAAAATGTTAAGAGACCTTTTTTGTAGAGAATTAAGTTTCCTACTTTTTATGTTCTATGATATTTTTTGATCAGATGCGTAGTTCTCGAGATATATCAAGATATTTAAAAGTTCCGAAGCCGCACCAACATAATAGAGATACAGAAACACCGTGGCCCCTTTCTTTGAGATAACTCTGCACTATTGCGAGCTGCAAATGCCACTTCCAGCTTAGCTGTGCAGAGGAAGAACAACAAGAAGAAGAAGTATCTCGAAATATGTCCGTCAGGCCCGTTCCTTTGAGCTGAATCTGCAATTATCTCGGAAACGAAGCGAGCTATGGCAAAATGTTAAGAGACCTTTTTTGTAGTGAATTATGTTTCCTACAATTTATGTTCTATGATATTTTTTGATCAGAAGCGTAGTTCTCGAGATATATCAAGATATTTAAAAGTTCCGAAGCCGCACCAACATAATAGAGATACAGAAACACCGTGGCTCCTTTCTTTGAGATAACTCTGCACTAGTGCGAGCCGCAAATGCCACTTCCAGTTTAGCTGTGCAGAAGAAGAACAACAAGAAGAAGAAATATCTCGAAATATGTCCGTCAGGCCCCTTCCCTTGAGATATATCTGCAAATATCTCGGAAACGAAGCGAGCTATGGCAAAATGTTAAGAGACCTTTTTTGTAGAGAATTATGTTTCCTACAATTTATGTTCTATGATATTTTTTGATCAGAAGCGTAGTTTTCGAGATATATCGAGATATTTAAAAGTTCCGAAGCCGCACCAACATAATAGAGATACAGAAACACCGTGGCCCCTTTCTTTGAGATAACTCTGCACTAGTGCGAGCTGCAAATGCCACTTCCAGCTTAGCTGTGCAGAAGAAGAACAACAAGAAGAAGAAATATCTCGAAATATGTCCGTCAGGCCCCTTCCCTTGAGATAAATCTGCAAATATCTCGGAAACGAAGCGAGCTATGGCAAAATGTTAAGAGACCTTTTTTGTAGAGAATTAAGTTTCCTACTTTTTATGTTCTATGATATTTTTCGATCAGAGGCGTAGTTCTCGAGATATATCAAGATATTTAAAAGTTCCGAAGCCGCACCAACATAATAGAGATACAGAAACACCGTGGCCCCTTTCTTTGAGATAACTCTGCACGATTGCGAGCTGGAAATGCCACTTCCAGTTTAGCTGTGCAGAAGAAGAACAACAAGAAGAAGAAATATCTCGAAATATGTCCATCAGGACCCTTCCCTTGAGATAAATCTGCAAATATCTCGGAAACGAAGCGAGCTATGGCAAAATGTTAAGAGACCTTTTTTGTAGAGAATAATGTTTCCTACAATTTACGTTCTATGATATTTTTTGATCAGAAGCGTAGTTTTCGAGATATATCGAGATATTTAAAAGTTCCGAAGCCGCACCAACATAATAGAGATACAGAAACACCGTGGCCCCTTTCTTTGAGATAACTCTGCACTATTGCGACCTGCAAATGCCACTTCCAGCTCAGCTGTGCAGAAGAAGAACAACAAGAAGAAGAAATATCTCGAAATATGTCCGTCAGGCCCCTTCCCTTGAGATAAATCTGCAAATATCTCGGAAACGAAGCGAGCTATGGCAAAATGTTAAGAGACCTTTTTTGTAGAGAATTAAGTTTCCTACTTTTTATGTTCTATGATATTTTTTGATCAGATGCGTAGTTCTCGAGATATATCAAGATATTTAAAAGTTCCGAAGCCGCACCAACATAATAGAGATACAGAAACACCGTGGCCCCTTCCTTTGAGATAACTCTGCACTATTGCGAGCTGCAAATGCCACTTCCAGCTTAGCTGTGCAGAGGAAGAACAACAAGAAGAAGAAGTATCTCGAAATATGTCCGTCAGGCCCGTTCCTTTGAGTTGAATCTGCAAATATCTCGGAAACGAAGCGAGCTATGGCAAAATGTTAAGAGACATTTTTTGTAGAGAATTATGTTTCCTACAATTTATGTTCTATGATATTTTTCGATCAGAAGCGTAGTTTTCGAGATATATCGAGATATTTAAAAGTTCCGAAGCCGCACCAAGATAATAGAGATACAGAAACACCGTGGCTCCTTTCTTTGAGATAACTCTGCACTAGTGCGAGCCGCAAATGCCACTTCCAGTCTAGCTGTGCAGAAGAAGAACAACAAGAAGAAGAAATATCTCGAAATATGTCCGTCAGGCCCCTTCCCTTGAAATAAATCTGCAAATATCTCGGAAACGAAGCGAGCTATGGCAAAATGTTAAGAGACCTTTTTTGTAGAGAACTAAGTTTCCTACTTTTTATGTTCTATGATATTTTTCGATCAGACGCGTAGTTCTCGAGATATATCGAGATATTTAAAAGTTCCGAAGCCGCACCAACATAATAGAGATACAGAAACACCGTGGCCCCTTTCCTTGAGATAACTCTGCACTATTGCGAGCTGCAAATGCCACTTCCAGCTTAGCTGTGCAGAGGAAGAACAACAAGAAGAAGAAGTATCTCGAAATATGTCCATCAGGACCCTTCCCTTGAGATAAATCTGCAAATATCTCGGAAACAAAGCGAGCTATGGCAAAATGTTAAGAGACCTTTTTTGTAGAGAATTAAGTTTCCTACTTTTTATGTTCTATGATATTTTTTGATCAGATGCGTAGTTCTCGAGATATATCAAGATATTTAAAAGTTCCGAAGCCGCACCAACATAATAGAGATACAGAAACACCGTGGACCCTTTCTTTGAGATAACTCTGCACTATTGCGAGCTGCAAATGCCACTTCCAGCTTAGCTGTGCAGAAGAAGAACAACAAGAAGAAGAAATATCTCGAAATATGTCCGTCAGGCCCCTTCCCTTGAGATAAATCTGCAAATATCTCGGAAACGAAGAGAGCTATGGCAAAATGTTAAGAGACCTTTTTTGTAGAGAATTAAGTTTCCTACTTTTCATGTTCTACGATATTTTTTGATCAGATGCGTAGTTCTCGAGATATATCAAGATATTTAAAAGTTCCGAAGCAGCACCAACATAATAGAGATACAGAAACACCGTGGCCCCTTTCCTTGAGATAACTCTGCACTATTGCGAGCTGTAAATGCCACTTCCAGCTTAGCTGTGCAGAAGAAGAACAACAAGAAGAAGAAATATCTCGAAATATGTCCGGCAGGCCCCTTCCCTTGAGATATATCTGCAAATATCTCGGAAACGAAGCGAGCTATGGCAAAATGTTAAGATACCTTTTTTGTAGAGAATTATGTTTCCTACAATTTATGTTCTATGATATTTTTTGATCAGATGCGTAGTTCTCGAGATATATCAAGATATTTAAAAGTTCCGAAGCCGCACCAACATAATAGAGATACAGAAACACCGTGGCCCCTTTCTTTGAGATAACTCTGCACTATTGCGAGCTGCAAATGCCACTTCCAGCTTAGCTGTGCAGAGGAAGAACAACAAGAAGAAGAAATATCTCGAAATATGTCCGTCAGGCCAGTTCCTTTGAGCTGAATCTGCAAATATCTCGGAAACGAAGCGAGCTATGGCAAAATGTTAAGAGACCTTTTTTGTAGAGAATTAAGTTTCCTACTTTTTATGTTCTATGATATTTTTTGATCAGATGCGTAGTTCTCGAGATATATCAAGATATTTAAAAGTTCCGAAGCCGCACCAACATAATAGAGATACAGAAACACCGTGGCCCCTTTCTTTGAGATAACTCTGCACTATTGCGAGCTGCAAATCCCACTTCCAGCTTAGCTGTGCAGAGGAAGAACAACAAGAAGAAGAAATATCTCGAAATATGTCCGTCAGGCCCCTTCCCTTGAGATATATCTGCAAATATCTCGGAAACGAAGCGAGCTATGGCAAAATGTTAAGAGACCTTTTTTGTAGAGAATTATGTTTCCTACAATTTATGTTCTATGATATTTTTTGATCAGAAGCGTAGTTTTCGAGATATATCGAGATATTTAAAAGTTCCGAAGCCGCACCAACATAATAGAGATACAGAAACACCGTGGCCCCTTTCTTTGAGATAACTCTGCACTAGTGCGAGCCGCAAATGCCACTTCCAGCTTAGCTGGGCAGAAGAAGAACAACAAGAAGAAGAAATATCTCGAAATATGTCCGACAGGCCCCTTCCCTTGAGATAAATCTGCAAATATCTCGGAAACGAAGCGAGCTATGGCGAAATGTTAAGAGACCTTTTTTGTAGAGAATTAAGTTTCCTACTTTTTATCTTGTATGATATTTTTTGATCAGATGCGTAGTTCTCGAGATATATCAAGATATTTAAAAGTTCCGAAGCCGCACCAACATAATAGAGATACAGAAACACCGTGGCCCCTTTCTTTGAGATAACTCTGCACTATTGCGCGCTGCAAATGCCACTTCCAGCTTAGCTGTGCAGAAGAAGAACAACAAGAAGAAGAAATATCTCGAAATATGTCCGTCAGGCCCCTTCCCTTGAGATAAATCTGCAAATATCTCGGAAACGAAGCGAGCTATGGCAAAATGTTAAGAGACCTTTTTTGTAGAGAATTAAGTTTCCTACTTTTTATGTTCTATGATATTTTTCGATCAGAGGCGTAGTTCTCGAGATATATCAAGATATTTAAAAGTTCCGAAGCCGCACCAACATAATAGAGATACAGAAACACCGTGGCCCCTTTCTTTGAGATAACTCTGCACTAGTGCGAGCCGCAAATGCCACTTCCAGCTTAGCTGGGCAGAAGAAGAACAACAAGAAGAAGAAATATCTCGAAATATGTCCGACAGGCCCCTTCCCTTGAGATAAATCTGCAAATATCTCGGAAACGAAGCGAGCTATGGCGAAATGTTAAGAGACCTTTTTTGTAGAGAATTAAGTTTCCTACTTTTTATCTTGTATGATATTTTTTGATCAGATGCGTAGTTCTCGAGATATATCAAGATATTTAAAAGTTCCGAAGCCGCACCAACATAATAGAGATACAGAAACACCGTGGCCCCTTTCTTTGAGATAACTCTGCACTATTGCGCGCTGCAAATGCCACTTCCAGCTTAGCTGTGCAGAAGAAGAACAACAAGAAGAAGAAATATCTCGAAATATGTCCGTCAGGCCCCTTCCCTTGAGATAAATCTGCAAATATCTCGGAAACGAAGCGAGCTATGGCAAAATGTTAAGAGACCTTTTTTGTAGAGAATTAAGTTTCCTACTTTTTATGTTCTATGATATTTTTCGATCAGAGGCGTAGTTCTCGAGATATATCAAGATATTTAAAAGTTCCGAAGCCGCACCAACATAATAGAGATACAGAAACACCGTGGCCCCTTTCTTTGAGATAACTCTGCACGATTGCGAGCTGGAAATGCCACTTCCAGTTTAGCTGTGCAGAAGAAGAACAACAAGAAGAAGAAATATCTCGAAATATGTCCATCAGGACCCTTCCCTTGAGATAAATCTGCAAATATCTCGGAAACGAAGCGAGCTATGGCAAAATGTTAAGAGACCTTTTTTGTAGAGAATAATGTTTCCTACAATTTACGTTCTATGATATTTTTTGATCAGAAGCGTAGTTTTCGAGATATATCGAGATATTTAAAAGTTCCGAAGCCGCACCAACATAATAGAGATACAGAAACACCGTGGCCCCTTTCTTTGAGATAACTCTGCACTATTGCGACCTGCAAATGCCACTTCCAGCTCAGCTGTGCAGAAGAAGAACAACAAGAAGAAGAAATATCTCGAAATATGTCCGTCAGGCCCCTTCCCTTGAGATAAATCTGCAAATATCTCGGAAACGAAGCGAGCTATGGCAAAATGTTAAGAGACCTTTTTTGTAGAGAATTAAGTTTCCTACTTTTTATGTTCTATGATATTTTTTGATCAGATGCGTAGTTCTCGAGATATATCAAGATATTTAAAAGTTCCGAAGCCGCACCAACATAATAGAGATACAGAAACACCGTGGCCCCTTCCTTTGAGATAACTCTGCACTATTGCGAGCTGCAAATGCCACTTCCAGCTTAGCTGTGCAGAGGAAGAACAACAAGAAGAAGAAGTATCTCGAAATATGTCCGTCAGGCCCGTTCCTTTGAGCTGAATCTGCAAATATCTCGGAAACGAAGCGAGCTATGGCAAAATGTTAAGAGACATTTTTTGTAGAGAATTATGTTTCCTACAATTTATGTTCTATGATATTTTTCAATCAGAAGCGTAGTTTTCGAGATATATCGAGATATTTAAAAGTTCCGAAGCCGCACCAAGATAATAGAGATACAGAAACACCGTGGCTCCTTTCTTTGAGATAACTCTGCACTAGTGCGAGCCGCAAATGCCACTTCCAGTCTAGCTGTGCAGAAGAAGAACAACAAGAAGAAGAAATATCTCGAAATATGTCCGTCAGGCCCCTTCCCTTGAAATAAATCTGCAAATATCTCGGAAACGAAGCGAGCTATGGCAAAATGTTAAGAGACCTTTTTTGTAGAGAACTAAGTTTCCTACTTTTTATGTTCTATGATATTTTTCGATCAGACGCGTAGTTCTCGAGATATATCGAGATATTTAAAAGTTCCGAAGCAGCACCAACATAATAGAGATACAGAAACACCGTGGCCCCTTTCCTTGAGATAACTCTGCACTATTGCGAGCTGTAAATGCCACTTCCAGCTTAGCTGTGCAGAAGAAGAACAACAAGAAGAAGAAATATCTCGAAATATGTCCGGCAGGCCCCTTCCCTTGAGATATATCTGCAAATATCTCGGAAACGAAGCGAGCTATGGCAAAATGTTAAGATACCTTTTTTGTAGAGAATTATGTTTCCTACAATTTATGTTCTATGATATTTTTTGATCAGATGCGTAGTTCTCGAGATATATCAAGATATTTAAAAGTTCCGAAGCCGCACCAACATAATAGAGATACAGAAACACCGTGGCCCCTTTCTTTGAGATAACTCTGCACTATTGCGAGCTGCAAATGCCACTTCCAGCTTAGCTGTGCAGAGGAAGAACAACAAGAAGAAGAAATATCTCGAAATATGTCCGTCAGGCCAGTTCCTTTGAGCTGAATCTGCAAATATCTCGGAAACGAAGCGAGCTATGGCAAAATGTTAAGAGACCTTTTTTGTAGAGAATTAAGTTTCCTACTTTTTATGTTCTATGATATTTTTTGATCAGATGCGTAGTTCTCGAGATATATCAAGATATTTAAAAGTTCCGAAGCCGCACCAACATAATAGAGATACAGAAACACCGTGGCCCCTTTCTTTGAGATAACTCTGCACTATTGCGAGCTGCAAATCCCACTTCCAGCTTAGCTGTGCAGAGGAAGAACAACAAGAAGAAGAAATATCTCGAAATATGTCCGTCAGGCCCCTTCCCTTGAGATATATCTGCAAATATCTCGGAAACGAAGCGAGCTATGGCAAAATGTTAAGAGACCTTTTTTGTAGAGAATTATGTTTCCTACAATTTATGTTCTATGATATTTTTTGATCAGAAGCGTAGTTTTCGAGATATATCGAGATATTTAAAAGTTCCGAAGCCGCACCAACATAATAGAGATACAGAAACACCGTGGCCCCTTTCTTTGAGATAACTCTGCACTAGTGCGAGCCGCAAATGCCACTTCCAGCTTAGCTGGGCAGAAGAAGAACAACAAGAAGAAGAAATATCTCGAAATATGTCCGACAGGCCCCTTCCCTTGAGATAAATCTGCAAATATCTCGGAAACGAAGCGAGCTATGGCAAAATGTTAAGAGACATTTTTTGTAGAGAATTATGTTTCCTACAATTTATGTTCTATGATATTTTTCAATCAGAAGCGTAGTTTTCGAGATATATCGAGATATTTAAAAGTTCCGAAGCCGCACCAAGATAATAGAGATACAGAAACACCGTGGCTCCTTTCTTTGAGATAACTCTGCACTAGTGCGAGCCGCAAATGCCACTTCCAGTCTAGCTGTGCAGAAGAAGAACAACAAGAAGAAGAAATATCTCGAAATATGTCCGTCAGGCCCCTTCCCTTGAAATAAATCTGCAAATATCTCGGAAACGAAGCGAGCTATGGCAAAATGTTAAGAGACCTTTTTTGTAGAGAACTAAGTTTCCTACTTTTTATGTTCTATGATATTTTTCGATCAGACGCGTAGTTCTCGAGATATATCGAGATATTTAAAAGTTCCGAAGCAGCACCAACATAATAGAGATACAGAAACACCGTGGCCCCTTTCCTTGAGATAACTCTGCACTATTGCGAGCTGTAAATGCCACTTCCAGCTTAGCTGTGCAGAAGAAGAACAACAAGAAGAAGAAATATCTCGAAATATGTCCGGCAGGCCCCTTCCCTTGAGATATATCTGCAAATATCTCGGAAACGAAGCGAGCTATGGCAAAATGTTAAGATACCTTTTTTGTAGAGAATTATGTTTCCTACAATTTATGTTCTATGATATTTTTTGATCAGATGCGTAGTTCTCGAGATATATCAAGATATTTAAAAGTTCCGAAGCCGCACCAACATAATAGAGATACAGAAACACCGTGGCCCCTTTCTTTGAGATAACTCTGCACTATTGCGAGCTGCAAATGCCACTTCCAGCTTAGCTGTGCAGAGGAAGAACAACAAGAAGAAGAAATATCTCGAAATATGTCCGTCAGGCCAGTTCCTTTGAGCTGAATCTGCAAATATCTCGGAAACGAAGCGAGCTATGGCAAAATGTTAAGAGACCTTTTTTGTAGAGAATTAAGTTTCCTACTTTTTATGTTCTATGATATTTTTTGATCAGATGCGTAGTTCTCGAGATATATCAAGATATTTAAAAGTTCCGAAGCCGCACCAACATAATAGAGATACAGAAACACCGTGGCCCCTTTCTTTGAGATAACTCTGCACTATTGCGAGCTGCAAATCCCACTTCCAGCTTAGCTGTGCAGAGGAAGAACAACAAGAAGAAGAAATATCTCGAAATATGTCCGTCAGGCCCCTTCCCTTGAGATATATCTGCAAATATCTCGGAAACGAAGCGAGCTATGGCAAAATGTTAAGAGACCTTTTTTGTAGAGAATTATGTTTCCTACAATTTATGTTCTATGATATTTTTTGATCAGAAGCGTAGTTTTCGAGATATATCGAGATATTTAAAAGTTCCGAAGCCGCACCAACATAATAGAGATACAGAAACACCGTGGCCCCTTTCTTTGAGATAACTCTGCACTAGTGCGAGCCGCAAATGCCACTTCCAGCTTAGCTGGGCAGAAGAAGAACAACAAGAAGAAGAAATATCTCGAAATATGTCCGACAGGCCCCTTCCCTTGAGATAAATCTGCAAATATCTCGGAAACGAAGCGAGCTATGGCGAAATGTTAAGAGACCTTTTTTGTAGAGAATTAAGTTTCCTACTTTTTATCTTGTATGATATTTTTTGATCAGATGCGTAGTTCTCGAGATATATCAAGATATTTAAAAGTTCCGAAGCCGCACCAACATAATAGAGATACAGAAACACCGTGGCCCCTTTCTTTGAGATAACTCTGCACTATTGCGCGCTGCAAATGCCACTTCCAGCTTAGCTGTGCAGAAGAAGAACAACAAGAAGAAGAAATATCTCGAAATATGTCCGTCAGGCCCCTTCCCTTGAGATAAATCTGCAAATATCTCGGAAACGAAGCGAGCTATGGCAAAATGTTAAGAGACCTTTTTTGTAGAGAATTAAGTTTCCTACTTTTTATGTTCTATGATATTTTTCGATCAGAGGCGTAGTTCTCGAGATATATCAAGATATTTAAAAGTTCCGAAGCCGCACCAACATAATAGAGATACAGAAACACCGTGGCCCCTTTCTTTGAGATAACTCTGCACTAGTGCGAGCCGCAAATGCCACTTCCAGCTTAGCTGGGCAGAAGAAGAACAACAAGAAGAAGAAATATCTCGAAATATGTCCGACAGGCCCCTTCCCTTGAGATAAATCTGCAAATATCTCGGAAACGAAGCGAGCTATGGCGAAATGTTAAGAGACCTTTTTTGTAGAGAATTAAGTTTCCTACTTTTTATCTTGTATGATATTTTTTGATCAGATGCGTAGTTCTCGAGATATATCAAGATATTTAAAAGTTCCGAAGCCGCACCAACATAATAGAGATACAGAAACACCGTGGCCCCTTTCTTTGAGATAACTCTGCACTATTGCGCGCTGCAAATGCCACTTCCAGCTTAGCTGTGCAGAAGAAGAACAACAAGAAGAAGAAATATCTCGAAATATGTCCGTCAGGCCCCTTCCCTTGAGATAAATCTGCAAATATCTCGGAAACGAAGCGAGCTATGGCAAAATGTTAAGAGACCTTTTTTGTAGAGAATTAAGTTTCCTACTTTTTATGTTCTATGATATTTTTCGATCAGAGGCGTAGTTCTCGAGATATATCAAGATATTTAAAAGTTCCGAAGCCGCACCAACATAATAGAGATACAGAAACACCGTGGCCCCTTTCTTTGAGATAACTCTGCACGATTGCGAGCTGGAAATGCCACTTCCAGTTTAGCTGTGCAGAAGAAGAACAACAAGAAGAAGAAATATCTCGAAATATGTCCATCAGGACCCTTCCCTTGAGATAAATCTGCAAATATCTCGGAAACGAAGCGAGCTATGGCAAAATGTTAAGAGACCTTTTTTGTAGAGAATAATGTTTCCTACAATTTACGTTCTATGATATTTTTTGATCAGAAGCGTAGTTTTCGAGATATATCGAGATATTTAAAAGTTCCGAAGCCGCACCAACATAATAGAGATACAGAAACACCGTGGCCCCTTTCTTTGAGATAACTCTGCACTATTGCGACCTGCAAATGCCACTTCCAGCTCAGCTGTGCAGAAGAAGAACAACAAGAAGAAGAAATATCTCGAAATATGTCCGTCAGGCCCCTTCCCTTGAGATAAATCTGCAAATATCTCGGAAACGAAGCGAGCTATGGCAAAATGTTAAGAGACCTTTTTTGTAGAGAATTAAGTTTCCTACTTTTTATGTTCTATGATATTTTTTGATCAGATGCGTAGTTCTCGAGATATATCAAGATATTTAAAAGTTCCGAAGCCGCACCAACATAATAGAGATACAGAAACACCGTGGCCCCTTCCTTTGAGATAACTCTGCACTATTGCGAGCTGCAAATGCCACTTCCAGCTTAGCTGTGCAGAGGAAGAACAACAAGAAGAAGAAGTATCTCGAAATATGTCCGTCAGGCCCGTTCCTTTGAGCTGAATCTGCAAATATCTCGGAAACGAAGCGAGCTATGGCAAAATGTTAAGAGACATTTTTTGTAGAGAATTATGTTTCCTACAATTTATGTTCTATGATATTTTTCAATCAGAAGCGTAGTTTTCGAGATATATCGAGATATTTAAAAGTTCCGAAGCCGCACCAAGATAATAGAGATACAGAAACACCGTGGCTCCTTTCTTTGAGATAACTCTGCACTAGTGCGAGCCGCAAATGCCACTTCCAGTCTAGCTGTGCAGAAGAAGAACAACAAGAAGAAGAAATATCTCGAAATATGTCCGTCAGGCCCCTTCCCTTGAAATAAATCTGCAAATATCTCGGAAACGAAGCGAGCTATGGCAAAATGTTAAGAGACCTTTTTTGTAGAGAACTAAGTTTCCTACTTTTTATGTTCTATGATATTTTTCGATCAGACGCGTAGTTCTCGAGATATATCGAGATATTTAAAAGTTCCGAAGCCGCACCAACATAATAGAGATACAGAAACACCGTGGCCCCTTTCTTTGAGATAACTCTGCACTAGTGCGAGCCGCAAATGCCACTTCCAGCTTAGCTGTGCAGAAGAAGAACAACAAGAAGAAGAAATATCTCGAAATATGTCCGTCAGGCCCCTTCCCTTGAGATAAATCTGCAAATATCTCGGGAACGAAGCGAGCTATGGCAAAATGTTAAGAGACCTTTTTTGTAGAGAATTAAGTTTCCTACTTTTTATGTTCTATGATATTTTTTGATCAGATGCGTAGTTCTCGAGATATATCAAGATATTTAAAAGTTCCGAAGCCGCACCAACATAATAGAGATACAGAAACACCGTGGCCCCTTTCATTGAGATAACTCTGCACTATTGCGAGCTGCAAATGGCACTTCCAGCTTAGCTGTGCAGAGGAAGAACAACAAGAAGAAGAAGTATCTCGAAATATGTCCGTCAGGCCCGTTCCTTTGAGCTGAATCTGCAAATATCTCGGAAACGAAGCGAGCTATGGCAAAATGTTAAGAGACGTTTTTTGTAGTGAATTATGTTTCCGACAATTTATGTTCTATGATATTTTTTGATCAGAAGCGTATTTTTGAGATATATCGAGATATTTAAAAGTTCCGAAGCCGCACCAACATAATAGAGATACAGAAACACCGTGGCCCCTTTCTTTGAGATAACTCTGCACTATTGCGAGCTGCAAATGCCACTTCCAGCTCAGCTGTGCAGAAGAAGAACAACAAGAAGAAGAAATATCTCGAAATATGTCCGTCAGGCCCCTTCCCTTGAGATAAATCTGCAAATATCTCGGAAACGAAGCGAGCTATGGCAAAATGTTAAGAGACCTTTTTTGTAGAGAATTAAGTTTCCTACTTTTTATGTTCTATGATATTTTTTGATCAGATGCGTAGTTCTCGAGATATATCAAGATATTTAAAAGTTCCGAAGCCGCACCAACATAATAGAGATACAGAAACACCGTGGCCCCTTCCTTTGAGATAACTCTGCACTATTGCGAGCTGCAAATGCCACTTCCAGCTTAGCTGTGCAGAGGAAGAACAACAAGAAGAAGAAGTATCTCGAAATATGTCCGTCAGGCCCGTTCCTTTGAGCTGAATCTGCAAATATCTCGGAAACGAAGCGAGCTATGGCAAAATATTAAGAGACATTTTTTGTAGAGAATTATGTTTCCTACAATTTATGTTCTATGATATTTTTCAATCAGAAGCGTAGTTTTCGAGATATATCGAGATATTTAAAAGTTCCGAAGCCGCACCAAGATAATAGAGATACAGAAACACCGTGGCTCCTTTCTTTGAGATAACTCTGCACTAGTGCGAGCCGCAAATGCCACTTCCAGTCTAGCTGTGCAGAAGAAGAACAACAAGAAGAAGAAATATCTCGAAATATGTCCGTCAGGCCCCTTCCCTTGAAATAAATCTGCAAATATCTCGGAAACGAAGCGAGCTATGGCAAAATGTTAAGAGACCTTTTTTGTAGAGAACTAAGTTTCCTACTTTTTATGTTCTATGATATTTTTCGATCAGACGCGTAGTTCTCGAGATATATCGAGATATTTAAAAGTTCCGAAGCCGCACCAACATAATAGAGATACAGAAACACCGTGGCCCCTTTCTTTGAGATAACTCTGCACTAGTGCGAGCCGCAAATGCCACTTCCAGCTTAGCTGTGCAGAAGAAGAACAACAAGAAGAAGAAATATCTCGAAATATGTCCGTCAGGCCCCTTCCCTTGAGATAAATCTGCAAATATCTCGGGAACGAAGCGAGCTATGGCAAAATGTTAAGAGACCTTTTTTGTAGAGAATTAAGTTTCCTACTTTTTATGTTCTATGATATTTTTTGATCAGATGCGTAGTTCTCGAGATATATCAAGATATTTAAAAGTTCCGAAGCCGCACCAACATAATAGAGATACAGAAACACCGTGGCCCCTTTCATTGAGATAACTCTGCACTATTGCGAGCTGCAAATGCCACTTCCAGCTTAGCTGTGCAGAGGAAGAACAACAAGAAGAAGAAGTATCTCGAAATATGTCCGTCAGGCCCGTTCCTTTGAGCTGAATCTGCAAATATCTCGGAAACGAAGCGAGCTATGGCAAAATGTTAAGAGACGTTTTTTGTAGTGAATTATGTTTCCGACAATTTATGTTCTATGATATTTTTTGATCAGAAGCGTATTTTTGAGATATATCGAGATATTTAAAAGTTCCGAAGCCGCACCAACATAATAGAGATACAGAAACACCGTGGCTCCTTTCTTTGAGATAACTCTGCACTAGTGCGAGCCGCAAACGCCACTTCCAGCTTAGCTGTGCAGAAGAAGAACAACAAGAAGAAGAAATATCTCGAAATATGTCCGTCAGGCCCCTTCCCTTGAGATAAATCTGCAAATATCTCGGGAACGAAGCGAGCTATGGCAAAATGTTAAGAGACCTTTTTTGTAGAGAATTAAGTTTCCTACTTTTTATGTTCTATGATATTTTTTGATCAGATGCGTAGTTCTCGAGATATATCAAGATATTTAAAACTTCCGAAGCCGCACCAACATAATAGAGATACAGAAACACCGTGGCCCCTTTCTTTGAGATAACTCTGCACTATTGCGAGCTGCAAATGCCACTTCCAGCTTAGCTGTGCAGAGGAAGAACAACAAGAAGAAGAAGTATCTCGAAATATGTCCATCAGGACCCTTCCCTTGAGATAAATCTGCAAATATCTCGGAAACGAAGCGAGCTATGGCAAAATGTTAAGAGACCTCTTTTGTAGAGAATTAAGTTTCCTACTTTTTATGTTCTATGATATTTTTTGATCAGATGCGTAGTTCTCGAGATATATCAAGATATTTAAAAGTTCCGAAGCCGCACCAACATAATAGAGATACAGAAACACCGTGGACCCTTTCTTTGAGATAACTCTGCACTATTGCGAGCTGCAAATGCCACTTCCAGCTTAGCTGTGCAGAAGAAGAACAACAAGAAGAAGAAATATCTCGAAATATGTCCGTCAGGCCCCTTCCCTTGAGATAAATCTGCAAATATCTCGGAAACGAAGCGAGCTATGGCAAAATGTTAAGAGACGTTTTTTGTAGTGAATTATGTTTCCGACAATTTATGTTCTATGATATTTTTTGATCAGAAGCGTAGTTTTCGAGATATATCGAGATATTTAAAAGTTCCGAAGCCGCACCAACATAATAGAGATACAGAAACACCGTGGCCCCTTTCTTTGAGATAACTCTGCACTAGTGCGAGCCGCAAATGCCACTTCCAGCTTAGCTGTGCAGAAGAAGAACAACAAGAAGAAGAAATATCTCGAAATATGTCCGTCAGGCCCCTTCCCTTGAGATAAATCTGCAAATATCTCGGGAACGAAGCGAGCTATGGCAAAATGTTAAGAGACCTTTTTTGTAGAGAATTAAGTTTCCTACTTTTTATGTTCTATGATATTTTTTGATCAGATGCGTAGTTCTCGAGATATATCAAGATATTTAAAAGTTCCGAAGCCGCACCAACATAATAGAGATACAGAAACACCGTGGCCCCTTTCATTGAGATAACTCTGCACTATTGCGAGCTGCAAATGCCACTTCCAGCTTAGCTGTGCAGAGGAAGAACAACAAGAAGAAGAAATATCTCGAAATATGTCCGTCAGGCCCCTTCCCTTGAGATAAATCTGCAAATATCTCGGGAACGAAGCGAGCTATGGCAAAATGTTAAGAGACCTTTTTTGTAGAGAATTAAGTTTCCTACTTTTTATGTTCTATGATATTTTTTGATCAGATGCGTAGTTCTCGAGATATATCAAGATATTTAAAACTTCCGAAGCCGCACCAACATAATAGAGATACAGAAACACCGTGGCCCCTTTCTTTGAGATAACTCTGCACTATTGCGAGCTGCAAATGCCCCTTCCAGCTTAGCTGTGCAGAGGAAGAACAACAAGAAGAAGAAGTATCTCGAAATATGTCCATCAGGACCCTTCCCTTGAGATAAATCTGCAAATATCTCGGAAACGAAGCGAGCTATGGCAAAATGTTAAGAGACCTTTTTTGTAGAGAATTAAGTTTCCTACTTTTTATGTTCTATGATATTTTTTGATCAGATGCGTAGTTCTCGAGATATATCAAGATATTTAAAAGTTCCGAAGCCGCACCAACATAATAGAGATACAGAAACACCGTGGACCCTTTCTTTGAGATAACTCTGCACTATTGCGAGCTGCAAATGCCACTTCCAGCTTAGCTGTGCAGAAGAAGAACAACAAGAAGAAGAAATATCTCGAAATATGTCCGGCAGGCCCCTTCCCTTGAGATATATCTGCAAATATCTCGGAAACGAAGCGAGCTATGGCAAAATGTTAAGATACCTTTTTTGTAGAGAATTATGTTTCCTACAATTTATGTTCTATGATATTTTTTGATCAGATGCGTAGTTCTCGAGATATATCAAGATATTTAAAAGTTCCGAAGCCGCACCAACATAATAGAGATACAGAAACACCGTGGCCCCTTTCTTTGAGATAACTCTGCACTATTGCGAGCTGCAAATGCCACTTCCAGCTTAGCTGTGCAGAGGAAGAACAACAAGAAGAAGAAATATCTCGAAATATGTCCGTCAGGCCAGTTCCTTTGAGCTGAATCTGCAAATATCTCGGAAACGAAGCGAGCTATGGCAAAATGTTAAGAGACGTTTTTTGTAGAGAATTATGTTTCCTACAATTTATGTTCTATGATATTTTTTGATCAGAAGCGTAGTTTTCGAGATATATCGAGATATGTAAAAGTTCCGAAGCCGCACAAACATAATAGAGATACAGAAACACCGTGGCCCCTTTCTTTGAGATAACTCTGCACTATTGCGACCTGCAAATGCCACTTCCAGCTCAGCTGTGCAGAAGAAGAACAACAAGAAGAAGAAATATCTCGAAATATGTCCGACAGGCCCCTTCCCTTGAGATAAATCTGCAAATATCTCGGAAACGAAGCGAGCTATGGCGAAATGTTAAGAGACCTTTTTTGTAGAGAATTAAGTTTCCTACTTTTTATCTTCTATGATATTTTTTGATCAGATGCGTAGTTCTCGAGATGTATCAAGATATTTAAAAGTTCCGAAGCCGCACCAACATAATAGAGATACAGAAACACCGTGGCCCCTTTCTTTGAGATAACTCTGCACTATTGCGCGCTGCAAATGCCACTTCCAGCTTAGCTGTGCAGAAGAAGAACAACAAGAAGAAGAAATATCTCGAAATATGTCCGTCAGGCCCCTTCCCTTGAGATAAATCTGCAAATATCTCGGAAACGAAGCGAGCTATGGCAAAATGTTAAGAGACCTTTTTTGTAGAGAATTAAGTTTCCTACTTTTTACGTTCTATGATATTCTTCGATGAGAGGCGTAGTTCTCGAGATATATCAAGATATTTAAAAGTTCCGAAGCCGCACCAACATAATAGAGATACAGAAACACCGTGGCCCCGTTCTTTGAGATAACTCTGCACTAGTGCGAGCTTCAAATGCCACTTCCAGCTTAGCTGTGCAGAAGAAGAACAACAAGAAGAAGAAATATCTCGAAATATGTCCGTCAGGCCAGTTCTTTTGAGCTGAATCTGCAAATATCTCGGAAACGAAGCGAGCTATGGCAAAATGTTAAGAGACCTTTTTTGTAGAGAATTAAGTTTCCTACTTTTTATGTTCTGTGATATTTTTGGATCAGAGGCGTAGTTCTCGAGATATATCAAGATATTTAAAAGTTCCGAAGCCGCACCAACATAATAGAGATACAGAAACACCGTGGCCCCTTTCTTTGAGATAACTCTGCACGATTGCGAGCTGGAAATGCCACTTCCAGTTTAGCTGTGCAGAAGAAGAACAACAAGAAGAAGAAATATCTCGAAATATGTCCGTCAGGCCAGTTCCTTTGAGCTGAATCTGCAAATATCTCGGAAAGGAAGCGAGCTATGGCAAAATGTTAAGAGACGTTTTTTGTAGAGAATTGTTTCCTACAATTTATGTTCTATGATATTTTTTGATCAGAAGCGTAGTTTTCGAGATATATCGAGATATTTAAAAGTTCCGAAGCCGCACCAACATAATAGAGATACAGAAACACCGTGGCCCCTTTCTTTGAGATAACTCTGCACTATTGCGAGCTGTAAATGCCACTTCCAGCTTAGCTGTGCAGAAGAAGAACAACAAGAAGAAGAAATATCTCGAAATATGTCCGTCAGGCCCCTGCCCTTGAGATATATCTTCAAATATCTCGGAAACGAAGCGAGCTATGGCAAAATGTTAAGAGACCTTTTTTGTAGAGAATTATGTTTCCTACAATTTATGTTCTATGATATTTTTTGATCAGAAGCGTAGTTTTCGAGATATATCGAGATATTTAAAGGTTCCGAAGCCGCACCAACATAATAGAGATACAGAAACACCGTGGCCCCTTTCTTTGAGATAACTCTGCACTAGTGCGAGCCGCAAATGCCACTTACAGCTTAGCTGTGCAGAAGAAGAACAACGAGAAGAAGAAATATCTCGAAATATGTCCGTCAGGCCCCTTCCCTTGAGATAAATCTGCAAATATCTCGGAAACGAAGCGAGCTATGGCAAAATGTTAAGAGACCTTTTTTGTAGAGAATTAAGTTTCCTACTTTTTATGTTCTATGATATTTTTCGATCAGAGGCGTAGTTCTCGAGATATATCAAGATATTTAAAAGTTCCGAAGCCGCACCAACATAATAGAGATACAGAAACACCGTGGCCCCTTTCTTTGAGATAACTCTGCACGATTGCGAGCTGGAAATGCCACTTCCAGTTTAGCTGTGCAGAAGAAGAACAACAAGAAGAAGAAATATCTCGAAATATGTCCGTCAGGCCAGTTCCTTTGAGCTGAATCTGCAAATATCTCGGAAAGGAAGCGAGCTATGGCAAAATGTTAAGAGACGTTTTTTGTAGAGAATTGTTTCCTACAATTTATGTTCTATGATATTTTTTGATCAGAAGCGTAGTTTTCGAGATATATCGAGATATTTAAAAGTTCCGAAGCCGCACCAACATAATAGAGATACAGAAACACCGTGGCCCCTTTCTTTGAGATAACTCTGCACTATTGCGAGCTGTAAATGCCACTTCCAGCTTAGCTGTGCAGAAGAAGAACAACAAGAAGAAGAAATATCTCGAAATATGTCCGTCAGGCCCCTGCCCTTGAGATATATCTTCAAATATCTCGGAAACGAAGCGAGCTATGGCAAAATGTTAAGAGACCTTTTTTGTAGAGAATTATGTTTCCTACAATTTATGTTCTATGATATTTTTTGATCAGAAGCGTAGTTTTCGAGATATATCGAGATATTTAAAGGTTCCGAAGCCGCACCAACATAATAGAGATACAGAAACACCGTGGCCCCTTTCTTTGAGATAACTCTGCACTAGTGCGAGCCGCAAATGCCACTTACAGCTTAGCTGTGCAGAAGAAGAACAACGAGAAGAAGAAATATCTCGAAATATGTCCGTCAGGCCCCTTCCCTTGAGATAAATCTGCAAATATCTCGGAAACGAAGCGAGCTATGGCAAAATGTTAAGAGACCTTTTTTGTAGAGAATTAAGTTTCCTACATTTTATGTTCTATGATATTTTTTGATCAGATGCGTAGTTCTCGAGATATATCAAGATACTTAAAAGTTCCGAAGCCGCACCAACATAATAGAGATACAGAAACACCGTGGCTCCTTTCTTTGAGATAACTCTGCACTATTGCGCGCTGCAAATGCCACTTCCAGCTTAGCTGTGCAGAAGAAGAACAACAAGAAGAAGAAATATCTCGAAATATGTCCGTCAGGCCCCTTCCCTTGAGATAAATCTGCAAATATCTCGGAAACGAAGCGAGCTATGGCAAAATGTTAAGAGACCTTTTTTGTAGAGAATTAAGTTTCCTACTTTTTACGTTCTATGATATTCTTCGATCAGAGGCGTAGTTCTCGAGATATATCAAGATATTTAAAAGTTCCGAAGCCGCACCAACATAATAGAGATACAGAAACACCGTGGCCCCGTTCTTTGAGATAACTCTGCACTAGTGCGAGCTGGAAATGCCACTTCCAGTTTAGCTGTGCAGAAGAAGAACAACAAGAAGAAGAAATATCTCGAAATATGTCCGACAGGCCCCTTCCCTTGAGATAAATCTGCAAATATCTCGGAAACGAAGCGAGCTATGACGAAATGTTAAGAGACCTTTTTTGTAGAGAATTAAGTTTCCTACTTTTTATGTTCTATGATATTTTTTGATCAGATGCGTAGTTCTCGAGATGTATCAAGATATTTAAAAGTTCCGAAGCCGCACCAACAAAATAGAGATACAGAAACACCGTGGCCCCTTTCTTTGAGATAACTCTGCACTATTGCGCGCTGCAAATGCCACTTCCAGCTTAGCTGTGCAGAAGAAGAACAACAAGAAGAAGAAATATCTCGAAATATGTCCGTCAGGCCCCTTCCCTTGAGATAAATCTGCAAATATCTCGGAAACGAAGCGAGCTATGGCAAAATGTTAAGAGACCTTTTTTGTAGAGAATAATGTTTCCTACAATTTACGTTCTATGATATTTTTTGATCAGAGGCGTAGTTCTCGAGATATATCAAGATATTTAAAAGTTCCGAAGCCGCACCAACATAATAGAGATACAGAAACACCGTGGCCCCTTTCTTTGAGATAACTCTGCACTATTGCGAGCTGCAAATGCCACTTCCAGCTTAGCTGTGCAGAGGAAGAACAACAAGAAGAAGAAGTATCTCGAAATATGTCCGTCAGGCCCGTTCCTTTGAGCTGAATCTGCAAATATCTCGGAAACGAAGCGAGCTATGGCAAAATGTTAAGAGACGTTTTTTGTAGAGAATTATGTTTCCTACAATTTATGTTCTACGATATTTTTTGATCAGAAGCGTAGTTTTCGAGATATATCGAGATATTTAAAAGTTCCGAAGCCGCACCAACATAATAGAGATACAGAAACACCGTGGCCCCTTTCTTTGAGATAACTCTGCACTATTGCGCGCTGCAAATGCCACTTTCAGCTTAGCTGTGCAGAAGAAGAACAACAAGAAGAAGAAATATCTCGAAATATGTCCGTCAGGCCCCTTCCCTTGAGATAAATCTGCAAATATCTCGGGAACGAAGCGAGCTATGGCAAAATGTTAAGAGACCTTTTTTGTAGAGAATTAAGTTTCCTACTTTTTATGTTCTATGATATTTTTCGATCAGAGGCGTAGTTCTCGAGATATATCAAGATATTTAAAAGTTCCGAAGCCGCACCAACATAATAGAGATACAGAAACACCGTGGCCCCTTTCTTTGAGATAACTCTGCACTAGTGCGAGCCGCTAATGCCACTTCCAGCTTAGCTGTGCAGAAGAAGAACAACAAGAAGAAGAAATATCTCGAAATATGTCCGTCAGGCGCCTTCCCTTGAGATAAATCTGCAAATATCTCGGAAACAAAGCGAGCTATGGCAAAATGTTAAGAGACCTTTTTTGTAGAGAATTAAGTTTCCTACTTTTTATGTTCTATGATATTTTTCGATCAGAGGCGTAGTTCTCGAGATATATCAAGATATTTAAAAGTTCCGAAGCCGCACCAACATAATAGAGATACAGAAACACCGTGGCCCCTTTCTTTGGGATAACTCTGCACTAGTGCGAGCCGCTAATGCCACTTCCAGCTTAGCTGTGCAGAAGAAGAACAACAAGAAGAAGAAATATCTCGAAATATGTCCGTCAGGCGCCTTCCCTTGAGATAAATCTGCAAATATCTCGGAAACAAAGCGAGCTATGGCAAAATGTTAAGAGACCTTTTTTGTAGAAAATTAAGTTTCCTACTTTTTATGTTCTGTGATATTTTTTGATCAGATGCGTAGTTCTCGAGATATATCAAGATATTTAAAAGTTCCGAAGCCGCACCAACATAATAGAGATACAGAAACACCGTGGCCCCTTTCTTTGAGATAACTCTGCACTAGCGCGAGCCGCAAATGCCACTTACAGCTTAGCTGTGCAGAAGAAGAACAACGAGAAGAAGAAATATCTCGAAATATGTCCGTCAGGCCCCTTCCCATGAGATAAATCTGCAAATATCTCGGAAACGAAGCGAGCTATGGCAAAATGGTAAGAGATCTTTTTTGTAGAGAATTAAGTTTCCTACTTTTTATGTTCTATGATATTTTTTGATCAGATGCGTAGTTCTCGAGATATATCAAGATATTTAAAAGTTCCGAAGCCGCACCAACATAATAGAGATACAGAAACACCGTGGCCCCTTTCTTTGAGATAACTCTGCACTAGCGCGAGCCGCAAATGCCACTTACAGCTTAGCTGTGCAGAAGAAGAACAACGAGAAGAAGAAATATCTCGAAATATGTCCGTCAGGCCCATGCCCTTGAGATATATCTGCAAATATCTCGGAAACGAAGCGAGCTATGGCAAAATGTTAAGAGACCTTTTTTGTAGAGAATTATGTTTCCTACTATTTATGCTCTATGATATTTTTTGATCAGAAGCGTAGTTTTCGAGATATATCGAGATATTTAAAGGTTCCGAAGCCGCACCAACATAATAGAGATACAGAAACACCGTGGCCCCTTTCTTCGAGATAACTCTGCACTAGTGCGAGCCGCAAATGCCACTTCCAGCTTAGCTGTGCAGAAGAAGAACAACAAGAAGAAATATCTCGAAATATGTTCGTCAGGCCCCTTCCCTTGAGATAAATCTGCAAATATCTCGGAAACGAAGCGAGCTATGGCAAAATGTTAAGAGACCTTTTTTGTAGAGAATTAAGTTTCCTACATTTTATGTTCTATGATATTTTTTGATCAGATGCGTAGTTCTCGGGATATATCAAGATATTTAAAAGTTCCGAAGCCGCACCAACATAATAGAGATACAGAAACACCGTGGCTCCTTTCTTTGAGATAACTCTGCACTATTGCGAGCTGGAAATGCCACTTCCAGTTTCGCTGTGCAGAAGAAGAACAACAAGAAGAAGAAATATCTCGAAATATGTCCGTTAGGCCCCTTCCCTTGAGATAAATCTGCAAATATCTCGGAAACGAAGCGAGCTATGGCAAAATGTTAAGAGACCCTTTTTGTAGAGAATTAAGTTTCCTACTTTTTATGTTCTATGATATTTTTTGATCAGATGCGTAGTTCTCGAGATATATCAAGATATTTAAAGGTTCCGAAGCCGCACCAACATAATAGAGATACAGAAACACCGTGGCCCCTTTCTTTGAGATAACTCTGCACTATTGCGAGCTGTAAATGCCACTTCCAGCTTAGCTGTGCAGAAGAAGAACAACAAGAAGAAGAAATATTTTGAAATATGTCCGTCAGGCCCCTTCCCTTGAGGTAAATCTGCAAATATCTCGGAAACGAAGCGAGCTATGGCAAAATGTTAAGAGACCTTTTTTGTACAGAATTATGTTTCCTACTTTTTATGTTCTATGATATTTTTTGATCAGACGCGTAGTTCTCGAGATATAGCAAGGTATTTAAAAGTTCCGAAGCCGCACCAACATAATAGAGATACAGAAACACCGTGGCCCCTTTCTTTGAGATAACTCTGCACTAGCGCGAGCCGCAAATGCCACTTACAGCTTAGCTGTGCAGAAGAAGAACAACGAGAAGAAGAAATATCTCGAAATATGTCCGTCAGGCCCCTGCCCTTGAGATATATCTGCAAATATCTCGGAAACGAAGCGAGCTATGGCAAAATGTTAAGAGACCTTTTTTGTAGAGAATTATGTTTCCTACTTTTTATGTCCTATGATATTTTTTGATCAGATGCGTAGTTCTCGAGATATATCAAGATATTTAAAAGTTCCGAAGCCGCCCCAACATAATAGAGATACAGAAACACCGTGGCCCCTTTCTTTGAGCTAACTCTGCACTAGTGCGAGCCGCAAATGCCACTTCCAGCTTAGCTGTGCAGAAGAAGAACAACAAGAAGAAGAAATATCTCGAAATATGTCCATCAAGCCCCTTCCCTTGAGATAAATCTGCAAATATCTCGGAAACGAAGCGAGCTATGGCAAAATGTTAAGAGACCTTTTTTGTAGAGAATTAAGTTTCCTACTTTTTATGTTCTGCGATATTTTTTGATCAGATGCGCAGTTCTCGAGATATATCAAGATATTTAAAAGTTCCGAAGCCGCACCAACATAATAGAGATACAGAAACACCGTGGCCCCTTTCTTTGAGATAACTCTGCACTATTGCGAGCTGCAAATGCCACTTCCAGCTTAGCTGTGCAGAAGAAGAACAACAAGAAGAAGAAATATCTCGAAATATGTCCGTCAGGCCCCTTCCCTTGAGATAAATCTGGAAATATCTCGGAAACGAAGAGAGCTATGGCAAAATGTTAAGAGACCTTTTTTGTAGAGAATTAAGTTTCCTACTTTTTACGTTCTATGACATTTTTTGATCAGATGCGTAGTTCTCGAGATATATCAAGATATTTAAAAGTTCCGAAGCCGCACCAACGTAATAGAGATACAGAAACACCGTGGCCCCTTTCTTTGAGATAACTCTGCACTATTGCGAGCTGTAAATGCCACTTCCAGCTTAGCTGTGCAGAAGAAGAACAACAAGAAGAAGAAATATCTCGAAATATGTCCGTCAGGCCCCTTCCGTTGAGATATATCTGCAAATATCTCGGAAACGAAGCGAGCTATGGCAAAATGTTAAGAGACCTTTTTTGTCGAGAATTATGTTTCCTACAATTTATGCTCTATGATATTTTTTGATCAGAAGCGTAGTTTTCGAGATATATCGAGATATTTAAAAGTTCCGAAGCCGCACCAACATAATAGAGATACAGAAACACCGTGGCCCCTTTCTTTGAGATGACTCTGCACTATTGCGAGCTGGAAATGCCACTTCCAGTTTAGCTGTGCAGAAGAAGAACAACAAGAAGAAGAAATATCTCGAAATATGTCCGACAGTCCCCTTCCCTTGAGATAAATCTGCAAATATCTCGGAAACGAAGCGAGCTATGGCGAAATGTTAAGAGACCTTTTTTGTAGAGAATTAAGTTTCCTACTTTTTATGTTCGATGATATTTTTTGATCAGATGCGTAGTTCTCGAGATATATCAAGATATTTAAAAGTTCCGAAGCCGCACCAACATAATAGAGATACAGAAACACCGTGGCCCCTCTCTTTGAGATAACTCTGCACTATTGCGAGCTGCAAATGCCACTTCCAGCTTAGCTGTGCAGAAGAAGAACAACAAGAAGAAGAAATATCTCGAAATATGTCCGTCAGGCCAGTTCCTCTGAGCTGAATCTGCAAATATCTCGGAAACGAAGAGAGCTATGGCAAAATGTTAAG
This sequence comes from Osmia lignaria lignaria, assembly GCF_051020975.1. Lineage (NCBI taxonomy): Eukaryota > Metazoa > Arthropoda > Insecta > Hymenoptera > Megachilidae > Osmia > Osmia lignaria. The sequence continues at coordinate 3,054,455 of NW_027478162.1, read as the reverse complement.
AGACCTTTTTTGTAGAGAATTAAGTTTCCTACTTTTTATGTTCGATGATATTTTTTGATCAGATGCGTAGTTCTCGAGATATATCAAGATATTTAAAAGTTCCGAAGCTGCACCAACATAATAGAGGTACAGAAACACCGTGGCCTCTTTCTTTGAGATAACTCTGCACTATTGCGAGCTGCAAATGCCACTTCGAGCTTAGCTGTGCAGAAGAAGAACAACAAGAAGAAGATATATCTCGAAATATGTCCGTCAGGCCCCTTCCCTTGAGATAAATCTGCAAATATCTCGGAAACGAAGAGAGCTATGGCAAAATGTTAAGAGACCTTTTTAGTAGAGAATTAAGTTTCCTACTTTTCATGTTCTATGATATTTTTTGATCAGATGCGTAGTTCTCGAGATATATCAAGATATTTAAAAGTTCCGAAGCCGCACCAACATAATAGAGATACACAAACACCGTGGCCCCTTTCTTTGAGATAACTCTGCACTAGTGCGAGCCGCAAATGCCACTTCCAGCTTAGCTGTGCAGAAGAAGAACAACAAGAAGAAGAAATATCTCGAAATATGTCCGTCAGGCCAGTTCCTTTGAGCTGAATCTGCAAATATCTCGGAAACGAAGAGAGCTATGGCAAAATGTTGAGAGACCTTTTTTGTAGAGAATTAAGTTTCCTACTTTTTATGTTCGATGATATTTTTTGATCAGATGCGTAGTTCTCGAGATATATCAAGATATTTAACAGTTCCGAAGCCGCACCAACATAATAGAGATACAGAAACACCGTGGCCCCTCTCTTTGAGATAACTCTGCACTATTGCGAGCTGCAAATGCCACTTCCAGCTTAGCTGTGCAGAAGAAGAACAACAAGAAGAAGAAATATCTCGAAATATGTCCGTCAGGCCCCTTCCCTTGAGATAAATCTGCAAATATCTCGGAAACGAAGAGAGCTATGGCAAAATGTTAAGAGACCTTTTTAGTAGAGAATTAAGTAGAGAATTAAGTTTCCTACTTTTTATGTTCTATGATATTTTTTGATCAGACGCGTAGTTCTCGAGATATATCAAGATATTTAAAAGTTCCGAAGCCGCACCAACATAATAGATACAGAAACACCGTGGCCCCTTTCTTTGAGATAACTCTGCACTATTGCGAGCTGCAAATGCCACTTCCAGCTTAGCTGTGCAGAGGAAGAACAACAAGAAGAAGAAATATCTCGAAATATGTCCGTCAGGCCCCTTCCCTTGAGATATATCTGCAAATATCTCGGAAACGAAGCGAGCTATGGCAAAATCTTAAGAGACCTTTTTTGTAGAGAATTATGTTTCCTACAATTTACGTTCTCTGATATTTTTTGATCAGAAGCGTAGTTTTCGAGATATATCGAGATATTTAAAAGTTCCGAAGCCGCACCAACATAATAGAGATACAGAAACACCGTGGCCCCTTTCTTTGAGATAACTCTGCACTATTGCGACCTGCAAATGCCACTTCCAGCTTAGCTGTGCAGAAGAAGAACAACAAGAAGAAGAAATATCTCGAAATATGTCCGTGAGGCCCCTTCCCTTGAGATAAATCTGCAAATATCTCGGAAACGAAGCGAGCTATGGCAAAATGTTAAGAGACCTTATTTGTAGAGAATTAAGTTTCCTACTTTTTATGTTCTATGATATTTTTTGATCAGATGCGTAGTTCTCGAGATATATCAAGATATTTAAAAGTTCCGAAACCGCACCAACATAATAGAGATACAGAAACACCGTGGCCCCTTTCTTTGAGATAACTCTGCACTATTGCGAGCTGTAAATGCCACTTCCAGCTTAGCTGTGCAGAAGAAGAACAACAAGAAGAAGAAATATCTCGAAATATGTCCGTCAGGCCCCTGCCCTTGAGATATATCTGCTAATATCTCGGAAACCAAGCGAGCTATGGCAAAATGTTAAGAGACCTTTTTTGTGGAGAACTTTGTTTCCTACAATTTATGTTCTACGATATTTTTTGATCAGAAGCGTAGTTTTCGAGATATATCGAGATATTTAAAAGTTCCGAAGCCGCACCAACATAATAGAGATACAGAAACACCGTGACCCCTTTCTTTGAGATAACTGTGCACTAGTGCGAGCCGCAAATGCCACTTCCAGCTTAGCTGTGCAGAAGAAGAACAACAAGAAGAAGAAACTTCTCGAAATATGTCCGTCAGGACCCTTCCCTTGAGATAAATCTGCAAATATCTCGGAAACGAAGCGAGCTATGGCAAAATGTTAAGAGAGCTTTTTTGTAGAGAATTATGTTTCCTACTTTTTATGTTCTATGATATTTTTTGATCAGACGCGTAGTTCTCGAGATATATCAAGATATTTAAAAGTTCCGAAGCCGCACCAACATAATAGATACAGAAACACCGTGGCCCCTTTCTTTGAGATAACTCTGCACTATTGCGAGCTGCAAATGCCACTTCCAGCTTAGCTGTGCAGAGGAAGAACAACAAGAAGAAGAAATATCTCGAAATATGTCCGTCAGGCCCCTTCCCTTGAGATATATCTGCAAATATCTCGGAAACGAAGCGAGCTATGGCAAAATCTTAAGAGACCTTTTTTGTAGAGAATTATGTTTCCTACAATTTACGTTCTCTGATATTTTTTGATCAGAAGCGTAGTTTTCGAGATATATCGAGATATTTAAAAGTTCCGAAGCCGCACCAACATAATAGAGATACAGAAATACCGTGGCCCCTTTCTTTGAGATAACTCTGCACTATTGCGACCTGCAAATGCCACTTCCAGCTTAGCTGTGCAGAAGAAGAACAACAAGAAGAAGAAATATCTCGAAATATGTCCGTGAGGCCCCTTCCCTTGAGATAAATCTGCAAATATCTCGGAAACGAAGCGAGCTATGGCAAAATGTTAAGAGACCTTATTTGTAGAGAACTTTGTTTCCTACAATTTATGTTCTATGCTATTTTTTGATCAGAAGCGTAGTTTTCGAGATATATCGAGATATTTAAAAGTTACGAAGCCGCACCAACATAATAGAGATACAGAAACACCGTGGCCCCTTTCTTTGAGATAACTCTGCAATAGTGCGAGCCGCAAATGCCACTTCCAGCTTAGCTGTGTAGAAGAAGAACAACAAGAAGAAGAAATATCTCGAAATATGTCCGTCAGGCCACTTCCCTTGAGATAAATCTGCAAATATCTCGGAAACGAAGCGAGCTATGGCAAAATGTTAAGAGACCTTTTTTGTAGAGAATTAAGTTTCCTACTTTTTATGTTCGATGATATTTTTTGATCAGAAGCGTAGTTGTCGAGATATATCGAGATATTTAAAAGTTCCGAAGCCGCACCAACATAATAGAGATACAGAAACACGGTGGCCCCTTTCTTTGAGATAACTCTGCACTAGTGCGAGACGCAAATGCCACTTCCAGCTTAGCTGTGCAGAAGAAGACCAACAAGAAGAAGAAATATCTCGAAATATGTCCGTCAGGCCCCTTCCCTTGAGATAAATATGCAAATATCTCGGAAACGAAGAGAGCTATGGCAAAATGTTAAGAGACGTTTTTTGTAGAGAATTAAGTTTCCTACTTTTTATGTTCTATGACATTTTTTGATCAGATGCGTAGTTCTCGAGATATATCAAGATATTTAAAAGTTCCGAAGCCGTACCAACATAATAGAGATACAGAAACACCGTGGCCCCTTTCTTTAAGATAACTCTGCACTATTGCGAGCTGCAAATGCCACTTCCAGCTGAGCTGTGCAGAGGAAGAACAACAAGAAGAAGAAATATCTCGAAATATGTCCGTCAGGCCAGTTCCTTTGAGCTGAATCTGCAAATATCTCGGAAACGAAGCGAGCTATGGCAAAATGTTAAGAGACCTTTTTTGTAGAGAATTAAGTTTCCTACTTTTTATGTTCGATGATATTTTTTGATCAGATGCGTAGTTCTCGAGATATATCAAGATATTTAAAAGTTCCGAAGCTGCACCAACATAATAGAGGTACAGAAACACCGTGGCCTCTTTCTTTGAGATAACTCTGCACTATTGCGAGCTGCAAATGCCACTTCCAGCTTAGCTGTGCAGAAGAAGAACAACAAGAAGAAGAAATATCTCGAAACATGTCCGTCAGGCCACTTCCCTTGAGATGAATCTGCAAATATCTCGGAAACGAAGCGAGCTATGGCAAAATGTTAAGAGACCTTTTTTGTAGAGAATTAAGTTTCCTACTTTTCATGTTCTATGATATTTTTTGATCAGATGCGTAGTTCTCGAGATATATCAAGATATTTAAAAGTTCCGAAGCCGCACCAACATAATACAGATACAGAAACACCGTGGCCCCTTTCTTTGAGATAACTCTGCACTAGTGCGAGCCGCAAATGCCACTTCCAGCTTAGCTGTGCAGAAGAAGAACAACAAGAAGAAGAAATATCTCGAAATATGTCCGTCAGGCCCCTTCCCTTGAGATAAATCTGCAAATACCTCGGAAACGAAGCGAGCTATGGCAAAATGTTTAGAGACCTTTCTTGTAGAGAATTAAGTTTCCTACTTTTTATGTAGTATGATATTTTTTGATCAGATGCGTAGTTCTCGAGATATATCGAGATATTTAAAAGTTCCGAAGCCGCACCAACATAATAGAGATACAGAAACACCGTGGCCCCTTTCTTTGAGATAACTCTGCACTATTGCGAGCTGCAAATGCCACTTCGAGCTTAGCTGTGCAGAAGAAGAACAACAAGAAGAAGAAATATCTCGAAATATGTCCGTCAGGCCCCTTCCCTTGAGATAAATCTGCAAATATCTCGGAAACGAAGAGAGCTATGGCAAAATGTTAAGAGACCTTTTTTGTAGAGAATTAAGTTTCCTACTTTTTATGTTCTATGATATTTTTTGATCAGATGCGTAGTTCTCGAGATATATCAAGATATTTAAAAGTTCCGAAGCCGCACCAACATAATAGAGATACAGAAACACCGTGGCCCCTTTCTTTGAGATAACTCTGCACTAGTGCGAGCCGCAAATGCCACTTCCAGCTTAGCTGTGCAGAAGAAGAACAACAAGAAGAAGAAATATCTCGAAATATGTCCGTCAGGCCCCTTCCCTTGAGATAAATCTGCAAATATCTCGGAAACGAAGAGAGCTATGGCAAAATGTTAAGAGACCTTTTTTGTAGAGAATTAAGTTTCCTACTTTTTATGTTCTATGATATTTTTTGATCAGATGCGTAGTTCTCGAGATATATCAAGATATTTAAAAGTTCCGAAGCCGCACCAACATAATAGAGATACAGAAACACCGTGGCCCCTTTCTTTGAGATAACTCTGCACTAGTGCGAGCCGCAAATGCCACTTCCAGCTTAGCTGTGCAGAAGAAGAACAACAAGAAGAAGAAATATCTCGAAATATGTCCGTCAGGCCCCTTCCCTTGAGATAAATCTGCAAATATCTCGGAAACGAAGCGAGCTATGGCAAAATGTTAAGAGACGTTTTTTGTAGAGAATTATGTTTCCTACAATTTATGTTCTATGATATTTTTCGATCAGAAGCGTAGTTTTCGAGATATATCGAGATATTTAAAAGTTCCGAAGCCGCACCAACATAATAGAGATACCGAAACACCGTGGCCCCTTTCTTTGAGATAACTCTGCACTAGTGCGAGCCGCAAATGCCACTTCCAGCTTAGCTGTGCAGAAGAAGAACAACAAGAAGAAGAAATATCTCGAAATATGTCCGACAGGCCCCTTCCCTTGAGATAAATCTGCAAATATCTCGGAAACGAAGCGAGCTATGGCAAAATGTTAAGAGACCTTTTTTGTAGAGAATTAAGTTTCCTACTTTTTATGTTCTATGATATTTTTTGATCAGATGCGTAGTTCTCGAGATATATCAAGATATTTAAAAGTTCCGAAGCCGCACCAACATAATAGAGATACAGAAACACCGTGGCCCCTTTCTTTGAGATAACTCTGCAATAGTGCGGGCCGCAAATGCCACTTCCAGCTTAGCTGTGCAGAAGAAGAACAACAAGAAGAAGAAATATCTCGAAATATGTCCGTCAGGCCCCTTCCCTTGAGATAAATCTGCAAATATCTCGGAAACGAAGCGAGCTATGGCAAAATGTTAAGAGACCTTTTTTGTAGAGAATTAAGTTTCCTACTTTTTATGTTCTATGATATTTTTTGATCAGATGCGTAGTTCTCGAGATATATCAAGATATTTAAAAGTTCCAAAGCCGCACCAACATAATAGAGATACAGAAACACCGTGGCCCCTTTCTTTGAGATAACTCTGCACTAGTGCGAGCCGCAAATGCCACTTCCAGCTTAGCTGTGCAGAAGAAGAACAACAAGAAGAAGAAATATCTCGAAATATGTCCGTCAGGCCCCTTCCCTTGAGATAAATCTGCAAATACCTCGGAAACGAAGCGAGCTATGGCAAAATGTTTAGAGACCTTTCTTGTAGAGAATTAAGTTTCCTACTTTTTATGTAGTATGATATTTTTTGATCAGATGCGTAGTTCTCGAGATATATCGAGATATTTAAAAGTTCCGAAGCCGCACCAACATAATAGAGATACAGAAACACCGTGGCCCCTTTCTTTGAGATAACTCTGCACTATTGCGAGCTGCAAATGCCACTTCGAGCTTAGCTGTGCAGAAGAAGAACAACAAGAAGAAGAAATATCTCGAAATATGTCCGTCAGGCCCCTTCCCTTGAGATAAATCTGCAAATATCTCGGAAACGAAGAGAGCTATGGCAAAATGTTAAGAGACCTTTTTTGTAGAGAATTAAGTTTCCTACTTTTTATGTTCTATGATATTTTTTGATCAGATGCGTAGTTCTCGAGATATATCAAGATATTTAAAAGTTCCGAAGCCGCACCAACATAATAGAGATACAGAAACACCGTGGCCCCTTTCTTTGAGATAACTCTGCACTAGTGCGAGCCGCAAATGCCACTTCCAGCTTAGCTGTGCAGAAGAAGAACAACAAGAAGAAGAAATATCTCGAAATATGTCCGTCAGGCCCCTTCCCTTGAGATAAATCTGCAAATATCTCGGAAACGAAGAGAGCTATGGCAAAATGTTAAGAGACCTTTTTTGTAGAGAATTAAGTTTCCTACTTTTTATGTTCTATGATATTTTTTGATCAGATGCGTAGTTCTCGAGATATATCAAGATATTTAAAAGTTCCGAAGCCGCACCAACATAATAGAGATACAGAAACACCGTGGCCCCTTTCTTTGAGATAACTCTGCACTAGTGCGAGCCGCAAATGCCACTTCCAGCTTAGCTGTGCAGAAGAAGAACAACAAGAAGAAGAAATATCTCGAAATATGTCCGTCAGGCCCCTTCCCTTGAGATAAATCTGCAAATATCTCGGAAACGAAGCGAGCTATGGCAAAATGTTAAGAGACGTTTTTTGTAGAGAATTATGTTTCCTACAATTTATGTTCTATGATATTTTTCGATCAGAAGCGTAGTTTTCGAGATATATCGAGATATTTAAAAGTTCCGAAGCCGCACCAACATAATAGAGATACCGAAACACCGTGGCCCCTTTCTTTGAGATAACTCTGCACTAGTGCGAGCCGCAAATGCCACTTCCAGCTTAGCTGTGCAGAAGAAGAACAACAAGAAGAAGAAATATCTCGAAATATGTCCGACAGGCCCCTTCCCTTGAGATAAATCTGCAAATATCTCGGAAACGAAGCGAGCTATGGCAAAATGTTAAGAGACCTTTTTTGTAGAGAATTAAGTTTCCTACTTTTTATGTTCTATGATATTTTTTGATCAGATGCGTAGTTCTCGAGATATATCAAGATATTTAAAAGTTCCGAAGCCGCACCAACATAATAGAGATACAGAAACACCGTGGCCCCTTTCTTTGAGATAACTCTGCAATAGTGCGGGCCGCAAATGCCACTTCCAGCTTAGCTGTGCAGAAGAAGAACAACAAGAAGAAGAAATATCTCGAAATATGTCCGTCAGGCCCCTTCCCTTGAGATAAATCTGCAAATATCTCGGAAACGAAGCGAGCTATGGCAAAATGTTAAGAGACCTTTTTTGTAGAGAATTAAGTTTCCTACTTTTTATGTTCTATGATATTTTTTGATCAGATGCGTAGTTCTCGAGATATATCAAGATATTTAAAAGTTCCGAAGCCGCACCAACATAATAGAGATACAGAAACACCGTGGCTCCTTTCTTTGAGATAACTCTGCACTATTGCGAGCTGGAAATGCCACTTCCAGTTTAGCTGTGCAGAAGAAGAACAACAAGAAGAAGAAATATCTCGAAATATGTCCGTTAGGCCCCTTCCCTTGAGATAAATCTGCAAATATCTCGGAAACGAAGCGAGCTATGGCAAAATGTTAAGAGACCTTTTTTGTAGAGAATTAAGTTTCCTACTTTTTATGTTCTATGATATTTTTTGATCAGATGCGTAGTTCTCGAGATATATCAAGATATTTAAAAGTTCCGAAGCCGCACCAACATAATAGAGATACAGAAACACCGTGGCCCCTTTCTTTGAGATAACTCTGCACTATTGCGAGCTGCAAATGCCACTTCCAGCTTAGCTGTGCAGAGGAAGAACAACAAGAAAAAGAAGTATCTCGAAATATGTCCGTCAGGCCCGTTCCTTTGAGCTGAATCTGCAAATATCTCGGAAACCAAGCGAGCTATGGCAAAATGTTAAGAGACCTTTTTTGTAGAGAATTATGTTTCCTACAATTTATGCTCTATGATATTTTTTGATCAGAAGCGTAGTTTTCGAGATATATCTAGATATTTAAAAGTTACGAAGCCGCACCAACATAATAGAGATACAGAAACACCGCGGCTCCTTTCTTTGTGATAACTCTGCACTATTGCGAGCTGTAAATGCCACTTCCAGCTTAGCTGTGCAGAAGAAGAACAACAAGAAGAAGAAATATCTCGAAATATGTCCGTCAGGCCCCTGCCCTTGAGATATATCTGCAAATATCTCGGAAACCAAGCGAGCTATGGCAAAATGTTGAGAGACCTTTTTTGTAGGGAATTATGTTTCCTACAATTTATGTTCTATGATATTTTTTGATCAGAAGCGTAGTTTTCGAGATATATCTAGATATTTAAAAGTTACGAAGCCGCACCAACATAATAGAGATACAGAAACACCGTGGCCCCTTTCTTTGAGATAACTCTGCACTAGTGCGAGCCGCAAATGCCACTTCCAGCTTAGCTGTGCAGAAGAAGAACAACAAGAAGAAGAAATATCTCGAAATATGTCCGTCAGGCCCCTTCCCTTGAGATAAATCTGCAAATACCTCGGAAACGAAGCGAGCTATGGCAAAATGTTTAGAGACCTTTCTTGTAGAGAATTAAGTTTCCTACTTTTTATGTAGTATGATATTTTTTGATCAGATGCGTAGTTCTCGAGATATATCGAGATATTTAAAAGTTCCGAAGCCGCACCAACATAATAGAGATACAGAAACACCGTGGCCCCTTTCTTTGAGATAACTCTGCACTATTGCGAGCTGCAAATGCCACTTCGAGCTTAGCTGTGCAGAAGAAGAACAACAAGAAGAAGAAATATCTCGAAATATGTCCGTCAGGCCCCTTCCCTTGAGATAAATCTGCAAATATCTCGGAAACGAAGAGAGCTATGGCAAAATGTTAAGAGACCTTTTTTGTAGAGAATTAAGTTTCCTACTTTTTATGTTCTATGATATTTTTTGATCAGATGCGTAGTTCTCGAGATATATCAAGATATTTAAAAGTTCCGAAGCCGCACCAACATAATAGAGATACAGAAACACCGTGGCCCCTTTCTTTGAGATAACTCTGCACTAGTGCGAGCCGCAAATGCCACTTCCAGCTTAGCTGTGCAGAAGAAGAACAACAAGAAGAAGAAATATCTCGAAATATGTCCGTCAGGCCCCTTCCCTTGAGATAAATCTGCAAATATCTCGGAAACGAAGAGAGCTATGGCAAAATGTTAAGAGACCTTTTTTGTAGAGAATTAAGTTTCCTACTTTTTATGTTCTATGATATTTTTTGATCAGATGCGTAGTTCTCGAGATATATCAAGATATTTAAAAGTTCCGAAGCCGCACCAACATAATAGAGATACAGAAACACCGTGGCCCCTTTCTTTGAGATAACTCTGCACTAGTGCGAGCCGCAAATGCCACTTCCAGCTTAGCTGTGCAGAAGAAGAACAACAAGAAGAAGAAATATCTCGAAATATGTCCGTCAGGCCCCTTCCCTTGAGATAAATCTGCAAATATCTCGGAAACGAAGCGAGCTATGGCAAAATGTTAAGAGACGTTTTTTGTAGAGAATTATGTTTCCTACAATTTATGTTCTATGATATTTTTCGATCAGAAGCGTAGTTTTCGAGATATATCGAGATATTTAAAAGTTCCGAAGCCGCACCAACATAATAGAGATACCGAAACACCGTGGCCCCTTTCTTTGAGATAACTCTGCACTAGTGCGAGCCGCAAATGCCACTTCCAGCTTAGCTGTGCAGAAGAAGAACAACAAGAAGAAGAAATATCTCGAAATATGTCCGACAGGCCCCTTCCCTTGAGATAAATCTGCAAATATCTCGGAAACGAAGCGAGCTATGGCAAAATGTTAAGAGACCTTTTTTGTAGAGAATTAAGTTTCCTACTTTTTATGTTCTATGATATTTTTTGATCAGATGCGTAGTTCTCGAGATATATCAAGATATTTAAAAGTTCCGAAGCCGCACCAACATAATAGAGATACAGAAACACCGTGGCCCCTTTCTTTGAAATAACTCTGCAATAGTGCGGGCCGCAAATGCCACTTCCAGCTTAGCTGTGCAGAAGAAGAACAACAAGAAGAAGAAATATCTCGAAATATGTCCGTCAGGCCCCTTCCCTTGAGATAAATCTGCAAATATCTCGGAAACGAAGCGAGCTATGGCAAAATGTTAAGAGACCTTTTTTGTAGAGAATTAAGTTTCCTACTTTTTATGTTCTATGATATTTTTTGATCAGATGCGTAGTTCTCGAGATATATCAAGATATTTAAAAGTTCCGAAGCCGCACCAACATAATAGAGATACAGAAACACCGTGGCCCCTTTCTTTGAGATAACTCTGCACTAGTGCGAGCCGCAAATGCCACTTCCAGCTTAGCTGTGCAGAAGAAGAACAACAAGAAGAAGAAATATCTCGAAATATGTCCGTCAGGCCCCTTCCCTTGAGATAAATCTGCAAATATCTCGGAAACGAAGCGAGCTATGGCAAAATGTTAAGAGACCTTTTTTGTAGAGAATTAAGTTTCCTACTTTTTATGTTCTATGATATTTTTTGATCAGATGCGTAGTTCTCGAGATATATCAAGATATTTAAAAGTTCCGAAGCCGCACCAACATAATAGAGATACAGAAACACCGTGGCTCCTTTCTTTGAGATAACTCTGCACTATTGCGAGCTGGAAATGCCACTTCCAGTTTAGCTGTGCAGAAGAAGAACAACAAGAAGAAGAAATATCTCGAAATATGTCCGTTAGGCCCCTTCCCTTGAGATAAATCTGCAAATATCTCGGAAACGAAGCGAGCTATGGCAAAATGTTAAGAGACCTTTTTTGTAGAGAATTAAGTTTCCTACTTTTTATGTTCTATGATATTTTTTGATCAGATGCGTAGTTCTCGAGATATATCAAGATATTTAAAAGTTCCGAAGCCGCACCAACATAATAGAGATACAGAAACACCGTGGCCCCTTTCTTTGAGATAACTCTGCACTATTGCGAGCTGCAAATGCCACTTCCAGCTTAGCTGTGCAGAGGAAGAACAACAAGAAAAAGAAGTATCTCGAAATATGTCCGTCAGGCCCGTTCCTTTGAGCTGAATCTGCAAATATCTCGGAAACCAAGCGAGCTATGGCAAAATGTTAAGAGACCTTTTTTGTAGAGAATTATGTTTCCTACAATTTATGCTCTATGATATTTTTTGATCAGAAGCGTAGTTTTCGAGATATATCTAGATATTTAAAAGTTACGAAGCCGCACCAACATAATAGAGATACAGAAACACCGCGGCTCCTTTCTTTGTGATAACTCTGCACTATTGCGAGCTGTAAATGCCACTTCCAGCTTAGCTGTGCAGAAGAAGAACAACAAGAAGAAGAAATATCTCGAAATATGTCCGTCAGGCCCCTGCCCTTGAGATATATCTGCAAATATCTCGGAAACCAAGCGAGCTATGGCAAAATGTTGAGAGACCTTTTTTGTAGGGAATTATGTTTCCTACAATTTATGTTCTATGATATTTTTTGATCAGAAGCGTAGTTTTCGAGATATATCTAGATATTTAAAAGTTACGAAGCCGCACCAACATAATAGAGATACAGAAACACCGTGGCCCCTTTCTTTGAGATAACTCTGCAATAGTGCGAGCCGCAAATGCCACTTCCAGCTTAGCTGTGCAGAAGAAGAACAACAAGAAGAAGAAATATCTCGAAATATGTCCGTCAGGCCCCTTCCCTTGAGATAAATCTGCAAATATCTCGGAAACGAAGCGAGCTATGGCAAAATGTTAAGAGACCTTTTTTGTAGAGAATTAAGTTTCCTACTTTTTATGTTCTATGATATTTTTTGATCAGATGCGTAGTTCTCGAGATATATCAAGATATTTAAAAGTTCCGAAGCCGCACCAACATAATACAGATACAGAAACACCGTAGCCCCTTTCTTTGAGATAACTCTGCACTAGTGCGAGCCGCAAATGCCACTTCCAGCTTAGCTGTGCAGAAGAAGAACAACAAGAAGAAGAAATATCTCGAAATATGTCCGTCAGGCCCCTTCCCTTGAGATAAATCTGCAAATATCTCGGAAACGAAGCGAGCTATGGCAAAATGTTAAGAGACCTTTTTTGTAGAGAATTAAGTTTCCTACTTTTTATGTTCTATGATATTTTTTGATCAGATGCGTAGTTCTCGAGATATATCAAGATATTTAAAAGTTCCGAAGCCGCACCAACATAATAGAGATACAGAAACACCGTGGCCCCTTTCTTTGAGATAACTCTGCACTAGTGCGAGCCGCAAATGCCACTTCCAGCTTAGCTGTGCAGAAGAAGAACAACAAGAAGAAGAAATATCTCGAAATATGTCCGTCAGGCCCCTTCCCTTGAGATAAATCTGCAAATATCTCGGAAACGAAGCGAGCTATGGCAAAATGTTAAGAGACCTTTTTTGTAGAGAATTAAGTTTCCTACTTTTTATGTTCTATGATATTTTTTGATCAGATGCGTAGTTCTCGAGATATATCAAGATATTTAAAAGTTCCGAAGCCGCACCAACATAATAGAGATACAGAAACACCGTGGCTCCTTTCTTTGAGATAACTCTGCACTATTGCGAGCTGGAAATCCCACTTCCAGTTTAGCTGTGCAGAAGAAGAACAACAAGAAGAAGAAATATCACGAAATATGTCCGTTAGGCCCCTTCCCTTGAGATAAATCTGCAAATATCTCGGAAACGAAGCGAGCTATGGCAAAATGTTAAGAGACCTTTTTTGTAGAGAATTAAGTTTCCTACTTTTTATGTTCTATGATATTTTTTGATCAGATGCGTAGTTCTCGAGATATATCAAGATATTTAAAAGTTCCGAAGCCGCACCAACATAATAGAGATACAGAAACACCGTGGCCCCTTTCTTTGAGATAACTCTGCACTATTGCGAGCTGTAAATACCACTTCCAGCTTAGCTGTGCAGAAGAAGAACAACAAGAAGAAGAAATATCTCGAAATATGTCCGTCAGGCCCCTGCCCTTGAGATATATCTGCAAATATCTCGGAAACGAAGCGAGCTATGGCAAAATGTTAAGAGACGTTTTTTGTAGAGAATTATGTTTCCTACAATTTATGTTCTATGATATTTTTTGATCAGAAGCGTAGTTTTCGAGATATATCGAGATACTTAAAAGTTCCGAAGCCGCACCAACATATTAGAGATACAGAAACACCGTGGCCCCTTTCTTTGAGATAACTGTGCACTAGTGCGAGCCGCAAATGCCACTTCCAGCTTAGCTGTGCAGAAGAAGAACAACAAGAAGAAGAAACTTCTCGAAATATGTCCGTTAGGCCCCTTCCCTTGAGATAAATCTGCAAATATCTCGGAAACGAAGCGAGCTATGGCAAAATGTTAAGAGACCTTTTTTGTAGAGAATTAAGTTTCCTACTTTTTATGTTCTATGATATTTTTTGATCAGATGCGTAGTTCTCGAGATATATCAAGATATTTAAAAGTTCCGAAGCCGCACCAACATAATAGAGATACAGAAACACCGTGGCCCCTTTCTTTGAGATAACTCTGCACTATTGCGAGCTGTAAATGCCACTTCCAGCTTAGCTGTGCAGAAGAAGAACAACAAGAAGAAGAAATATCTCGAAATATGTCCGTCAGGCCCCTGCCCTTGAGATATATCTGCAAATATCTCGGAAACGAAGCGAGCTATGGCAAAATGTTGAGAGACCTTTTTTGTAGAGAATTATGTGTCCTACAATTTATGTTCTATGATATTTTTTGATCAGGAGCGTAGTTTTCGAGATATATCGAGATATTTAAAAGTTCCGAAGCCGCACCAACATAATAGAGATACAGAAACACCGTGGCCCCTTTCTTTGAGATAACTCTGCAATAGTGCGAGCCGCAAATGCCACTTCCAGCTTAGCTGTGCAGAAGAAGAACAACAAGAAGAAGAAATATCTCGAAATATGTCCGTCAGGCCCCTTCCCTTGAGATAAATCTGCAAATATCTCGGAAACGAAGCGAGCTATGGCAAAATGTTAAGAGACCTTTTTTGTAGAGAATTAAGTTTCCTACTTTTTATGTTCTATGATATTTTTTGATCAGATGCGTAGTTCTCGAGATATATCAAGATATTTAAAAGTTCCGAAGCCGCACCAACATAATAGAGATACAGAAACACCGTGGCCCCTTTCTTTGAGATAACTCTGCAATAGTGCGAGCCGCAAATGCCACTTCCAGCTTAGCTGTGCAGAAGAAGAACAACAAGAAGAAGAAATATCTCGAAATATGTCCGTCAGGCCCCTTCCCTTGAGATAAATCTGCAAATATCTCGGAAACGAAGCGAGCTATGGCAAAATGTTAAGAGACCTTTTTTGTAGAGAATTAAGTTTCCTACTTTTTATGTTGTATGATATTTTTTGATGAGATGCGTAGTTCTCGAGATATATCAAGATATTTAAAAGTTCCGAAGCCGCACCAACATAATAGAGATACAGAAACACCGTGGCCCCTTTCTTTGAGATAACTCTGCACTAGTGCGAGCCGCAAATGCCACTTCCAGCTTAGCTGTGCAGAAGAAGAACAACAAGAAGAAGAAATATCTCGAAATATGTCCGTCAGGCCCCTTCCCTTGAGATAAATCTGCAAATATCTCGGAAACGAAGCGAGCTATGGCAAAATGTTAAGAGACCTTTTTTGTAGAGAATTAAGTTTCCTACTTTTTATGTTCTATGATATTTTTTGATCAGACGCGTAGTTCTCGAGATATATCAAGATATTTAAAAGTTCCGAAGCCGCACCAACATAATAGAGATACAGAAACACCGTGGCTCCTTTCTTTGAGATAACTCTGCACTATTGCGAGCTGGAAATCCCACTTCCAGTTTAGCTGTGCAGAAGAAGAACAACAAGAAGAAGAAATATCACGAAATATGTCCGTTAGGCCCCTTCCCTTGAGATAAATCTGCAAATATCTCGGAAACGAAGCGAGCTATGGCAAAATGTTAAGAGACCTTTTTTGTAGAGAATTAAGTTTCCTACTTTTTATGTTCTATGATATTTTTTGATCAGAAGCGTAGTTTTCGAGATATATCGAGATACTTAAAAGTTCCGAAGCCGCACCAACATATTAGAGATACAGAAACACCGTGGCCCCTTTCTTTGAGATAACTGTGCACTAGTGCGAGCCGCAAATGCCACTTCCAGCTTAGCTGTGCAGAAGAAGAACAACAAGAAGAAGAAATATCTCGAAATATGTCCGTTAGGCCCCTTCCCTTGAGATAAATCTGCAAATATCTCGGAAACGAAGCGAGCTACGGCAAAATGTTAAGAGACCTTTTTTGTAGAGAATTAAGTTTCCTACTTTTTATGTTCTATGATATTTTTTGATCAGATGCGTAGTTCTCGAGATATATCAAGATATTTAAGAGTTCCGAAGCCGCACCAACATATTAGAGATACAGAAACACCGTGGCCCCTTTCTTTGAGATAACTGTGCACTAGTGCGAGCCGCAAATGCCACTTCCAGCTTAGCTGTGCAGAAGAAGAACAACAAGAAGAAGAAACTTCTCGAAATATGTCCGTTAGGCCCCTTCCCTTGAGATAAATCTGCAAATATCTCGGAAACGAAGCGAGTTATGGCAAAATGTTAAGAGACCTTTTTTGTAGAGAATTAAGTTTCCTACTTTTTATGTTCTATGATATTTTTTGATCAGATGCGTAGTTCTCGAGATATATCAAGATATTTAAAAGTTCCGAAGCCGCACCAACATAATAGAGATACAGAAACACCGTGGCCCCTTTCTTTGAGATAACTCTGCACTATTGCGAGCTGTAAATACCACTTCCAGCTTAGCTGTGCAGAAGAAGAACAACAAGAAGAAGAAATATCTCGAAATATGTCCGTCAGGCCCCTTCCCTTGAGATAAATCTGCAAATATCTCGGAAACGAAGCGAGCTATGGCAAAATGTTAAGAGACCTTTTTTGTAGAGAATTAAGTTTCCTACTTTTTATGTTCTATGATATTTTTTGATCAGACGCGTAGTTCTCGAGATATATCAAGATATTTAAAAGTTCCGAAGCCGCACCAACATAATAGAGATACAGAAACACCGTGGCTCCTTTCTTTGAGATAACTCTGCACTATTGCGAGCTGGAAATCCCACTTCCAGTTTAGCTGTGCAGAAGAAGAACAACAAGAAGAAGAAATATCACGAAATATGTCCGACAGGCCCCTTCCCTTGAGATAAATCTGCAAATATCTCGGAAACGAAGCGAGCTATGGCAAAATGTTAAGAGACCTTTTTTGTAGAGAATTAAGTTTCCTACTTTTTATGTTCTATGATATTTTTTGATCAGACGCGTAGTTCTCGAGATATATCAAGATATTTAAAAGTTCCGAAGCCGCACCAACATAATAGAGATACAGAAACACCGTGGCTCCTTTCTTTGAGATAACTCTGCACTATTGCGAGCTGGAAATCCCACTTCCAGTTTAGCTGTGCAGAAGAAGAACAACAAGAAGAAGAAATATCACGAAATATGTCCGTTAGGCCCCTTCCCTTGAGATAAATCTGCAAATATCTCGGAAACGAAGCGAGCTATGGCAAAATGTTAAGAGACCTTTTTTGTAGAGAATTAAGTTTCCTACTTTTTATGTTCTATGATATTTTTTGATCAGATGCGTAGTTCTCGAGATATATCAAGATATTTAAAAGTTCCGAAGCCGCACCAACATAATAGAGATACAGAAACACCGTGGCCCCTTTCTTTGAGATAACTCTGCACTATTGCGAGCTGTAAATACCACTTCCAGCTTAGCTGTGCAGAAGAAGAACAACAAGAAGAAGAAATATCTCGAAATATGTCCGTCAGGCCCCTGCCCTTGAGATATATCTGCAAATATCTCGGAAACGAAGCGAGCTATGGCAAAATGTTAGGAGACGTTTTTTGTAGAGAATTATGTTTCCTACAATTTATGTTCTATGATATTTTTTGATCAGAAGCGTAGTTTTCGAGATATATCGAGATACTTAAAAGTTCCGAAGCCGCACCAACATATTAGAGATACAGAAACACCGTGGCCCCTTTCTTTGAGATAACTCTGCAATAGTGCGAGCCGCAAATGCCACTTCCAGCTTAGCTGTGCAGAAGAAGAACAACAAGAAGAAGAAATATCTCGAAATATGTCCGTCAGGCCCCTTCCCTTGAGATAAATCTGCAAATATCTCGGAAACGAAGCGAGCTATGGCAAAATGTTAAGAGACCTTTTTTGTAGAGAATTAAGTTTCCTACTTTTTATGTTCTATGATATTTTTTGATCAGATGCGTAGTTCTCGAGATATATCAAGATATTTAAAAGTTCCGAAGCCGCACCAACATAATAGAGATACAGAAACACCGTGGCCCCTTTCTTTGAGATAACTCTGCAATAGTGCGAGCCGCAAATGCCACTTCCAGCTTAGCTGTGCAGAAGAAGAACAACAAGAAGAAGAAATATCTCGAAATATGTCCGTCAGGCCCCTTCCCTTGAGATAAATCTGCAAATATCTCGGAAACGAAGCGAGCTATGGCAAAATGTTAAGAGACCTTTTTTGTAGAGAATTAAGTTTCCTACTTTTTATGTTCTATGATATTTTTTGATCAGATGCGTAGTTCTCGAGATATATCAAGATATTTAAAAGTTCCGAAGCCGCACCAACATAATAGAGATACAGAAACACCGTGGCCCCTTTCTTTGAGATAACTCTGCACTAGTGCGAGCCGCAAATGCCACTGCCAGCTTAGCTGTGCAGAAGAAGAACAACAAGAAGAAGAAATATCTCGAAATATGTCCGTCAGGCCCCTTCCCTTGAGATAAATCTGCAAATATCTCGGAAACGAAGCGAGCTATGGCAAAATGTTAAGATACCTTTTTTGTAGAGAATTAAGTTTCCTACTTTTTATGTTCTATGATATTTTTTGATCAGATGCGTAGTTCTCGAGATATATCAAGATATTTAAAAGTTCCGAAGCCGCACCAAAATAATAGAGATACAGGAACACCGTGGCTCCTTTCTTTGAGATAACTCTGCACTATTGCGAGCTGGAAATGCCACTTCCAGTTTAGCTGTGCAGAAGAAGAACAACAAGAAGAAGAAATATCTCGAAATATGTCCGTTAGGCCCCTTCCCTTGAGATAAATCTGCAAATATCTCGGAAACGAAGCGAGCTATGGCAAAATGTTAAGAGACCTTTTTTGTAGAGAATTAAGTTTCCTACTTTTTATGTTCTATGATATTTTTTGATCAGATGCGTAGTTCTCGAGATATATCAAGATATTTAAAAGTTCCGAAGCCGCACCAACATAATAGAGATACAGAAACACCGTGGCCCCTTTCTTTGAGATAACTCTGCACTATTGCGAGCTGCAAATGCCACTTCCAGCTTAGCTGTGCAGAGGAAGAACAACAAGAAAAAGAAGTATCTCGAAATATGTCCGTCAGGCCCGTTCCTTCGAGCTGAATCTGCAAATTTCTCGGAAACGAAGCGAGCTATGGCAAAATGTTAAGAGACGTTTTTTGTAGAGAATTATGTTTCCTACAATTTATGTTCTATGATATTTTTCGATCAGAAGCGTAGTTTTCGAGATATATCGAGATATTTAAAAGTTCCGAAGCCGCACCAACATAATAGAGATACCGAAACACCGTGGCCCCTTTCTTTGAGATAACTCTGCACTAGTGCGAGCCGCAAATGCCACTTCCAGCTTAGCTGTGCAGAAGAAGAACAACAAGAAGAAGAAATATCTCGAAATATGTCCGACAGGCCCCTTCCCTTGAGATAAATCTGCAAATATCTCGGAAACGAAGCGAGGTATGGCAAAACGTTAAGAGACCTTTTTTGTAGAGAATTAAGTTTCCTACTTTTTATGTTCTATGATATTTTTTGATCAGATGCGTAGTTCTCGAGATATATCAAGATATTTAAAAGTTCCGAAGCCGCACCAACATAATAGAGATACAGAAACACCGTGGCCCCTTTCTTTGAGATAACTCTGCAATAGTGCGAGCCGCAAATGCCACTTCCAGCTTAGCTGTGCAGAAGAAGAACAACAAGAAGAAGAAATATCTCGAAATATGTCCGTTAGGCCCCTTCCCTTGAGATAAATCTGCAAATATCTCGGAAACGAAGCGAGCTATGGCAAAATGGTAAGAGACCTTTTCTGTAGAGAATTAAGTTTCCTACTTTTTATCTTCTATGATATTTTTTGATCAGATGCGTAGTTCTCGAGATATATCAAGATATTTAAAAGTGCCGAAGCCGCACCAACATAATACAGATACAGAAACACCGTGGCCCCTTTCTTTGAGATAACTCTGCACTAGTGCGAGCCGCAAATGCCACTTCCAGCTTAGCTGTGCAGAAGAAGAACAACAAGAAGAAGAAATATCTCGAAATATGTCCGTCAGGCCCCTTCCCTTGAGATAAATCTGCAAATATCTCGGAAACGAAGCGAGCTATGGCAAAATGTTAAGAGACCTTTTTTGTAGAGAATTAAGTTTCCTACTTTTTATGTTCTATGATATTTTTTGATCAGATGCGTAGTTCTCGAGATATATCAAGATATTTAAAAGTTCCGAAGCCGCACCAACATAATGCAGATACAGAAACACCGTGGCCCCTTTCTTTGAGATAACTCTGCACTAGTGCGAGCCGCAAATGCCACTTCCAGCTTAGCTGTGCAGAAGAAGAACAACAAGAAGAAGAAATATCTCGAAATATGTCCGTCAGGCCCCTTCCCTTGAGATAAATCTGCAAATATCTCGGAAACGAAGCGAGGTATGGCAAAATGTTAAGAGACCTTTTTTGTAGAGAATTAAGTTTCCTACTTTTTATGTTCTATGATATTTTTTGATCAGATGCGTAGTTCTCGAGATATATCGAGATATTTAAAAGTTCCGAAGCCGCACCAACATAATAGAGATACAGAAACACCGTGGCCCCTTTCTTTGAGATAACTCTGCAATAGTGCGAGCCGCAAATGCCACTTCCAGCTTAGCTGTGCAGAAGAAGAACAACAAGAAGAAGAAATATCTCGAAATATGTCCGTTAGGCCCCTTCCCTTGAGATAAATCTGCAAATATCTCGGAAACGAAGCGAGCTATGGCAAAATGTTAAGAGACCTTTTTTGTAGAGAATTAAGTTTCCTACTTTTTATGTTCTATGATATTTTTTGATCAGATGCGCAGTTCTCGAGATATATCAAGATATTTAAAAGTTCCGAAGCCGCACCAACATAATAGAGATACAGAAACACCGTGGCCCCTTTCTTTGAGATAACTCTGCACTATTGCGAGCTGTAAATGCCACTTCCAGCTTAGCTGTGCAGAAGAAGAACAACAAGAAGAAGAAATATCTCGAAATATGTCCGTCAGGCCCCTGCCCTTGAGATATATCTGCAAATATCTCGGAAACGAAGCGAGCTATGGCAAAATGTTGAGGGACCTTTTTTGTAGAGAATTATGTTTCCTACAATTTATGTTCTATGATATTTTTTGATCAGAAGCGTAGTTTTCGAGATATATCGAGATATTTAAAAGTTCCGAAGCCGCACCAACATAATAGAGATACAGAAACACCGTGGCCCCTTTCTTTGAGATAACTCTGCACTAGTGCGAGCCGCAAATGCCACTTCCAGCTTAGCTGTGCAGAAGAAGAACAACAAGAAGAAGAAATATCTCGAAATATGTCCGTCAGGCCCCTTCCCTTGAGATAAATCTGCAAATATCTCGGAAACGAAGCGAGCTATGGCAAAATGTTAAGAGACCTTTTTTGTAGAGAATTAAGTTTCCTACTTTTTATGTTCTATGATATTTTTTGATCAGATGCGTAGTTCTCGAGATATATCAAGATATTTAAAAGTTCCGAAGCCGCACCAACATAATAGAGATACAGAAACACCGTGGCCCCTTTCTTTGAGATAACTCTGCACTATTGCGAGCTGGAAATGCCACTTCCAGTTTAGCTGTGCAGAAGAAGAACAACAAGAAGAAGAAATATCTCGAAATATGTCCGTTAGGCCCCTTCCCTTGAGATAAATCTGCAAATATCTCGGAAACGAAGCGAGCTATGGCAAAATGTTAAGAGACCTTTTTTGTAGAGAATTAAGTTTCCTACTTTTTATGTTCTATGATATTTTTTGATCAGATGCGTAGTTCTCGAGATATATCAAGATATTTAAAAGTTCCGAAGCCGCACCAACATAATAGAGATACAGAAACACCGTGGCCCCTTTCTTTGAGATAACTCTGCACTATTGCGAGCTGCAAATGCCACTTCCAGCTTAGCTGTGCAGAGGAAGAACAACAAGAAAAAGAAGTATCTCGAAATATGTCCGTCAGGCCCGTTCCTTCGAGCTGAATCTGCAAATTTCTCGGAAACGAAGCGAGCTATGGCAAAATGTTAAGAGACGTTATTTGTAGAGAATTATGTTCCCTACAATTTATGTTCTATGATATTTTTCGATCAGAAGCGTAGTTTTCGAGATATATCGAGATATTTAAAAGTTCCGAAGCCGCACCAACATAATAGAGATACCGAAACACCGTGGCCCCTTTCTTTGAGATAACTCTGCACTAGTGCGAGCCGCAAATGCCACTTCCAGCTTAGCTGTGCAGAAGAAGAACAACAAGAAGAAGAAATATCTCGAAATATGTCCGACAGGCCCCTTCCCTTGAGATAAATCTGCAAATATCTCGGAAACGAAGCGAGGTATGGCAAAACGTTAAGAGACCTTTTTTGTAGAGAATTAAGTTTCCTACTTTTTATGTTCTATGATATTTTTTGATCAGATGCGTAGTTCTCGAGATATATCAAGATATTTAAAAGTTCCGAAGCCGCACCAACATAATAGAGATACAGAAACACCGTGGCCCCTTTCTTTGAGATGCCTCTGCAATAGTGCGAGCCGCAAATGCCACTTCCAGCTTAGCTGTGCAGAAGAAGAACAACAAGAAGAAGAAATATCTCGAAATATGTCCGTTAGGCCCCTTCCCTTGAGATAAATCTGCAAATATCTCGGAAACGAAGCGAGCTATGGCAAAATGGTAAGAGACCTTTTTTGTAGAGAATTAAGTTTCCTACTTTTTATCTTCTATGATATTTTTTGATCAGATGCGTAGTTCTCGAGATATATCAAGATATTTAAAAGTGCCGAAGCCGCACCAACATAATACAGATACAGAAACACCGTGGCCCCTTTCTTTGAGATAACTCTGCACTAGTGCGAGCCGCAAATGCCACTTCCAGCTTAGCTGTGCAGAAGAAGAACAACAAGAAGAAGAAATATCTCGAAATATGTCCGTCAGGCCCCTTCCCTTGAGATAAATCTGCAAATATCTCGGAAACGAAGCGAGCTATGGCAAAATGTTAAGAGACCTTTTTTGTAGAGAATTAAGTTTCCTACTTTTTATGTTCTATGATATTTTTTGATCAGATGCGTAGTTCTCGAGATATATCAAGATATTTAAAAGTTCCGAAGCCGCACCAACATAATGCAGATACAGAAACACCGTGGCCCCTTTCTTTGAGATAACTCTGCACTAGTGCGAGCCGCAAATGCCACTTCCAGCTTAGCTGTGCAGAAGAAGAACAACAAGAAGAAGAAATATCTCGAAATATGTCCGTCAGGCCCCTTCCCTTGAGATAAATCTGCAAATATCTCGGAAACGAAGCGAGGTATGGCAAAATGTTAAGAGACCTTTTTTGTAGAGAATTAAGTTTCCTACTTTTTATGTTCTATGATATTTTTTGATCAGATGCGTAGTTCTCGAGATATATCAAGATATTTAAAAGTTCCGAAGCCGCACCAACATAATAGAGATACAGAAACACCGTGGCCCCTTTCTTTGAGATAACTCTGCACTATTGCGAGCTGCAAATGCCACTTCCAGCTTAGCTGTGCAGAGGAAGAACAACAAGAAAAAGAAGTATCTCGAAATATGTCCGTCAGGCCCGTTCCTTCGAGCTGAATCTGCAAATTTCTCGGAAACGAAGCGAGCTATGGCAAAATGTTAAGAGACGTTATTTGTAGAGAATTATGTTCCCTACAATTTATGTTCTATGATATTTTTCGATCAGAAGCGTAGTTTTCGAGATATATCGAGATATTTAAAAGTTCCGAAGCCGCACCAACATAATAGAGATACCGAAACACCGTGGCCCCTTTCTTTGAGATAACTCTGCACTAGTGCGAGCCGCAAATGCCACTTCCAGCTTAGCTGTGCAGAAGAAGAACAACAAGAAGAAGAAATATCTCGAAATATGTCCGACAGGCCCCTTCCCTTGAGATAAATCTGCAAATATCTCGGAAACGAAGCGAGGTATGGCAAAACGTTAAGAGACCTTTTTTGTAGAGAATTAAGTTTCCTACTTTTTATGTTCTATGATATTTTTTGATCAGATGCGTAGTTCTCGAGATATATCAAGATATTTAAAAGTTCCGAAGCCGCACCAACATAATAGAGATACAGAAACACCGTGGCCCCTTTCTTTGAGATAACTCTGCAATAGTGCGAGCCGCAAATGCCACTTCCAGCTTAGCTGTGCAGAAGAAGAACAACAAGAAGAAGAAATATCTCGAAATATGTCCGTTAGGCCCCTTCCCTTGAGATAAATCTGCAAATATCTCGGAAACGAAGCGAGCTATGGCAAAATGGTAAGAGACCTTTTTTGTAGAGAATTAAGTTTCCTACTTTTTATCTTCTATGATATTTTTTGATCAG
Organism: Osmia lignaria lignaria; assembly: GCF_051020975.1. Lineage (NCBI taxonomy): Eukaryota > Metazoa > Arthropoda > Insecta > Hymenoptera > Megachilidae > Osmia > Osmia lignaria. The sequence goes on along the minus strand of NW_027478162.1, from coordinate 3,029,913 downwards.
ATGCGTAGTTCTCGAGATATATCAAGATATTTAAAAGTGCCGAAGCCGCACCAACATAATACAGATACAGAAACACCGTGGCCCCTTTCTTTGAGATAACTCTGCACTAGTGCGAGCCGCAAATGCCACTTCCAGCTTAGCTGTGCAGAAGAAGAACAACAAGAAGAAGAAATATCTCGAAATATGTCCGTCAGGCCCCTTCCCTTGAGATAAATCTGCAAATATCTCGGAAACGAAGCGAGCTATGGCAAAATGTTAAGAGACCTTTTTTGTAGAGAATTAAGTTTCCTACTTTTTATGTTCTATGATATTTTTTGATCAGATGCGTAGTTCTCGAGATATATCAAGATATTTAAAAGTTCCGAAGCCGCACCAACATAATGCAGATACAGAAACACCGTGGCCCCTTTCTTTGAGATAACTCTGCACTAGTGCGAGCCGCAAATGCCACTTCCAGCTTAGCTGTGCAGAAGAAGAACAACAAGAAGAAGAAATATCTCGAAATATGTCCGTCAGGCCCCTTCCCTTGAGATAAATCTGCAAATATCTCGGAAACGAAGCGAGGTATGGCAAAATGTTAAGAGACCTTTTTTGTAGAGAATTAAGTTTCCTACTTTTTATGTTCTATGATATTTTTTGATCAGATGCGTAGTTCTCGAGATATATCAAGATATTTAAAAGTTCCGAAGCCGCACCAACATAATAGAGATACAGAAACACCGTGGCCCCTTTCTTTGAGATAACTCTGCAATAGTGCGAGCCGCAAATGCCACTTCCAGCTTAGCTGTGCAGAAGAAGAACAACAAGAAGAAGAAATATCTCGAAATATGTCCGTTAGGCCCCTTCCCTTGAGATAAATCTGCAAATATCTCGGAAACGAAGCGAGCTATGGCAAAATGTTAAGAGACCTTTTTTGTAGAGAATTAAGTTTCCTACTTTTTATGTTCTATGATATTTTTTGATCAGATGCGCAGTTCTCGAGATATATCAAGATATTTAAAAGTTCCGAAGCCGCACCAACATAATAGAGATACAGAAACACCGTGGCCCCTTTCTTTGAGATAACTCTGCACTATTGCGAGCTGTAAATGCCACTTCCAGCTTAGCTGTGCAGAAGAAGAACAACAAGAAGAAGAAATATCTCGAAATATGTCCGTCAGGCCCCTGCCCTTGAGATATATCTGCAAATATCTCGGAAACGAAGCGAGCTATGGCAAAATGTTGAGGGACCTTTTTTGTAGAGAATTATGTTTCCTACAATTTATGTTCTATGATATTTTTTGATCAGAAGCGTAGTTTTCGAGATATATCGAGATATTTAAAAGTTCCGAAGCCGCACCAACATAATAGAGATACAGAAACACCGTGGCCCCTTTCTTTGAGATAACTCTGCACTAGTGCGAGCCGCAAATGCCACTTCCAGCTTAGCTGTGCAGAAGAAGAACAACAAGAAGAAGAAATATCTCGAAATATGTCCGTCAGGCCCCTTCCCTTGAGATAAATCTGCAAATATCTCGGAAACGAAGCGAGCTATGGCAAAATGTTAAGAGACCTTTTTTGTAGAGAATTAAGTTTCCTACTTTTTATGTTCTATGATATTTTTTGATCAGATGCGTAGTTCTCGAGATATATCAAGATATTTAAAAGTTCCGAAGCCGCACCAACATAATAGAGATACAGAAACACCGTGGCCCCTTTCTTTGAGATAACTCTGCACTATTGCGAGCTGCAAATGCCACTTCCAGCTTAGCTGTGCAGAGGAAGAACAACAAGAAAAAGAAGTATCTCGAAATATGTCCGTCAGGCCCGTTCCTTTGAGCTGAATCTGCAAATATCTCGGAAACGAAGCGAGCTATGGCAAAATGTTAAGAGACGTTTTTTGTAGAGAATTATGTTTCCTACAATTTATGTTCTATGATATTTTTTGATCAGAAGCATAGTTTTCGAGATATATCGAGATATTTAAAAGTTCCGAAGCCGCACCAACATAATAGAGATACAGAAACACCGTGGCCCCTTTCTTTGAGATAACTGTGCACTAGTGCGAGCCGCAAATGCCACTTCCAGCTTAGCTGTGCAGAAGAAGAACAACAAGAAGAAGAAACTTCTCGAAATATGTCCGTTAGGCCCCTTCCCTTGAGATAAATCTGCAAATATCTCGGAAACGAAGCGAGTTATGGCAAAATGTTAAGAGACCTTTTTTGTAGAGAATTAAGTTTCCTACTTTTTATGTTCTATGATATTTTTTGATCAGATGCGTAGTTCTCGAGATATATCAAGATATTTAAAAGTTCCGAAGCCGCACCAACATAATAGAGATACAGAAACACCGTGGCCCCTTTCTTTGAGATAACTCTGCACTATTGCGAGCTGTAAATACCACTTCCAGCTTAGCTGTGCAGAAGAAGAACAACAAGAAGAAGAAATATCTCGAAATATGTCCGTCAGGCCCCTGCCCTTGAGATATATCTGCAAATATCTCGGAAACGAAGCGAGCTATGGCAAAATGTTGAGAGACCTTTTTTGTAGAGAATTATGTGTCCTACAATTTATGTTCTATGATATTTTTTGATCAGAAGCGTAGTTTTCGAGATATATCGAGATATTTAAAAGTTCCGAAGCCGCACCAACATAATAGAGATACAGAAACACCGTGGCCCCTTTCTTTGAGATAACTCTGCAATAGTGCGAGCCGCAAATGCCACTTCCAGCTTAGCTGTGCAGAAGAAGAACAACAAGAAGAAGAAATATCTCGAAATATGTCCGTCAGGCCCCTTCCCTTGAGATAAATCTGCAAATATCTCGGAAACGAAGCGAGCTATGGCAAAATGTTAAGAGACCTTTTTTGTAGAGAATTAAGTTTCCTACTTTTTATGTTCTATGATATTTTTTGATCAGATGCGTAGTTCTCGAGATATATCAAGATATTTAAAAGTTCCGAAGCCGCACCAACATAATAGAGATACAGAAACACCGTGGCCCCTTTCTTTGAGATAACTCTGCACTAGTGCGAGCCGCAAATGCCACTTCCAGCTTAGCTGTGCAGAAGAAGAACAACAGGAAGAAGAAATATCTCGAAATATGTCCGTCAGGCCCCTTCCCTTGAGATAAATCTGCAAATATCTCGGAAACGAAGCGAGCTATGGCAAAATGTTAAGAGACCTTTTTTGTAGAGAATTAAGTTTCCTACTTTTTATGTTCTATGATATTTTTTGATCAGATGCGTAGTTCTCGAGATATATCGAGATATTTAAAAGTTCCGAAGCCGCACCAACATAATAGAGATACAGAAACACCGTGGCCCCTTTCTTTGAGATAACTCTGCAATAGTGCGAGCCGCAAATGCCACTTCCAGCTTAGCTGTGCAGAAGAAGAACAACAAGAAGAAGAAATATCTCGAAATATGTCCGTCAGGCCCCTTCCCTTGAGATAAATCTGCAAATATCTCGGAAACGAAGCGAGCTATGGCAAAATGTTAAGAGACCTTTTTTGTAGAGAATTAAGTTTCCTACTTTTTATGTTCTATGATATTTTTTGATCAGATGCGTAGTTCTCGAGATATATCAAGATATTTAAAAGTTCCGAAGCCGCACCAACATAATAGAGATACAGAAACACCGTGGCCCCTTTCTTTGAGATAACTCTGCACTAGTGCGAGCCGCAAATGCCACTTCCAGCTTAGCTGTGCAGAAGAAGAACAACAGGAAGAAGAAATATCTCGAAATATGTCCGTCAGGCCCCTTCCCTTGAGATAAATCTGCAAATATCTCGGAAACGAAGCGAGCTATGGCAAAATGTTAAGAGACCTTTTTTGTAGAGAATTAAGTTTCCTACTTTTTATGTTCTATGATATTTTTTGATCAGATGCGTAGTTCTCGAGATATATCAAGATATTTAAAAGTTCCGAAGCCGCACCAACATAATAGAGATACAGAAACACGGTGGCTCCTTTCTTTGAGATAACTCTGCACTATTGCGAGCTGGAAATGCCACTTCCAGTTTAGCTGTGCAGAAGAAGAACAACAAGAAGAAGAAATATCTCGAAATATGTCCGTTAGGCCCCTTCCCTTGAGATAAATCTGCAAATATCTCGGAAACGAAGCGAGCTATGGCAAAATGTTAAGAGACCTTTTTTGTAGAGAATTAAGTTTCCTACTTTTTATGTTCTATGATATTTTTTGATCAGATGCGTAGTTCTCGAGATATATCAAGATATTTAAAAGTTCCGAAGCCGCACCAACATAATAGAGATACAGAAACACCGTGGCCCCTTTCTTTGAGATAACTCTGCACTATTGCGAGCTGCAAATGCCACTTCCAGCTTAGCTGTGCAGAGGAAGAACAACAAGAAAAAGAAGTATCTCGAAATATGTCCGTCAGGCCCGTTCCTTCGAGCTGAATCTGCAAATTTCTCGGAAACGAAGCGAGCTATGGCAAAATGTTAAGAGACGTTATTTGTAGAGAATTATGTTCCCTACAATTTATGTTCTATGATATTTTTCGATCAGAAGCGTAGTTTTCGAGATATATCGAGATATTTAAAAGTTCCGAAGCCGCACCAACATAATAGAGATACCGAAACACCGTGGCCCCTTTCTTTGAGATAACTCTGCACTAGTGCGAGCCGCAAATGCCACTTCCAGCTTAGCTGTGCAGAAGAAGAACAACAAGAAGAAGAAATATCTCGAAATATGTCCGTCAGGCCCCTTCCCTTGAGATAAATCTGCAAATATCTCGGAAACGAAGCGAGCTATGGCAAAATGTTAAGAGACCTTTTTTGTAGAGAATTAAGTTTCCTACTTTTTATGTTCTATGATATTTTTTGATCAGATGCGTAGTTCTCGAGATATATCAAGATATTTAAAAGTTCCGAAGCCGCACCAACATAATGCAGATACAGAAACACCGTGGCCCCTTTCTTTGAGATAACTCTGCACTAGTGCGAGCCGCAAATGCCACTTCCAGCTTAGCTGTGCAGAAGAAGAACAACAAGAAGAAGAAATATCTCGAAATATGTCCGTCAGGCCCCTTCCATTGAGATAAATCTGCAAATATCTCGGAAACGAAGCGAGGTATGGCAAAATGTTAAGAGACCTTTTTTGTAGAGAATTAAGTTTCCTACTTTTTATGTTCTATGATATTTTTTGATCAGATGCGTAGTTCTCGAGATATATCAAGATATTTAAAAGTTCCGAAGCCGCACCAACATAATAGAGATACAGAAACACCGTGGCCCCTTTCTTTGAGATAACTCTGCAATAGTGCGAGCCGCAAATGCCACTTCCAGCTTAGCTGTGCAGAAGAAGAACAACAAGAAGAAGAAATATCTCGAAATATGTCCGTTAGGCCCCTTCCCTTGAGATAAATCTGCAAATATCTCGGAAACGAAGCGAGCTATGGCAAAATGTTAAGAGACCTTTTTTGTAGAGAATTAAGTTTCCTACTTTTTATGTTCTATGATATTTTTTGATCAGATGCGCAGTTCTCGAGATATATCAAGATATTTAAAAGTTCCGAAGCCGCACCAACATAATAGAGATACAGAAACACCGTGGCCCCTTTCTTTGAGATAACTCTGCACTATTGCGAGCTGTAAATGCCACTTCCAGCTTAGCTGTGCAGAAGAAGAACAACAAGAAGAAGAAATATCTCGAAATATGTCCGTCAGGCCCCTGCCCTTGAGATATATCTGCAAATATCTCGGAAACGAAGCGAGCTATGGCAAAATGTTGAGGGACCTTTTTTGTAGAGAATTATGTTTCCTACAATTTATGTTCTATGATATTTTTTGATCAGAAGCGTAGTTTTCGAGATATATCGAGATATTTAAAAGTTCCGAAGCCGCACCAACATAATAGAGATACAGAAACACCGTGGCCCCTTTCTTTGAGATAACTCTGCACTAGTGCGAGCCGCAAATGCCACTTCCAGCTTAGCTGTGCAGAAGAAGAACAACAAGAAGAAGAAATATCTCGAAATATGTTCGTCAGGCCCCTTCCCTTGAGATAAATCTGCAAATATCTCGGAAACGAAGCGAGCTATGGCAAAATGTTAAGAGACCTTTTTTGTAGAGAATTAAGTTTCCTACTTTTTATGTTCTATGATATTTTTTGATCAGATGCGTAGTTCTCGAGATATATCAAGATATTTAAAAGTTCCGAAGCCGCACCAACATAATAGAGATACAGAAACACCGTGGCCCCTTTCTTTGAGATAACTCTGCACTATTGCGAGCTGCAAATGCCACTTCCAGCTTAGCTGTGCAGAGGAAGAACAACAAGAAAAAGAAGTATCTCGAAATATGTCCGTCAGGCCCGTTCCTTTGAGCTGAATCTGCAAATATCTCGGAAACGAAGCGAGCTATGGCAAAATGTTAAGAGACGTTTTTTGTAGAGAATTATGTTTCCTACAATTTATGTTCTATGATATTTTTTGATCAGAAGCATAGTTTTCGAGATATATCGAGATATTTAAAAGTTCCGAAGCCGCACCAACATAATAGAGATACAGAAACACCGTGGCCCCTTTCTTTGAGATAACTCTGCACTAGTGCGAGCCGCAAATGCCACTTCCAGCTTAGCTGTGCAGAAGAAGAACAACAAGAAGAAGAGATATCTCGAAATATGTCCGTCAGGCCCCTTCCCTTGAGATAAATCTGCAAATATCTCGGAAACGAAGCGAGCTATGGCAAAATGTTAAGAGACCTTTTTTGTAGAGAATTAAGTTTCCTACTTTTTATGTTCTATGATATTTTTTGATCAGATGCGTGCTTCTCGAAATATATCAAGATATTTAAAAGTTCCGAAGCCGCACCAACATAATAGAGATACAGAAACACCGTGGCCCCTTTCTTTGAGATAACTCTGCACTAGTGCGAGCCGCAAATGCCACTTCCAGCTTAGCTGTGCAGAAGAAGAACAACAAGAAGAAGAAATATCTCGAAATATGTCCGTCAGGCCCCTTCCCTTGAGATAAATCTGCAAATATCTCGGAAACGAAGCGAGCTATGGCAAAATGTTAAGAGACCTTTTTTGTAGAGAATTAAGTTTCCTACTTTTTATGTTCTATGATATTTTTTGATCAGATGCGTAGTTCTCGAGATATATCAAGATATTTAAAAGTTCCGAAGCCGCACCAACATAATAGAGATACAGAAACACCGTGGCCCCTTTCTTTGAGATAACTCTGCATTAGTGCGAGCCGCAAATGCCACTTCCAGCTTAGCTGTGCAGAAGAAGAACAACAAGAAGAAGAAATATCTCGAAATATGTCCGACAGGCCCCTTCCCTTGAGATAAATCTGCAAATATCTCGGAAACGAAGCGAGCTATGGCGAAATGTTAAGAGACCTTCTTTGTAGAGAATTAAGTTTCCTACTTTTTATGTTCTATGATATTTTTTGATCAGATGCGTAGTTCTCGAGATATATCAAGATATTTAAAAGTTCCGAAGCCGCACCAACATAATACAGATACAGAAACACCGTGGCCCCTTTCTTTGAGATAACTCTGCACTAGTGCGAGCCGCAAATGCCACTTCCAGCTTAGCTGTGCAGAAGAAGAACAACAAGAAGAAGAAATATCTCGAAATATGTCCGTCAGGCCCCTTCCCTTGAGATAAATCTGCAAATATCTCGGAAACGAAGCGAGGTATGGCAAAATGTTAAGAGACCTTTTTTGTAGAGAATTAAGTTTCCTACTTTTTATGTTCTATGATATTTTTTGATCAGATGCGTAGTTCTCGAGATATATCAAGATATTTAAAAGTTCCGAAGCCGCACCAACATAATAGAGATACAGAAACACCGTGGCTCCTTTCTTTGAGATAACTCTGCACTATTGCGAGCTGGAAATGCCACTTCCAGTTTAGCTGTGCAGAAGAAGAACGACAAGAAGAAGAAATATCTCGAAATATGTACGTTAGGCCCCTTCCCTTGAGATAAATCTGCAAATACCTCGGAAACGACGCGAGCTATGGCAAAATGTTAAGAGACCTTTTTTGTAGAGAATTAAGTTTCCTACTTTTTATGTTCTATGATATTTTTTGATCAGATGCGTAGTTCTCGAGATATATCAAGATATTTAAAAGTTCCGAAGCCGCACCAACATAATAGAGATACAGAAACACCGTGGCCCCTTTCTTTGAGATAACTCTGCACTATTGCGAGCTGGAAATGCCACTTCCAGTTTAGCTGTGCAGAAGAAGAACAACAAGAAGAAGAAATATCTCGAAATATGTCCGTTAGGCCCCTTCCCTTGAGATAAATCTGCAAATATCTCGGAAACGAAGCGAGCTATGGCAAAATGTTGAGAGACCTTTTTTGTAGAGAATTAAGTTTCCTACTTTTTATGTTCTATGATATTTTTTGATCAGATGCGTAGTTCTCGAGATATATCAAGATATTTAAAAGTTCCGAAGCCGCACCAACATAATAGAGATACAGAAAAACCGTGGCCCCTCTCTTTGAGATAACTCTGCACTATTGCGAGCTGCAAATGCCACTTCCAGCTTAGCTGTGCAGAAGAAGAACAACAAGAAGAAGAAATATCTCGAAATATGTCCGTCAGGCCCCTTCCCTTGAGATAAATCTGCAAATATCTCGGAAACGAAGCGAGCTATGGCAAAATGTTAAGAGACCTTTTTTGTAGAGAATTAAGTTTCCTACTTTTTATGTTCTATGATATTTTTTGATCAGATGCGTAGTTCTCGAGATATATCAAGATATTTAAAAGTTCCGAAGCCGCACCAACATAATAGAGATACAGAAACACCGTGGCTCCTTTCTTTGAGATAACTCTGCACTATTGCGAGCTGGAAATGCCACTTCCAGTTTACCTGTGCAGAAGAAGAACAACAAGAAGAAGAAATATCTCGAAATATGTCCGTTAGGCCCCTTCCCTTGAGATAAATCTGCAAATATCTCGGAAACGAAGCGAGCTATGGCAAAATGTTAAGAGACCTTTTTTGTAGAGAATTAAGTTTCCTACTTTTTATGTTCTATGATATTTTTTGATCAGATGCGTAGTTCTCGAGATATAACAAGATATTTAAAAGTTCCGAAGCCGCACCAACATAATAGAGATACAGAAACACCGTGGCCCCTTTCTTTGAGATAACTCTGCACTATTGCGAGCTGGAAATGCCACTTCCAGTTTAGCTGTGCAGAGGAAGAACAACAAGAAGAAGAAATAACTCGAAATATGTACGTTAGGCCCCTTCCCTTGAGATAAATCTGCAAATATCTCGAAAACGAAGCGAGCTATGGCAAAATGTTAAGAGACCTTTTTTGTAGAGAATTAAGTTTCCTACTTTTTATGTTCTATGATATTTTTTGATCAGATGCGCAGTTCTCGAGATATATCAAGATATTTAAAAGTTCCGAAGCCGCACCAACATAATAGAGATACAGAAACACCGTGGCCCCTTTCTTTGAGATAACTCTGCAATAGTGCGAGCCGCAAATGCCACTTCCAGCTTAGCTGTGCAGAAGAAGAACAACAAGAAGAAGAAATATCTCGAAATATGTCCGTTAGGCCCCTTCGCTTGAGAGAAATCTGCAAATATCTCGGAAACGAAGCGAGCTATGGCAAAATGTTGAGAGACCTTTTTTGTAGCGAATTATGTTTCCTACAATTTATGTTCTATGATATTTTTTGATCAGAAGCGTAGTTTTCGAGATATATCGAGATATTTAAAAGTTCCGAAGCCGCACCAACATAATAGAGATACAGAAACACCGTGGCCCCTTTCTTTGAGATAACTCTGCATTAGTGCGAGCCGCAAATGCCACTTCCAGCTTAGCTGTGCAGAAGAAGAACAACAAGAAGAAGAAATATCTCGACATATGTCCGACAGGCCCCTTCCCTTGAGATAAATCTGCAAATATCTCGGAAACGAAGCGAGCTATGGCGAAATGTTAAGAGACCTTCTTTGTAGAGAATTAAGTTTCCTACTTTTTATGTTCTATGATATTTTTTGATCAGATGCGTAGTTCTCGAGATATATCAAGATATTTAAAAGTTCCGAAGCCGCACCAACATAATACAGATACAGAAACACCGTGGCCCCTTTCTTTGAGATAACTCTGCACTATTGCGAGCTGCAAATGCCACTTCCAGCTTAGCTGTGCAGAAGAAGAACAACAAAAAGAAGAAATATCTCGAAATATGTCCGTCAGGCCCCTTCCCTTGAGATAAATCTGCAAATATCTCGGAAACGAAGCGAGGTATGGCAAAATGTTAAGAGACCTCTTTTGTAGAGAATTAAGTTTCCTACTTTTTATGTTCTATGATATTTTTCGATCAGATGCGTAGTTCTCGAGATATATCAAGATATTTAAAAGTTCCGAAGCCGCACCAACATAATAGAGATACAGACACACCGTGGCCCCTTTCTTTGAGATAACTCTGCACTATTGCGAGCTGCAAATGCCTCTTCCAGCTTAGCTGTGCAGAAGAAGAACAACAAGAAGAAGAAATATCTGGAAATATGTCCGTCATGCCCCTTCCCTTGAGATAAATCTGCAAATATCTCGGAAACGAAGCGAGCTATGGCAAAATGTTAAGAGACCTGTTTTGTAGAGAATTAAGTTTCCTACTTTTTATGTTCTATGATATTTTTCGATCAGATGCGTAGTTCTCGAGATATATCAAGATATTTAAAAGTTCGGAAGCCGCACCAACATAATAGAGATACAGAAACACCGTGGCCCCTTTCTTTGAGATAACTCTGCACTATTGCGAGCTGCAAATGCCACTTCCAGCTTAGCTGTGCAGAAGAAGAACAACAAGAAGAAGAAATATCTCGAAATATGTCCGTCAGGCCCCTTCCCTTGAGATAAATCTGCATATATCTCGGAAACGAAGCGAGCTATGGCAAAATGTTGAGAGACCTTTTTTGTAGAGAATTAAGTTTTCTACTTTTTATGTTCTATGATATTTTTTGATCAGATGCGTAGTTCTCGAGATATATCAAGATATTTAAAAGTTCCGAAGCCGCACCAACATAATAGAGATACAGAAACATCGTGGCCCCTTTCTTTGAGATAACTCGGCACTACTGCGAGCTGGAAATGCCACTTCCAGTTTAGCTGTGCAGAAGAAGAACAACAAGAAGAAGAAATATCTCGAAATATGTCCGTCAGGCCCCTTCCCTTGAGATATATCTGCAAATATCTCGGAAACGAAACGAGCTATGGCAAAATGTTAAGAGACCTTTTTTGTAGAGAATTATGTTTCCTACAATTTATGTTCTATGATATTTTTTGATCAGAAGCGTAGTTTTCGAGATATATCGAGATATTTAAAAGATCCGAAGCTGCACCAACATAATAGAGATACAGAAACACCGTGGCCCCTTTCTTTGAGATAACTCTGCACTAGTGCGAGCCGCAAATGCCGCTTCCAGCTTAGCTGTGCAGAAGAAGAACAACAAGAAGAAGAAATATCTCGAAATATGTCCGTCAGGCCCCTTCCCTTGAGATAAATCTGCAAATATCTCGGAAACGAAGCGAGCTATGGCAAAATGTTAAGAGACCTTTTTTGTAGAGAATTAAGTTTCCTACTTTTTATGTTCTATGATATTTTTTGATCAGATGCGTAGTTCTCGAGATATATCAAGATATTTAAAAGTTCCGAAGCCGCACCAACATAATAGAGATACAGAAACACCGTGGCCCCTTTCTTTGAGATAACTCTGCATTAGTGCGAGCCGCAAATGCCACTTCCAGCTTAGCTGTGCAGAAGAAGAACAACAAGAAGAAGAAATATCTCGAAATATGTCCGACAGGCCCCTTCCCTTGAGATAAATCTGCAAATATCTCGGAAACGAAGCGAGCTATGGCGAAATGTTAAGAGACCTTCTTTGTAGAGAATTAAGTTTCCTACTTTTTATGTTCTATGATATTTTTTGATCAGATGCGTAGTTCTCGAGATATATCAAGATATTTAAAAGTTCCGAAGCCGCACCAACATAATACAGATACAGAAACACCGTGGCCCCTTTCTTTGAGATAACTCTGCACTAGTGCGAGCCGCAAATGCCACTTCCAGCTTAGCTGTGCAGAAGAAGAACAACAAGAAGAAGAAATATCTCGAAATATGTCCGTCAGGCCCCTTCCCTTGAGATAAATCTGCAAATATCTCGGAAACGAAGCGAGGTATGGCAAAATGTTAAGAGACCTTTTTTGTAGAGAATTAAGTTTCCTACTTTTTATGTTCTATGATATTTTTTGATCAGATGCGTAGTTCTCGAGATATATCAAGATATTTAAAAGTTCCGAAGCCGCACCAACATAATAGAGATACAGAAACACCGTGGCTCCTTTCTTTGAGATAACTCTGCACTATTGCGAGCTGGAAATGCCACTTCCAGTTTAGCTGTGCAGAAGAAGAACGACAAGAAGAAGAAATATCTCGAAATATGTACGTTAGGCCCCTTCCCTTGAGATAAATCTGCAAATACCTCGGAAACGACGCGAGCTATGGCAAAATGTTAAGAGACCTTTTTTGTAGAGAATTAAGTTTCCTACTTTTTATGTTCTATGATATTTTTTGATCAGATGCGTAGTTCTCGAGATATATCAAGATATTTAAAAGTTCCGAAGCCGCACCAACATAATAGAGATACAGAAACACCGTGGCCCCTTTCTTTGAGATAACTCTGCACTATTGCGAGCTGGAAATGCCACTTCCAGTTTAGCTGTGCAGAAGAAGAACAACAAGAAGAAGAAATATCTCGAAATATGTCCGTTAGGCCCCTTCCCTTGAGATAAATCTGCAAATATCTCGGAAACGAAGCGAGCTATGGCAAAATGTTGAGAGACCTTTTTTGTAGAGAATTAAGTTTCCTACTTTTTATGTTCTATGATATTTTTTGATCAGATGCGTAGTTCTCGAGATATATCAAGATATTTAAAAGTTCCGAAGCCGCACCAACATAATAGAGATACAGAAAAACCGTGGCCCCTCTCTTTGAGATAACTCTGCACTATTGCGAGCTGCAAATGCCACTTCCAGCTTAGCTGTGCAGAAGAAGAACAACAAGAAGAAGAAATATCTCGAAATATGTCCGTCAGGCCCCTTCCCTTGAGATAAATCTGCAAATATCTCGGAAACGAAGCGAGCTATGGCAAAATGTTAAGAGACCTTTTTTGTAGAGAATTAAGTTTCCTACTTTTTATGTTCTATGATATTTTTTGATCAGATGCGTAGTTCTCGAGATATATCAAGATATTTAAAAGTTCCGAAGCCGCACCAACATAATAGAGATACAGAAACACCGTGGCTCCTTTCTTTGAGATAACTCTGCACTATTGCGAGCTGGAAATGCCACTTCCAGTTTACCTGTGCAGAAGAAGAACAACAAGAAGAAGAAATATCTCGAAATATGTCCGTTAGGCCCCTTCCCTTGAGATAAATCTGCAAATATCTCGGAAACGAAGCGAGCTATGGCAAAATGTTAAGAGACCTTTTTTGTAGAGAATTAAGTTTCCTACTTTTTATGTTCTATGATATTTTTTGATCAGATGCGTAGTTCTCGAGATATAACAAGATATTTAAAAGTTCCGAAGCCGCACCAACATAATAGAGATACAGAAACACCGTGGCCCCTTTCTTTGAGATAACTCTGCACTATTGCGAGCTGGAAATGCCACTTCCAGTTTAGCTGTGCAGAGGAAGAACAACAAGAAGAAGAAATAACTCGAAATATGTACGTTAGGCCCCTTCCCTTGAGATAAATCTGCAAATATCTCGAAAACGAAGCGAGCTATGGCAAAATGTTAAGAGACCTTTTTTGTAGAGAATTAAGTTTCCTACTTTTTATGTTCTATGATATTTTTTGATCAGATGCGCAGTTCTCGAGATATATCAAGATATTTAAAAGTTCCGAAGCCGCACCAACATAATAGAGATACAGAAACACCGTGGCCCCTTTCTTTGAGATAACTCTGCAATAGTGCGAGCCGCAAATGCCACTTCCAGCTTAGCTGTGCAGAAGAAGAACAACAAGAAGAAGAAATATCTCGAAATATGTCCGTTAGGCCCCTTCGCTTGAGAGAAATCTGCAAATATCTCGGAAACGAAGCGAGCTATGGCAAAATGTTGAGAGACCTTTTTTGTAGCGAATTATGTTTCCTACAATTTATGTTCTATGATATTTTTTGATCAGAAGCGTAGTTTTCGAGATATATCGAGATATTTAAAAGTTCCGAAGCCGCACCAACATAATAGAGATACAGAAACACCGTGGCCCCTTTCTTTGAGATAACTCTGCATTAGTGCGAGCCGCAAATGCCACTTCCAGCTTAGCTGTGCAGAAGAAGAACAACAAGAAGAAGAAATATCTCGAAATATGTCCGTCAGGCCCCTTCCCTTGAGATAAATCTGCATATATCTCGGAAACGAAGCGAGCTATGGCAAAATGTTGAGAGACCTTTTTTGTAGAGAATTAAGTTTTCTACTTTTTATGTTCTATGATATTTTTTGATCAGATGCGTAGTTCTCGAGATATATCAAGATATTTAAAAGTTCCGAAGCCGCACCAACATAATAGAGATACAGAAACATCGTGGCCCCTTTCTTTGAGATAACTCGGCACTACTGCGAGCTGGAAATGCCACTTCCAGTTTAGCTGTGCAGAAGAAGAACAACAAGAAGAAGAAATATCTCGAAATATGTCCGTCAGGCCCCTTCCCTTGAGATATATCTGCAAATATCTCGGAAACGAAACGAGCTATGGCAAAATGTTAAGAGACCTTTTTTGTAGAGAATTATGTTTCCTACAATTTATGTTCTATGATATTTTTTGATCAGAAGCGTAGTTTTCGAGATATATCGAGATATTTAAAAGATCCGAAGCTGCACCAACATAATAGAGATACAGAAACACCGTGGCCCCTTTCTTTGAGATAACTCTGCACTAGTGCGAGCCGCAAATGCCGCTTCCAGCTTAGCTGTGCAGAAGAAGAACAACAAGAAGAAGAAATATCTCGAAATATGTCCGTCAGGCCCCTTCCCTCGAGATAAATCTGCAAATATCTCGGAAACGAAGCGAGCTATGGCAAAATATTAAGAGACCTTTTTTGTAGAGAATTAAGTTTCCTACTTTTTATGTTCTATGATATTTTTTGATCGGATGCGTAGTTCTCGAGATATATCAAGATATTTAAAAGTTCCGAAGCCGCACCAACATAATAGAGATACAGAAACACCGTGGCCCCTTTCTTTGAGATAACTCTGCACTATTGCGAGCTGCAAATGCCACTTCCAGCTTAGCTGTGCAGAAGAAGAACAACAAAAAGAAGAAATATCTCGAAATATGTCCGTCAGGCCCCTTCCCTTGAGATAAATCTGCAAATATCTCGGAAACGAAGCGAGCTACGGCAAAATGTTAAGAGACCTTTTTTGTAGAAAATTAGGATTCCTACTTTTTATGTTCTATGATATTTTTTGATCAGATGCGTAGTTCTCGAGATATATCAAGATATTTAAAAGTTCCGAAGCCGCACCAACATAATAGAGATACAGAAACACCGTGGCCCCTTTCTTTGAGATAACTCTGCACTACTGCGAGCTGCAAATGCCACTTCCAGCTTAGCTGTGCAGAAGAAGAACAACAAGAAGAAGAAATATCTCGAAATATGTCCGTCAGGCCCCTTCCCTTGAGATAAATCTGCAAATATCTCGGAAACGAAGCGAGCTATGGCAAAATGTTAAGAGACCTGTTTTGTAGAGAATTAAGTTTCCTACTTTTTATGTTCTATGATATTTTTCGATCAGATGCGTAGTTCTCGAGATATATCAAGATATTTAAAAGTTCGGAAGCCGCACCAACATAATAGAGATACAGAAACACCGTGGCCCCTTTCTTTGAGATAACTCTGCACTATTGCGAGCTGCAAATGCCACTTCCAGCTTAGCTGTGCAGAAGAAGAACAACAAGAAGAAGAAATATCTCGAAATATGTCCGTCAGGCCCCTTCCCTTGAGATAAATCTGCATATATCTCGGAAACGAAGCGAGCTATGGCAAAATGTTGAGAGACCTTTTTTGTAGAGAATTAAGTTCTCTACTTTTTATGTTCTATGATATTTTTTGATCAGATGCGTAGTTCTCGAGATATATCAAGATATTTAAAAGTTCCGAAGCCGCACCAACATAATAGAGATACAGAAACATCGTGGCCCCTTTCTTTGAGATAACTCGGCACTACTGCGAGCTGGAAATGCCACTTCCAGTTTAGCTGTGCAGAAGAAGAACAACAAGAAGAAGAAATATCTCGAAATATGTCCGTCAGGCCCCTTCCCTTGAGATATATCTGCAAATATCTCGGAAACGAAACGAGCTATGGCAAAATGTTAAGAGACCTTTTTTGTAGAGAATTATGTTTCCTACAATTTATGTTCTATGATATTTTTTGATCAGAAGCGTAGTTTTCGAGATATATCGAGATATTTAAAAGATCCGAAGCTGCACCAACATAATAGAGATACAGAAACACCGTGGCCCCTTTCTTTGAGATAACTCTGCACTAGTGCGAGCCGCAAATGCCGCTTCCAGCTTAGCTGTGCAGAAGAAGAACAACAAGAAGAAGAAATATCTCGAAATATGTCCGTCAGGCCCCTTCCCTCGAGATAAATCTGCAAATATCTCGGAAACGAAGCGAGCTATGGCAAAATGTTAAGAGACCTTTTTTGTAGAGAATTAAGTTTCCTACTTTTTATGTTCTATGATATTTTTTGATCGGATGCGTAGTTCTCGAGATATATCAAGATATTTAAAAGTTCCGAAGCCGCACCAACATAATAGAGATACAGAAACACCGTGGCCCCTTTCTTTGAGATAACTCTGCACTATTGCGAGCTGCAAATGCCACTTCCAGCTTAGCTGTGCAGAAGAAGAACAACAAAAAGAAGAAATATCTCGAAATATGTCCGTCAGGCCCCTTCCCTTGAGATAAATCTGCAAATATCTCGGAAACGAAGCGAGCTATGGCAAAATGTTAAGAGACCTCTTTTGTAGAGAATTCAGTTTCCTACTTTTTATGTTCTATGATATTTTTGGATCAGATGCGTAGTTCTCGAGATATATCAAGATATTTAAAAGTTCCGAAGCCGCACCAACATAATAGAGATACAGACACACCGTGGCCCCTTTCTTTGAGATAACTCTGCACTATTGCGAGCTGCAAATGCCACTTCCAGCTTAGCTGTGCAGAAGAAGAACAACAAAAAGAAGAAATATCTGGAAATATGTCCGTCAGGCCCCTTCCCTTGAGATAAATCTGCAAATATCTCGGAAACGAAGCGAGCTACGGCAAAATGTTAAGAGACCTTTTTTGTAGAAAATTAGGATTCCTACTTTTTATGTTCTATGATATTTTTTGATCAGATGCGTAGTTCTCGAGATATATCAAGAAATTTAAAAGTTCCGAAGCCGCACCAACATAATAGAGATACAGAAACACCGTGGCCCCTTTCTTTGAGATAACTCTGCACTACTGCGAGCTGCAAATGCCACTTCCAGCTTAGCTGTGCAGAAGAAGAACAACAAGAAGAAGAAATATCTCGAAATATGTCCGTCAGGCCCCTTCCCTTGAGATAAATCTGCAAATATCTCGGAAACGAAGCGAGCTATGGCAAAATGTTGAGAGACCTTTTTTGTAGAGAATTAAGTTTTCTACTTTTTATGTTCTATGATATTTTTTGATCAGATGCGTAGTTCTCGAGATATATCAAGATATTTAAAAGTTCCGAAGCCGCACCAACATAATAGAGATACAGAAACACCGTGGCCCCTTTCTTTGAGATAACTCGGCACTACTGCGAGCTGGAAATGCCACTTCCAGTTTAGCTGTGCAGAAGAAGAACAACAAGAAGAAGAAATATCTCGAAATATGTCCGTCAGGCCCCTTCCCTTGAGATAAATCTGCAAGTATCTTGGAAACGAAGCGAGCTATGGCAAAATGTTAAGAGACCTTTTTTGTAGAGAATTACGTTTCCTACAATTTATGTTCTATGATATTTTTTGATCAGAAGCGTAGTTTTCGAGATATATCGAGATATTTAAAAGATCCGAAGCTGCACCAACATAATAGAGATATAGAAACACCGTGGCCCCTTTCTTTGAGATAACTCTGCACTAGTGCGAGCCGCAAATGCCGCTTCCAGCTTAGCTGTGCAGAAGAAGAACAACAAGAAGAAGAAATATCTCGAAATATGTCCGTCAGGCCCCTTCCCTCGAGATAAATCTGCAAATATCTCGGAAACGAAGCGAGCTATGGCAAAATGTTAAGAGACCTTTTTTGTAGAGAATTAAGTTTCCTACTTTTTATGTTCTATGATATTTTTTGATCGGATGCGTAGTTCTCGAGATATATCAAGATATTTAAAAGTTCCGAAGCCGCACCAACATAATAGAGATACAGACACACCGTGGCCCCTTTCTTTGAGATAACTCTGCACTATTGCGAGCTGCAAATGCCACTTCCAGCTTAGCTGTGCAGAAGAAGAACAACAAGAAGAAGAAATATCTGGAAATATGTCCGTCAGGCCCCTTCCCTTGAGATAAATCTGCAAATATCTCGGAAACGAAGCGAGCTACGGCAAAATGTTAAGAGACCTTTTTTGTAGAAAATTAGGATTCCTACTTTTTATGTTCTATGATATTTTTTGATCAGATGCGTAGTTCTCGAGATATATCAAGATATTTAAAAGATCCGAAGCTGCACCAACATAATAGAGATACAGAAACACCGTGGCCCCTTTCTTTGAGATAACTCTGCACTAGTGCGAGCCGCAAATGCCGCTTCCAGCTTAGCTGTGCAGAAGAAGAACAACAAGAAGAAGAAATATCTCGAAATATGTCCGTCAGGCCCCTTCCCTTGAGATAAATCTGCAAATATCTCGGAAACGAAGCGAGCTATGGCAAAATGTTAAGAGACATTATTTGTGGAGAAGTAAGTTTCCTACTTTTTATGTTCTATGATATTATTTGATCAGATGCGGAGTTCTCGAGATATATCAAGATATTTAAAAGTTCGGAAGCCGCACCAACATAATAGAGATACAGAAACACCGTGGCCCCATTCTTTGAGATAACTCTGCACTATTGCGAGCTGCAAATGCCACTTCCAGCTTAGCTGTGCAGAAGAAGAACAACAAGAAGAAGAAATATCTCGAAATATGTCCGTCAGGCCCCTTCCCTTGAGATATATCTGCATATATCTCGGAAACGAAGCGAGCTATGGCAAAATGTTGAGAGACCTTTTTTGTAGAGAATTAAGTTTTCTACTTTTTATGTTCTATGATATTTTTTGATCAGATGCGTAGTTCTCGAGATATATCAAGATATTTAAAAGTTCCGAAGCCGCACCAACATAATAGAGATACAGAAACACCGTGGCCCCTTTCTTTGAGATAACTCGGCACTACTGCGAGCTGGAAATGCCACTTCCAGTTTAGCTGTGCAGAAGAAGAGCAACAAGAAGAAGAAATGTCTCGAAATATGTCCGTCAGGCCCCTTCCCTTGAGATAAATCTGCAAGTATCTTGGAAACGAAGCGAGCTATGGCAAAATGTTAAGAGACCTTTTTTGTAGAGAATTAAGTTTCCTACTTTTTATGTTCTATGATATTTTTTGATCAGATGCGTAGTTCTCGAGATATATCAAGATATTTAAAAGTTCCGAAGCCGCACCAACATAATAGAGATACAGAAACACCGTGGCCCCTTTCTTTGAGATAACTCTGCACTATTGCGAGCTGCAAATGCCACTTCCAGCTTAGCTGTGCAGAAGAAGAACAACAAGAAGAAGAAATATCTCGAAGTATGTCCGTCAGGCCCCTTCCCTTGAGATAAATCTGCAAATATCTCGGAAACGAAGCGAGCTATGGCAAAATGTTAAGAGACCTTATTTGTAGAGAATTAAGTTTCCTACTTTTTATGTTCTATGATATTTTTTGATCAAATGCGTAGTTCTCGAGATATATCAAGATATTTAAAAGTTCCGAAGCCGCACCAACATAATAGAGATACAGAAACACCGTGGCCCCTTTCTTTGAGATAACTCTGCGCTATTGCGAGCTGGAAATGCCACTTCCAGTTTAGCTGTGCAGAAGAAGAACAACAAGAAGAGGAAATATCTCGAAATATGTCCGTCAGGCCCCTTCCCTCGAGATAAATCTGCAAATATCTCGGAAACCAAGCGAGCTATGGCAAAATGTTAAGAGACGTTTTTTGTAGAGAATTAAGTTTCCTACTTTTTATATTCTATGATATTTTTTGATCGGATGCGTAGTTCTTGAGATATATCAAGATATTTAAAAGTTCCGAAGCCGCACCAACATAATAGAGATACAGAAACACCGTGGCCCCTTTCTTTGAGATAACTCTGCACTATTGCGAGCTGCAAATGCCACTTCCAGCTTAGCTGTGCAGAAGAAGAACAACAAAAAGAAGAAATATCTCGAAATATGTCCGTCAGGCCCCTTCCCTTGAGATAAATCTGCAAATATCTCGGAAACGAAGCGAGGTATGGCAAAATGTTAAGAGACCTCTTTTGTAGAGAATTAAGTTTCCTACTTTTTATGTTCTATGATATTTTTCGATCAGATGCGTAGTTCTCGAGATATATCAAGATATTTAAAAGTTCCGAAGCCGCACCAACATAATAGAGATACAGACACACCGTGGCCCCTTTCTTTGAGATAACTCTGCACTATTGCGAGCTGCAAATGCCACTTCCAGCTTAGCTGTGCAGAAGAAGAACAACAAGAAGAAGAAATATCTGGAAATATGTCCGTCAGGCCCCTTCCCTTGAGATAAATCTGCAAATATCTCGGAAACGAAGCGAGCTACGGCAAAATGTTAAGAGACCTTTTTTGTAGAAAATTAGGATTCCTACTTTTTATGTTCTATGATATTTTTTGATCAGATGCGTAGTTCTCGAGATATATCAAGATATTTAAAAGTTCCGAAGCCGCACCAACATAATAGAGATACAGAAACACCGTGGCCCCTTTCTTTGAGATAACTCGGCACTACTGCGAGCTGGAAATGCCACTTCCAGTTTAGCTGTGCAGAAGAAGAACAACAAGAAGAAGAAATATCTCGAAATATGTCCGTCAGGCCCCTTCCCTTGAGATAAATCTGCAAGTATCTTGGAAACGAAGCGAGCTATGGCAAAATGTTAAGAGACCTTTTTTGTAGAGAATTAAGTTTCCTACTTTTTATGTTCTATGATATTTTTTGATCAGATGCGTAGTTCTCGAGATATATCAAGATATTTAAAAGTTCCGAAGCCGCACCAACATAATAGAGATACAGAAACACCGTGGCCCCTTTCTTTGAGATAACTCTGCACTATTGCGAGCTGCAAATGCCACTTCCAGCTTAGCTGTGCAGAAGAAGAACAACAAGAAGAAGAAATATCTCGAAATATGTCCGTCAGGCCCCTTCCCTTGAGATATATCTGCAAATATCTCGGAAACGAAACGAGCTATGGCAAAATGTTAAGAGACCTTTTTTGTAGAGAATTATGTTTCCTACAATTTATGTTCTATGATATTTTTTGATCAGAAGCGTAGTTTTCGAGATATATCGAGATATTTAAAAGATCCGAAGCTGCACCAACATAATAGAGATACAGAAACACCGTGGCCCCTTTCTTTGAGATAACTCTGCACTAGTGCGAGCCGCAAATGCCGCTTCCAGCTTAGCTGTGCAGAAGAAGAACAACAAGAAGAAGAAATATCTCGAAATATGTCCGTCAGGCCCCTTCCCTTGAGATAAATCTGCAAATATCTCGGAAACGAAGCGAGCTATGGCAAAATGTTAAGAGACATTATTTGTGGAGAATTAAGTTTCCTACTTTTTATGTTCTATGATATTATTTGATCAGATGCGTAGTTCTCGAGATATATCAAGATATTTAAAAGTTCGGAAGCCGCACCAACATAATAGAGATACAGAAACACCGTGGCCCCTTTCTTTGAGATAACTCTGCACTATTGCGAGCTGCAAATGCCACTTCCAGCTTAGCTGTGCAGAAGAAGAACAACAAGAAGAAGAAGTATCTCGAAATATGTCCGTCAGGCCCCTTCCCTTGAGATATATCTGCATATATCTCGGAAACGAAGCGAGCTATGGCAAAATGTTGAGAGACCTTTTTTGTAGAGAATTAAGTTTTCTACTTTTTATGTTCTATGATATTTTTTGATCAGATGCGTAGTTCTCGAGATATATCAAGATATTTAAAAGTTCCGAAGCCGCACCAACATAATAGAGATACAGAAACACCGTGGCCCCTTTCTTTGAGATAACTCGGCACTACTGGGAGCTGGAAATGCCACTTCCAGTTTAGCTGTGCAGAAGAAGAACAACAAGAAGAAGAAATATCTCGAAATATGTCCGTCAGGCCCCTTCCCTTGAGATAAATCTGCAAGTATCTTGGAAACGATGCGAGCTATGGCAAAATGTTAAGAGACCTTTTTTGTAGAGAATTAAGTTTCCTACTTTTTATGTTCTATGATATTTTTTGATCAGATGCGTAGTTCTCGAGATATATCAAGATATTTAAAAGTTCCGAAGCCGCACCAACATAATAGAGATACAGAAACACCGTGGCCCCTTTCTTTGAGATAACTCTGCACTATTGCGAGCTGCAAATGCCACTTCCAGCTTAGCTGTGCAGAAGAAGAACAACAAGAAGAAGAAATATCTCGAAATATGTCCGTCAGGCCCCTTCCCTTGAGATAAATCTGCAAATATCTCGGAAACGAAGCGAGCTATGGCAAAATGTTAAGAGACCTTATTTGTAGAGAATTAAGTTTCCTACTTTTTATGTTCTATGATATTTTTTGATCAGATGCGTAGTTCTCGAGATATATCAAGATATTTAAAAGTTCCGAAGCCGCACCAACATAATAGAGATACAGAAACACCGTGGCCCCTTTCTTTGAGATAACTCTGCGCTATTGCGAGCTGGAAATGCCACTTCCAGTTTAGCTGTGCAGAAGAAGAACAACAAGAAGAGGAAATATCTCGAAATATGTCCGTCAGGCCCCTTCCCTCGAGATAAATCTGCAAATATCTCGGAAACCAAGCGAGCTATGGCAAAATGTTAAGAGACGTTTTTTGTAGAGAATTAAGTTTCCTACTTTTTATGTTCTATGATATTTTTTGATCGGATGCGTAGTTCTTGAGATATATCAAGATATTTAAAAGTTCCGAAGCCGCACCAACATAATAGAGATACAGAAACACCGTGGCCCCTTTCTTTGAGATAACTCTGCGCTATTGCGAGCTGGAAATGCCACTTCCAGTTTAGCTGTGCAGAAGAAGAACAACAAGAAGAGGAAATATCTCGAAATATGTCCGTCAGGCCCCTTCCCTCGAGATAAATCTGCAAATATCTCGGAAACCAAGCGAGCTATGGCAAAATGTTAAGAGACGTTTTTTGTAGAGAATTAAGTTTCCTACTTTTTATGTTCTATGATATTTTTTGATCGGATGCGTAGTTCTTGAGATATATCAAGATATTTAAAAGTTCCGAAGCCGCACCAACATAATAGAGATACAGAAACACCGTGGCCCCTTTCTTTGAGATAACTCTGCACTATTGCGAGCTGCAAATGCCACTTCCAGCTTAGCTGTGCAGAAGAAGAACAACAAAAAGAAGAAATATCTCGAAATATGTCCGTCAGGCCCCTTCCCTTGAGATAAATCTGCAAATATCTCGGAAACGAAGCGAGGTATGGCAAAATGTTAAGAGACCTCTTTTGTAGAGAATTAAGTTTCCTACTTTTTATGTTCTATGATATTTTTCGATCAGATGCGTAGTTCTCGAGATATATCAAGATATTTAAAAGTTCCGAAGCCGCACCAACATAATAGAGATACAGACACACCGTGGCCCCTTTCTTTGAGATAACTCTGCACTATTGCGAGCTGCAAATGCCACTTCCAGCTTAGCTGTGCAGAAGAAGAACAACAAGAAGAAGAAATATCTGGAAATATGTCCGTCAGGCCCCTTCCCTTGAGATAAATCTGCAAATATCTCGGGAACGAAGCGAGCTACGGCAAAATGTTAAGAGACCTTTTTTGTAGAAAATTAGGATTCCTACTTTTTATGTTCTATGATATTTTTTGATCAGATGCGTAGTTCTCGAGATATATCAAGATATTTAAAAGTTCCGAAGCCGCACCAACATAATAGAGATACAGAAACACCGTGGCCCCTTTCTTTGAGATAACTCTGCACTACTGCGAGCTGCAAATGCCACTTCCAGCTTAGCTGTGCAGAAGAAGAACAACAAGAAGAAGAAATATCTCGAAATATGTCCGTCAGGCCCCTTCCCTTGAGATAAATCTGCAAATATCTCGGAAACGAAGCGAGCTATGGCAAAATGTTAAGAGACCTGTTTTGTAGAGAATTAGGTTTCCTACTTTTTATGTTCTATGATATTTTTCGATCAGATGCGTAGTTCTCGAGATATATCAAGATATTTAAAAGTTCGGAAGCCGCACCAACATAATAGAGATACAGAAACACCGTGGCCCCTTTCTTTGAGATAACTCGGCACTACTGCGAGCTGGAAATGCCACTTCCAGTTTAGCTGTGCAGAAGAAGAACAACAAGAAGAAGAAATATCTCGAAATATGTCCGTCAGGCCCCTTCCCTTGAGATAAATCTGCAAGTATCTTGGAAACGAAGCGAGCTATGGCAAAATGTTAAGAGACCTTTTTTGTAGAGAATTAAGTTTCCTACTTTTTATGTTCTATGATATTTTTTGATCAGATGCGTAGTTCTCGAGATATATCAAGATATTTAAAAGTTCCGAAGCCGCACCAACATAATAGAGATACAGAAACACCGTGGCCCCTTTCTTTGAGATAACTCTGCGCTATTGCGAGCTGGAAATGCCACTTCCAGTTTAGCTGTGCAGAAGAAGAACAACAAGAAGAGGAAATATCTCGAAATATGTCCGTCAGGCCCCTTCCCTCGAGATAAATCTGCAAATATCTCGGAAACCAAGCGAGCTATGTCAAAATGTTAAGAGACGTTTTTTGTAGAGAATTAAGTTTCCTACTTTTTATGTTCTATGATATTTTTTGATCGGATGCGTAGTTCTTGAGATATATCAAGATATTTAAAAGTTCCGAAGCCGCACCAACATAATAGAGATACAGAAACACCGTGGCCCCTTTCTTTGAGATAACTCTGCGCTATTGCGAGCTGGAAATGCCACTTCCAGTTTAGCTGTGCAGAAGAAGAACAACAAGAAGAGGAAATATCTCGAAATATGTCCGTCAGGCCCCTTCCCTCGAGATAAATCTGCAAATATCTCGGAAACCAAGCGAGCTATGTCAAAATGTTAAGAGACGTTTTTTCTAGAGAATTAAGTTTCCTACTTTTTATGTTCTATGATATTTTTTGATCGGATGCGTAGTTCTTGAGATATATCAAGATATTTAAAAGTTCCGAAGCCGCACCAACATAATAGAGATACAGAAACACCGTGGCCCCTTTCTTTGAGATAACTCTGCACTATTGCGAGCTGCAAATGCCACTTCCAGCTTAGCTGTGCAGAAGAAGAACAACAAAAAGAAGAAATATCTCGAAATATGTCCGTCAGGCCCCTTCCCTTGAGATAAATCTGCAAATATCTCGGAAACGAAGCGAGGTATGGCAAAATGTTAAGAGACCTCTTTTGTAGAGAATTAAGTTTCCTACTTTTTATGTTCTATGATATTTTTCGATCAGATGCGTAGTTCTCGAGATATATCAAGATATTTAAAAGTTCCGAAGCCGCACCAACATAATAGAGATACAGACACACCGTGGCCCCTTTCTTTGAGATAACTCTGCACTATTGCGAGCTGCAAATGCCACTTCCAGCTTAGCTGTGCAGAAGAAGAACAACAAGAAGAAGAAATATCTGGAAATATGTCCGTCAGGCCCCTTCCCTTGAGATAAATCTGCAAATATCTCGGGAACGAAGCTAGCTACGGCAAAATGTTAAGAGACCTTTTTTGTAGAAAATTAGGATTCCTACTTTTTATGTTCTATGATATTTTTTGATCCGATGCGTAGTTCTCGAGATATATCAAGATATTTAAAAGTTCCGAAGCCGCACCAACATAATAGAGATACAGAAACACCGTGGCCCCTTTCTTTGAGATAACTCTGCACTACTGCGAGCTGCAAATGCCACTTCCAGCTTAGCTGTGCAGAAGAAGAACAACAAGAAGAAGAAATATCTCGAAATATGTCCGTCAGGCCCCTTCCCTTGAGATAAATCTGCAAATATCTCGGAAACGAAGCGAGCTATGGCAAAATGTTAAGAGACCTGTTTTGTAGAGAATTAGGTTTCCTACTTTTTATGTTCTATGATATTTTTCGATCAGATGCGTAGTTCTCGAGATATATCAAGATATTTAAAAGTTCGGAAGCCGCACCAACATAATAGAGATACAGAAACACCGTGGCCCCTTTCTTTGAGATAACTCTGCACTATTGCGAGCTGCAAATGCCACTTCCAGCTTAGCTGTGCAGAAGAAGAACAACAAGAAGAAGAAATATCTCGAAATATGTCCGTCAGGCCCCTTCCCTTGAGATAAATCTGCATATATCTCGGAAACGAAGCGAGCTATGGCAAAATGTTGAGAGACCTTTTTTGTAGAGAATTAAGTTTTCTACTTTTTATGTTCTATGATATTTTTTGATCAGATGCGTAGTTCTCGAGATATATCAAGATATTTAAAAGTTCCGAAGCCGCACCAACATAATAGAGATACAGAAACATCGTGGCCCCTTTCTTTGAGATAACTCGGCACTACTGCGAGCTGGAAATGCCACTTCCAGTTTAGCTGTGCAGAAGAAGAACAACAAGAAGAAGAAATATCTCGAAATATGTTCGTCAGGCCCCTTCCCTTGAGATAAATCTGCAAGTATCTTGGAAACGAAGCGAGCTATGGCAAAATGTTAAGAGACCTTTTTTGTAGAGAATTAAGCTTCCTACTTTTTATGTTCTATGATATTTTTTGATCAGATGCGTAGTTCTCGAGATATATCAAGATATTTAAAAGTTCCGAAGCCGCACCAACATAATAGAGATACAGAAACACCGTGGCCCCTTTCTTTGAGATAACTCTGCGCTATTGCGAGCTCGAAATGCCACTTCCAGTTTAGCTGTGCAGAAGAAGAACAACAAGAAGAGGAAATATCTCGAAATATGTCCGTCAGGCCCCTTCCCTTGAGATATATCTGCAAATATCTCGGAAACGAAACGAGCTATGGCAAAATGTTAAGAGACCTTTTTTGTAGAGAATTATGTTTCCTACAATTTATGTTCTATGATATTTTTTGATCAGAAGCGTAGTTTTCGAGATATATCGAGATATTTAAAAGATCCGAAGCTGCACCAACATAATAGAGATACAGAAACACCGTGGCCCCTTTCTTTGAGATAACTCTGCACTAGTGCGAGCCGCAAATGCCGCTTCCAGCTTAGCTGTGCAGAAGAAGAACAACAAGAAGAAGAAATATCTCGAAATATGTCCGTCAGGCCCCTTCCCTCGAGATAAATCTGCAAATATCTCGGAAACGAAGCGAGCTATGGCAAAATGTTAAGAGACCTTTTTTGTAGAGAATTAAGTTTCCTACTTTTTATGTTGTATGATATTTTTTGATCGGATGCGTAGTTCTCGAGATATATCAAGATATTTAAAAGTTCCGAAGCCGCACCAACATAATAGAGATACAGAAACACCGTGGCCCCTTTCTTTGAGATAACTCTGCACTATTGCGAGCTGCAAATGCCACTTCCAGCTTAGCTGTGCAGAAGAAGAACAACAAAAAGAAGAAATATCTCGAAATATGTCCGTCAGGCCCCTTCCCTTGAGATAAATCTGCAAATATCTCGGAAACGAAGCGAGCTATGGCAAAATGTTAAGAGACCTCTTTTGTAGAGAATTAAGTTTCCTACTTTTTATGTTCTATGATATTTTTGGATCAGATGCGTAGTTCTCGAGATATATCAAGATATTTAAAAGTTCCGAAGCCGCACCAACATAATAGAGATACAGACACACCGTGGCCCCTTTCTTTGAGATAACTCTGCACTATTGCGAGCTGCAAATGCCACTTCCAGCTTAGCTGTGCAGAAGAAGAACAACAAAAAGAAGAAATATCTGGAAATATGTCCGTCAGGCCCCTTCCCTTGAGATAAATCTGCAAATATCTCGGAAACGAAGCGAGCTACGGCAAAATGTTAAGAGACCTTTTTTGTAGAAAATTAGGATTCCTACTTTTTATGTTCTATGATATTTTTTGATCAGATGCGTAGTTCTCGAGATATATCAAGAAATTTAAAAGTTCCGAAGCCGCACCAACATAATAGAGATACAGAAACACCGTGGCCCCTTTCTTTGAGATAACTCTGCACTACTGCGAGCTGCAAATGCCACTTCCAGCTTAGCTGTGCAGAAGAAGAACAACAAGAAGAAGAAATATCTGGAAATATGTCCGTCAGGCCCCTTCCCTTGAGATAAATCTGCAAATATCTCGGAAACGAAGCGAGCTACGGCAAAATGTTAAGAGACCTTTTTTGTAGAAAATTAGGATTCCTACTTTTTATGTTCTATGATATTTTTTGATCAGATGCGTAGTTCTCGAGATATATCAAGATATTTAAAAGTTCCGAAGCCGCACCAACATAATAGAGATACAGAAACACCGTGGCCCCTTTCTTTGAGATAACTCTGCACTATTGCGAGCTGCAAATGCCACTTCCAGCTTAGCTGTGCAGAAGAAGAACAACAAGAAGAAGAAATATCTCGAAATATGTCCGTCAGGCCCCTTCCCTTGAGATATATCTGCAAATATCTCGGAAACGAAACGAGCTATGGCAAAATGTTAAGAGACCTTTTTTGTAGAGAATTATGTTTCCTACAATTTATGTTCTATGATATTTTTTGATCAGAAGCGTAGTTTTCGAGATATATCGAGATATTTAAAAGATCCGAAGCTGCACCAACATAATAGAGATACAGAAACACCGTGGCCCCTTTCTTTGAGATAACTCTGCACTAGTGCGAGCCGCAAATGCCGCTTCCAGCTTAGCTGTGCAGAAGAAGAACAACAAGAAGAAGAAATATCTCGAAATATGTCCGTCAGGCCCCTTCCCTTGAGATAAATCTGCAAATATCTCGGAAACGAAGCGAGCTATGGCAAAATGTTAAGAGACATTATTTGTGGAGAATTAAGTTTCCTACTTTTTATGTTCTATGATATTATTTGATCAGATGCGTAGTTCTCGAGATATATCAAGATATTTAAAAGTTCGGAAGCCGCACCAACATAATAGAGATACAGAAACACCGTGGCCCCTTTCTTTGAGATAACTCTGCACTATTGCGAGCTGCAAATGCCACTTCCAGCTTAGCTGTGCAGAAGAAGAACAACAAGAAGAAGAAATATCTCGAAATATGTCCGTCAGGCCCCTTCCCTTGAGATATATCTGCATATATCTCGGAAACGAAGCGAGCTATGGCAAAATGTTGAGAGACCTTTTTTGTAGAGAATTAAGTTTTCTACTTTTTATGTTCTATGATATTTTTTGATCAGATGCGTAGTTCTCGAGATATATCAAGATATTTAAAAGTTCCGAAGCCGCACCAACATAATAGAGATACAGAAACACCGTGGCCCCTTTCTTTGAGATAACTCGGCACTACTGCGAGCTGGAAATGCCACTTCCAGTTTAGCTGTGCAGAAGAAGAACAACAAGAAGAAGAAATATCTCGAAATATGTCCGTCAGGCCCCTTCCCTTGAGATAAATCTGCAAGTATCTTGGAAACGAAGCGAGCTATGGCAAAATGTTAAGAGACCTTTTTTGTAGAGAATTAAGTTTCCTACTTTTTATGTTCTATGATATTTTTTGATCAGATGCGTAGTTCTCGAGATATATCAAGATATTTAAAAGTTCCGAAGCCGCACCAACATAATAGAGATACAGAAACACCGTGGCCCCTTTCTTTGAGATAACTCTGCACTATTGCGAGCTGCAAATGCCACTTCCAGCTTAGCTGTGCAGAAGAAGAACAACAAGAAGAAGAAATATCTCGAAATATGTCCGTCAGGCCCCTTCCCTTGAGATAAATCTGCAAATATCTCGGAAACGAAGCGAGCTATGGCAAAATGTTAAGAGACCTTATTTGTAGAGAATTAAGTTTCCTACTTTTTATGTTCTATGATATTTTTTGATCAGATGCGTAGTTCTCGAGATATATCAAGATATTTAAAAGTTCCGAAGCCGCACCAACATAATAGAGATACAGAAACACCGTGGCCCCTTTCTTTGAGATAACTCTGCGCTATTGCGAGCTGGAAATGCCACTTCCAGTTTAGCTGTGCAGAAGAAGAACAACAAGAAGAGGAAATATCTCGAAATATGTCCGTCAGGCCCCTTCCCTCGAGATAAATCTGCAAATATCTCGGAAACCAAGCGAGCTATGGCAAAATGTTAAGAGACGTTTTTTGTAGAGAATTAAGTTTCCTACTTTTTATGTTCTATGATATTTTTTGATCGGATGCGTAGTTCTTGAGATATATCAAGATATTTAAAAGTTCCGAAGCCGCACCAACATAATAGAGATACAGAAACACCGTGGCCCCTTTCTTTGAGATAACTCTGCACTATTGCGAGCTGCAAATGCCACTTCCAGCTTAGCTGTGCAGAAGAAGAACAACAAAAAGAAGAAATATCTCGAAATATGTCCGTCAGGCCCCTTCCCTTGAGATAAATCTGCAAATATCTCGGAAACGAAGCGAGGTATGGCAAAATGTTAAGAGACCTCTTTTGTAGAGAATTAAGTTTCCTACTTTTTATGTTCTATGATATTTTTCGATCAGATGCGTAGTTCTCGAGATATATCAAGATATTTAAAAGTTCCGAAGCCGCACCAACATAATAGAGATACAGACACACCGTGGCCCCTTTCTTTGAGATAACTCTGCACTATTGCGAGCTGCAAATGCCACTTCCAGCTTAGCTGTGCAGAAGAAGAACAACAAGAAGAAGAAATATCTGGAAATATGTCCGTCAGGCCCCTTCCCTTGAGATAAATCTGCAAATATCTCGGAAACGAAGCGAGCTACGGCAAAATGTTAAGAGACCTTTTTTGTAGAAAATTAGGATTCCTACTTTTTATGTTCTATGATATTTTTTGATCAGATGCGTAGTTCTCGAGATATATCAAGATATTTAAAAGTTCCGAAGCCGCACCAACATAATAGAGATACAGAAACACCGTGGCCCCTTTCTTTGAGATAACTCTGCACTACTGCGAGCTGCAAATGCCACTTCCAGCTTAGCTGTGCAGAAGAAGAACAACAAGAAGAAGAAATATCTCGAAATATGTCCGTCAGGCCCCTTCCCTTGAGATAAATCTGCAAATATCTCGGAAACGAAGCGAGCTATGGCAAAATGTTAAGAGACCTGTTTTGTAGAGAATTAGGTTTCCTACTTTTTATGTTCTATGATATTTTTCGATCAGATGCGTAGTTCTCGAGATATATCAAGATATTTAAAAGTTCGGAAGCCGCACCAACATAATAGAGATACAGAAACACCGTGGCCCCTTTCTTTGAGATAACTCTGCACTATTGCGAGCTGCAAATGCCACTTCCAGCTTAGCTGTGCAGAAGAAGAACAACAAGAAGAAGAAATATCTCGAAATATGTCCGTCAGGCCCCTTCCCTTGAGATAAATCTGCATATATCTCGGAAACGAAGCGAGCTATGGCAAAATGTTGAGAGACCTTTTTTGTAGAGAATTAAGTTTTCTACTTTTTATGTTCTATGATATTTTTTGATCAGATGCGTAGTTCTCGAGATATATCAAGATATTTAAAAGTTCCGAAGCCGCACCAACATAATAGAGATACAGAAACATCGTGGCCCCTTTCTTTGAGATAACTCGGCACTACTGCGAGCTGGAAATGCCACTTCCAGTTTAGCTGTGCAGAAGAAGAACAACAAGAAGAAGAAATATCTCGAAATATGTTCGTCAGGCCCCTTCCCTTGAGATAAATCTGCAAGTATCTTGGAAACGAAGCGAGCTATGGCAAAATGTTAAGAGACCTTTTTTGTAGAGAATTAAGCTTCCTACTTTTTATGTTCTATGATATTTTTTGATCAGATGCGTAGTTCTCGAGATATATCAAGATATTTAAAAGTTCCGAAGCCGCACCAACATAATAGAGATACAGAAACACCGTGGCCCCTTTCTTTGAGATAACTCTGCGCTATTGCGAGCTGGAAATGCCACTTCCAGCTTAGCTGTGCAGAAGAAGAACAACAAAAAGAAGAAATATCTCGAAATATGTCCGTCAGGCCCCTTCCCTTGAGATAAATCTGCAAATATCTCGGAAACGAAGCGAGGTATGGCAAAATGTTAAGAGACCTCTTTTGTAGAGAATTAAGTTTCCTACTTTTTATGTTCTATGATATTTTTCGATCAGATGCGTAGTTCTCGAGATATATCAAGATATTTAAAAGTTCCGAAGCCGCACCAACATAATAGAGATACAGACACACCGTGGCCCCTTTCTTTGAGATAACTCTGCACTATTGCGAGCTGCAAATGCCACTTCCAGCTTAGCTGTGCAGAAGAAGAACAACAAGAAGAAGAAATATCTGGAAATATGTCCGTCAGGCCCCTTCCCTTGAGATAAATCTGCAAATATCTCGGGAACGAAGCGAGCTACGGCAAAATGTTAAGAGACCTTTTTTGTAGAAAATTAGGATTCCTACTTTTTATGTTCTATGATATTTTTTGATCAGATGCGTAGTTCTCGAGATATATCAAGATATTTAAAAGTTCCGAAGCCGCACCAACATAATAGAGATACAGAAACACCGTGGCCCCTTTCTTTGAGATAACTCTGCACTACTGCGAGCTGCAAATGCCACTTCCAGCTTAGCTGTGCAGAAGAAGAACAACAAGAAGAAGAAATATCTCGAAATATGTCCGTCAGGCCCCTTCCCTTGAGATAAATCTGCAAATATCTCGGAAACGAAGCGAGCTATGGCAAAATGTTAAGAGACCTGTTTTGTAGAGAATTAGGTTTCCTACTTTTTATGTTCTATGATATTTTTCGATCAGATGCGTAGTTCTCGAGATATATCAAGATATTTAAAAGTTCGGAAGCCGCACCAACATAATAGAGATACAGAAACACCGTGGCCCCTTTCTTTGAGATAACTCTGCACTATTGCGAGCTGCAAATGCCACTTCCAGCTTAGCTGTGCAGAAGAAGAACAACAAGAAGAAGAAATATCTCGAAATATGTCCGTCAGGCCCCTTCCCTTGAGATAAATCTGCATATATCTCGGAAACGAAGCGAGCTATGGCAAAATGTTGAGAGACCTTTTTTGTAGAGAATTAAGTTTTCTACTTTTTATGTTCTATGATATTTTTTGATCAGATGCGTAGTTCTCGAGATATATCAAGATATTTAAAAGTTCCGAAGCCGCACCAACATAATAGAGATACAGAAACATCGTGGCCCCTTTCTTTGAGATAACTCGGCACTACTGCGAGCTGGAAATGCCACTTCCAGTTTAGCTGTGCAGAAGAAGAACAACAAGAAGAAGAAATATCTCGAAATATGTTCGTCAGGCCCCTTCCCTTGAGATAAATCTGCAAGTATCTTGGAAACGAAGCGAGCTATGGCAAAATGTTAAGAGACCTTTTTTGTAGAGAATTAAGCTTCCTACTTTTTATGTTCTATGATATTTTTTGATCAGATGCGTAGTTCTCGAGATATATCAAGATATTTAAAAGTTCCGAAGCCGCACCAACATAATAGAGATACAGAAACACCGTGGCCCCTTTCTTTGAGATAACTCTGCGCTATTGCGAGCTGGAAATGCCACTTCCAGTTTAGCTGTGCAGAAGAAGAACAACAAGAAGAGGAAATATCTCGAAATATGTCCGTCAGGCCCCTTCCCTTGAGATATATCTGCAAATATCTCGGAAACGAAACGAGCTATGGCAAAATGTTAAGAGACCTTTTTTGTAGAGAATTATGTTTCCTACAATTTATGTTCTATGATATTTTTTGATCAGAAGCGTAGTTTTCGAGATATATCGAGATATTTAAAAGATCCGAAGCTGCACCAACATAATAGAGATACAGAAACACCGTGGCCCCTTTCTTTGAGATAACTCTGCACTAGTGCGAGCCGCAAATGCCGCTTCCAGCTTAGCTGTGCAGAAGAAGAACAACAAGAAGAAGAAATATCTCGAAATATGTCCGTCAGGCCCCTTCCCTCGAGATAAATCTGCAAATATCTCGGAAACGAAGCGAGCTATGGCAAAATGTTAAGAGACCTTTTTTGTAGAGAATTAAGTTTCCTACTTTTTATGTTGTATGATATTTTTTGATCGGATGCGTAGTTCTCGAGATATATCAAGATATTTAAAAGTTCCGAAGCCGCACCAACATAATAGAGATACAGAAACACCGTGGCCCCTTTCTTTGAGATAACTCTGCACTATTGCGAGCTGCAAATGCCACTTCCAGCTTAGCTGTGCAGAAGAAGAACAACAAAAAGAAGAAATATCTCGAAATATGTCCGTCAGGCCCCTTCCCTTGAGATAAATCTGCAAATATCTCGGAAACGAAGCGAGCTATGGCAAAATGTTAAGAGACCTCTTTTGTAGAGAATTAAGTTTCCTACTTTTTATGTTCTATGATATTTTTGGATCAGATGCGTAGTTCTCGAGATATATCAAGATATTTAAAAGTTCCGAAGCCGCACCAACATAATAGAGATACAGACACACCGTGGCCCCTTTCTTTGAGATAACTCTGCACTATTGCGAGCTGCAAATGCCACTTCCAGCTTAGCTGTGCAGAAGAAGAACAACAAAAAGAAGAAATATCTGGAAATATGTCCGTCAGGCCCCTTCCCTTGAGATAAATCTGCAAATATCTCGGAAACGAAGCGAGCTACGGCAAAATGTTAAGAGACCTTTTTTGTAGAAAATTAGGATTCCTACTTTTTATGTTCTATGATATTTTTTGATCAGATGCGTAGTTCTCGAGATATATCAAGAAATTTAAAAGTTCCGAAGCCGCACCAACATAATAGAGATACAGAAACACCGTGGCCCCTTTCTTTGAGATAACTCTGCACTACTGCGAGCTGCAAATGCCACTTCCAGCTTAGCTGTGCAGAAGAAGAACAACAAGAAGAAGAAATATCTCGAAATATGTCCGTCAGGCCCCTTCCCTTGAGATAAATCTGCAAATATCTCGGAAACGAAGCGAGCTATGGCAAAATGTTGAGAGACCTTTTTTGTAGAGAATTAAGTTTTCTACTTTTTATGTTCTATGATATTTTTTGATCAGATGCGTAGTTCTCGAGATATATCAAGATATTTAAAAGTTCCGAAGCCGCACCAACATAATAGAGATACAGAAACACCGTGGCCCCTTTCTTTGAGATAACTCGGCACTACTGCGAGCTGGAAATGCCACTTCCAGTTTAGCTGTGCAGAAGAAGAACAACAAGAAGAAGAAATATCTCGAAATATGTCCGTCAGGCCCCTTCCCTTGAGATAAATCTGCAAGTATCTTCGAAACGAAGCGAGCTATGGCAAAATGTTAAGAGACCTTTTTTGTAGAGAATTACGTTTCCTACAATTTATGTTCTATGATATTTTTTGATCAGAAGCGTAGTTTTCGAGATATATCGAGATATTTAAAAGATCCGAAGCTGCACCAACATAATAGAGATATAGAAACACCGTGGCCCCTTTCTTTGAGATAACTCTGCACTAGTGCGAGCCGCAAATGCCGCTTCCAGCTTAGCTGTGCAGAAGAAGAACAACAAGAAGAAGAAATATCTCGAAATATGTCCGTCAGGCCCCTTCCCTCGAGATAAATCTGCAAATATCTCGGAAACGAAGCGAGCTATGGCAAAATGTTAAGAGACCTTTTTTGTAGAGAATTAAGTTTCCTACTTTTTATGTTCTATGATATTTTTTGATCGGATGCGTAGTTCTCGAGATATATCAAGATATTTAAAAGTTCCGAAGCCGCACCAACATAATAGAGATACAGAAACACCGTGGCCCCTTTCTTTGAGATAACTCTGCACTATTGCGAGCTGCAAATGCCACTTCCAGCATAGCTGTGCAGAAGAAGAACAACAAAAAGAAGAAATATCTCGAAATATGTCCGTCAGGCCCCTTCCCTTGAGATAAATCTGCAAATATCTCGGAAACGAAGCGAGCTATGGCAAAATGTTAAGAGACCTCTTTTGTAGAGAATTAAGTTTCCTACTTTTTATGTTCTATGATATTGTTCGATCAGATGCGTAGTTCTCGAGATATATCAAGATATTTAAAAGTTCCGAAGCCGCACCAACATAATAGAGATACAGACACACCGTGGCCCCTTTCTTTGAGATAACTCTGCACTATTGCGAGCTGCAAATGCCACTTCCAGCTTAGCTGTGCAGAAGAAGAACAACAAGAAGAAGAAATATCTGGAAATATGTCCGTCAGGCCCCTTCCCTTGAGATAAATCTGCAAATATCTCGGAAACGAAGCGAGCTACGGCAAAATGTTAAGAGACCTTTTTTGTAGAAAATTAGGATTCCTACTTTTTATGTTCTATGATATTTTTTGATCAGATGCGTAGTTCTCGAGATATATCAAGATATTTAAAAGTTCCGAAGCCGCACCAACATAATAGAGATACAGAAACACCGTGGCCCCTTTCTTTGAGATAACTCTGCACTACTGCGAGCTGCAAATGCCACTTCCAGCTTAGCTGTGCAGAAGAAGAACAACAAGAAGAAGAAATATCTCGAAATATGTCCGTCAGGCCCCTTCCCTTGAGATAAATCTGCAAATATCTCGGAAACGAAGCGAGCTATGGCAAAATGTTAAGAGACCTTTTTTGTAGAGAATTAAGTTTCCTACTTTTTATGTTCTATGATATTTTTTGATCGGATGCGTAGTTCTCGAGATATATCAAGATATTTAAAAGTTCCGAAGCCGCACCAACATAATAGAGATACAGAAACACCGTGGCCCCTTTCTTTGAGATAACTCTGCACTATTGCGAGCTGCAAATGCCACTTCCAGCATAGCTGTGCAGAAGAAGAACAACAAAAAGAAGAAATATCTCGAAATATGTCCGTCAGGCCCCTTCCCTTGAGATAAATCTGCAAATATCTCGGAAACGAAGCGAGCTATGGCAAAATGTTAAGAGACCTTTTTTGTAGAGAATTAAGTTTCCTACTTTTTATCTTCTATGATATTTTCTGATCAGATGCGTAGTTCTCGAGATATATCAAGATATTTAAAAGTTCCGAAGCCGCACCAACATAATAGAGATACAGAAACACCGTGGCCCCTCTCTTTGAGATAACTCTGCACAATTGCGAGCTGCAAATGCCAATTCCAGCTTAGCTGTGCAGAAGAAGAACAACAAGAAGAAGAAATATCTCGAAATATGTCCGTCAGGCCCCTTCCCTTGAGATAAATCTGCAAATATCTCGGAAACGAAGCGAGCTATGGCAAAATGTTAAGAGACCTGTTTTGTAGAGAATTAAGTTTCCTACTTTTTATGTTCTATGATATTTTTCGATCAGATGCGTAGTTCTCGAGATATATCAAGATATTTAAAAGTTCCGAAGCCGCACCAACATAATAGAGATACAGAAACACCGTGGCCCCTTTCTTTGAGATAACTCTGCACTATTGCGAGCTGCAAATGCCACTTCCAGCTTAGCTGTGCAGAAGAAGAACAACAAGAAGAAGAAATATCTCGAAATATGTCCGTCAGACCCCTTCCCTTGAGATAAATCTGCAAATATCTCGGAAACGAAGCGAGCTACGGCAAAATGTTAAGAGACCTTTTTTGTAGAAAATTAGGTTTCCTACTTTTCATGTTCTATGATATTTTCTGATCAGATGCGTAGTTCTCGAGATATATCAAGATATTTAAAAGTTCCGAAGCCGCACCAACATAATAGAGATACAGAAACACCGTGGCCCCTTTCTTTGCGATAACTCTGCACTATTGCGAGCTGCAAATGCCACTTCCAGCTTAGCTGTGCAGAAGAAGAACAACAAGAAGAAGAAATATCTCGAAATATGTCCGTCAGGCCCCTTCCCTTGAGATAAATCTGCAAATATCTCGGAAACGAAGCGAGCTATGGCAAAATGTTAAGAGACCTTTTTTGTAGAGAATTAAGTTTCCTACTTTTTATGTTCTATGATATTTTTCGATCAGAGGCGTAGTTCTCGAGATATATCAAGATATTTAAAAGTACCGAAGCCGCACCAACATAATAGAGATACAGAAACACCGTGGCCCCTTTCTTTGAGATAACTCTGCAGGATTGCGAGCTGGAAATGCCACTTCCAGTTTAGCTGTGCAGAAGAAGAACAACAAGAAGAAGAAATATCTCGAAATATGTCCGTCAGGCCCCTTCCCTTGAGATAAATATGCAAATATCTCGGAAACGAAGCGAGCTATGGCAAAATGTTAAGCGACCTTTTTTGTAGAGAATTAAGTTTCCTACTTTTTATGTTCTATGATATTTTTTGATCAGATGCGTAGTTCTCGAGATATATCAAGATATTTAAAAGTTCCGAAGCCGCACCAACAGAATAGAGATACAGAAACACCGTGGCCCCTTTCTTTGAGATAACTCTGCACTATTGCGACCTGCAAATGCCACTTCCAGCTCAGCTGTGCAGAAGAAGAACAACAAGAAGAAGAAATATCTCGAAATATGTCCGTCAGGCCAGTTCCTTTGAGCTGAATCTGCAAATATCTCGGAAACGAAGCGAGCTATGGCAAAATGTTAAGAGCCGTTTTTTGTAGAGAATTATGTTTCCTACAATTTATGTTCTATGATATTTTTTGATCAGAAGCGTAGTTCTCGAGATATATCAAGATATTTAAAAGTTCCGAAGCCGCACCAACATAATAGAGATACAGAAACACCGTGGCCCCTTTCTTTGAGATAACTCTGCACTATTGCGAGCTGTAAATGCCACTTCCAGTTAAGCTGTGCAGAAGAAGAACAACAAGAAGAAGAAATATCTCGAAATATGTCCGTCAGGCCCCTTCCCTTGAGATATATCTGCAAATATCTCGGAAACGAAGCGAGCTATGGCAAAATGTTAAGAGACCTTTTTTGTAGAGAATTATGTTTCCTACAATTTATGTTCTATGATATTTTTTGATCAGATGCGTAGTTCTCGAGATATACCAAGATATTTAAAAGTTCCGAAGCCGCACCAACATAATAGAGATACAGAAACACCGTGGCCCCTTTCTTTGAGATAACTCTGCACTATTGCGAGCTGTAAATGCCACTTCCAGTTAAGCTGTGCAGAAGAAGAACAACAAGAAGAAGGAATATCTCGAAATATGTCCGTCAGGCCAGTTCCTTTGAGCTGAATCTGCAAATATCTCGGAAACGAAGCGAGCTATGGCAAAATGTTAAGAGACGTTTTTTGTAGAGAATTATGTTTCCTACAATTTATGTTCTATGATATTTTTTGATCAGAAGCGTAGTTTTCGAGATATATCGAGATATTTAAAAGTTCCGAAGCCGCACCAACATAATAGAGATACAGAAACACCGTGGCCCCTTTCTTTGAGATATCTCTGCACTATTGCGAGCTGCAAATGCCACTTCCAGCTTAGCTGCGCAGAAGAAGAACAACAAGAAGAAGAAATATCTCGAAATATGTCCGTCAGGCCCCTTCCCTTGAGATATATCTGCAAATATCTCGGAAACGAAGCGAGCTATGGCAAAATGTTGAGGGACCTTTTTTGTAGAGAATTATGTTTCCTACAATTTATGTTCTATGATATTTTTTGATCAGATGCGTAGTTCTCGAGATATACCGAGATATTTAAAAGTTCCGAAGCCGCACCAACATAATAGAGATACAGAAACACCGTGGCCCCTTTCTTTGAGATAACTCTGCACTATTGCGAGCTGCAAATGCCACTTCCAGCTTAGCTGTGCAGAGGAAGAACAACAAGAAGAAGGAATATCTCGAAATATGTCCGTCAGGCCAGTTCCTTTGAGCTGAATCTGCAAATATCTCGGAAACGAAGCGAGCTATGGCAAAATGTTAAGAGACGTTTTTTGTAGAGAATTATGTTTCCTACAATTTATGTTCTATGATATTTTTTGATCAGAAGCGTAGTTTTCGAGATATATCGAGATATTTAAAAGTTCCGAAGCCGCACCAACATAATAGAGATACAGAAACACCGTGGCCCCTTTCTTTGAGATAACTCTGCACTAGTGCGAGCCGCACATGCCACTTCCAGCTTAGCTGTGCAGAACAAGAACAACAAGAAGAAGAAATATCTCGAAATATGTCCGTCAGGCACCTTCCCTTGAGATAAATCTGCAAATATCTCGGAAACGAAGCGAGCTATTGCAAAATGTTAAGAGACCTTTTTTGTAGAAAATTGAGTTTCCTACTTTTTATGTTCTATGATATTTTTTGTTCAGAAGCGTAGTTTTCGAGATATATCGAGATATTTAAAAGTTCCGAAGCCGCACCAACATAATAGAGATACAGAAACACCGTGGCCCCTTTCGTTGAGATAACTCTGCACTAGTGCGAGCCGCAAATGCCACTTCCAGCTTAGCTGTGCAGAAGAAGAACAACAAGAAGAAGAAATATCTCGAAATATGTCCGTCAGGCCCCTTCCCTTGAGATAAATCTGCAAATATCTCGGAAACGAAGCGAGCTATGGCAAAATGTTAAGAGACCTTTTTTGTAGAGAATTAAGTTTCCTACAATTTATGTTCTATGATATTTTTTGATCAGATGCGTAGTTCTCGAGATATATCAAGATATTTAAAAGTTCCGAAGCCGCACCAACATAATAGAGATACAGAAACACCGTGGCCCCTTTCTTTGAGATATCTCTGCACTATTGCGAGCTGCAAATGCCACTTCCAGCTTAGCTGCGCAGAAGAAGAACAACAAGAAGAAGAAATATATCGAAATATGTCCGTCAGGCTCCTTCCCTTGAGATATATCTGCAAATATCTCGGAAACGAAGCGAGCTATGGCAAAATGTTAAGAGACCTTTTTTGTAGAGAATTATGTTTCCTACAATTTATGTTCTATGATATTTTTTGATCAGATGCGTAGTTCTCGAGATATATCAAGATATTTAAAAGTTCCGAAGCCGCACCAACATAATAGAGATACAGAAACACCGTGGCCCCTTTCTTTGAGATAACTCTGCACTATTGCGAGCTGCAAATGCCACTTCCAGCTTAGCTGTGCAGAGGAAGAACAACAAGAAGAAGGAATATCTCGAAATATGTCCGTCAGGCCAGTTCCTTTGAGCTGAATCTGCAAATATCTCGGAAACGAAGCGAGCTATGGCAAAATGTTAAGAGACGTGTTTTGTAGAGAATTATGTTTCCTACAATTTATGTTCTATGATATTTTTTGATCAGAAGCGT
Organism: Osmia lignaria lignaria; assembly: GCF_051020975.1. Taxonomy (NCBI): domain Eukaryota; kingdom Metazoa; phylum Arthropoda; class Insecta; order Hymenoptera; family Megachilidae; genus Osmia; species Osmia lignaria. The sequence goes on along the minus strand of NW_027478162.1, from coordinate 2,988,369 downwards.
AGTTTTCGAGATATATCGAGATATTTAAAAGTTCCGCAGCCGCACCAACATAATAGAGATACAGAAACACGGTGGCCCCTTTCTTTGAGATAACTCTGCACTAGTGCGAGCCGCAAATGCCACTTCCAGCTTAGCTGTGCAGAACAAGAACAACAAGAAGAAGAAATATCTCGAAATATGTCCGTGAGGCACCTTCCCTTGAGATAAATCTGCAAATATCTCGGAAACGAAGCGAGCTATTGCAAAATGTTAAGAGACCTTTTTTGTAGAGAATTGAGTTTCCTACTTTTTATCTTTTATGATATTTTTTGATCAGATGCGTAGTTCTCGAGATATATCAAGATATTTAAAAGTTCCGAAGCTGCACCAACATAATAGAGATACAGAAACACCGTGGCCCCTTTCTTTGAGATAACTCTGCACTAGTGCGAGCTGCAAATGCCACTTCCAGCTTAGCTGTGCAGAGGAAGAACAACAAGAAGAAGAAATATCTCGAAATATGTCCGTCAGGCCAGTTCCTTTGAGCTGAATCTGCAAATATCTCGGAAACGAAGCGATCTATGGCAAAATGTTAAGAGACGTTTTTTGTAGAGAATTATGTTTCCTACAATTTATGTTCTATCATATTTTTTGATCAGAAGCGTAGTTTTCGAGATATATCGAGATATTTAAAAGTTCCGAAGCCGCACCAACATAATAGGGATACAGAAACACCGTGGCCCCTTTCTTTGAGATAACTCTGCACTAGTGCGAGCCGCAAATGCCACTTCCAGCTTAGGTGTGCAGAAGAAGAACAACAAGAAGAAGAAATATCTCGAAATATGTCCGTCAGGCCACTTCCCTTGAGATAAATCTGCAAATATCTCGGAAACGAAGCGAGCTATGGCAAAATGTTAAGAGACCTTTTTTGTAGAGAATTAAGTTTCCTACTTTTTATGTTCTATGATATTTTTTGATCAGATGCGTAGTTCTCGAGATATATCAAGATATTTAAAAGTTCCGAAGCCGCACCAACATAATAGAGGTACAGAAACACCGTGGCCTCTTTCTTTGAGATAACTCTGCACTATTGCGAGCTGCAAATGCCGCTTCGAGCTTAGCTGTGCAGAAGAAGAAATATCTCGAAATATGTCCGTTAGGCCCCTTCCCTTGAGATAAATCTGCAAATATCTCGGAAACGAAGCGAGCTATGACAAAATGTTAAGAGACCTTTTTTGTAGAGAATTAAGTTTCCTGCTTTTTATGTTCTATGATATTTTTTGATCAGAAGCGTAGTTTTCGAGATATATCGAGATATTTAAAAGTTCCGAAGCCGCACCAACATAATAGAGATACAGAAACACCGTGGCCCCTTTCTTTGAGATAACTCTGCACTAGTGCGAGCCGCAAATGCCACTTCCAGCTTAGCTGTGCAGAAGAAGAACAACAAGAAGAAGAAATATCTCGAAATATGTCCGTTAGGCCCCTTCCCTTGAGATAAATCTGCAAATATCTCGGAAACGAAGCGAGCTATGACAAAATGTTAAGAGACCTTTTTTGTAGAGAATTAAGTTTCCTGCTTTTTATGTTCTATGATATTTTTTGATCAGAAGCGTAGTTTTCGAGATATATCGAGATATTTAAAAGTTCCGAAGCCGCACCAACATAATAGAGATACAGAAACACCGTGGCCCCTTTCTTTGAGATAACTCTGCACTAGTGCGAGCCGCAAATGCCACTTCCAGCTTAGCTGTGCAGAAGAAGAACAACAAGAAGAAGAAATATCTCGAAATATGTCCGTCAGGCCCCTTCCCTTGAGATAAATATGCAAATATCTCGGCAACGAAGCGAGCTATGGCAAAATGTTAAGAGACCTTTTTTGTAGAGAATTAAGTTTCGTACTTTTTATGTTCTATGACATTTTTTGATCAGATGCGTAGTTCTCGAGATATATCAAGATATTTAAAAGTTCCGAAGCCGCACCAACATAATAGAGATACAGAAACACCGTGGTCCCTTTCTTTAAGATAACTCTGCACTATTGCGAGCTGCAAATGCCACTTCCAGCTTAGCTGCGCAGAGGAGGAACAACAAGAAGAAGAAATATCTCGAAATATGTCCGTCAGGCCAGTTCCTTTGAGCTGAATCTGCAAATATCTCGGAAACGAAGCGAGCTATGGCAAAATGTTAAGAGACGTTTTTTGTAGAGAATTATGTTTCCTACAATTTATGTTCTATGATATTTTTTGATCAGAAGCGTAGTTTTCGAGATATATCGAGATATTTAAAAGTTCCGAAGACGCACCAACATAATAGAGATACAGAAACACCGTGGCCCCTTTCTTTGAGATAACTGTGCACTAGTGCGAGCGGCAAATGCCACTTCCAGCTTAGCTGTGCAGAAGAAGAACAACAAGCAGAAGAAATATCTCGAAATATGTCCGTCAGGCCCCTTCCCTCGAGATAAATCTGCAAATATCTCGGAAACGAAGCGAGCTATGGCGAAATGTTAAGAGACCTTTTTTGTAGAGAATTAAGTTTCCTACTTTTTATCTTCTATGATATTTTTTGATCAGATGCGTAGTTCTCGAGATATATCAAGATATTTAAAAGTTCCGAAGCCGCACCAACATAATAGAGATACAGAAACACCGTGGCCCCTCTCTTTGAGATAACTCTGCACTATTGCGAGCTGCAAATGCCACTTCCAGCTTAGCTGTGCAGAAGAAGAACAACAAGAAGAAGAAATATCTCGAAATATGTCCGTCAGGCCCCTTCCCTTGAGATAAATCTGCAAATATCTCGGAAACGAAGCGAGCTATGGCAAAATGTTTAGAGACCTTTCTTGTAGAGAATTAAGTTTCCTACTTTTTATGTAGTATGATATTTTTTGATCAGATGCGTAGTTCTCGAGATATATCAAGATATTTAAAAGTTCCGAAGCCGCACCAACATAATAGAGATACAGAAACACCGTGGCCCCTTTCTTTGAGATAACTCTGAACTATTGCGAGCTGCAAATGCCACTTCCAGCTTAGCTGTGCAGAGGAAGAACAACAAGAAGAAGAAATATCTCGAAATATGTCCGTCAGGCCAGTTCCTTTGAGCTGAATCTGCAAATATCTCGGAAACGAAGCGATCTATGGCAAAATGTTAAGAGACGTTTTTTGTAGAGAATTATGTTTCCTACAATTTATGTTCTATGATATTTTTTGATCAGAAGCGTAGTTTTCGAGATATATCGAGATATTTAAAAGTTCCGAAGCCGCACCAACATAATAGGGATACAGAAACACCGTGGCCCCTTTCTTTGAGATAACTCTGCACTAGTGCGAGCCGCAAATGCCACTTCCAGCTTAGCTGTGCAGAAGAAGAACAACAAGAAGAAGAAATATCTCGAAATATGTCCGTTAGGCCCCTTCCCTTGAGATAAATCTGCAAATATCTCGGAAACGAAGCGAGCTATGACAAAATGTTAAGAGACCTTTTTTGTAGAGAATTAAGTTTCCTGCTTTTTATGTTCTATGATATTTTTTGATCAGAAGCGTAGTTTTCGAGATATATCGAGATATTTAAAAGTTCCGAAGCCGCACCAACATAATAGAGATACAGAAACACCGTGGCCCCTTTCTTTGAGATAACTCTGCACTAGTGCGAGCCGCAAATGCCACTTCCAGCTTAGCTGTGCAGAAGAAGAACAACAAGAAGAAGAAATATCTCGAAATATGTCCGTCAGGCCCCTTCCCTTGAGATAAATATGCAAATATCTCGGAAACGAAGCGAGCTATGGCAAAATGTTAAGAGACCTTTTTTGTAGAGAATTAAGTTTCGTACTTTTTATGTTCTATGACATTTTTTGATCAGATGCGTAGTTCTCGAGATATATCAAGATATTTAAAAGTTCCGAAGCCGCACCAACATAATAGAGATACAGAAACACCGTGGCCCCTTTCTTTAAGATAACTCTGCACTATTGCGAGCTGCAAATGCCACTTCCAGCTTAGCTGTGCAGAGGAGGAACAACAAGAAGAAGAAATATCTCGAAATATGTCCGTCAGGCCAGTTCCTTTGAGCTGAATCTGCAAATATCTCAGAAACGAAGCGAGCTATGGCAAAATGTTAAGAGACCTTTTTTGTAGAGAATTATGTTTCCTACAATTTATGTTGTATGATATTTTTTGATCAGAAGCGTAGTTTTCGAGATATATCGAGATATTTAAAAGTTCCGAAGCCGCACCAACATAATAGAGATACAGAAACACCGTGGCCCCTTTCTTTGAGATAACTGTGCACTAGTGCGAGCCGCAAATGCAACTTCCGGCTTCGCTGTGCAGAAGAAGAACAACAAGAAGAAGAAATATCTCGAAATATGTCCGTCAGGCCCCTTCCCTTGAGATAAATCTGCAAATGTCTCGGAAACGAAGCGAGCTATGGCAAAATGTTAAGAGACCTTTTTTGTAGAGAATTAAGTTTCCTACTTTTTATGTTCTATGATATTTTTTGATCAGATGCGTAGTTCTCGAGATATATCAAGATATTTAAAAGTTCCGAAGCCGCACCAACATAATAGAGATACAGAAACACCGTGGCCCCTTTCTTTGAGATAACTCTGCACTATTGCGAGCTGCAAATGCCACTTCCAGCTTAGCTGTGCAGAGGAAGAACAACAAGAAGAAGAAATATCTCGAAATATGTCCGTCAGGCCAGTTCCTTTGAGCTGAATCTGCAAATATCTCGGAAACGAAGCGATCCATGGCAAAATGTTAAGAGACGTTTTTTGTAGAGAATTATGTTTGCTACAATTTATGTTCTATGATATTTTTTGATCAGAAGCGTAGTTTTCGAGATATATCGAGATATTTAAAAGTTCCGAAGCCGCACCAACATAATAGGGATACAGAAACACCGTGGCCCCTTTCTTTGAGATAACTCTGCACTAGTGCGAGCCGCAAATGCCACTTCCAGCTTAGCTGTGCAGAAGAAGAACAACAAGAAGAAGAAATATCTCGAAATATGTCCGTCAGGCCCCTTCCCTTGTGATAAATCTGCAAATATCTCGGAAACGAAGCGAGCTATGGCAAAATGTTAAGAGACCTTTTTTGTAGAGAATTATGTTTCCTACAATTTATGTTCTATGATATTTTTTGATCAGATGCGTAGTTCTCGAGATATATCAAGATATTTAAAAGTTCCGAAGCCACACCAACATAATAGAGATACAGAAACACCGTGGCCCCTTTCTTTGAGATAACTCTGCACTATTGCGAGCTGTAAATGCCACTTCCAGCTTAGCTGTGCAGAAGAAGAACAACAAGAAGAAGAAATATCTCGAAATATGTCCGTCAGGCCCCTTCCCTTGAGATAAATCTGCAAATGTCTCGGAAACGAAGCGAGCTATGGCAAAATGTTAAGAGACCTTTTTTGTAGAGAATTGAGTTTCCTACTTTTTATGTTCTATGATATTTTTTGATCAGATGCGTAGTTCTCGAGATATATCAAGATATTTAAAAGTTCCGAAGCCGCACCAACATAATAGAGATACAGAAACACCGTGGCCCCTTTCTTTGAGATAACTCTGCACTATTGCGAGCTGCAAATGCCACTTCCAGCTTAGCTGTGCAGAGGAAGAACAACAAGAAGAAGAAATATCTCGAAATATGTCCGTCAGGCCCCTTCCCTTGAGATATATCTGCAAATATCTCGGAAACGAAGCGAGCTATGGCAAAATGTTAAGAGACCTTTTTTGTAGAGAATTATGTTTCCTACTTTTTATGTTCTATGATATTTTTTGATCAGATGCATAGTTCTCGAGATATATCAAGATATTTAAAAGTTCCGAAGCCGCACCAACATAATAGAGATACAGAAACACCGTGGCCCCTTTCTTTGAGATAACTCTGCACTATTGCGAGCTGCAAATGCCACTTCCAGCTTAGCTGTGCAGAGGAAGAACAACAAGAAGAAGAAATATCTCGAAATATGTCCGTCAGGCCAGTTCCTTTGAGCTGAATCTGCAAATATCTCGGAAACGAAGCGATCTATGGCAAAATGTTAAGAGACGTTTTTTGTAGAGAATTATGTTTCCTACAATTTATGTTCTATGATATTTTTTGATCAGAAGCGTAGTTTTCGAGATATATCGAGATATTTAAAAGTTCCGAAGCCGCACCAACATAATAGGGATACAGAAACACCGTGGCCCCTTTCTTTGAGATAACTCTGCACTAGTGCGAGCCGCAAATGCCACTTCCAGCTTAGCTGTGCAGAAGAAGAACAACAAGAAGAAGAAATATCTCGAAATATGTCCGTCAGGCCCCTTCCCTTGTGATAAATCTGCAAATATCTCGGAAACGAAGCGAGCTATGGCAAAATGTTAAGAGACCTTTTTTGTAGAGAATTATGTTTCCTACAATTTATGTTCTATGATATTTTTTGATCAGATGCGTAGTTCTCGAGATATATCAAGATATTTAAAAGTTCCGAAGCCACACCAACATAATAGAGATACAGAAACACCGTGGCCCCTTTCTTTGAGATAACTCTGCACTATTGCGAGCTGTAAATGCCACTTCCAGCTTAGCTGTGCAGAAGAAGAACAACAAGAAGAAGAAATATCTCGAAATATGTCCGTCAGGCCCCTTCCCTTGAGATAAATCTGCAAATGTCTCGGAAACGAAGCGAGCTATGGCAAAATGTTAAGAGACCTTTTTTGTAGAGAATTAAGTTTCCTACTTTTTATGTTCTATGATATTTTTTGATCAGATGCGTAGTTCTCGAGATATATCAAGATATTTAAAAGTTCCGAAGCCGCACCAACATAATAGAGATACAGAAACACCGTGGCCCCTTTCTTTGAGATAACTCTGCACTATTGCGAGCTGCAAATGCCACTTCCAGCTTAGCTGTGCAGAGGAAGAACAACAAGAAGAAGAAATATCTCGAAATATGTCCGTCAGGCCCCTTCCCTTGAGATATATCTGCAAATATCTCGGAAACGAAGCGAGCTATGGCAAAATGTTAAGAGACCTTTTTTGTAGAGAATTATGTTTCCTACAATTTATGTTCTATGATATTTTTTGATCAGAAGCGTAGTTTTCGAGATATATCGAGATATTTAAAAGTTCCGAAGCCGCACCAACATAATAGGGATACAGAAACACCGTGGCCCCTTTCTTTGAGATAACTCTGCACTATTGCGAGCTGCAAATGCCACTTCCAGCTTAGCTGTGCAGAGGAAGAACAACAAGAAGAAGAAATATCTCGAAATATGTCCGTCAGGCCAGTTCCTTTGAGCTGAATCTGCAAATATCTCGGAAACGAAGCGAGCTATGGCAAAATGTTAAGAGACGTTTTTTGTAGAGAATTATGTTTCCTACAATTTATGTTCTATGATATTTTTTGATCAGAAGCGTAGTTTTCGAGATATATCGAGATATTTAAAAGTTCCGAAGCCGCACCAACATAATAGAGATACAGAAACACCGTGGCCCATTTCGGTGAGATAACTCTGCACTAGTGCGAGCTGCAAATGCCACTTCCAGCTTAGCTGTGCAGAAGAAGAACAACAAGAAGAAGAAATATCTCGAAATATGTCCGTCAGGCCCCTTCCCTTGAGATAAATCTGCAAATATCTCGGAAACGAAGCGAGCTATGGCAAAATGTTAAGCGACCTTTTTTGTAGAGAATTAAGTTTCCTACTTTTTATGTTCTATGATATTTTTTGATCAGATGCGTAGTTCTCGAGATATATCAAGATATTTAAAAGTTCCGAAGCCGCACCAACATAATAGAGATACAGAAACACCGTGGCCCCTTTCTTTGAGATAACTCTGCACTATTGCGAGCTGCAAATGCCACTTCCAGCTTAGCTGTGCAGAGGAAGAACAACAAGAAGAAGAAATATCTCGAAATATGTCCGTCAGGCCCCTTCCCTTGAGATATATCTGCAAATATCTCGGAAACGAAGCGAGCTATGGCAAAATGTTAAGAGACCTTTTTTGTAGAGAATTATGTTTCCTACAATTTATGTTCTATGATATTTTTTGATCAGAAGCGTAGTTTTCGAGATATATCGAGATATTTAAAAGTTCCGAAGCCGCACCAACATAATAGGGATACAGAAACACCGTGGCCCCTTTCTTTGAGATAACTCTGCACTAGTGCGAGCCGCAAATGCCACTTCCAGCTTAGCTGTGCAGAACGAAGCGAGCTATGGCAAAATGTTAAGAGACCTTTTTTGTAGAGAATTAAGTTTCCTACTTTTTATGTTCTATGATATTTTTTGATCAGAAGCGTAGTTGTCGAGATATATCGAGATATTTAAAAGTTCCGAAGCCGCACCAACATAATAAAGATACAGAAACACCGTGGCCCCTTTCTTTGAGATAACTCTGCACTAGTGCGAGCCGCAAATGCCACTTCCAGCTTAGCTGTGCAGAAGAAGAACAACAAGAAGAAGAAATATCTCGAAATATGTCCGTCAGGCCCCTTCCCTTGAGATAAATATGCAAATATCTCGGAAACGAAGCGAGCTATGGCAAAATGTTAAGAGACCTTTTTTGTAGAGAATTAAGTTTCCTACTTTTTATGTTCTATGACATTTTTTGATCAGATGCGTATTTATCGAGATATATCAAGATATTTAAAAGTTCCGAAGCCGCACCAACATAATAGAGATACAGAAACACCGTGGCCCCTTTCTTTGAGATAACTCTGCACTATTGCGAGCTGCAAATGCCACTTCCAGCTTAGCTGTGCAGAGGAAGAACAACAAGAAAAAGAAGTATCTCGAAATATGTCCGTCAGGCCCGTTCCTTTGAGCTGAATCTGCAAATATCTCGGAAACGAAGCGAGCTATGGCAAAATGTTAAGAGACGTTTTTTGTAGAGAATTATGTTTCCTACAATTTACGGTCTATGATATTTTTCGATCAGAAGCGTAGTTTTCGAGATATATCGAGATATTTAAAAGTTCCGAAGCCGCACCAACATAATAGAGATACAGAAACACCGTGGCCCCTTTCTTTGAGATAACTCTGCACTATTGCGAGCTGCAAATGCCACTTCCAGCTTAGCTGTGCAGAAGAAGAACAACAAGAAGAAGAAATATCTCGAAATATGTCCGTCAGACCCCTTCCCTTGAGATGAATCTGCAAATATCTCGGAAACGAAGCGAGCTATGGCAAAATGTTAAGAGACCTTTTTTGTAGAGAATAATGTTTCCTACAATTTACGTTCTATGATATTTTTTGATCAGAAGCGTAGTTTTCGAGATATATCGAGATATTTAAAAGTTCCGAAGCCGCACCAACATAATAGAGATACAGAAACACCGTGGCCCCTTTCTTTGAGATAACTCTGCACTATTGCGACCTGCAAATGCCACTTCCAGCTCAGCTGTGCAGAAGAAGAACAACAAGAAGAAGAAATATCTCGAAATATGTCCGTCAGGCCCCTTCCCTTGAGATAAATCTGCAAATATCTCGGAAACGAAGCGAGCTATGGCAAAATGTTAAGAGACCTTTTTTGTAGAGAATTAAGTTTCCTACTTTTTATGTTCTATGATATTTTTTGATCAGATGCGTAGTTCTCGAGATATATCAAGATATTTAAAAGTTCCGAAGCCGCACCAACATAATAGAGATACAGAAACACCGTGGCCCCTTTCTTTGAGATAACTCTGCACTATTGCGACCTGCAAATCCCACTTCCAGCTCAGCTGTGCAGAAGAAGAACAACAAGAAGAAGAAATATCTCGAAATATGTCCGTCAGGCCCCTTCCCTTGAGATAAATCTGCAAATATCTCGGAAACGAAGCGAGCTATGGCAAAATGTTAGGAGACCTTTTTTGTAGAGAATTAAGTTTCCTACTTTTTGTGTTCTATGATATTTTTTGATCAGATGCGTAGTTCTCGAGATATATCAAGATATTTAAAAGTTCCGAAGCCGCACCAACATAATAGAGATACAGAAACACCGTGGCCCCTTTCTTTGAGATAACTCTGCACTATTGCGAGCTGGAAATGCCACTTCCAGTTTAGCTGTGCAGAAGAAGAACAACAAGAAGAAGAAATATCTCGAAATATGTCCGTTAGGCCCCTTCCCTTGAGATAAATCTGCAAATATCTCGGAAACGAAGCGAGCTATGGCAAAATGTTAAGAGACCTTTTTTGTAGAGAATTATGTTTCCTACAATTTATGTTCTATGATATTTTTTGATCAGATGCGTAGTTCTCGAGATATATCAAGATATTTAAAAGTTCCGAAGCCGCACCAACATAATAGAGATACAGAAACACCGTGGCCCCTTTCTTTGGGATAACTCTGCACTATTGCGAGCTGCAAATGCCACTTCCAGCTTAGCTGTGCAGAAGAAGAACAACAAGAAGAAGAAATATCTCGAAATATGTCCGTCAGGCCCCTTCCCTTGAGATAAATCTGCAAATGTCTCGGAAACGAAGCGAGCTATGGCAAAATGTTAAGAGACCTTTTTTGTAGAGAATTAAGTTTCCTACTTTTTATGTTCTATGATATTTTTTGATCAGATGCGTAGTTCTCGAGATATATCAAGATATTTAAAAGTTCCGAAGCCGCACCAACATAATAGAGATACAGAAACACCGTGGCCCCTTTCTTTGAGATAACTCTGCACTATTGCGAGCTGCAAATGCCACTTCCAGCTTAGCTGTGCAGAGGAGGAACAACAAGAAGAAGAAATATCTCGAAATATGTCCGTCAGGCCCCTTCCCTTGAGATATATCTGCAAATATCTCGGAAACGAAGCGAGCTATGGCAAAATGTTAAGAGACCTTTTTTGTAGAGAATTATGTTTCCTACAATTTATGTTCTATGATATTTTTTGATCAGAAGCGTAGTTTTCGAGATATATCGAGATATTTAAAAGTTCCGAAGCCGCACCAACATAATAGGGATACAGAAACACCGTGGCCCCTTTCTTTGAGATAACTCTGCACTAGTGCGAGCCGCAAATGCCACTTCCAGCTTAGCTGTGCAGAAGAAGAACAACAAGAAGAAGAAATATCTCGAAATATGTCCGTTAGGCCCCTTCCCTTGAGATAAATCTGCAAATATCTCGGAAACGAAGCGAGCTATGGCAAAATGTTAAGAGACCTTTTTTGTAGAGAATTAAGTTTCCTACTTTTTATGTTCTATGATATTTTTTGATCAGAAGCGTAGTTGTCGAGATATATCGAGATATTTAAAAGTTCCGAAGCCGCACCAACATAATAAAGATACAGAAACACCGTGGCCCCTTTCTTTGAGATAACTCTGCACTAGTGCGAGCCGCAAATGCCACTTCCAGCTTAGCTGTGCAGAAGAAGAACAACAAGAAGAAGAAATATCTCGAAATATGTCCGTCAGGCCCCTTCCCTTGAGATAAATATGCAAATATCTCGGAAACGAAGCGAGCTATGGCAAAATGTTAAGAGACCTTTTTTGTAGAGAATTATGTTTCCTACAATTTACGTTCTATGATATTTTTCGATCAGAAGCGTAGTTTTCGAGATATATCGAGATATTTAAAAGTTCCGAAGCCGCACCAACATAATAGAGATACAGAAACACCGTGGCCCCTTTCTTTGAGATAACTCTGCACTATTGCGAGCTGCAAATGCCACTTCCAGCTTAGCTGTGCAGAAGAAGAACAACAAGAAGAAGAAATATCTCGAAATATGTCCGTCAGACCCCTTCCCTTGAGATGAATCTGCAAATATCTCGGAAACGAAGCGAGCTATGGCAAAATGTTAAGAGACCTTTTTTGTAGAGAATAATGTTTCCTACAATTTACGTTCTATGATATTTTTTGATCAGAAGCGTAGTTTTCGAGATATATCGAGATATTTAAAAGTTCCGAAGCCGCACCAACATAATAGAGATACAGAAACACCGTGGCCCCTTTCTTTGAGATAACTCTGCACTATTGCGACCTGCAAATGCCACTTCCAGCTCAGCTGTGCAGAAGAAGAACAACAAGAAGAAGAAATATCTCGAAATATGTCCGTCAGGCCCCTTCCCTTGAGATAAATCTGCAAATATCTCGGAAACGAAGCGAGCTATGGCAAAATGTTAAGAGACCTTTTTTGTAGAGAATTAAGTTTCCTACTTTTTATGTTCTATGATATTTTTTGATCAGATGCGTAGTTCTCGAGATATATCAAGATATTTAAAAGTTCCGAAGCCGCACCAACATAATAGAGATACAGAAACACCGTGGCCCCTTTCTTTGAGATAACTCTGCACTATTGCGACCTGCAAATCCCACTTCCAGCTCAGCTGTGCAGAAGAAGAACAACAAGAAGAAGAAATATCTCGAAATATGTCCGTCAGGCCCCTTCCCTTGAGATAAATCTGCAAATATCTCGGAAACGAAGCGAGCTATGGCAAAATGTTAGGAGACCTTTTTTGTAGAGAATTAAGTTTCCTACTTTTTGTGTTCTATGATATTTTTTGATCAGATGCGTAGTTCTCGAGATATATCAAGATATTTAAAAGTTCCGAAGCCGCACCAACATAATAGAGATACAGAAACACCGTGGCCCCTTTCTTTGAGATAACTCTGCACTATTGCGAGCTGGAAATGCCACTTCCAGTTTAGCTGTGCAGAAGAAGAACAACAAGAAGAAGAAATATCTCGAAATATGTCCGTTAGGCCCCTTCCCTTGAGATAAATCAGCAAATATCTCGGAAACGAAGCGAGCTATGGCAAAATGTTAAGAGACCTTTTTTGTAGAGAATTATGTTTCCTACAATTTATGTTCTATGATATTTTTTGATCAGATGCGTAGTTCTCGAGATATATCAAGATATTTAAAAGTTCCGAAGCCGCACCAACATAATAGAGATACAGAAACACCGTGGCCCCTTTCTTTGGGATAACTCTGCACTATTGCGAGCTGCAAATGCCACTTCCAGCTTAGCTGTGCAGAAGAAGAACAACAAGAAGAAGAAATATCTCGAAATATGTCCGTCAGGCCACTTCCCTTGAGATAAATCTGCAAATATCTCGGAAACGAAGCGAGCTATGGCAAAATGTTAAGAGACCTTTTTTGTAGAGAATTAAGTTTCCTACTTTTTATGTTCGATGATATTTTTTGATCAGAAGCGTAGTTTTCGAGATATATCGAGATATTTAAAAGTTCCGAAGCCGCACCAACATAATAGAGATACAGAAACACCGTGGCCCCTTTCTTTGAGATAACTCTGCACTATTGCGACCTGCAAATCCCACTTCCAGCTCAGCTGTGCAGAGGAAGAACAACAAGAAGAAGAAATATCTCGAAATATGTCCGTCAGGCCCCTTCCCTTGAGATAAATCTGCAAATATCTCGGAAACGAAGCGAGCTATGGCAAAATGTTAGGAGACCTTTTTTGTAGAGAATTAAGTTTCCTACTTTTTGTGTTCTATGATATTTTTTGATCAGATGCGTAGTTCTCGAGATATATCAAGATATTTAAAAGTTCCGAAGCCGCACCAACATAATAGAGATACAGAAACACCGTGGCCCCTTTCTTTGAGATAACTCTGCACTATTGCGAGCTGCAAATGCCACTTCCAGCTTAGCTGTGCAGAAGAAGAACAACAAGAAAAAGAAGTATCTCGAAATATGTCCGTCAGGCCCGTTCCTTTGAGCTGAATCTGCAAATATCTCGGAAACGAAGCGAGCTATGGCAAAATGTTAAGAGACGTTTTTTGTAGAGAATTATGTTTCCTACCATTTATGTTCTATGATATTTTTTGATCAGAAGCGTAGTTTTCGAGATATATCGAGATATTTAAAAGTTCCGAAGCCGCACCAACATAATAGAGATACAGAAACACCGTGGCCCCTTTCTTTGAGATAACTCTGCACTAGTGCGAGCCGCAAATGCCACTTCCAGCTTAGCTGTGCAGAAGAAGAACAACAAGAAGAAGAAATATCTCGAAATATGTCCGTCAGGCCCCTTCCCTTGAGATAAATCTGCAAATATCTCGGAAACGAAGTGAGCTATGGCAAAATGTTAAGAGACCTTTTTTGTAGAGAATTAAGTTTCCTACTTTTTATGTTCTATGATATTTTTTGATCAGAAGCGTAGTTTTCGAGATATATCGAGATATTTAAAAGTTCCGAAGCCGCACCAACATAATAGAGATACAGAAACACCGTGGCCCCTTTCTTTGAGATAACTCTGCACTAGTGCGAGCCGCAAATGCCACTTCCAGCTTAGCTGTGCAGAAGAAGAACAACAAGAAGAAGAAATATCTCGAAATATGTCCGTCAGGCCCCTTCCCTTGAGATAAATCTGCAAATATCTCGGAAACGAAGCGAGGTATGGCAAAATGTTAAGAGACCTTTTTTGTAGAGAATTAAGTTTCCTACTTTTTATGTTCTATGATATTTTTTGATCAGATGCGTAGTTCTCGAGATATATCAAGATATTTAAAAGTTCCGAAGCCGCACCAACATAATAGAGATACAGAAACACCGTGGCCCCTTTCTTTGAGATAACTCTGCAATAGTGCGAGCCGCAAATGCCACTTCCAGCTTAGCTGTGCAGAAGAAGAACAACAAGAAGAAGAAATATCTCGAAATATGTCCGTTAGGCCCCTTCCCTTGAGATAAATCTGCAAATATCTCGGAAACGAAGCGAGCTATGGCAAAATGTTAAGAGACCTTTTCTGTAGAGAATTAAGTTTCCTACTTTTTATGTTCTATGATATTTTTTGATCAGATGCGCAGTTCTCGAGATATATCAAGATATTTAAAAGTTCCGAAGCCGCACCAACATAATAGAGATACAGACACACCGTGGCCCCTTTCTTTGAGATAACTCTGCACTATTGCGAGCTGTAAATGCCACTTCCAGCTTAGCTGTGCAGAAGAAGAACAACAAGAAGAAGAAATATCTCGAAATATGTCCGTCAGGCCCCTGCCCTTGAGATATATCTGCAAATATCTCGGAAACGAAGTGAGCTATGGCAAAATGTTGAGAGACCTTTTTTGTAGAGAATTATGTTTCCTACAATTTATGTTCTATGATCTTTTTTGATCAGAAGCGTAGTTTTCGAGATATATCGAGATATTTAAAAGTTCCGAAGCCGTACCAACATAATAGAGATACAGAAACACCGTGGCCCCTTTCTTTGAGATAACTCTGCAATAGTGCGAGCCGCAAATGCCACTTCCAGCTTAGCTGTGCAGAAGAAGAACAACAAGAAGAAGAAATATCTCGAAATATGTCCGTCAGGCCCCTTCCCTTGAGATATATCTGCAAATATCTCGGAAACGAAGCGAGCTACGGCAAAATGTTGAGAGACCTTTTTTGTAGCGAATTATGTTTCCTACAATTTATGTTCTATGATATTTTTTGATCAGAAGCGTAGTTTTCGAGATATATCGAGATATTTAAAAGTTCCGAAGCCGCACCAACATAATAGAGATACAGAAACACCGTGGCCCCTTTCTTTGAGATAACTCTGCACTATTGCGAGCTGCAAATGCCACTTCCAGCTTAGCTGTGCAGAGGAAGAACAACAAGAAGAAGAAGTATCTCGAAATATGTCCGTCAGGCCCGTTCCTTTGAGCTGAATCTGCAAATATCTCGGAAACGAAGCGAGCTATGGCAAAATGTTAAGAGACGTTTTTTGTAGAGAATTATGTTTCCTACAATTTATGTTCTATGATATTTTTTGATCAGAAGCGTAGTTTTCGAGATATATCGAGATATTTAAAAGTTCCGAAGCCGCACCAACATAATAGAGATACAGAAACACCGTGGCCCCTTTCTTTGAGATAACTCTGCACTAGTGCGAGCCGCAAATGCCACTTCCAGCTTAGCTGTGCAGAAGAAGAACAACAAGAAAAAGAAATATCTCGAAATATGTCCGTCAGGCCCCTTCCCTTGAGATAAATCTGCAAATATCTCGGAAACCAAGCGAGCTATGGCAAAATGTTAAGAGACCTTTTTTGTAGAGAATTAAGTTTCCTACTTTTTATGTTCTATGATATTTTTTGATCAGATGCGTAGTTCTCGAGATATATCAAGATATTTAAAAGTTCCGAAGCCGCACCAACATAATAGAGATACAGAAACACCGTGGCCCCTCTCTTTGAGATAACTCTGCACTATTGCGAGCTGTAAATGCCACTTCCAGCTTAGCTGTGCAGAAGAAGAACAACAAGAAGAAGAAATATCTCGAAATATGTCCGTCAGGCCCCTGCCCTTGAGATATATCTGCAAATATCTCGGAAACGAAGCGAGCTATGGCAAAATGTTAAGAGACCTTTTTTGTAGAGAATTAAGTTTCCTACTTTTTATGTTCTATGTTATTTTTTGATCAGATGCGTAGTTCTCGAGATATATCAAGATATTTAAAAGTTCCGAAGCCGCACCAACATAATAGAGATACAGAAACACCGTGGCCCCTTTCTTTGAGATAACTCTGCACTAGTGCGAGCCGCAAATGCCACTTCCAGCTTAGCTGTGCAGAAGAAGAACAACAAGAAGAAGAAATATCTCGAAATATGTCCGTCAGGCCCCTTCCCTTGAGATAAATCTGCAAATATCTCGGAAACGAAGCGCGCTATGGCAAAATGTTAAGAGACCTTTTTTGTAGAGAATTAAGTTTCCTCCTTTTTATGTTCTATGATATTTTTTGATCAGATGCGTAGTTCTCGAGATATATCAAGATATTTAAAAGTTCCGAAGCCGCACCAACATAATAGAGATACAGAAACACCGTGGCCCCTTTCTTTGAGATAACTCTGCACTATTGCGAGCTGCAAATGCCACTTCCAGCTTAGCTGTGCAGAGGAAGAACAACAAGAAAAAGAAGTATCTCGAAATATGTCCGTCAGGCCCGTTCCTTTGAGCTGAATCTGCAAATATCTCGGAAACGAAGCGAGCTATGGCAAAATGTTAAGAGACGTTTTTTGTAGAGAATTATGTTTCCTACAATTTATGTTCTATGATATTTTTTGATCAGAAGCGTAGTTTTCGAGATATATCGAGATATTTAAAAGTTCCGAAGCCGCACCAACATAATAGAGATACAGAAACACCGTGGCCCCTTTCTTTGAGATAACTCTGCACTAGTGCGAGCCGCAAATGCCACTTCCAGCTTAGCTGTGCAGAAGAAGAACAACAAGAAGAAGAAATATCTCGAAATATGTCCGTCAGGCCCCTTCCCTTGAGATAAATCTGCAAATATCTCGGAAACGAAGCGAGGTATGGCAAAATGTTAAGAGACCTTTTTTGTAGAGAATTAAGTTTCCTACTTTTTATGTTCTATTATATTTTTTGATCAGATGCGTAGTTCTCGAGATATATCAAGATATTTAAAAGTTCCGAAGCCGCACCAACATAATAGAGATACAGAAACACCGTGGCCCCTCTCTTTGAGATAACTCTGCACTATTGCGAGCTGTAAATGCCACTTCCAGCTTAGCTGTGCAGAAGAAGAACAACAAGAAGAAGAAATATCTCGAAATATGTCCGTCAGGCCCCTGCCCTTGAGATATATCTGCAAATATCTCGGAAACGAAGCGAGCTATGGCAAAATGTTAAGAGACCTTTTTTGTAGAGAATTAAGTTTCCTACTTTTTATGTTCTATGTTATTTTTTGATCAGATGCGTAGTTCTCGAGATATATCAAGATATTTAAAAGTTCCGAAGCCGCACCAACATAATAGAGATACAGAAACACCGTGGCCCCTTTCTTTGAGATAACTCTGCACTAGTGCGAGCCGCAAATGCCACTTCCAGCTTAGCTGTGCAGAAGAAGAACAACAAGAAGAAGAAATATCTCGAAATATGTCCGTCAGGCCCCTTCCCTTGAGATGAATCTGCAAATATCTCGGAAACGAAGCGCGCTATGGCAAAATGTTAAGAGACCTTTTTTGTAGAGAATTAAGTTTCCTCCTTTTTATGTTCTATGATATTTTTTGATCAGATGCGTAGTTCTCGAGATATATCAAGATATTTAAAAGTTCCGAAGCCGCACCAACATAATAGAGATACAGAAACACCGTGGCCCCTTTCTTTGAGATAACTCTGCACTATTGCGAGCTGCAAATGCCACTTCCAGCTTAGCTGTGCAGAGGAAGAACAACAAGAAAAAGAAGTATCTCGAAATATGTCCGTCAGGCCCGTTCCTTTGAGCTGAATCTGCAAATATCTCGGAAACGAAGCGAGCTATGGCAAAATGTTAAGAGACGTTTTTTGTAGAGAATTATGTTTCCTACAATTTATGTTCTATGATATTTTTTGATCAGAAGCGTAGTTTTCGAGATATATCGAGATATTTAAAAGTTCCGAAGCCGCACCAACATAATAGAGATACAGAAACACCGTGGCCCCTTTCTTTGAGATAACTCTGCACTAGTGCGAGCCGCAAATGCCACTTCCAGCTTAGCTGTGCAGAAGAAGAACAACAAGAAGAAGAAATATCTCGAAATATGTCCGTCAGGCCCCTTCCCTTGAGATAAATCTGCAAATATCTCGGAAACGAAGCGAGGTATGGCAAAATGTTAAGAGACCTTTTTTGTAGAGAATTAAGTTTCCTACTTTTTATGTTCTATTATATTTTTTGATCAGATGCGTAGTTCTCGAGATATATCAAGATATTTAAAAGTTCCGAAGCCGCACCAACATAATAGAGATACAGAAACACCGTGGCCCCTCTCTTTGAGATAACTCTGCACTATTGCGAGCTGTAAATGCCACTTCCAGCTTAGCTGTGCAGAAGAAGAACAACAAGAAGAAGAAATATCTCGAAATATGTCCGTCAGGCCCCTGCCCTTGAGATATATCTGCAAATATCTCGGAAACGAAGCGAGCTATGGCAAAATGTTAAGAGACCTTTTTTGTAGAGAATTAAGTTTCCTACTTTTTATGTTCTATGTTATTTTTTGATCAGATGCGTAGTTCTCGAGATATATCAAGATATTTAAAAGTTCCGAAGCCGCACCAACATAATAGAGATACAGAAACACCGTGGCCCCTTTCTTTGAGATAACTCTGCACTAGTGCGAGCCGCAAATGCCACTTCCAGCTTAGCTGTGCAGAAGAAGAACAACAAGAAGAAGAAATATCTCGAAATATGTCCGTCAGGCCCCTTCCCTTGAGATGAATCTGCAAATATCTCGGAAACGAAGCGCGCTATGGCAAAATGTTAAGAGACCTTTTTTGTAGAGAATTAAGTTTCCTCCTTTTTATGTTCTATGATATTTTTTGATCAGATGCGTAGTTCTCGAGATATATCAAGATATTTAAAAGTTCCGAAGCCGCACCAACATAATAGAGATACAGAAACACCGTGGCCCCTTTCTTTGAGATAACTCTGCACTATTGCGAGCTGCAAATGCCACTTCCAGCTTAGCTGTGCAGAGGAAGAACAACAAGAAAAAGAAGTATCTCGAAATATGTCCGTCAGGCCCGTTCCTTTGAGCTGAATCTGCAAATATCTCGGAAACGAAGCGAGCTATGGCAAAATGTTAAGAGACGTTTTTTGTAGAGAATTATGTTTCCTACAATTTATGTTCTATGATATTTTTTGATCAGAAGCGTAGTTTTCGAGATATATCGAGATATTTAAAAGTTCCGAAGCCGCACCAACATAATAGAGATACAGAAACACCGTGGCCCTTTTCTTTGAGATAACTCTGCACTATTGCGAGCTGCAAATGCCACTTCCAGCTTAGCTGTGCAGAGGAAGAACAACAAGAAGAAGAAATATCTCGAAATATGTCCGTCAGGCCCCTTCCCTTGAGATAAATCTGCAAATATCTCGGAAACGAAGCGAGCTATGGCAAAATGTTAAGAGACGTTTTTTGTAGAGAATTATGTTTCCTACAATTCATGTTCTATGATATTTTTTGATCAGAAGCGTAGTTTTCGAGTTATATCGAGATATTTAAAAGTTCCGAAGCCGCACCAACATAATAGGGATACAGAAACACCGTGGCCCCTTTCTTTGAGATAACTCTGCACTAGTGCGAGCCGCAAATGCCACTTCCAGCTTAGCTGTGCAGAAGAAGAACAACAAGAAGAAGAAATATCTCGAAATATGTCCGTCAGGCCCCTTCCCTTGAGATAAATCTGCAAATATCTCGGAAACGAAGCGAGCTATGGCAAAATGTTAAGAGACCTTATTTGTAGAGAATTAAGTTTCCTACTTTTTATGTTCTATGATATTTTTTGATCAGATGCGTAGTTCTCGAGATATATCAAGATATTTAAAAGTTCCGAAACCGCACCAACATAATAGAGATACAGAAACACCGTGGCCCCTTTCTTTGAGATAACTCTGCACTAGTGCGAGCCGCAAATGCCACTTCCAGCTTAGCTGTGCAGAAGAAGAACAACAAGAAGAAGAAATATCTCGAAATATGTCCGTCAGGCCCCTTCCCTTGAGATAAATCTGCAAATATCTCGGAAACGAAGCGAGCTATGGCAAAATGTTAAGAGACCTTTTTTGTAGAGAATTAAGTTTCCTACTTTTTATCTTCTATGATATTTTTTGATCAGATGCGTAGTTCTCGAGATATATCAAGATATTTAAAAGTTCCGAAGCCGCACCAACATAATAGAGATACAGAAACACCGTGGCCCTTCTCTTTCAGATAACTCTGCACTATTGCGAGCTGGAAATGCCACTTCCAGTTTAGCTGTGCAGAAGAAGAACAACAAGAAGAAGAAATATCTCGAAATATGTCCGTTAGGCCCCTTCCCTTGAGATAAATCTGCAAATATCTCGGAAACGAAGCGAGCTATGGCAAAATGTTAAGAGACCTTTTTTGTAGAGAATTAAGTTTCCTACTTTTTATGTTCTATGATATTTTTTGATCAGATGCGTAGTTCTCGAGATATATCAAGATATTTAAAAGTTCCGAAGCCGCACCAACATAATAGAGATACAGCAACACCGTGGCCCCTTTCTTTGAGATAACTCTGCACTAGTGCGAGCCGCAAATGCCACTTCCAGCTTAGCTGTGCAGAAGAAGAACAACAAGAAGAAGAAATATCTCGAAATATGTCCGTCAGGCCCCTTCCCTTGAGATATATCTGCAAATATCTCGGAAACGAAGCGAGGTATGGCAAAATGTTAAGAGACCTTTTTTGTAGAGAATTATGTTTCCTACAATTTATGTTCTATGATATTTTTTGATCAGAAGCGTAGTTTTCGAGATATATCGAGATATTTAAAAGTTCCGAAGCCGCACCAACATAATAGGGATACAGAAATACCGTGGCCCCTTTCTTTGAGATAACTCTGCACTAGTGCGAGCCGCAAATGCCACTTCCAGCTTAGCTGTGCAGAAGAAGAACAACAAGAAGAAGAAATATCTCGAAATATGTCCGTCAGGCCCCTTCCCTTGAGATAAATCTGCAAATATCTCGGAAACGAAGCGAGCTATGGCAAAATGTTAAGAGACCTTTTTTGTAGAGAATTAAGTTTCCTACTTTTTATCTTCTATGATATTTTTTGATCAGATGCGTAGTTCTCGAGATATATCAAGATATTTAAAAGTTCCGAAGCCGCACCAACATAATAGAGATACAGAAACACCGTGGCCCCTTTCTTTGAGATAACTCTGCACTATTGCGAGCTGTAAATGCCACTTCCAGCTTAGCTGTGCAGAAGAAGAACAACAAGAAGAAGAAATATCTCGAAATATGTCCGTCAGGCCCCTTCCCTTGAGATAAATCTGCAAATATCTCGGAAACGAAGCGAGCTATGGCAAAATGTTAAGAGACCTTTTTTGTAGAGAATTAAGTTTCCTACTTTTTATCTTCTATGATATTTTTTGATCAGATGCGTAGTTCTCGAGATATATCAAGATATTTAAAAGTTCCGAAGCCGCACCAACATAATAGATATACAGAAACACCGTGGCCCCTTTCTTTGAGATAACTCTGCACTATTGCGAGCTGTAAATGCCACTTCCAGCTTAGCTGTGCAGAAGAAGAACAACAAGAAGAAGAAATATCTCGAAATATGTCCGTCAGGCCCCTTCCCTTGAGATATATCTGCAAATATCTCGGAAACGAAGCGAGCTATGGCAAAATGTTAAGAGACCTTTTTTGTAGAGAATTATGTTTCCTACAATTTATATTCTATGATATTTTTTGATCAGAAGCGTAGTTTTCGAGATACATCGAGATATTTAAAAGTTCCGAAGCCGCACCAACATAATAGAGATACAGAAACACCGTGGCCCCTTTCTTTGAGATAACTCTGCACTAGTGCGAGCCGCAAATGCCACTTCCAGCTTAGCTGTGCAGAAGAAGAACAACAAGAAGAAGAAATATCTCGAAATATGTCCGTCAGGCCCCTTCCCTTGAGATATATCTGCAAATATCTCGGAAACGAAGCGAGCTATGGCAAAATGTTAAGAGACCTTTTTTGTAGAGAATTAAGTTTCCTACTTTTTATGTTCTATGATATTTTTTGAGCAGATGCGTAGTTCTCGAGATATATCAAGATATTTAAAAGTTCCGAAGCCGCACCAACATAATAGAGATACAGAAACACCGTGGCCCCTTTCTTTGAGATAACTCTGCACTATTGCGAGCTGCAAATGCCACTTCCAGCTTAGCTGTGCAGAGGAAGAACAGCAAGAAGAAGAAATATCTCGAAATATGTCCGTCAGGCCAGTTCCTTTGAGCTGAATCTGCAAATATCTCGGAAACGAAGCGAGCCATGGCAAAATGTTAAGAGACGTTTTTTGTAGAGAATTATGTTTCCTACAATTTAAGTTCTATGATATTTTTTGATCAGAAGCGTAGTTTTCGAGATATATCGAGATATTTAAAAGTTCCGAAGCCGCACCAACATAATAGGGATACAGAAACACCGTGGCCCCTTTCTTTGAGATAACTCTGCACTAGTGCGAGCTGCAAATGCCACTTCCAGCTTAGCTGTGCAGAGGAAGAACAACAAGAAGAAGAAATATCTCGAAATATGTCCGTCCGGCCCCTTCCCTTGAGATAAATCTGCAAATATCTCGGAAACGAAGCGAGCTATGGCAAAATGTTAAGAGACCTTTTTTGTAGAGAATTAAGTTTCCTACTTTTTATGTTCTATGATATTTTTTGATCAGATGCGTAGTTCTCGAGATATATCAAGATATTTAAAAGTTCCGAAGCCGCACCAACATAATAGAGATACAGAAACACCGTGGCCCCTTTCTTTGAGATAACTCTGCACTATTGCGAGCTGTAAATGCCACTTCCAGCTTAGCTGTGCAGAAGAAGAACAACAAGAAGAAGAAATATCTCGAAATATGTCCGTCAGGCCCCTTCCCTTGAGATAAATCTGCAAATATCTCGGAAACGAAGCGAGCTATGGCAAAATCTTAAGAGACCTTTTTTGTAGAGAATTAAGTTTCCTACTTTTTATGTTCTATGATATTTTTTGATCAGATGCGTAGTTCTCGAGATATATCAAGATATTTAAAAGTTCCGAAGCCGCACCAACATAATAGAGATACAGAAACACCGTGGCCCCTTTCTTTGAGATAACTCTACACTATTGCGAGCTGTAAATGCCACTTCCAGCTTAGCTGTGCAGAAGAAGAACAACAAGCAGAAGAAATATCTCGAAATATGTCCGTCAGGCCCCTTCCCTTGAGATATATCTGCAAATATCTCGGAAACGAAGCGAGCTATGGCAAAATGTTAAGAGACCTTTTTTGTAGAGAATTATGTTTCCTACAATTTATGTTCTATGATATTTTTTGATCAGAAGCGTAGTTTTCGAGATACATCGAGATATTTAAAAGTTCCGAAGCCGCACCAACATAATAGAGATACAGAAACACCGTGGCCCCTTTCTTTGAGATAACTCTGCACTAGTGCGAGCCGCAAATGCCACTTCCAGCTTAGCTGTGCAGAAGAAGAACAACAAGAAGAAGAAATATCTCGAAATATGTCCGTCAGGCCCCTTCCCTTGAGATAAATCTGCAAATATCTCGGAAACGAAGCGAGCTATGGCAAAATGTTAAGAGACCTTTTTTGTAGAGAATTAAGTTTCCTACTTTTTATGTTCTATGATATTTTTTGATCAGATGCGTAGTTCTCGAGATATATCAAGACATTTAAAAGTTCCGAAGCCGCACCAACATAATAGAGATACAGAAACGCCGTGGCCCCTTTCTTTGAGATAACTCTGCACTATTGCGAGCTGCAAATGCCACTTCCAGCTTAGCTGTGCAGAGGAAGAACAACAAGAAGAAGAAGTATCTCGAAATATGTCCGTCAGGCCCGTTCCTTTGAGCTGAATCTGCAAATATCTCGGAAACGAAGCGAGCTATGGCAAAATGTTAAGAGACGTTTTTTGTAGAGAATTATGTTTCCTACAATTTATGTTCTATGATATTTTTTGATCAGAAGCGTAGTTTTCGAGATATATCGAGATATTTAAAAGTTCCGAAGCCGCACCAACATAATAGAGATACAGAAACACCGTGGCCCCTTTCTTTGAGATAACTCTGCACTAGTGCGAGCCGCAAATGCCACTTCCAGCTTAGCTGTGCAGAAGAAGAACAACAAGAAAAAGAAATATCTCGAAATATGTCCGTCAGGCCCCTTCCCTTGAGATAAATCTGCAAATATCTCGGAAACCAAGCGAGCTATGGCAAAATGTTAAGAGACCTTTTTTGTAGAGAATTAAGTTTCCTACTTTTTATGTTCTATGATATTTTTTGATCAGAAGCGTAGTTTTCGAGATATATCGAGATATTTAAAAGTTCCGAAGCCGCACCAACATAATAGGGATACAGGAACACCGTGGCCCCTTTCTTTGAGATAACTCTGCACTGGTGCGAGCCGCAAATGCCACTTCCAGCTTAGCTGTGCAGAAGAAGAACAACAAGAAGAAGAAATATCTCGAAATATGTCCGTCAGGCCCCTTCCCTTGAGATATATCTGCAAATATCTCGGAAACGAAGCGAGCTATGGCAAAATGTTAAGAGACCTTTTTTGTAGAGAATTATGTTTCCTACAATTTATGTTCTATGATATTTTTTGATCAGAAGCGTAGTTTTCGAGATACATCGAGATATTTAAAAGTTCCGAAGCCGCACCAACATAATAGAGATACAGAAACACCGTGGCCCCTTTCCTTGAGATAACTCTGCACTAGTGCGAGCCGCAAATGCCACTTCCAGCTTGGCTGTGCAGAAGAAGAACAACAAGAAGAAGAAATATCTCGAAATATGTCCGTCAGGCCCCTTCCCTTGAGATAAATCTGCAAATATCTCGGAAACGAAGCGAGCTATGGCAAAATATTAAGAGACCTTTTTTGTAGAGAATTAAGTTTCCTACTTTTTACCTTCTATGATATTTTTTGATCAGATGCGTAGTTCTCGAGATATATCAAGATATTTAAAAGTTCCGAAGCCGCACCAACATAATAGAGATACAGAAACACCGTGGCCCCTTTCTTTGAGATAACTCTGCACTATTGCGAGCTGTAAATGCCACTTCCAGCTTAGCTGTGCAGAAGAAGAACAACAAGAAGAAGAAATATCTCGAAATATGTCCGTCAGGCCCCTTCCCTTGAGATAAATCTGCAAATATCTCGGAAACGAAGCGAGCTATGGCAAAATGTTAAGAGACCTTTTTTGTAGAGAATTCTGTTTCCTACAATTTATGCTCTATGATATTTTTTGATCAGAAGCGTAGTTTTCGAGATACATCGAGATATTTAAAAGTTCCGAAGCCGCACCAACATAATAGAGATACAGAAACACCGTGGCCCCTTTCTTTGAGATAACTCTGCACTAGTGCGAGCCGCAAATGCCACTTCCAGCTTAGCTGTGCAGAAGAAGAACAACAAGAAGAAGAAATATCTCGAAATATGTCCGTCAGGCCCCTTCCCTTGAGATAAATCTGCAAATATCTCGGAAACGAAGCGAGCTATGGCAAAATGTGAAGAGACCTTTTTTGTAGGGAATTAAGTTTCCTACTTTTTGTGTTCTATGATATTTTTTGATCAGATGCGTAGTTCTCGAGATATATTAAGATATTTAAAAGTTCCGAAGCCGCACCAACATAATAGAGATACAGAAACACCGTGGCCCCTTTCTTTGAGATAACTCTGCACTATTGCGAGCTGCAAATGCCACTTCCAGCTTAGCTGTGCAGAGGAAGAACAACAAGAAGAAGAAATATCTCGAAATATGTCCGTCAGGCCAGTTCCTTTGAGCTGAATCTGCAAATATCTCGGAAACGAAGCGAGCTATGGCAAAATGTTAAGAGACATTTTTTGTAGAGAATTATGTTTCCTACAATTTATGTTCTATGATATTTTTTGATCAGAAGCGTAGTTTTCGAGATACATCGAGATATTTAAAAGTTCCGAAGCCGCACCAACATAATAGAGATACAGAAACACCGTGGCCCCTTTCTTTGAGATAACTCTGCACTAGTGCGAGCCGCAAATGCCACTTCCAGCTTAGCTGTGCAGAAGAAGAACAACAAGAAGAAGAAATATCTCGAAATATGTCCGTCAGGACCCTTCCCTCGAGATAAATCTGCAAATATCTCGGAAACGAAGCGAGCTATGGCAAAATGTTAAGAGACCTTTTTTGTAGAGAATTAAGCTTCCTACTTTTTATCTTCTATGATATTTTTTGATCAGATGCGTAGTTCTCGAGATATATCAAGATATTTAAAAGTTCCGAAGCCGCTCCAACATAATAGAGATACAGAAACACCGTGGCCCCTCTCTTTGAGATAACTCTGCACTATTGCGAGCTGGAAATGCCACTTCCAGTTTAGCTGTGCAGAAGAAGAACAACAAGAAGAAGAAATATCTCGAAATCTGTCCGTCAGGCCCCTTCCCTTGAGATATATCTGCAAATATCTCGGAAACGAAGCGAGCTATGGCAAAATGTTGAGAGACCTTTTTTGTAGAGAATTATGTTTCCTACAATTTATGTTCTATGATATTTTTTGATCAGAAGCGTAGTTTTCGAGATACATCGAGATATTTAAAAGTTCCGAAGCCGCACCAACATAATAGAGATACAGAAACACCGTGGCCCCTTTCTTTGAGATAACTCTGCACTAGTGCGAGCCGCAAATGCCACTTCCAGCTTAGCTGTGCAGAAGAAGAACAACAAGAAGAAGAAATATCTCGAAATATGTCCGTCAGGCCCCTTCCCTTGAGATATATCTGCAAATATCTCGGAAACGAAGCGAGCTATGGCAAAATGTTAAGAGACCTTTTTCGTAGAGAATTATGTTTCCTACAATTTATGTTCTATGATATTTTTTGATCAGAAGCGTAGTTTTCGAGATACATCGAGATATTTAAAAGTTCCGAAGCCGCACCAACATAATAGGGATACAGAAACACCGTGGCCCCTTTCTTTGAGATAACTCTGCACTAGTGCGAGCCGCAAATGCCACTTCCAGCTTAGCTGTGCAGAAGAAGAACAACAAGAAGAAGAAATATCTCGAAATATGTCCGTCAGGCCCCTTCCCTTGAGATAAATCTGCAAATATCTCGGAAACGAAGCGAGCTATGGCAAAATGTTAAGAGACATTTTTTGTAGAGAATTATGTTTCCTACAATTTATGTTCTATGATATTTTTTGATCAGAAGCGTAGTTTTCGAGATACATCGAGATATATAAAAGTTCCGAAGCCGCACCAACATAATAGAGATACAGAAACACCGTGGCCCCTTTCTTTGAGATAACTCTGCACTAGTGCGAGCTGTAAATGCCACTTCCAGCTTAGCTGTGCAGAAGAAGAACAACAAGAAGAAGAAATATCTCGAAATATGTCCGTCAGGCCCCTTCCCTTGAGATATATCTGCAAATATCTCGGAAACGAAGCGAGCTATGGCAAAATGTTAAGAGACCTTTTTTGTAGAGAATTATGTTTCCTACAATTTATGTTGTATGATATTTTTTGATCAGAAGCGTAGTTTTCGAGATACATCGAGATATTTAAAAGTTCCGAAGCCGCACCAACATAATAGAGATACAGAAACACCGTGGCCCCTTTCTTTGAGATAACTCTGCACTAGTGCGAGCTGTAAATGCCACTTCCAGCTTAGCTGTGCAGAAGAAGAACAACAAGAAGAAGAAATATCTCGAAATATGTCCGTCAGGCCCCTTCCCTTGAGATATATCTGCAAATATCTCGGAAACGAAGCGAGCTATGGCAAAATGTTAAG
This sequence comes from Osmia lignaria lignaria, assembly GCF_051020975.1. NCBI lineage: Eukaryota > Metazoa > Arthropoda > Insecta > Hymenoptera > Megachilidae > Osmia > Osmia lignaria. The sequence continues at coordinate 2,960,199 of NW_027478162.1, read as the reverse complement.
AGACCTTTTTTGTAGAGAATTATGTTTCCTACAATTTATGTTGTATGATATTTTTTGATCAGAAGCGTAGTTTTCGAGATATATCGAGATATTTAAAAGTTCCGAAGCCGCACCAACATAATAGAGATACAGAAACACCGTGGCCCCTTTCTTTGAGATAACTCTGCACTAGTGCGAGCCGCAAATGCCACTTCCAGCTTAGCTGTGCAGAAGAAGAACAACAAGAAGAAGAAATATCTCGAAATATGTCCGTCAGGCCCCTTCCCTTGAGATAAATCTGCAAATATCTCGGAAACGAAGCGAGCTATGGCAAAATGTTAAGAGACCTTTTTTGTAGAGAATTAAGCTTCCTACTTTTTATCTTCTATGATATTTTTTGATCAGATGCGTAGTTCTCGAGATATATCAAGATATTTAAAAGTTCCGAAGCCGCACCAACATAATAGAGATACAGAAACACCGTGGCCCCTCTCTTTGAGATAACTCTGCACTATTGCGAGCTGGAAATGCCACTTCCAGTTTAGCTGTGCAGAAGAAGAACAACAAGAAGAAGAAATATCTCGAAATCTGTCCGTCAGGCCCCTGCCCTTGAGATATATCTGCAAATATCTCGGAAACGAAGCGAGCTATGGCAAAATGTTAAGAGACCTTTTTTGTAGAGAATTATGTTTCCTACAATTTATGTTTTATGATATTTTTTGATCAGAAGCGTAGTTTTCGAGATACATCGAGATATTTAAAAGTTCCGAAGCCGCACCAACATAATAGGGATACAGAAACACCGTGGCCCCTTTCTTTGAGATAACTCTGCACTAGTGCGAGCCGCAAATGCCACTTCCAGCTTAGCTGTGCAGAAGAAGAACAACAAGAAGAAGAAATATCTCGAAATATGTCCGTCAGGCCCCTTCCCTTGAGATAAATCTGCAAATATCTCGGAAACGAAGCGAGCTATGGCAAAATGTTAAGAGACCTTTTTTGTAGAGAATTAAGCTTCCTACTTTTTACCTTCTATGATATTTTTTGATCAGATGCGTAGTTCTCGAGATATATCAAGATATTTAAAAGTTCCGAAGCCGCACCAACATAATAGAGATACAGAAACACCGTGGCCCCTCTCTTTGAGATAACTCTGCACTATTGCGAGCTGGAAATGCCACTTCCAGTTTAGCTGTGCAGAAGAAGAACAACAAGAAGAAGAAATATCTCGAAATATGTCCGTTAGGCCCCTTCCCTTGAGATAAATCTGCAAATATCTCGGAAACGAAGCGAGCTATGGCAAAATGTTAAGAGACCTCTTTTGTAGAGAATTAAGTTTGCTACTTTTTATGTTCTATGATATTTTTTGATCAGATGCGTAGTTCTCGAGATATATCAAGATATTTAAAAGTTCCGAAGCCGCACCAACATAATAGAGATACAGAAACACCGTGGCCCCTTTCTTTGAGATAACTCTGCACTATTGCGAGCTGTAAGTGCCACTTCCAGCTTAGCTGTGCAGAAGAAGAACAACAAGAAGAAGAAATATCTCGAAATATGTCCGTCAGGCCCCTTCCCTTGAGATAAATCTGCAAATATCTCGGAAACGAAGCGAGCTATGGCAAAATGTTAAGAGACCTTTTTTGTAGAGAATTATGTTTCCTACAATTTATGTTCTATGATATTTTTTGATCAGAAGCGTAGTTTTCGAGATACATCGAGATATTTAAAAGTTCCGAAGCCGCACCAACATAATAGGGATACAGAAACACCGTGGCCCCTTTCTTTGAGATAACTCTGCACTAGTGCGAGCCGCAAATGCCACTTCCAGCTTAGCTGTGCAGAAGAAGAACAACAAGAAGAAGAAATATCTCGAAATATGTCCGTCAGGCCCCTTCCCTTGAGATAAATCTGCAAATATCTCGGAAACGAAGCGAGCTATGGCAAAATGTTCAGAGACATTTTTTGTAGAGAATTATGTTTCCTACAATTTATGTTCTATGATATTTTTTGATCAGATGCGTAGTTCTCGAGATATATCAAGTTATTTAAAAGTTCCGAAGCCGCACCAACATAATAGCGATACAGAAACACCGTGGCCCCTTTCTTTGAGATAACTCTGCACTACTGCGAGCTGCAAATGCCACTTCCAGCTTAGCTGTGCAGAGGAAGAACAACAAGAAGAAGAAATATCTCGAAATATGTCCGTCAGGCCAGTTCCTTTGAGCTGAATCTGCAAATATCTCGGAAACGAAGCGAGCTATGGCAAAATATTAAGAGACGTTTTTTGTAGAGAATTATGTTTCCTACAATTTATGTTCTATGATATTTTTTGATCAGAAGCGTAGTTTTCGAGATATATCGAGATATTTAAAAGTTCCGAAGCCGCACCAACATAATAGGGATACAGAAACACCGTGGCCCCTTTCTTTGAGATAACTGTGCACTAGTGCGAGCCGCAAATGCCACTTCCAGCTTAGCTGTGCAGAAGAAGAACAACAAGAAGAAGAAATATCTCGAAATATGTCCGTCAGGCCCCTTCCCTTGAGATATATCTGCAAATATCTCGGAAACGAAGCGAGCTATGGCAAAATGTTAAGAGACCGTTTTTGTAGAGAATTAAGTTTCCTACTTTTTATGTTCTATGATATTTTTTGATCAGACGCGTAGTTCTCGAGATATATCAAGATATTTAAAAGTTCCGAAGCCGTACCAACATAATAGAGATACAGAAACACCGTGGCCCCTTTCTTTGAGATAACTCTGCACTATTGCGAGCTGCAAATGCCACTTCCAGCTTAGCTGTGCAGAAGAAGAACAACAAGAAGAAGAAATATCTCGAAATATGTCCGTCAGGCCCCTTCCCTTGAGATAAATCTGCAAATATCTCGGAAACGAAGAGAGCTATGGCAAAATGTTAAGAGACCTTTTTTGTAGAGAATTAAGTTTCCTACTTTTCATGTTCTATGATATTTTTTGATCAGATGCGTAGTTCTCGAGATATATCAAGATATTTAAAAGTTCCGAAGCCGCACCAACATAATAGAGATACAGAAACACCGTGGCCCCTTTCTTTGAGATAACTCTGCACTATTGCGAGCTGTAAATGCCACTTCCAGCTTAGCTGTGCAGAAGAAGAACAACAAGAGGAAGAAATATCTCGAAATATGTCCGTCAGGCCCCTTCCCTTGAGATAAATCTGCAAATATCTCGGAAACGAAGCGAGCTATGGCAAAATGTTAAGAGAACTTTTTTGTAGAGAATTAAGTTTCCTACTTTTTATCTTCCATGATATTTTTTGATCAGATGCGTAGTTCTCGAGATATATCAAGATATTTAAAAGTTCCGAAGCCGCACCAACATAATAGAGATACAGAAACACCGTGGCCCCTTTCTTTGAGATAACTCTGCACTATTGCGAGCTGTAAATGCCACCTCCAGCTTAGCTGTGCAGAAGAAGAACAACAAGAAGAAGAAATATCTCGAAATATGTCCGTCAGGCCCCTTCCCTTGAGATATATCTGCAAATATCTCGGAAACGAAGCGAGCTATGGCAAAATGTTCAGAGACCTTTTTTGTAGAGCATTATGTTTCCTACAATTTATGTTCTATGATATTTTTTGATCAGAAGCGTAGTTTTCGAGATACATCGAGATATTTAAAAGTTCCGAAGCCGCACCAACATAATAGAGATACAGAAACACCGTGGCCCCTTTCTTTGAGATAACTCTGCACTAGTGCGAGCCGCAAATGCCACTTCCAGCTGAGCTGTGCAGAAGAAGAACAACAAGAAGAAGAAATATCTCGAAATATGTCTGTCAGGCCCCTTCCCTTGAGATATATCTGCAAATATCTCGGAAACGAAGCTAGCTATGGCAAAATGTTAAGAGACCTTTTTTGTAGAGAATTCTGTTTCCTACAATTTATGCTCTATGATATTTTTTGATCAGAAGCGTAGTTTTCGAGATATATCGAGATATTTAAAAGTTCCGAAGCCGCACCAACATAATAGAGATACAGAAACACCGTGGCCCCTTTCTTTGAGATAACTCTGCACTATTGCGAGCTGTAAATGCCACTTCCAGCTTAGCTGTGCAGAGGAAGAACAACAAGAAGAAGAAATATCTCGAAATATGTCCGTCAGGCCAGTTCCTTTGAGATGAATCTGCAAATATCTCGGAAACCAAGCGAGCTATGGCAAAATGTTAAGAGACGTTTTTTATAGAGAATTATGTTTTCTACAATTTATGTTCTATGATATTTTTTGATCAGAAGCGTAGTTTTCGAGATACATCGAGATATTTAAAAGTTCCGAAGCCGCACCAACATAATAGAGATACAGAAACACCGTGGCCCCTTTCTTTGAGATAACTCTGCACTATTGCGAGCTGCAAATGCCACTTCCAGCTTAGCTGTGCAGAAGAAGAACAACAAGAAGAAGAAATATCTCGAAATATGTCCGTCAGGCCAGTTCCTTTGAGCTGAATCTGCAAATATCTCGGAAACGAAGCGAGCTATGGCAAAATGTTAAGAGACGTTTTTTGTAGAGAATTATGTTTCCTACAATTTATGTTCTATGATATCTTTTGATCAGAAGCGTAGTTTTCGAGATATATCGAGATATTTAAAAGTTCCGAAGACGCACCAACATAATAGAGATACAGAAACACCGTGGCCCCTTTCTTTGAGATAACTGTGCACTAGTGCGAGCCGCAAATGCCAGTTCCAGCTTAGCTGTGCAGAAGAAGAACAACAAGAAGAAGAAATATCTCGAAATATGTCCGTCAGGCCCCTTCCCTTGAGATAAATCTGCAAATATCTCGGAAACGAAGCGAGCTATGGCAAAATGTTAAGAGACGTTTTTTGTAGAGAATTATGTTTCCTACAATTTATGTTCTATGATATTTTTTGATCAGAAGCGTAGTTTTCGAGATATATCGAGATATTTAAAAGTTCCGAAGACGCACCAACATAATAGAGATACAGAAACACCGTGGCCCCTTTCTTTGAGATAACTGTGCACTAGTGCGAGCCGCAAATGCCACTTCCAGCTTAGCTGTGCAGAAGAAGAACAACAAGAAGAAGAAATATCTCGAAATATGTCCGTCAGGCCCCTTCCCTTGAGATATATCTGCAAATATCTCGGAAACGAAGCGAGCTATGGCAAAATGTTAAGAGACCGTTTTTGTAGAGAATTAAGTTTCCTACTTTTTATGTTCTATGATATTTTTTGATCAGACGCGTAGTTCTCGAGATATATCAAGATATTTAAAAGTTCCGAAGCCGCACCAACATAATAGAGATACAGAAACACCGTGGCCCCTTTCTTTGAGATAACTCTGCACTATTGCGAGCTGCAAATGCCACTTCCAGCTTAGCTGTGCAGAAGAAGAACAACAAGAAGAAGAAATATCTCGAAATATGTCCGTCAGGCCCCTTCCCTTGAGATAAATCTGCAAATATCTCGGAAACGAAGAGAGCTATGGCAAAATGTTAAGAGACCTTTTTTGTAGAGAATTAAGTTTCCTACTTTTTATGTTCTATGATATTTTTTGATCAGAAGCGTAGTTTTCGAGATATATCGAGATATTTAAAAGTTCCGAAGCCGCACCAACATAATAGGGATACAGAAACACCGTGGCCCCTTTCTTTGAGATAACTCTGCACTAGTGCGAGCCGCAAATGCCACTTCCAGCTTAGCTGTGCAGAAGAAGAACAACAAGAAGAAGAAATATCTCGAAATATGTCCGACAGGCCCCTTCCCTTGAGATAAATCTGCAAATATCTCGGAAACGAAGCGAGCTATGGCGAAATGTTAAGAGACCTTTTTTGTAGAGAATTAAGTTTCCTACTTTTTATCTTCTATCATATTTTTTGATCAGATGCGTAGTTCTCGAGATATATCAAGATATTTAAAAGTTCCGAAGCCGCACCAACATAATAGAGATACAGAAACACCGTGGCCCCTCTCTTTGAGATAACTCTGCACTATTGCGAGCTGCAAATGCCACTTCCAGCTTAGCTGTGCAGAAGAAGAACAACAAGAAGAAGAAATATCTCGAAATATGTCCGTCAGGCCAGTTCCTTTGAGCTGAATCTGCAAATATCTCGGAAACGAAGCGAGCTATGGCAAAATGTTAAGAGACGTTTTTTGTAGAGAATTATGTTTCCTACAATTTATGTTCTATGATATCTTTTGATCAGAAGCGTAGTTTTCGAGATATATCGAGATATTTAAAAGTTCCGAAGACGCACCAACATAATAGAGATACAGAAACACCGTGGCCCCTTTCTTTGAGATAACTGTGCACTAGTGCGAGCCGCAAATGCCAGTTCCAGCTTAGCTGTGCAGAAGAAGAACAACAAGAAGAAGAAATATCTCGAAATATGTCCGTCAGGCCAGTTCCTTTGAGCTGAATCTGCAAATATCTCGGAAACGAAGCGAGCTATGGCAAAATGTTAAGAGACGTTTTTTGTAGAGAATTATGTTTCCTACAATTTATGTTCTATGATATTTTTTGATCAGAAGCGTAGTTTTCGAGATATATCGAGATATTTAAAAGTTCCGAAGACGCACCAACATAATAGAGATACAGAAACACCGTGGCCCCTTTCTTTGAGATAACTGTGCACTAGTGCGAGCCGCAAATGCCACTTCCAGCTTAGCTGTGCAGAAGAAGAACAACAAGAAGAAGAAATATCTCGAAATATGTCCGTCAGGCCCCTTCCCTTGAGATATATCTGCAAATATCTCGGAAACGAAGCGAGCTATGGCAAAATGTTAAGAGACCGTTTTTGTAGAGAATTAAGTTTCCTACTTTTTATGTTCTATGATATTTTTTGATCAGACGCGTAGTTCTCGAGATATATCAAGATATTTAAAAGTTCCGAAGCCGCACCAACATAATAGAGATACAGAAACACCGTGGCCCCTTTCTTTGAGATAACTCTGCACTATTGCGAGCTGCAAATGCCACTTCCAGCTTAGCTGTGCAGAAGAAGAACAACAAGAAGAAGAAATATCTCGAAATATGTCCGTCAGGCCCCTTCCCTTGAGATAAATCTGCAAATATCTCGGAAACGAAGAGAGCTATGGCAAAATGTTAAGAGACCTTTTTTGTAGAGAATTAAGTTTCCTACTTTTTATGTTCTATGATATTTTTTGATCAGAAGCGTAGTTTTCGAGATATATCGAGATATTTAAAAGTTCCGAAGCCGCACCAACATAATAGGGATACAGAAACACCGTGGCCCCTTTCTTTGAGATAACTCTGCACTAGTGCGAGCCGCAAATGCCACTTCCAGCTTAGCTGTGCAGAAGAAGAACAACAAGAAGAAGAAATATCTCGAAATATGTCCGACAGGCCCCTTCCCTTGAGATAAATCTGCAAATATCTCGGAAACGAAGCGAGCTATGGCGAAATGTTAAGAGACCTTTTTTGTAGAGAATTAAGTTTCCTACTTTTTATCTTCTATCATATTTTTTGATCAGATGCGTAGTTCTCGAGATATATCAAGATATTTAAAAGTTCCGAAGCCGCACCAACATAATAGAGATACAGAAACACCGTGGCCCCTCTCTTTGAGATAACTCTGCACTATTGCGAGCTGCAAATGCCACTTCCAGCTTAGCTGTGCAGAAGAAGAACAACAAGAAGAAGAAATATCTCGAAATATGTCCGTCAGGCCAGTTCCTTTGAGCTGAATCTGCAAATATCTCGGAAACGAAGCGAGCTATGGCAAAATGTTAAGAGACGTTTTTTGTAGAGAATTATGTTTCCTACAATTTATGTTCTATGATATCTTTTGATCAGAAGCGTAGTTTTCGAGATATATCGAGATATTTAAAAGTTCCGAAGACGCAACAACATAATAGAGATACAGAAACACCGTGGCCCCTTTCTTTGAGATAACTGTGCACTAGTGCGAGCCGCAAATGCCACTTCCAGCTTAGCTGTGCAGAAGAAGAACAACAAGAAGAAGAAATATCTCGAAATATGTCCGTCAGGCCAGTTCCTTTGAGCTGAATCTGCAAATATCTCGGAAACGAAGCGAGCTATGGCAAAATGTTAAGAGACGTTTTTTGTAGAGAATTATGTTTCCTACTTTTTATGTTCTATGATATTTTTTGATCAGACGCGTAGTTCTCGAGATATATCAAGATATTTAAAAGTTCCGAAGCCGCACCAACATAATAGAGATACAGAAACACCGTGGCCCCTTTCTTTGAGATAACTCTGCACTATTGCGAGCTGCAAATGCCACTTCCAGCTTAGCTGTGCAGAAGAAGAACAACAAGAAGAAGAAATATCTCGAAATATGTCCGTCAGGCCCCTTCCCTTGAGATAAATCTGCAAATATCTCGGAAACGAAGAGAGCTATGGCAAAATGTTAAGAGACCTTTTTTGTAGAGAATTAAGTTTCCTACTTTTCATGTTCTATGATATTTTTTGATCAGATGCGTAGTTCTCGAGATATATCAAGATATTTAAAAGTTCCGAAGCCGCACCAACATAATAGAGATACAGAAACACCGTGGCCCCTTTCTTTGAGATAACTCTGCACTATTGCGAGCTGTAAATGCCACTTCCAGCTTAGCTGTGCAGAAGAAGAACAACAAGAAGAAGAAATATCTCGAAATATGTCCGTCAGGCCCCTTCCCTTGAGATATATCTGCAAATATCTCGGAAACGAAGCGAGCTATGGCAAAATGTTAAGAGACCTTTTTTGTAGAGAATTATGCTTCCTACAATTTATGTTCTATGATATTTTTTGATCAGAAGCGTAGTTTTCGAGATATATCGAGATATTTAAAAGTTCCGAAGCCGCACCAACATAATAGAGATACAGAAACACCGTGGCCCCTTTCGTTGAGACAACTCTGCACTAGTGCGAGCCGCAAATGCCACTTCCAGCTTAGCTGTGCAGAAGAAGAACAACAAGAAGAAGAAATATCTCGAAATATGTCCGTCAGGCCCCTTCCCTTGAGATAAATCTGCAAATATCTCGGAAACGAAGCGAGCTATGGCAAAATGTTAAGAGACCTTTTTTGTAGAGAATTATGTTTCCTACTTTTTATGTTCTATGATATTTTTTGATCAGATGCGTAGTTCTCGAGATACATCAAGATATTTAAAAGTTCCGAAGCCGCACCAACATAATAGAGATACAGAAACACCGTGGCTCCTTTCTTTGAGATAACTCTGCACTAGTGCGAGCCGCAAATGCCACTTCCAGCTCGGCTGTGCAGAAGAAGAACAACAAGAAGAAGAAATATCTCGAAATATGTCCGTCAGGCCCCTTCCCTTGAGATATATCTGCAAATATCTCGGAAACGAAGCGAGCTATGGCAAAATGTTAAGAGACCGTTTTTGTAGAGAATTAAGTTTCCTACTTTTTATGTTCTATGATATTTTTTGATCAGACGCGTAGTTCTCGAGATATATCAAGATATTTAAAAGTTCCGAAGCCGCACCAACATAATAGAGATACAGAAACACCGTGGCCCCTTTCTTTGAGATAACTCTGCACTATTGCGAGCCGCAAATGCCACTTCCAGCTTAGCTGTGCAGAAGAAGAACAACAAGAAGAAGAAATATCTCGAAATATGTCCGTCAGGCCCCTTCCCTTGAGATATATCTGCAAATATCTCGGAAACGAAGCGAGCCATGGCAAAATGTTAAGAGACCTTTTTTGTAGAGAATTATGCTTCCTACAATTTATGTTCTATGATATTTTTTGATCAGAAGCGTAGTTTTCGAGATATATCGAGATATTTAAAAGTTCCGAAGCCGCACCAACATAATAGAGATACAGAAGCACCGTGGCCCCTTTCGTTGAGATAACTCTGCACTAGTGCGAGCCGCAAATGCCACTTCCAGCTTAGCTGTGCAGAAGAAGAATAACAAGAAGAAGAAATATTTCGAAATATGTCCGTCAGGCCCCTTCCCTTGAGATAAATCTGCAAATATCTCGGAAACGAAGCGAGCTATGGCAAAATGTTAAGAGACCTTTTTTGTCGAGAATTATGTTTCCTACAATTTATGTTCTATGATATTTTTTGATCAGAAGCGTAGTTTTCGAGATAAATCGAGATATTTAAAAGTTCCGAAGCCGCACCAACATAATAGAGATACAGAAGCACCGTGGCCCCTTTCGTTGAGATAACTCTGCACTAGTGCGAGCCGCAAATGCCACTTCCAGCTTAGCTGTGCAGAAGAAGAATAACAAGAAGAAGAAATATCTCGAAATATGTCCGTCAGGCCCCTTCCCTTGAGATAAATCTGCAAATATCTCGGAAACCAAGCGAGCTATGGCAAAATGTTAAGAGACCTTTTTTGTCGAGAATTATGTTTCCTACAATTTATGTTCTATGATATTTTTTGATCAGAAGCGTAGTTTTCGAGATAAATCGAGATATTTAAAAGTTCCGAAGCCGCACCAACATAATAGAGATACAGAAACACCGTGGCCCCTTTCTTTGAGATAACTCTGCACTATGGCGAGCTGCAAATGCCACTTCCAGCTTAGCTGTGCAGAAGAAGAACAACAAGAAGAAGAAATATCTCGAAATATGTCCGTCAGGCCCCTTCCCTTGAGATAAATCTGCAAATATCTCGGAAACGAAGAGAGCTATGGCAAAATGTTAAGAGACCTTTTTTGTAGAGAATTAAGTTTCCTACTTTTTATGTTCTATGATATTTTTTGATCAGATGCGTAGTTCTCGAGATATATCAAGATATTTAAAAGTTCCGAAGCCGCACCAACATAATAGAGATACAGAAACACCGTGGCCCCTTTCTTTGAGATAACTCTGCACTATTGCGAGCTGCAAATGCCACTTCCAGCTTAGCTGTGCAGAAGAAGAACAACAAGAAGAAGAAATATCTCGAAATATGTCCGTCAGGCCCCTTCCCTTGAGATATATCTGCAAATATCTCGGAAACGAAGCGAGCTATGGCAAAATGTTAAGAGACGTTTTTTATAGAGAATTATGTTTCCTACAATTTATGTTCTATGATATTTTTTGATCAGAAGCGTAGTTTTCGAGATATATCGAGATATTTAAAAGATCCGAAGCCGCACCAACATAATAGAGATACAGAAACACCGTGGCCCCTTTCTTTGAGATAACTCTGCACTAGTGCGAGCCGCAAATGCCGCTTCCAGCTTAGCTGTGCAGAAGAAGAACAACAAGAAGAAGAAATATCTCGAAATATGTCCGTCAGGCCCCTTCCCTCGAGATAAATCTGCAAATATCTCGGAAACGAAGCGAGCTATGGCAAAATGTTAAGAGACCTTTTTTGTAGAGAATTAAGTTTCCTACTTTTTATGTTCTATGATATTTTTTGATCGGATGCGTAGTTCTCGAGATATATCAAGATATTTAAAAGTTCCGAAGCCGCACCAACATAATAGAGATACAGAAACACCGTGGCCCCTTTCTTTGAGATAACTCTGCACTATTGCGCGCTGCAAATGCCACTTCCAGCTTAGCTGTGCAGAAGAAGAACAACAAGAAGAAGAAATATCTCGAAATATGTCCGTCAGGCCCCTTCCCTCGAGATAAATCTGCAAATATCTCGGAAACGAAGCGAGCTATGGCAAAATGTTAAGAGACCTCTTTTGTAGAGAATTAAGTTTCCTACTTTTTATGTTCTATGATATTTTTCGATCAGATGCGTAGTTCTCGAGATATATCAAGATATTTAAAAGTTCCGAAGCCGCACCAACATAATAGAGGTACAGAAACACCGTGGCCCCTCTCTTTGAGATAACTCTGCACTATTGCGAGCTGCAAATGCCACTTCCAGCTTAGCTGTGCAGAAGAAGAACAACAAGAAGAAGAAATATCTCGAAATATGTCCGTCAGACCCCTTCCCTTGAGATGAATCTGCACATATCTCGGAAACGAAGCGAGCTATGGCAAAATGTTAAGAGACCTTTTTTGTAGAGAATAATGTTTCCTACAATTTACGTTCTATGATATTTTTTGATCAGAAGCGTAGTTTTCGAGATATATCGAGATATTTAAAAGTTCCGAAGCCGCACCAACATAATAGAGATACAGAAACACCGTGGCCCCTTTCTTTGAGATAACTCTGCACTATTGCGACCTGCAAATGCCACTTCCAGCTCAGCTGTGCAGAAGAAGAACAACAAGAAGAAGAAATATCTCGAAATATGTCCGTCAGGCCCCTTCCCTTGAGATATATCTGCAAATATCTCGGAAACGAAGCGAGCTATGGCAAAATGTTAAGAGACCTTTTTTGTAGAGAATTATGCTTCCTACAATTTATGTTCTATGATATTTTTTGATCAGAAGCGTAGTTTTCGAGATATATCGAGATATTTAAAAGTTCCGAAGCCGCACCAACATAATAGAGATACAGAAGCACCGTGGCCCCTTTCGTTGAGATAACTCTGCACTAGTGCGAGCCGCAAATGCCACTTCCAGCTTAGCTGTGCAGAAGAAGAATAACAAGAAGAAGAAATATCTCGAAATATGTCCGTCAGGCCCCTTCCCTTGAGATAAATCTGCAAATATCTCGGAAACGAAGCGAGCTATGGCAAAATGTTAAGAGACCTTTTTTGTCGAGAATTATGTTTCCTACAATTTATGTTCTATGATATTTTTTGATCAGAAGCGTAGTTTTCGAGATAAATCGAGATATTTAAAAGTTCCGAAGCCGCACCAACATAATAGAGATACAGAAACACCGTGGCCCCTTTCTTTGAGATAACTCAGCACTATTGCGAGCTGGAAATGCCACTTCCAGTTTAGCTGTGCAGAAGAAGAACAACAAGAAGAAGAAATATCTCGAAATATGTCCGTTAGGCCCCTTCCCTTGAGATAAATCTGCAAATATCTCGGAAACGAAGCGAGCTATGGCAAAATGTTAAGAGACGTTTTTTGTAGAGAATTAAGTTTCCTACTTTTTATGTTCTATGATATTTTTTGATCAGATGCGTAGTTCTCGAGATATATCAAGATATTTAAAAGTTCCGAAGCCGCACCAACATAATAGAGATACAGAAACACCGTGGCCCCTTTCTTTGAGATAACTCTGCACTATTGCGAGCTGCAAATGCCACTTCCAGCTTAGCTGTGCAGAAGAAGAACAACAAGAAGAAGAAATATCTCGAAATATGTCCGTCAGGCCCCTTCCCTTGAGATATATCTGCAAATATCTCGGAAACGAAGCGAGCTATGGCAAAATGTTAAGAGACGTTTTTTATAGAGAATTATGTTTCCTACAATTTATGTTCTATGATATTTTTTGATCAGAAGCGTAGTTTTCGAGATATATCGAGATATTTAAAAGATCCGAAGCCGCACCAACATAATAGAGATACAGAAACACCGTGGCCCCTTTCTTTGAGATAACTCTGCACTAGTGCGAGCCGCAAATGCCGCTTCCAGCTTAGCTGTGCAGAAGAAGAACAACAAGAAGAAGAAATATCTCGAAATATGTCCGTCAGGCCCCTTCCCTTGAGATATATCTGCAAATATCTCGGAAACGAAGCGAGCTATGGCAAAATGTTAAGAGACCTTTTTTGTAGAGAATTAAGTTTCCTACTTTTTATGTTCTATGATATTTTTTGATCGGATGCGTAGTTCTCGAGATATATCAAGATATTTAAAAGTTCCGAAGCCGCACCAACATAATAGAGATACAGAAACACCGTGGCCCCTTTCTTTGAGATAACTCTGCACTATTGCGCGCTGCAAATGCCACTTCCAGCTTAGCTGTGCAGAAGAAGAACAACAAGAAGAAGAAATATCTCGAAATATGTCCGTCAGGCCCCTTCCCTCGAGATAAATCTGCAAATATCTCGGAAACGAAGCGAGCTATGGCAAAATGTTAAGAGACCTCTTTTGTAGAGAATTAAGTTTCCTACTTTTTATGTTCTATGATATTTTTCGATCAGATGCGTAGTTCTCGAGATATATCAAGATATTTAAAAGTTCCGAAGCCGCACCAACATAATAGAGGTACAGAAACACCGTGGCCCCTCTCTTTGAGATAACTCTGCACTATTGCGAGCTGCAAATGCCACTTCCAGCTTAGCTGTGCAGAAGAAGAACAACAAGAAGAAGAAATATCTCGAAATATGTCCGTCAGACCCCTTCCCTTGAGATGAATCTGCACATATCTCGGAAACGAAGCGAGCTATGGCAAAATGTTAAGAGACCTTTTTTGTAGAGAATAATGTTTCCTACAATTTACGTTCTATGATATTTTTTGATCAGAAGCGTAGTTTTCGAGATATATCGAGATATTTAAAAGTTCCGAAGCCGCACCAACATAATAGAGATACAGAAACACCGTGGCCCCTTTCTTTGAGATAACTCTGCACTATTGCGACCTGCAAATGCCACTTCCAGCTCAGCTGTGCAGAAGAAGAACAACAAGAAGAAGAAATATCTCGAAATATGTCCGTCAGGCCCCTTCCCTTGAGATATATCTGCAAATATCTCGGAAACGAAGCGAGCTATGGCAAAATGTTAAGAGACCTTTTTTGTAGAGAATTATGCTTCCTACAATTTATGTTCTATGATATTTTTTGATCAGAAGCGTAGTTTTCGAGATATATCGAGATATTTAAAAGTTCCGAAGCCGCACCAACATAATAGAGATACAGAAGCACCGTGGCCCCTTTCGTTGAGATAACTCTGCACTAGTGCGAGCCGCAAATGCCACTTCCAGCTTAGCTGTGCAGAAGAAGAATAACAAGAAGAAGAAATATCTCGAAATATGTCCGTCAGGCCCCTTCCCTTGAGATAAATCTGCAAATATCTCGGAAACGAAGCGAGCTATGGCAAAATGTTAAGAGACCTTTTTTGTCGAGAATTATGTTTCCTACAATTTATGTTCTATGATATTTTTTGATCAGAAGCGTAGTTTTCGAGATAAATCGAGATATTTAAAAGTTCCGAAGCCGCACCAACATAATAGAGATACAGAAACACCGTGGCCCCTTTCTTTGAGATAACTCAGCACTATTGCGAGCTGGAAATGCCACTTCCAGTTTAGCTGTGCAGAAGAAGAACAACAAGAAGAAGAAATATCTCGAAATATGTCCGTTAGGCCCCTTCCCTTGAGATAAATCTGCAAATATCTCGGAAACGAAGCGAGCTGTGGCAAAATGTTAAGAGACGTTTTTTGTAGAGAATTAAGTTTCCTACTTTTTATGTTCAATGATATTTTTTGATCAGATGCGTAGTTCTCGAGATATATCAAGATATTTAAAAGTTCCGAAGCCGCACCAACATAATAGAGATACAGAAACACCGTGGCCCCTTTCTTTGAGATAACTCTGCACTATTGCGAGCTGCAAATGCCACTTCCAGCTTAGCTGTGCAGAAGAAGAACAACAAGAAGAAGAAATATCTCGAAATATGTCCGTCAGGCCCCTTCCCTTGAGATAAATCTGCAAATATCTCGGAAACGAAGCGAGCTATGGCAAAATGTTAAGAGACCTTTTTTGTAGAGAATTAAGTTTCCTACTTTTTATGTTCTATGATATTTTTTGATCAGAAGCGTAGTTTTCGAGATAAATCGAGATATTTAAAAGTTCCGAAGCCGCACCAACATAATAGAGATACAGAAACACCGTGGCCCCATTCTTTGAGATAACTCTGCACTATTGCGAGCTGCAAATGCCACTTCCAGCTTAGCTGTGCAGAAGAAGAACAACAAGAAGAAGAAATATCTCGAAATATGTCCGTCAGGCCCCTTCCCTTGAGATAAATCTGCAAATATCTCGGAAACGAAGAGAGCTATGGCAAAATGTTAAGAGACCTTTTTTGTAGAGAATTAAGTTTCCTACTTTTCTTGTTCTATGATATTTTTTGATCAGATGCGTAGTTCTCGAGATATATCAAGATATTTAAAAGTTCCGAAGCCGCACCAATATAGTAGAGATACAGAAACACCGTGGCCCCTTTCTTTGAGATAACTCTGCACTATTGCGAGCTGTAAATGCCACTTCCAGCTTAGCTGTGCAGAAGAAGAACAACAAGAAGAAGAAATATCTCGAAATATGTCCGTCAGGCCCCTTCCCTTGAGATATATCTGCAAATATCTCGGAAACGAAGCGAGCTATGGCAAAATGTTAAGAGACGTTTCTTATAGAGAATTATGTTTCCTACAATTTATGTTCTATGATATTTTTTGATCAGAAGCGTAGTTTTCGAGATATATCGAGATATTTAAAAGATCCGAAGCCGCACCAACATAATAGAGATACAGAAACACCGTGGCCCCTTTCTTTGAAATAACTCTGCACTAGTGCGAGCCGCAAATGCCGCTTCCAGCTTAGCTGTGCAGAAGAAGAACAACAAGAAGAAGAAATATCTCGCAATATGTCCGTCAGGCCCCTTCCCTCGAGATAAATCTGCAAATATCTCGGAAACGAAGCGAGCTATGGCAAAATGTTAAGAGACCTTTTTTGTAGAGAATTAAGTTTCCTACTTTTTATGTTCTATGATATTTTTTGATCGGATGCGTAGTTCTCGAGATATATCAAGATATTTAAAAGTTCCGAAGCCGCACCAACATAATAGAGATACAGAAACACCGTGGCCCCTTTCTTTGAGATAACTCTGCACTATTGCGCGCTGCAAATGCCACTTCCAGCTTAGCTGTGCAGAAGAAGAACAACAAGAAGAAGAAATATCTCGAAATATGTCCGTCAGGCCCCTTCCCTTGAGATATATCTGCAAATATCTCGGAAACGAAGCGAGCTATGGCAAAATGTTAAGAGACCTTTTTTGTAGAGAATTAAGTTTCCTACTTTTAATGTTCTATGATATTTTTTGATCAGATGCGTAGTTCTCGAGATATATCAAGATATTTAAAAGTTCCGAAGCCGCACCAACATAGTAGAGATACAGAAACACCGTGGCCCCTTTCTTTGAGATAACTCTGCACTATTGCGAGCTGTAAATGCCACTTCTAGCTTAGCTGTGCAGAAGAAGAACAACAAGAAGAAGAAATATCTCGAAATATGTCCGTCAGGCCCCTTCCCTTGAGATATATCTGCAAATATCTCGGAAACGAAGCGAGCTATGGCAAAATGTTAAGAGACCTTTTTTGTAGAGAATTATGTTTCCTACTTTTTATGTTCGATGATATTTTTTGATCAGATGCGTAGTTCTCGAGATATATCAAGATATTTAAAAGTTCCGAAGCTGCACCAACATAATAGAGGTACAGAAACACCGTGGCCTCTTTCTTTGAGATAACTCTGCACTATTGCGAGCTGCAAATGCCACTTCGAGCTTAGCTGTGCAGAAGAAGAACAACAAGAAGAAGAAATATCTCGAAATATGTCCGTCAGACCCCTTCCCTTGAGATGAATCTGCACATATCTCGGAAACGAAGCGAGCTATGGCAAAATGTTAAGAGACCTTTTTTGTAGAGAATAATGTTTCCTACAATTTACGTTCTATGATATTTTTTGATCAGAAGCGTAGTTTTCGAGATATATCGAGATATTTAAAAGTTCCGAAGCCGCACCAACATAATAGAGATACAGAAACACCGTGGCCCCTTTCTTTGAGATAACTCTGCACTATTGCGACCTGCAAATGCCACTTCCAGCTCAGCTGTGCAGAAGAAGAACAACAAGAAGAAGAAATATCTCGAAATATGTCCGTCAGGCCCCTTCCCTTGAGATATATCTGCAAATATCTCGGAAACGAAGCGAGCTATGGCAAAATGTTAAGAGACCCTTTTTGTAGAGAATTATGCTTCCTACAATTTATGTTCTATGATATTTTTTGATCAGAAGCGTAGTTTTCGAGATATATCGAGATATTTAAAAGTTCCGAAGCCGCACCAACATAATAGAGATACAGAAGCACCGTGGCCCCTTTCGTTGAGATAACTCTGCACTAGTGCGAGCCGCAAGTGCCACTTCCAGCTTAGCTGTGCAGAAGAAGAATAACAAGAAGAAGAAATATCTCGAAATATGTCCGTCAGGCCCCTTCCCTTGAGATAAATCTGCAAATATCTCGGAAACGAAGCGAGCTATGGCAAAATGTTAAGAGACCTTTTTTGTCGAGAATTATGTTTCCTACAATTTATGTTCTATGATATTTTTTGATCAGAAGCGTAGTTTTCGAGATAAATCGAGATATTTAAAAGTTCCGAAGCCGCACCAACATAATAGAGATACAGAAACACCGTGGCCCCTTTCTTTGAGATAACTCTGCACTATTGCGAGCTGCAAATGCCACTTCCAGCTTAGCTGTGCAGAAGAAGAACAACAAGAAGAAGAAATATCTCGAAATATGTCCGTCAGGCCCCTTCCCTTGAGATAAATCTGCAAATATCTCGGAAACGAAGAGAGCTATGGCAAAATGTTAAGAGACCTTTTTTGTAGAGAATTAAGTTTCCTACTTTTAATGTTCTATGATATTTTTTGATCAGATGCGTAGTTCTCGAGATATATCAAGATATTTAAAAGTTCCGAAGCCGCACCAACATAGTAGAGATACAGAAACACCGTGGCCCCTTTCTTTGAGATAACTCTGCACTATTGCGAGCTGTAAATGCCACTTCTAGCTTAGCTGTGCAGAAGAAGAACAACAAGAAGAAGAAATATCTCGAAATATGTCCGTCAGGCCCCTTCCCTTGAGATAAATCTGCAAATATCTCGGAAACGAAGCGAGCTATGGCAAAATGTTAAGAGACCTTTTTTGTAGAGAATTATGTTTCCTACTTTTTATGTTCGATGATATTTTTTGATCAGATGCGTAGTTCTCGAGATATATCAAGATATTTAAAAGTTCCGAAGCTGCACCAACATAATAGAGGTACAGAAACACCGTGGCCTCTTTCTTTGAGATAACTCTGCACTATTGCGAGCTGCAAATGCCACTTCGAGCTTAGCTGTGCAGAAGAAGAACAACAAGAAGAAGAAATATCTCGAAATATGTCCGTCAGACCCCTTCCCTTGAGATGAATCTGCACATATCTCGGAAACGAAGCGAGCTATGGCAAAATGTTAAGAGACCTTTTTTGTAGAGAATAATGTTTCCTACAATTTACGTTCTATGATATTTTTTGATCAGAAGCGTAGTTTTCGAGATATATCGAGATATTTAAAAGTTCCGAAGCCGCACCAACATAATAGAGATACAGAAACACCGTGGCCCCTTTCTTTGAGATAACTCTGCACTATTGCGACCTGCAAATGCCACTTCCAGCTCAGCTGTGCAGAAGAAGAACAACAAGAAGAAGAAATATCTCGAAATATGTCCGTCAGGCCCCTTCCCTTGAGATATATCTGCAAATATCTCGGAAACGAAGCGAGCTATGGCAAAATGTTAAGAGACCCTTTTTGTAGAGAATTATGCTTCCTACAATTTATGTTCTATGATATTTTTTGATCAGAAGCGTAGTTTTCGAGATATATCGAGATATTTAAAAGTTCCGAAGCCGCACCAACATAATAGAGATACAGAAGCACCGTGGCCCCTTTCGTTGAGATAACTCTGCACTAGTGCGAGCCGCAAGTGCCACTTCCAGCTTAGCTGTGCAGAAGAAGAATAACAAGAAGAAGAAATATCTCGAAATATGTCCGTCAGGCCCCTTCCCTTGAGATAAATCTGCAAATATCTCGGAAACGAAGAGAGCTATGGCAAAATGTTAAGAGACGTTTTTTATAGAGAATTATGTTTCCTACAATTTATGTTCTATGATATTTTTTGATCAGAAGCGTAGTTTTCGAGATATATCGAGATATTTAAAAGATCCGAAGCCGCACCAACATAATAGAGATACAGAAACACCGTGGCCCCTTTCTTTGAGATAACTCTGCACTAGTGCGAGCCGCAAATGCCGCTTCCAGCTTAGCTGTGCAGAAGAAGAACAACAAGAAGAAGAAATATCTCGAAATATGTCCGTCAGGCCCCTTCCCTCGAGATAAATCTGCAAATATCTCGGAAACGAAGCGAGCTATGGCAAAATGTTAAGAGACCTTTTTTGTAGAGAATTAAGTTTCCTACTTTTTATGTTCTATGATATTTTTTGATCGGATGCGTAGTTCTCGAGATATATCAAGATATTTAAAAGTTCCGAAGCCGCACCAACATAATAGAGATACAGAAACACCGTGGCCCCTTTCTTTGAGATAACTCTGCACTATTGCGCGCTGCAAATGCCACTTCCAGCTTAGCTGTGCAGAAGAAGAACAACAAGAAGAAGAAATATCTCGAAATATGTCCGTCAGGCCCCTTCCCTCGAGATAAATCTGCAAATATCTCGGAAACGAAGCGAGCTATGGCAAAATGTTAAGAGACCTTTTTTGTAGAGAATTAAGTTTCCTACTTTTTATGTTGTATGATATTTTTTGATCGGATGCGTAGTTCTCGAGATATATCAAGATATTTAAAAGTTCCGAAGCCGCACCAACATAATAGAGATACAGAAACACCGTGGCCCCTTTCATTGAGATAACTCTGCACTATTGCGAGCTGCAAATGCCACTTCCAGCTTAGCTGTGCAGAAGAAGAACAACAAGAAGAAGAAATATCTCGAAATATGTCCGTCAGACCCCTTCCCTTGAGATGAATCTGCACATATCTCGGAAACGAAGCGAGCTATGGCAAAATGTTAAGAGACCTTTTTTGTAGAGAATAATGTTTCCTACAATTTACGTTCTATGATATTTTTTGATCAGAAGCGTAGTTTTCGAGATATATCGAGATATTTAAAAGTTCCGAAGCCGCACCAACATAATAGAGATACAGAAACACCGTGGCCCCTTTCTTTGAGATAACTCTGCACTATTGCGACCTGCAAATGCCACTTCCAGCTCAGCTGTGCAGAAGAAGAACAACAAGAAGAAGAAATATCTCGAAATATGTCCGTCAGGCCCCTTCCCTTGAGATAAATCTGCAAATATCTCGGAAACGAAGAGAGCTATGGCAAAATGTTAAGAGACCTTTTTTGTAGAGAATTAAGTTTCCTACTTTTCATGTTCTATGATATTTTTTGATCAGATGCGTAGTTCTCGAGATATATCAAGATATTTAAAAGTTCCGAAGCCGCACCAATATAGTAGAGATACAGAAACACCGTGGCCCCTTTCTTTGAGATAACTCTGCACTATTGCGAGCTGTAAATGCCACTTCCAGCTTAGCTGTGCAGAAGAAGAACAACAAGAAGAAGAAATATCTCGAAATATGTCCGTCAGGCCCCTTCCCTTGAGATATATCTGCAAATATCTCGGAAACGAAGCGAGCTATGGCAAAATGTTAAGAGACGTTTTTTATAGAGAAGTATGTTTCCTACAATTTATGTTCTATGATATTTTTTGATCAGAAGCGTAGTTTTCGAGATATATCGAGATATTTAAAAGATCCGAAGCCGCACCAACATAATAGAGATCCAGAAACACCGTGGCCCCTTTCTTTGAGATAACTCTGCACTAGTGCGAGCCGCAAATGCCGCTTCCAGCTTAGCTGTGCAGAAGAAGAACAACAAGAAGAAGAAATATCTCGAAATATGTCCGTCAGGCCCCTTCCCTCGAGATAAATCTGCAAATATCTCGGAAACGAAGCGAGCTATGGCAAAATGTTAAGAGACCTTTTTTGTAGAGAATTAAGTTTCCTACTTTTTATGTTCTATGATATTTTTTGATCAGAAGCGTAGTTTTCGAGATAAATCGAGATATTTAAAAGTTCCGAAGCCGCACCAACATAATAGAGATACAGAAACACCGTGGCCCCTCTCTTTGAGATAACTCTGCACTACTGCGAGCTGGAAATGCCACTTCCAGTTTAGCTGTGCAGAAGAAGAACAACAAGAAGAAGAAATATCTCGAAATATGTCCGTTAGGCCCCTTCCCTTGAGATAAATCTGCAAATGTCTCGGAAACGAAGCGAGCTATGGCAAAATGTTAAGAGACCTCTTTTGTAGAGAATTAAGCTTCCTACTTTTTATGTTCTATGATATTTTTTGATCAGATGCGTAGTTCTCGAGATATATCAAGATATTTAAAAGTTCCGAAGCCGCACCAACATAATAGAGATACAGAAACACCGTGGCCCCTTTCGTTGAGATAACTCTGCACTAGTGCGAGCCGCAAATGCCACTTCCAGCTTAGCTGTGCAGAAGAAGAACAACAAGAAGAAGAAATATCTCGAAATATGTCCGTCAGGCCCCTTCCCTTGAGATAAATCTGCAAATATCTCGGAAACGAAGCGAGCTATGGCAAAATGTTAAGAGACCTTTTTTGTAGAGAATTAAGTTTCGTACTTTTTATGTTCTATGATATTTTTTGATCAGATGCGTAGTTCTCGAGATATATCAAGATATTTAAAAGTTCCGAAGCCGCACCAACATAATAGAGATACAGAAACACCGTGGCCCCTTTCTTTGAGATAACTCTGCACTATTGCGAGCTGCAAATGCCACTTCCAGCTTAGCTGTGCAGAAGAACAACAAGAAGAAGAAATATCTCGAAATATGTCCGTCAGGCCCCTTCCCTTGAGATAAATCTGCAAATATCTCGGAAACGAAGAGAGCTATGGCAAAATGTTGAGAGACCTTTTTTGTAGAGAATTAAGTTTCCTACTTTTTATGTTCTATGATATTTTTTGATCAGATGCGTAGTTCTCGAGATATATCAAGATATTTAAAAGTTCCGAAGCCGCACCAACACAATAGAGACACAGAAACACCGTGGCCCCTTTCTTTGAGATAACTCTGCACTATTGCGAGCTGCAAATGCCACTTCCAGCTTAGCTGTGCAGAGGAAGAACAACAAGAAGAAGAAATATCTCGAAATATGTCCGTCAGGCCAGTTCCTTTGAGCTGAATCTGCAAATATCTCGGAAACGAAGCGAGCTATGGCAAAATGTTAAGAGACGTTTTTTGTAGAGAATTATGTTTCCTACAATTTATGTTCTATGATATTTTTTGATCAGAAGCGTAGTTTTCGAGATATATCGAGATATTTAAAAGTTCCGAAGCCGCACCAACATAATAGAGATACAGAAACACCGTGGCCCCTTTCTTTGAGATAACTCTGCACTATTGCGACCTGCAAATGCCACTTCCAGCTCAGCTGTGCAGAAGAAGAACAACAAGAAGAAGAAATATCTCGAAATATGTCCGTCAGGCCCCTTCCCTTGAGATATATCTGCATATATCTCGGAAACGAAGCGAGCTATGGCAAAATGTTAAGAGACCTTTTTTGTAGAGAATTAAGTTTCCTACTTTTTATGTTCTATGATATTTTTTGATCAGATGCGTAGTTCTCGAGATATATCAAGATATTTAAAAGTTCCGAAGCCGCACCAACATAATAGAGATACAGAAACACCGTGGCCCCTTTCTTTGAGATAACTCTGCACTATTGCGAGCTGCAAATGCCACTTCCAGCTTAGCTGTGCAGAGGAAGAACAACAAGAAGAAGAAATATCTCGAAATATGTCCGTCAGGCCAGTTCCTTTGAGCTGAATCTGCAAATATCTCGGAAACGAAGCGAGCTATGGCAAAATGTTAAGAGACGTTTTTTGTAGAGAATTATGTTTCCTACAATTTATGTTCTATGATATTTTTTGATCAGAAGCGTAGTTTTCGAGATATATCGAGATATTTAAAAGTTCCGAAGCCGCACCAACATAATAGAGATACAGAAACACCGTGGCCCCTTTCTTTGAGATAACTCTGCACTATTGCGACCTGCAAATGCCACTTCTAGCTCAGCTGTGCAGAAGAAGAACAACAAGAAGAAGAAATATCTCGAAATATGTCCGTCAGGCCCCTTCCCTTGAGATAAATCTGCAAATATCTCGGAAACGAAGCGAGCTATGGCAAAATGTTAAGAGACCGTTTTTGTAGAGAATTAAGTTTCCTACTTTTTATGTTCTATGATATTTTTTGATCAGATGCGTAGTTCTCGAGATATATCAAGATATTTAAAAGTTCCGAAGCCGCACCAACATAATAGAGATACAGAAACACCGTGGCCCCTTTCTTTGAGATAACTCTGCACTAGTGCGAGCCGCAAATGCCACTTCCAGCTTAGCTGTACAGAAGAAGAACAACAAGAAGAAGAAATATCTCGAAATATGTCCGTCAGGCCCCTTCCCTTGAGATAAATATGCAAATATCTCGGAAACGAAGCGAGCTATGGCAAAATGTTAAGAGACCTCTTTTGTAGAGAATTAAGCTTCCTACTTTTTATGTTCTATGATATTTTTTGATCAGATGCGTAGTTCTCGAGATATATCAAGATATTTAAAAGTTCCGAAGCCGCACCAACATAATAGAGATACAGAAACACCGTGGCCCCTTTCGTTGAGATAACTCTGCACTAGTGCGAGCCGCAAATGCCACTTCCAGCTTAGCTGTGCAGAAGAAGAACAACAAGAAGAAGAAATATCTCGAAATATGTCCGTCAGGCCCCTTCCCTTGAGATAAATCTGCAAATATCTCGGAAACGAAGCGAGCTATGGCAAAATGTTAAGAGACCTTTTTTGTAGAGAATTAAGTTTCGTACTTTTTATGTTCTATGATATTTTTTGATCAGATGCGTAGTTCTCGAGATATATCAAGATATTTAAAAGTTCCGAAGCCGCACCAACATAATAGAGATACAGAAACACCGTGGCCCCTTTCTTTGAGATAACTCTGCACTATTGCGAGCTGCAAATGCCACTTCCAGCTTAGCTGTGCAGAAGAACAACAAGAAGAAGAAATATCTCGAAATATGTCCGTCAGGCCCCTTCCCTTGAGATAAATCTGCAAATATCTCGGAAACGAAGAGAGCTATGGCAAAATGTTGAGAGACCTTTTTTGTAGAGAATTAAGTTTCCTACTTTTTATGTTCTATGATATTTTTTGATCAGATGCGTAGTTCTCGAGATATATCAAGATATTTAAAAGTTCCGAAGCCGCACCAACACAATAGAGATACAGAAACACCGTGGCCCCTTTCTTTGAGATAACTCTGCACTATTGCGAGCTGCAAATGCCACTTCCAGCTTAGCTGTGCAGAGGAAGAACAACAAGAAGAAGAAATATCTCGAAATATGTCCGTCAGGCCAGTTCCTTTGAGCTGAATCTGCAAATATCTCGGAAACGAAGCGAGCTATGGCAAAATGTTAAGAGACGTTTTTTGTAGAGAATTATGTTTCCTACAATTTATGTTCTATGATATTTTTTGATCAGAAGCGTAGTTTTCGAGATATATCGAGATATTTAAAAGTTCCGAAGCCGCACCAACATAATAGAGATACAGAAACACCGTGGCCCCTTTCTTTGAGATAACTCTGCACTATTGCGACCTGCAAATGCCACTTCCAGCTCAGCTGTGCAGAAGAAGAACAACAAGAAGAAGAAATATCTCGAAATATGTCCGTCAGGCCCCTTCCCTTGAGATATATCTGCATATATCTCGGAAACGAAGCGAGCTATGGCAAAATGTTAAGAGACCTTTTTTGTAGAGAATTAAGTTTCCTACTTTTTATGTTCTATGATATTTTTTGATCAGATGCGTAGTTCTCGAGATATATCAAGATATTTAAAAGTTCCGAAGCCGCACCAACATAATAGAGATACAGAAACACCGTGGCCCCTTTCTTTGAGATAACTCTGCACTATTGCGAGCTGCAAATGCCACTTCCAGCTTAGCTGTGCAGAGGAAGAACAACAAGAAGAAGAAATATCTCGAAATATGTCCGTCAGGCCAGTTCCTTTGAGCTGAATCTGCAAATATCTCGGAAACGAAGCGAGCTATGGCAAAATGTTAAGAGACGTTTTTTGTAGAGAATTATGTTTCCTACAATTTATGTTCTATGATATTTTTTGATCAGAAGCGTAGTTTTCGAGATATATCGAGATATTTAAAAGTTCCGAAGCCGCACCAACATAATAGAGATACAGAAACACCGTGGCCCCTTTCTTTGAGATAACTCTGCACTATTGCGACCTGCAAATGCCACGTCTAGCTCAGCTGTGCAGAAGAAGAACAACAAGAAGAAGAAATATCTCGAAATATGTCCGTCAGGCCCCTTCCCTTGAGATAAATCTGCAAATATCTCGGAAACGAAGCGAGCTATGGCAAAATGTTAAGAGACCGTTTTTGTAGAGAATTAAGTTTCCTACTTTTTATGTTCTATGATATTTTTTGATCAGATGCGTAGTTCTCGAGATATATCAAGATATTTAAAAGTTCCGAAGCCGCACCAACATAATAGAGATACAGAAACACCGTGGCCCCTTTCTTTGAGATAACTCTGCACTAGTGCGAGCCGCAAATGCCACTTCCAGCTTAGCTGTACAGAAGAAGAACAACAAGAAGAAGAAATATCTCGAAATATGTCCGTCAGGCCCCTTCCCTTGAGATAAATATGCAAATATCTCGGAAACGAAGCGAGCTATGGCAAAATGTTAAGAGACCTTTTTTGTACAGAATTATGTTTCCTACTTTTTATGTTCTATGATATTTTTTGATCAGATGCGTAGTTCTCGAGATATATTAAGATATTTAAAAGTTCCGAAGCCGCACCAACATAATAGAGATACAGAAACACCGTGGCCCCTTTCTTTGAGATAACTCTGCACTATTGCGAGCTGTAAATGCCACCTCCAGCTTAGCTGTGCAGAAGAAGAACAACAAGAAGAAGAAATATCTCGAAATATGTCCGTCAGGCCCCTGCCCTTGAGATATATCTGCAAATATCTCGGAAACGAAGCGAGGTATGGCAAAATGTTAAGAGACCTTTTTTGTAGAGAATTAAGTTTCCTACTTTTTATGTTCTATGATATTTTTTGATCAGATGCGTAGTTCTCGAGATATATCAAGATATTTAAAAGTTCCGAAGCCGCACCAACACAATAGAGATACAGAAACACCGTGGCCCCTTTCTTTGAGATAACTCTGCACTATTGCGAGCTGCAAATGCCACTTCCAGCTTAGCTGTGCAGAGGAAGAACAACAAGAAGAAGAAATATATCGAAATATGTCCGTCAGGCCAGTTCCTTTGAGCTGAATCTGCAAATATCTCGGAAACGAAGCGAGCTATGGCAAAATGTTAAGAGACGTTTTTTGTAGAGAATTATGTTTCCTACAATTTATGTTCTATGATATTTTTTGATCAGAAGCGTAGTTTTCGAGATATATCGAGATATTTAAAAGTTCCGAAGCCGCACCAACATAATAGAGATACAGAAACACCGTGGCCCCTTTCTTTGAGATAACTCTGCACTATTGCGACCTGCAAATGCCACTTCCAGCTCAGCTGTGCAGAAGAAGAACAACAAGAAGAAGAAATATCTCGAAATATGTCCGTCAGGCCCCTTCCCTTGAGATATATCTGCAAATATCTCGGAAACGAAGCGAGCTATGGCAAAATGTTAAGAGACCTTTTTTGTAGAGAATTAAGTTTCCTACTTTTTATGTTCTATGATATTTTTTGATCAGATGCGTAGTTCTCGAGATATATCAAGATATTTAAAAGTTCCGAAGCCGCACCAACATAATAGAGATACAGAAACACCGTGGCCCCTTTCTTTGGGATAACTCTGCACTATTGCGAACTGGAAATGCCACTTCCAGTTTAGCTGTGCAGAAGAAGAACAACAAGAAGAAGAAATATCTCGAAATATGTCCGTCAGGACCCTTCCCTTGAGATAAATCTGCAAATATCTCGGAAACGAAGAGAGCTATGGCAAAATGTTAAGAGACCTTTTTTGTAGAGAATTAAGTTTCCTACTTTTTATGTTCTATGATATTTTTTGATCAGATGCGTAGTTCTCGAGATATATTAAGATATTTAAAAGTTCCGAAGCCGCACCAACATAATAGAGATACAGAAACACCGTGGCCCCTTTCTTTGAGATAACTCTGCACTATTGCGAGCTGTAAATGCCACCTCCAGCTTAGCTGTGCAGAAGAAGAACAACAAGAAGAAGAAATATCTCGAAATATGTCCGTCAGGCCCCTGCCCTTGAGATATATCTGCAAATATCTCGGAAACGAAGCGAGCTATGGCAAAATGTTAAGAGACCTTTTTTGTAGAGAATTATGTTTCCTACAATTTATGTTCTATGATATTTTTTGATCAGATGCGTAGTTCTCGAGATATATCAAGATATTTAAAAGTTCCGAAACCGCACCAACATAATAGAGATACAGAAACACCGTGGCCCCTTTCTTTGAGATAACTCTGCACTATTGCGAGCTGCAAATGCCACTTCCAGCTTAGCTGTGCAGAGGAAGAACAACAAGAAGGAGAAGTATCTCGAAATATGTCCGTCAGGCCCGTTCCTTTGAGCTGAATCTGCAAATATCTCGGAAACGAAGCGAGCTATGGCAAAATGTTAAGAGACGTTTTTTGTAGTGAATTATGTTTCCTACAATTTATGTTGTATGATATTTTTTGATCAGAAGCGTAGTTTTCGAGATATATCGAGATATTTAAAAGTTCCGAAGCCGCACCAACATAATAGAGATACAGAAACACCGTGGCTCCTTTCTTTGAGATAACTCTGCACTAGTGCGAGCCGCAAATGCCACTTCCAGCTTAGCTGTGCAGAAGAAGAACAACAAGAAGAAGAAATATCTCGAAATATGTCCGTCAGGCCCCTTCCCTTGAGATAAATCTGCAAATATCTCGGAAACGAAGCGAGCTATGGCAAAATGTTAAGAGACCTTTTTTGTAGAGAATTAAGTTTCCTACTTTTCATGTTCTATGATATTTTTCGATCAGAGGCGTAGTTCTCGAGATATATCAAGATATTTAAAAGTTCCGAAGCCGCACCAACATAATAGAGATACAGAAACACCGTGGCCCCTTTCTTTGAGATAACTCTGCACGATTGCGAGCTGGAAATGCCACTTCCAGTTTAGCTGTGCAGAAGAAGAACAACAAGAAGAAGAAATATCTCGAAATATGTCCATCAGGACCCTTCCCTTGAGATAAATCTGCAAATATCTCGGAAACGAAGCGAGCTATGGCAAAATGTTAAGAGACCTTTTTTGTAGAGAATTATGTTTCCTACAATTTATGTTCTATGATATTTTTTGATCAGAAGCGTAGCTTTCGAGATATATCGAGATATTTAAAAGTTCCGAAGCCGCACCAACATAATAGAGATACAGAAACACCGTGGCTCCTTTCTTTGAGATAACTCTGCACTAGTGCGAGCCGCAAATGCCACTTCCAGCTTAGCTCTGCAGAAGAAGAACAACAAGAAGAAGAAATATCTCGAAATATGTCCGTCAGGCCCCTTCCCTTGAGATAAATCTGCAAATATCTCGGAAACGAAGCGAGCTATGGCAAAATGTTAAGAGACCTTTTTTGTAGAGAATTAAGTTTCCTACTTTTTATGTTCTATGATATTTTTCGATCAGAGGCGTAGTTCTCGAGATATATCAAGATATTTAAAAGTTCCGAAGCCGCACCAACATAATAGAGATACAGAAACACCGTGGCCCCTTTCTTTGAGATAACTCTGCACGATTGCGAGCTGGAAATGCCACTTCCAGTTTAGCTGTGCAGAAGAAGAACAACAAGAAGAAGAAATATCTCGAAATATGTCCATCAGGACCCTTCCCTTGAGATAAATCTGCAAATATCTCGGAAACGAAGCGAGCTATGGCAAAATGTTAAGAGACCTTTTTTGTAGAGAATTATGTTTCCTACAATTTGTGTTCTATGATATTTTTTGATCAGAAGCGTAGTTTTCGAGATATATCGAGATATTTAAAAGTTGCGAAGCCGCACCAACATAATAGAGATACAGAAACACCGTGGCCCCTTTCTTTGGGATAACTCTGCACTATTGCGAGCTGGAAATGCCACTTCCAGTTTAGCTGTGCAGAAGAAGAACAACAAGAAGAAGAAATATCTCGAAATATGTCCGTCAGGACCCTTCCCTTGAGATAAATCTGCAAATATCTCGGAAACGAAGAGAGCTATGGCAAAATGTTAAGAGACCTTTTTTGTAGAGAATTAAGTTTCCTACTTTTTATGTTCTATGATATTTTTTGATCAGATGCGCAGTTCTCGAGATATATCAAGATATTTAAAAGTTCCGAAGCCGCACCAACATAATAGAGATACAGAAACACCGTGGCCCCTTTCTTTGAGATAACTCTGCACTATTGCGAGCTGCAAATGCCACTTCCAGCTTAGCTGTGCAGAAGAAGAACAACAAGAAGAAGAAATATCTCGAAATATGTCCGTCAGGCCCCTTCCCTTGAGATATATCTGCAAATATCTCGGAAACGAAGCAAGCTATGGCAAAATGTTAAGAGACCTTTTTTGTAGAGAATTATGTTTCCTACAATTTATGTTCTATAATATTTTTTGATCAGAAGCGTAGTTTTCGAGATATATCAAGATATTTAAAAGTTCCGAAGCCGCACCAACATAATAGAGATACAGAAACACCGTGGCCCCTTTCTTTGGGATAACTCTGCACTAGTGCGAGCCGCAAATGCCACTTCCAGCTTAGCTGTGCAGAAAAAGAACAACAAGAACAAGAAATATCTCGAAATATGTCCGTCAGGCGCCTTCCCTTGAGATAAATCTGCAAATATCTCGGAAACGATGCGAGCTATGGCAAAATGTTAAGAGACCTTTTGTGTAGAAAATTAGGTTTCCTACTTTTTATGTTCTATGATATTTTTTGATCAGATGCGTAGTTCTCGAGATATATCAAGATATTTAAAAGTGCCGAAGCCGCACCAACATAATAGAGATACAGAAACACCGTGGCCCCTTTCTTTGAGATAACTCTGCACTAGTGCGAGCCGCAAATGCCACTTCCAGCTTAGCTGTACAGAAGAAGAACAACAAGAAGAAGAAATATCTCGAAATATGTCCGTCAGGCCCCTTCCCTTGAGATAAATATGCAAATATCTCGGAAACGAAGCGAGCTATGGCAAAATGTTAAGAGACCTTTTTTGTAGAGAATTAAGTTTCCTACTTTTTATGTTCTATGATATTTTTTGATCAGATGCGCAGTTCTCGAGATATATCAAGATATTTAAAAGTTCCGAAGCCGCACCAACATAATAGAGATACAGAAACACCGTGGCCCCTTTCTTTGAGATAACTCTGCACTATTGCGAGCTGTAAATGCCACCTCCAGCTTAGCTGTGCAGAAGAAGAACAACAAGAAGAAGAAATATCTCTAAATATGTCCGTAAGGCCCCTTCCCTTGAGATAAATCTGCAAATATCTCGGAAACGAAGCGAGCTATGGCAAAATGTTAAGAGACCTTTTTTGTAGAGAATTAAGTTTCCTACTTTTTATGTTCTATGATATTTTTTGATCAGATGCGTAGTTCTCGAGATATATCAAGATATTTAAAAGTTCCGAAGCCGCACCAACATAATAGAGATACAGAAACACCGTGGCCCCTTTCTTTGAGATAACTCTGCACGATTGCGAGCTGGAAATGCCACTTCCAGTTTAGCTGTGCAGAAGAAGAACAACAAGAAGAAGAAATATCTCGAAATATGTCAATCAGGACCCTTCCCTTGAGATAAATCTGCAAATATCTCGGAAACGAAGCGAGCTATGGCAAAATGTTAAGAGACCTTTTTTGTAGAGAATTATGTTTCCTACAATTTATGTTCTATGATATTTTTTGATCAGAAGCGTAGTTTTCGAGATATATCGAGATATTTAAAAGTTGCGAAGCCGCACCAACATAATAGAGATACAGAAACACCGTGGCCCCTTTCTTTGGGATAACTCTGCACTATTGCGAGCTGGAAATGCCACTTCCAGTTTAGCTGTGCAGAAGAAGAACAACAAGAAGAAGAAATATCTCGAAATATGTCCGTCAGGACCCTTCCCTTGAGATAAATCTGCAAATATCTCGGAAACGAAGCGAGCTACGGCAAAACGTTAAGAGACCTTTTTTGTAGAGAATTATGTTTCCTACAATTTATGTTCTATGATATTTTTTGATCAGATGCGTAGTTCTCGAGATATATCAAGATATTTAAAAGTTCCGAAGCCGCACCAACATAATAGAGATAGAGAAACACCGTGGCCCCTTTCTTTGAGATAACTCTGCACTATTGTGAGCTGCAAATGCCACTTCCAGCTTCGCTGTGCAGAAGAAGAACAACAAGAAGAAGAAATATCTCGAAATATGTCCGTCAGGCCCCTTCCCTTGAGATAAATCTGCAAATATCTCGGAAACGAAGCGAGCTATGGCAAAATGTTAAGAGACCTTTTTTGTAGAGAATTAAGTTTCCTACTTTTTATGTTCTATGATATTTTTCGATCAGAGGCGTAGTTCTCGAGATATATCAAGATATTTAAAAGTTCCGAAGCCGCACCAACATAATAGGGATACAGAAACACCGTGGCCCCTTTCTTTGAGATAACTCTGCACGATTGCGAGCTGGAAATGCCACTTCCAGTTTAGCTGTGCAGAAGAAGAACAACAAGAAGAAGAAATATCTCGAAATATGTCCATCAGGACCCTTCCCTTGAGATAAATCTGCAAATATCTCGGAAACGAAGCGAGCTATGGCAAAATGTTAAGAGACCTTTTTTGTAGAGAATTAAGTTTCCTACTTTTTATCTTCTATGATATTTTTCGATCAGAGGCGTAGTTCTCGAGATATATCAAGATATTTAAAAGTTCCGAAAGCCGCACCAACATAATAGAGATACAGAAACACCGTGGCCCCTTTCTTTGAGATAACTCTGCACTAGTGCGAGCCGCAAATGCCACTTCCAGCTTAGCTGTGCAGAAAAAGAACAACAAGAAGAAGAAATATCTCGAAATATGTCCGTCAGGCGCCTTCCCTTGAGATAAATCTGCAAATATCTCGGAAACGAAGCGAGCTATTGCAAAATGTT
Source organism: Osmia lignaria lignaria (assembly GCF_051020975.1). Lineage (NCBI taxonomy): Eukaryota > Metazoa > Arthropoda > Insecta > Hymenoptera > Megachilidae > Osmia > Osmia lignaria. The sequence continues at coordinate 2,927,363 of NW_027478162.1, read as the reverse complement.
AAGAGACCTTTTTTGTAGAGAATTATGTTTCCTACAATTTGTGTTCTATGATATTTTTTGATCAGAAGCGTAGTTTTCGAGATATATCGAGATATTTAAAAGTTGCGAAGCCGCACCAACATAATAGAGATACAGAAACACCGTGGCCCCTTTCTTTGGGATAACTCTGCACTATTGCGAGCTGGAAATGCCACTTCCAGTTTAGCTGTGCAGAAGAAGAACAACAAGAAGAAGAAATATCTCGAAATATGTCCGTCAGGACCCTTCCCTTGAGATAAATCTGCAAATATCTCGGAAACGAAGCGAGCTATGGCAAAATGTTAAGAGACCTTTTTTGTAGAGAATTACGTTTCCTACTTTTTATGTTGTATGATATTTTTTGATCAGATGCGCAGTTCTCGAGATATATCAAGATATTTAAAAGTTCCGAAGCCGCACCAACATAATAGAGATACAGAAACACCGTGGCCCCTTTCTTTGAGATAACTCTGCACTATTGCGAGCTGCAAATGCCACTTCCAGCTCAGCTGTGCAGAAGAAGAACAACAAGAAGAAGAAATATCTCGAAATATGTCCGTCAGGCCCCTTCCCTTGAGATAAATCTGCAAATATCTCGGAAACGAAGAGAGCTACGGCAAAATGTTAAGAGACCTTTTTTGTAGAGAATTAAGTTTCCTACCTTTAATGTTCTATGATATTTTTTGATCAGATGCGCAGTTCTCGAGATATATCAAGATATTTAAAAGTTCCGAAGCCGCACCAACATAATAGAGATACAGAAACACCGTGGCCCCTTTCTTTGAGATGACTGTGCACTATTGCGAGCTGTAAATGCCACTTCCAGCTTAGCTGTGCAGAAGAAGAACAACAAGAAGAAGAAATATCTCGAAATATGTCCGTCAGGCCCCTTCATTTGAGATAAATCTGCAAATATCTCGGAAACGAAGCGAGCTATGGCAAAATGTTAAGAGACCTTTTTTGTAGAGAATTAAGTTTCCTACAATTTATGTTCTATGATATTTTTTGATCAGAAGCGTAGTTTTCGAGATATATCAAGATATTTAAAAGTTCCGAAGCCGGACCAACATAATAGAGATACAGAAACACCGTGGCCCCTTTCTTTGGGATAACTCTGCACTATTGCGAGCTGGAAATGCCACTTCCAGTTTAGTTGTGCAGAACAAGAACAACAAGAAGAAGAAATATCTCGAAATATGTCCGTCAGGACCCTTCCCTTGAGATAAATCTGCAAATATCTCGGAAACGAAGCGAGCTATGGCAAAACGTTGAGAGACCTTTTTTGTAGAAAATTAGGTTTCCTACTTTTTATGTTCTATGATATTTTTTGATCAGATGCGTAGTTCTCGAGATATATCAAGATATTTAAAAGTTCCGAAGCCGCACAAACATAATAGAGATACAGAAACACCGTGGCCCCTTTCTTTGCGATAACTCTGCACTATTGCGAGCTGCAAATGCCACTTCCAGCTTAGCTGTGCAGAAGAAGAACAACAAGAAGAAGAAATATCTCGAAATATGTCCGTCAGGCCCCTTCCCTTGAGATAAATCTGCAAATATCTCGGAAACGAAGAGAGCTATGGCAAAATGTTAAGAGACCTTTTTTGTAGAGAATTAAGTTTCCTACTTTTTATGTTCTATGATATTTTTTGATCAGATGCGCAGTTCTCGAGATATATCAAGATATTTAAAAGTTCCGAAGCCGCAGCAACATAATAGAGATACAGAAACACCGTGGCCACTTTCTTTGAGATAACTCTGCACTATTGCGACCTGCAAATGCCACGTCCAGCTCAGCTGTGCAGAAGAAGGACAACAAGAAGAAGAAATATCTCGAAATATGTCCGACAAGCCCCTTCCCTTGAGATAAATCTGCAAATATCTCGGAAACGAAGAGAGCTATGGCAAAATGTTAAGAGACCTTTTTTGTAGAGAATTATGTTTCCTACAAGCTATGTTCTATGGTATTTTTTGATCAGAAGTGTAGTTTTCGAGATATATCGAGATATTTAAAAGTTCCGAAGCCGCACCAACATAATAGAGATACAGAAACACGTGGCCCCTTTCTTTGAGATAACTCTGCACTATTGCGAGCTGCAAATGCCACTTCCAGCTTAGCTGTGCAGAAGAAGAACAACAAGAAGAAGAAATATCTCGAAATATGTCCGTCAGGCCCCTTCCCTTGAGATAAATCTGCAAATATCTCGGAAACGAAGAGAGCTATGGCAAAATGTTAAGAGACCTTTTTTGTAGAGAATTAAGTTTCCTACTTTTTATGTTCTATGATATTTTTTGATCAGATGCGCAGTTCTCGAGATATATCAAGATATTTAAAAGTTCCGAAGCCGCACAAACATAATAGAGATACAGAAACACCGTGGCCCCTTTCTTTGCGATAACTCTGCACTATTGCGAGCTGCAAATGCCACTTCCAGCTTAGCTGTGCAGAAGAAGAACAACAAGAAGAAGAAATATCTCGAAATATGTCCGTCAGGCCAGTTCCTTTGAGCTGAATCTGCAAATATCTCGGAAACGAAGCGAGCTATGGCAAAATGTTAAGAGACGTTTTTTGTAGAGAATTATGTTTCCTACAATTTATGTTCTATAATATTTTTTGATCAGAAGCGTAGTTTTCGAGATATATCGAGATATTTAAAAGTTCCGAAGCCGCACCAACATAATAGGGATACAGAAACACCGTGGCCCCTTTCTTTGAGATAACTCTGCACTGTTGCGAGCTGTAAATGCCACTTCCAGCTTAGCTGTGCAGAAGAACAACAAGAAGAAGAAATATCTCGAAATATGTCCGTCAGGCCCCTTCCCTTGAGATAAATCTGCAAATATCTCGAAAACGAAGAGAGCTATGGCAAAATGTTAAGAGACCTTTTTTGTAGAGAATTAAGTTTCCTACTTTTTATGTTCTATGATATTTTTTGATCTGATGCGTAGTTCTCGAGATATATCAAGATATTTAAAAGTTCCGAAGCCGCACCAACATAATAGAGATACAGAAACACCGTGGCCCCTTTCGTTGAGATAACTCTGCACTAGTGCGAGCCGCAAATGCCACTTCCAGCTTAGCTGTGCAGAAGAAGAACAACAAGAAGAAGAAATATCTCGAAATATGTCCGTCAGGCCCCTTCCCTTGAGATAAATCTGCAAATATCTCGGAAACGAAGCGAGCTATGGCAAAATGTTAAGAGACCTTTTTTGTAGAGAATTAAGTTTCCTACTTTTTATGTTCTATGATATTTTTTGATCAGATGCGTAGTTCTCGAGATATATCAAGATATTTAAAAGTTCCGAAGCCGCACCAACATAATAGAGATACAGAAACACCGCGGCCCCTTTCTTTGAGATAACTCTGCACTGTTGCGAGCTGTAAATGCCACTTCCAGCTTAGCTGTGCAGAAGAAGAACAACAAGAAGAAGAAATATCTCGAAATATGTCCGTCAGGCCCCTTCCCTTGAGATATATCTGCAAATATCTCGGAAACGAAGCGAGCTATGGCAAAATGTTAAGAGACCTTTTTTGTAGAGAATTATGTTTCCTACAATTTATGTTCTATGATATCTTTTGATCAGAAGCGTAGTTTTCGAGATATATCGAGATATTTAAAAGTTCCGAAGCCGCACCAACATAATAGAGATACAGAAACACCGTGGCCCCTTTCTTTGAGATAACTCTGCACTAGTGCGAGCCGCAAATGCCACTTCCAGCTAAGCTGTGCAGAAGAAGAACAACAAGAAGAAGAAATATCTCGAAATATGTCCGTCAGGCCCCTTCCCTTGAGATAAATCTGCAAATATCTCGGAAACGAAGCGAGCTATGGCAAAATGTTAAGAGACCTTTTTTGTAGAGAATTAAGTTTCCTACTTTTTATGTTCTATGATATTTTTTGAGCAGATGCGTAGTTCTCGAGATATATCGAGATATTTAAAAGTTCCGAAGCCGCACCAACATAATAGGGATACAGAAACACCGTGGCCCCTTTCTTTGAGATAACTCTGCACTAGTGCGAGCCGCAAATGCCACTTCCAGCTTAGCTGTGCAGAAGAAGAACAACAAGAAGAAGAAATATCTCGAAATATGTCCGTCAGGCCCCTTCCCTTGAGATATATCTGCAAATATCTCGGAAACGAAGCGAGCTATGGCAAAATGTTAAGAGACCTTTTTTGTAGAGAATTAAGTTTCCTACTTTTTATGTTCTATGATATTTTTTGATCAGATGCGTAGTTCTCGAGATATATCAAGATATTTAAAAGTTCCGAAGCCGCACCAACATAATAGAGATACAGAAACACCGTGGCCCCTTTCTTTGAGATAACTCTGCACTATTGCGAGCTGTAAATGCCACTTCCAGCTTAGCTGTGCAGAAGAAGAACAACAAGAAGAAGAAATATCTCGAAATATGTCCGTCAGGCCCCTTCCCTTGAGATATATCTGCAAATATCTCGGAAACGAAGCGAGCTATGGCAAAATGTTGAGAGACCTTTTTTGTAGAGAATTAAGTTTCCTACGTTTTATGTTCTATGATATTTTTTGATCAGATGCGTAGTTCTCGAGATATATCAAGATATTTAAAAGTTCCGAAGCCGCACCAACATAATAGAGATACAGAAACACCGTGGCCCCTTTCTTTGAGATAACTCTGCACTATTGCGAGCTGCAAATGCCACTTCCAGCTTAGCTGTGCAGAAGAAGAACAACAAGAAGAAGAAATATCTCGAAATATGTCCGTCAGGACCCTTCCCTTGAGATAAATCTGCAAATATCTCGGAAACGAAGCGAGCTATGGCAAAATGTTAAGAGACGTTTTTTGTAGAGAATTATGTTTCCTACAATTTATGTTCTACGATATTTTTTGATCAGAAGCGTAGTTTTCGAGATATATCGAGATATTTAAAAGTTCCGAAGCCGCACCAACATAATAGGGATACAGAAACACCGTGGCCCCTTTCTTTGAGATAACTCTGCACTAGTGCGAGCCGCAAATGCCACTTCCAGCTTAGCTGTGCAGAAGAAGAACAACAAGAAGAAGAAATATCTCGAAATATGTCCGTCAGGCCCCTTCCCTTGAGATAAATCTGCAAATATCTCGGAAACGAAGCGAGCTATGGCCAATTGTTAAGAGACCTTTTTTGTAGAGAATTAAGTTTCCTACTTTTTATGTTCTATGATATTTTTTGATCAGATGCGTAGTTCTCGAGATATATCAAGATATTTAAAAGTTCCGAAGCCGCACCAACATAATAGAGATACAGAAACACCGTGGCCCCTTTCTTTGAGATAACTCTGCACTGTTGCGAGCTGTAAATGCCACTTCCAGCTTAGCTGTGCAGAAGAAGAACAACAAGAAGAAGAAATATCTCGAAATATGTCCGTCAGGCCCCTTCCCTTGAGATATATCTGCAAATATCTCGGAAACGAAGCGAGCTATGGCAAAATGTTAAGAGACCTTTTTTGTAGAGAATTATGTTTCCTACAATTTATGTTGATATCTTTTGATCAGAAGCGTAGTTTTCGAGATATATCGAGATATTTAAAAGTTCCGAAGCCGCACCAACATAATAGAGATACAGAAACACCGTGGCCCCTTTCTTTGAGATAACTCTGCACTAGTGCGAGCCGCAAATGCCACTTCCAGCTTAGCTGTGCAGAAGAAGAACAACAAGAAGAAGAAATATCTCGAAATATGTCCGTCAGGCCCCTTCCCTTGAGATAAATCTGCAAATATCTCGGAAACGAAGCGAGCTATGGCAAAATGTTAAGAGAACTTTTTTGTAGAGAATTAAGTTTCCTACTTTTTATGTTCTATGATATTTTTTGAGCAGATGCGTAGTTCTCGAGATATATCGAGATATTTAAAAGTTCCGAAGCCGCACCAACATAATAGGGATACAGAAACACCGTGGCCCCTTTCTTTGAGATAACTCTGCACTAGTGCGAGCCGCAAATGCCACTTCCAGCTTAGCTGTGCAGAAGAAGAACAACAAGAAGAAGAAATATCTCGAAATATGTCCGTCAGGCCCCTTCCCTTGAGATAAATCTGCAAATATCTCGGAAACGAAGCGAGCTATGGCAAAATGTTAAGAGACCTTTTTTGTAGAGAATTAAGTTTCCTACTTTTTATGTTCTATGATATTTTTTGAGCAGATGCGTAGTTCTCGAGATATATCGAGATATTTAAAAGTTCCGAAGCCGCACCAACATAATAGGGATACAGAAACACCGTGGCCCATTTCTTTGAGATAACTGCACTAGTGCGAGCCGCAAATGCCACTTCCAGCTTAGCTGTGCAGAAGAAGAACAACAAGAAGAAGAAATATCTCGAAATATGTCCGTCAGGCCCCTTCCCTTGAGATATATCTGCAAATATCTCGGAAACGAAGCGAGCTATGGCAAAATGTTAAGAGACCTTTTTTGTAGAGAATTAAGTTTCCTACTTTTTATGTTCTATGAGATTTTTTGATCAGATGCGTAGTTCTCGAGATATATCAAGATATTTAAAAGTTCCGAAGCCGCACCAACATAATAGAGATACAGAAACACCGTGGCCCCTTTCTTTGAGATAACTCTGCACTATTGCGAGCTGTAAATGCCACTTCCAGCTTAGCTGTGCAGAAGAAGAACAACAAGAAGAAGAAATATCTCGAAATATGTCCGTCAGGCCCCTTCCCTTGAGATATATCTGCAAATATCTCGGAAACGAAGCGAGCTATGGCAAAATGTTGAGAGACCTTTTTTGTAGAGAATTAAGTTTCCTACGTTTTATGTTCTATGATATTTTTTGATCAGATGCGTAGTTCTCGAGATATATCAAGATATTTAAAAGTTCCGAAGCCGCACCAACATAATAGAGATACAGAAACACCGTGGCCCCTTTCTTTGAGATAACTCTGCACTATTGCGAGCTGCAAATGCCACTTCCAGCTTAGCTGTGCAGAGGAAGAACAACAAGAAGAAGAAATATCTCGAAATATGTCCGTCAGGCCAGTTCCTTTGAGCTGAATCTGCAAATATCTCGGAAACGAAGCGAGCTATGGCAAAATGTTGAGAGACGTTTTTTGTAGAGAATTATGTTTCCTACAATTTATGTTCTATGATATTTTTTGATCAGAAGCGTAGTTTTCGAGATATATCGAGATATTTAAAAGTTCCGAAGCCGCACCAACATAATAGGGATACAGAAACACCGTGGCCCCTTTCTTTGAGATAACTCTGCAGTATTGCGAGCTGTAAATGCCACTTCCAGCTTAGCTGTGCAGAAGAAGAACAACAAGAAGGAGAAATATCTCGAAATATGTCCGTCAGGCCCCTTCCCTTGAGATAAATCTGCAAATATCTCGGAAACGAAGAGAGCTATGGCAAAATGTTAAGAGACCTTTTTTGTAGAGAATTAAGTTTCCTACTTTTTATGTTCTATGATATTTTTTGATCTGATGCGTAGTTCTCGAGATATATCAAGATATTTAAAAGTTCCGAAGCCGCACCAACATAATAGAGATACAGAAACACAGTGGCCCCTTTCTTTGAGATTACTCTGCACTATTGCGAGCTGTAAATGCCACTTCCAGCTTAGCTGTGCACAAGAAGAACAACAAGAAGAAGAAATATCTCGAAATATGTCCGTCAGGCCCCTTCCCTTGAGATATATCTGCAAATATCTCGGAAACGAAGCGAGCTATGGCAAAATGTTAAGAGACCTTTTTTGTAGAGAATTATGTTTCCTACAGTTTATGTTCTATGATATTTTTTGATCAGAAGCGTAGTTTTCGAGATATATCGAGATATTTAAAAGTTCCGAAGCCGCACCAACATAATAGAGATACAGAAACACCGTGGCCCCTTTCGTTGAGATAACTCTGCACTAGTGCGAGCCGCAAATGCCACTTCCAGCTTAGCTGTGCAGAAGAAGAACAACAAGAAGAAGAAATATCTCGAAATATGTCCGTCAGGCCCCTTCCCTTGAGATAAATCTGCAAATATCTCGGAAACGAAGCGAGCTATGGCAAAATATTAAGAGACGTTTTTTGTAGAGAATTATGTTTCCTACAATTTATGTTCTATGATATTTTTTGATCAGATGCGTAGTTCTCGAGATATATCAAGATATTTAAAAGTTCCGAAGCCGCACCAACATAATAGAGATACAGAAACACCGTGGCCCCTTTCTTTGAGATAACTCTGCACTAGTGCGAGCCGCAAATGCCACTTCCAGCTTAGCTGTGCAGAAGAGGAACAACAAGAAGAAGAAATATCTCGAAATATGTCCGTCAGGCCCCTTCCCTTGAGATAAATCTGCAAATATCTCGGAAAGGAAGCGAGCTATGGCAAAATGTTGAGAGACCTTTTTTGTAGAGAATTAAGTTTCCTACTTTTTATGTTCTATGATATTTTTTGATCTGATGCGTAGTTCTCGAGATATATCAAGATATTTAAAAGTTCTGAAGCCGCACCAACATAATAGAGATACAGAAACACCGTGGCCCCTTTCTTTGAGATAACTCTGCACTATTGCGAGCTGTAAATGCCACTTCCAGCTTAACTGTGCAGAAGAAGAACAACAAGAAGAAGAAATATCTCGAAATATGTCCGTCAGGCCCCTTCCCTTGAGATATATCTGCAAATATCTCGGAAACGAAGCGAGCTATGGCAAAATGTTAAGAGACCTTTTTTGTAGAGAATTCTGTTTCCTACAATTTATGTTCTATGATATTTTTTGATCAGAAGCGTAGTTTTCGAGATATATCGAGATATTTAAAAGTTCCGAAGCCGCACCAACATAATAGAGATACAGAAACACCGTGGCCCCTTTCGTTGAGATAACTCTGCACTAGTGCGAGCCGCAAATGCCACTTCCAGCTTAGCTGTGCAGAAGAGGAACAACAAGAAGAAGAAATATCTCGAAATATGTCCGTCAGGCCCCTTCCCTTGAGATAAATCTGCAAATATCTCGGAAAGGAAGCGAGCTATGGCAAAATGTTGAGAGACCTTTTTTGTAGAGAATTAAGTTTCCTACTTTTTATGTTCTATGATATTTTTTGATCTGATGCGTAGTTCTCGAGATATATCAAGATATTTAAAAGTTCTGAAGCCGCACCAACATAATAGAGATACAGAAACACCGTGGCCCCTTTCTTTGAGATAACTCTGCACTATTGCGAGCTGTAAATGCCACTTCCAGCTTAACTGTGCAGAAGAAGAACAACAAGAAGAAGAAATATCTCGAAATATGTCCGTCAGGCCCCTTCCCTTGAGATATATCTGCAAATATCTCGGAAACGAAGCGAGCTATGGCAAAATGTTAAGAGACCTTTTTTGTAGAGAATTCTGTTTCCTACAATTTATGATCTATGATATTTTTTGATCAGAAGCGTAGTTTTCGAGATATATCGAGATATTTAAAAGTTCCGAAGCCGCACCAACATAATAGAGATACAGAAACACCGTGGCCCCTTTCGTTGAGATAACTCTGCACTAGTGCGAGCCGCAAATGCCACTTCCAGCTTAGCTGTGCAGAAGAAGAACAACAAGAAGAAGAAATATCTCGAAATATGTCCGTCAGGCCCCTTCCCTTGAGATAAATCTGCAAATATCTCGGAAACGAAGCGAGCTATGGCAAAATGTTAAGAGACGTTTTTTGTAGAGAATTATGTTTCCTACAATTTATGTTCTATGATATTTTTTGATCAGATGCGTAGTTCTCGAGATATATCAAGATATTTAAAAGTTCCGAAGCCGCACCAACATAATAGAGATACAGAAACACCGTGGCCCCTTTCTTTGAGATAACTCTGCACTATTGCGAGCTGTAAATGCCACTTCCAGCTTAGCTGTGCAGAAGAAGAACAACAAGAAGAAGAAATATCTCGAAATATGTCCGTCAGGCCCCTTCCCTTGAGATAAATCTGCAAATATCTCGGAAACGAAGCGAGCTATGGCAAAATGTTAAGAGACGTTTTTTGTAGAGAATTATGTTTCCTACAATTTATGTTCTATGATATTTTTTGTTCAGAAGCGCAGTTTTCGAGATATATCGAGATATTTAAAAGTTCCGAAGCCGCACCAACATAATAGAGATACAGAAACACCGTGGCCCCTTTCGTTGAGATAACTCTGCACTAGTGCGAGCCGCAAATGCCACTTCCAGCTTAGCTGTGCAGAAGAAGAACAACAAGAAAAAGAAATATCTCGAAATATGTCCGTCAGGCCCCTTCCCTTGAGATAAATCTGCAAATATCTCGGAAACGAAGCGAGCTATGGCAAAATGTTAAGAGACGTTTTTTGTAGAGAATTATGTTTCCTACAATTTATGTTCTATGATATTTTTTGATCAGATGCGTAGTTCTCGAGATATATCAAGATATTTAAAAGTTCCGAAGCCGCACCAACATAATAGAGATACAGAAACACCGTGGCCCCTTTCTTTGAGATAACTCTGCACTAGTGCGAGCCGCAAATGCCACTTCCAGCTTAGCTGTGCAGAAGAAGAACAACAAGAAGAAGAAATATCTCGAAATATGTCCGTCAGGCCCCTTCCCTTGAGATATATCTGCAAATATCTCGGAAACGAAGCGAGCTATGGCAAAATGTTAAGAGACCTTTTTTGTAGAGAATTATGTTTCCTACAATTTATGTTCTATGATATTTTTTGATCAGAAGCGTAGTTTTCGAGATATATCGAGATATTTAAAAGTTCCGAAGCCGCACCAACATAATAGAGATACAGAAACACCGTGGCCCCTTTCGTTGAGATAACTCTGCACTAGTGCGAGCCGCAAATGCCACTTCCAGCTTAGCTGTGCAGAAGAAGAACAACAAGAAGAAGAAATATCTCGAAATATGTCCGTCAGGCCCCTTCCCTTGAGATAAATCTGCAAATATCTCCGAAACGAAGCGAGCTATGGCAAAATGTTAAGAGACGTTTTTTGTAGAGAATTATGTTTCCTACAATTTATGTTCTATGATATTTTTTGATCAGAAGCGTAGTTTTCGAGATATATCGCGATATTTAAAAGTTCCGAAGCCGCACCAACATAATAGGGATACAGAAACACCGTGGCCCCTTTCTTTGAGATAACTCTGCACTAGTGCGAGCCGCAAATGCCACTTCCAGCTTAGCTGTGCAGAAGAAGAACAACAAGAAGAAGAAATATCTCGAAATATGTCCGTGAGGCCCCTTCCCTTGAGATAAATCTGCAAATATCTCGGAAACGAAGCGAGCTATGGCAAAATGTTAAGAGATCTTTTTTGTAGAGAATTAAGTTTCCTACTTTTTATGTTCTATGATATTTTTTGATCAGATGCGTAGTTCTCGAGATATATCAAGATATTTAAAAGTTCCGAAGCCGCACCAACATAATAGAGATACAGAAACACCGTGGCCCCTTTCTTTGAGATAACTCTGCACTGTTGCGAGCTGTAAATGCCACTTCCAGCTTAGCTGTGCAGAAGAAGAACAACGAGAAGAAGAAATATCTCGAAATATGTCCGTCAGGCCCCTTCCCTTGAGATAAATCTGCAAATATCTCGGAATCGAAGCGAGCTATGGCAAAATGTTAAGAGACCTTTTTTGTAGAGAATTAAGTTTCCTACTTTTTATGTTCTATGATATTTTTTGATCAGATGCGTAGTTCTCGAGATATATTAAGATATTTAAAAGTTCCGAAGCCGCACCAACATAATAGAGATACAGAAACACCGTGGCTCCTTTCTTTGAGATAACTCTGCACTATTGCGAGCTGGAAATGCCACTTCCAGTTTAGCTGTGCAGAAGAAGAACAACAAGAAGAAGAAATATCTCGAAATATGTCCGTCAGGCCCCTTCCCTTGAGATAAATATGCAAATATCTCGGAAACGAAGCGAGCTATGGCAAAATGTTAAGAGACCTTTTTTGTACAGAATTATGTTTCCTACTTTTTATGTTCTATGATATTTTTTGATCAGACGCGTAGTTCTCGAGATATATCAAGATATTTAAAAGTTCCGAAGCCGCACCAACATAATAGAGATACAGAAACACCGTGGCTCCTTTCTTTGAGATAACTCTGCACTATTGCGAGCTGCAAATGCCACTTCCAGCTTAGCTGTGCAGAAGAAGAACAACAAGAAGAAGAAATATCTCGAAATATGTCCGTGAGGCCCCTTCCCTTGAGATAAATCTGCAAATATCTCGGAAACCAAGCGAGCTATGGCAAAATGTTAAGAGACCTTATTTGTAGAGAATTAAGTTTCCTACTTTTTATGTTCTATGATATTTTTTGATCAGGCGCGTAGTTCTCGAGATATATCAAGATATTTAAAAGTTCCGAAACCGCACCAACATAATAGAGATACAGAAACACCGTGGCCCCTTTCTTTGAGATAACTGTGCACTAGTGCGAGCCGCAAATGCCACTTCCAGCTTAGCTGTGCAGAAGAAGAACAACAAGAAGAAGAAATATCTCGAAATATGTCCGTCAGGCCCCTTCCCTTGAGATAAATCTGCAAATATCTCGGAAACGAAGCGAGCTATGGCAAAATGTTAAGAGACCTTTTTTGTACAGAATTATGTTTCCTACTTTTTATGTTCCATGATATTTTTTGATCAGACGCGTAGTTCTCGAGATATATCAAGATATTTAAAAGTTCCGAAGCCGCACCAACATAATAGAGATACAGAAACACCGTGGCCCCTTTCTTTGAGATATCTCTGCACTATTGCGAGCTGCAAATGCCACTTCCAGCTTAGCTGTGCAGAAGAAGAACAACAAGAAGAAGAAATATCTCGAAATATGTCCGTGAGGCCCCTTCCCTTGAGATAAATCTGCAAATATCTCGGAATCGAAGCGAGCTATGGCAAAATGTTAAGAGACCTTTTTTGTAGAGAATTAAGTTTCCTACTTTTTATGTTCTATGATATTTTTTGATCAGATGCGTAGTTCTCGAGATATATTAAGATATTTAAAAGTTCCGAAGCCGCACCAACATAATAGAGATACAGAAACACCGTGGCCCCTTTCGTTGAGATAACTCTGCACTAGTGCGAGCCGCAAATGCCACTTCCAGCTTAGCTGTGCAGAAGAAGAACAACAAGAAGAAGAAATATCTCGAAATATGTCCGTCAGGCCCCTTCCCTTGAGATAAATCTGCAAATATCTCCGAAACGAAGCGAGCTATGGCAAAATGTTAAGAGACGTTTTTTGTAGAGAATTATGTTTCCTACAATTTATGTTCTATGATATTTTTTGATCAGAAGCGTAGTTTTCGAGATATATCGAGATATTTAAAAGTTCCGAAGCCGCACCAACATAATAGGGATACAGAAACACCGTGGCCCCTTTCTTTGAGATAACTCTGCACTAGTGCGAGCCGCAAATGCCACTTCCAGCTTAGCTGTGCAGAAGAAGAACAACAAGAAGAAGAAATATCTCGAAATATGTCCGTGAGGCCCCTTCCCTTGAGATAAATCTGCAAATATCTCGGAAACGAAGCGAGCTATGGCAAAATGTTAAGAGATCTTTTTTGTAGAGAATTAAGTTTCCTACTTTTTATGTTCTATGATATTTTTTGATCAGATGCGTAGTTCTCGAGATATATCAAGATATTTAAAAGTTCCGAAGCCGCACCAACATAATAGAGATACAGAAACACCGTGGCCCCTTTCTTTGAGATAACTCTGCACTGTTGCGAGCTGTAAATGCCACTTCCAGCTTAGCTGTGCAGAAGAAGAACAACGAGAAGAAGAAATATCTCGAAATATGTCCGTCAGGCCCCTTCCCTTGAGATAAATCTGCAAATATCTCGGAATCGAAGCGAGCTATGGCAAAATGTTAAGAGACCTTTTTTGTAGAGAATTAAGTTTCCTACTTTTTATGTTCTATGATATTTTTTGATCAGATGCGTAGTTCTCGAGATATATTAAGATATTTAAAAGTTCCGAAGCCGCACCAACATAATAGAGATACAGAAACACCGTGGCTCCTTTCTTTGAGATAACTCTGCACTATTGCGAGCTGGAAATGCCACTTCCAGTTTAGCTGTGCAGAAGAAGAACAACAAGAAGAAGAAATATCTCGAAATATGTCCGTCAGGCCCCTTCCCTTGAGATAAATATGCAAATATCTCGGAAACGAAGCGAGCTATGGCAAAATGTTAAGAGACCTTTTTTGTACAGAATTATGTTTCCTACTTTTTATGTTCTATGATATTTTTTGATCAGACGCGTAGTTCTCGAGATATATCAAGATATTTAAAAGTTCCGAAGCCGCACCAACATAATAGAGATACAGAAACACCGTGGCTCCTTTCTTTGAGATAACTCTGCACTATTGCGAGCTGCAAATGCCACTTCCAGCTTAGCTGTGCAGAAGAAGAACAACAAGAAGAAGAAATATCTCGAAATATGTCCGTGAGGCCCCTTCCCTTGAGATAAATCTGCAAATATCTCGGAAACCAAGCGAGCTATGGCAAAATGTTAAGAGACCTTATTTGTAGAGAATTAAGTTTCCTACTTTTTATGTTCTATGATATTTTTTGATCAGGCGCGTAGTTCTCGAGATATATCAAGATATTTAAAAGTTCCGAAACCGCACCAACATAATAGAGATACAGAAACACCGTGGCCCCTTTCTTTGAGATAACTGTGCACTAGTGCGAGCCGCAAATGCCACTTCCAGCTTAGCTGTGCAGAAGAAGAACAACAAGAAGAAGAAATATCTCGAAATATGTCCGTCAGGCCCCTTCCCTTGAGATAAATCTGCAAATATCTCGGAAACGAAGCGAGCTATGGCAAAATGTTAAGAGACCTTTTTTGTACAGAATTATGTTTCCTACTTTTTATGTTCCATGATATTTTTTGATCAGACGCGTAGTTCTCGAGATATATCAAGATATTTAAAAGTTCCGAAGCCGCACCAACATAATAGAGATACAGAAACACCGTGGCCCCTTTCTTTGAGATATCTCTGCACTATTGCGAGCTGCAAATGCCACTTCCAGCTTAGCTGTGCAGAAGAAGAACAACAAGAAGAAGAAATATCTCGAAATATGTCCGTGAGGCCCCTTCCCTTGAGATAAATCTGCAAATATCTCGGAATCGAAGCGAGCTATGGCAAAATGTTAAGAGACCTTTTTTGTAGAGAATTAAGTTTCCTACTTTTTATGTTCTATGATATTTTTTGATCAGATGCGTAGTTCTCGAGATATATTAAGATATTTAAAAGTTCCGAAGCCGCACCAACATAATAGAGATACAGAAACACCGTGGCCCCTTTCTTTGAGATAACTCTGCACTATTGCGAGCTGCAAATGCCACTTCCAGCTTAGCTGTGCAGAAGAAGAACAACAAGAAGAAGAAGTATCTCGAAATATGTCCGTCAGGCCCCTTCCCTTGAGATAAATCTGCAAATATCTCGGAAACAAAGCGGGCTATGGCAAAATGTTAGGAGACCTTTTTTGTAGAGAATTAAGTTTCCTACTTTTTATGTTCTATGATATTTTTTGATCAGATACGCAGTTCTCGAGATATATCAAGATATTTAAAAGTTCCGAAGCCACACCAACATAATAGAGATACAGAAACACCGTGGCCCCTTTCTTTGAGATAACTCTGCACTGTTGCGAGCTGCAAATGCCACTTCCAGCTTAGCTGTGCAGAAGAAGAACAACAAGAAGAAGAAATATCTCGAAATATGTCCGTCAGGCCCCTGCCCTTGAGATATATCTGCAAATATCTCGGAAACGAAGCGAGCTATGGCAAAATGTTAAGAGACCTTTTTTGTAGAGAATTATGTTTCCTACAATTTATCTTCTATGATATTTTTTGATCAGAAGCGTAGTTTTCGAGATATATCGAGATATTTAAAGGTTCCGAAGCCGCACCAATATAATAGAGATACAGAAACACCGTGGCCCCTTTCTTTGAGATAACTGTGCACTAGTGCGAGCCGCAAATGCCACTTCCAGCTTAGCTGTGCAGAAGAAGAACAACAAGAAGAAGAAATATCTCGAAATATGTCCGTGAGGCCCCTTCCCTTGAGATAAATCTGCAAATATCTCGGAATCGAAGCGAGCTATGGCAAAATGTTAAGAGACCTTTTTTGTAGAGAATTAAGTGTCCTACTTTTTATGTTCTATGATATTTTTTGATCAGATGCGTAGTTCTCGAGATATATTAAGATATTTAAAAGTTCCGAAGCCGCACCAACATATTAGAGATACCGAAACACCGTGGCCCCTTTCTTTGAGATAACTCTGCACTATTGCGAGCTGCAAATGCCACTTCCAGCTTAGCTGTGCAGAAGAAGAACAACAAGAAGAAGAAGTATCTCGAAATATGTCCGTCAGGCCCCTTCCCTTGAGATAAATCTGCAAATATCTCGGAAACGAAGCGAGCTATGGCAAAATGTTAACAGACCTTTTTTGTAGAGAATTAAGTTTCCTACTTTTTATGTTCTATGATATTTTTTGATCAGATGCGTAGTTCTCGAGATATATCAAGATATTTAAAAGTTCCGAAGCCGCACCAACATAATAGAGATACAGAAACACCGTGGCCCCTTTCGTTGAGATAACTCTGCACTAGCGCGAGCCGCAAATGCCACTTACAGCTTAGCTGTGCAGAAGAAGAACAACGAGAAGAAGAAATATCTCGAAATATGTCCGTCAGGCCCCTTCCCTTGAGATAAATCTGCAAATATCTCGGAAACGAAGCGAGCTATGGCAAAATGTTAAGAGACCTTTTTTGTAGAGAATTAAGTTTCCTACATTTTATGTTCTATGATATTTTTTGAACAGATGCGTAGTTCTCGAGATATATCGAGATACTTAAAAGTTCCGAAGCCGCACCAACATAATAGAGATACAGAAACACCGTGGCCCCTTTCTTTGAGATAACTGTGCACTAGTGCGAGCCGCAAATGCCACTTCCAGCTTAGCTGTGCAGAAGAAGAACAACAAGAAGAAGAAATATCTCGAAATATGTCCGTCAGGCCCCTTCCCTTGAGATAAATCTGCAAATATCTCGGAAACGAAGCGAGCTATGGCAAAATGTTAAGAGACCTTTTTTGTACAGAATTATGTTTCCTACTTTTTATGTTCTATGATATTTTTTGATCAGACGCGTAGTTCTCGAGATATATCAAGATATTTAAAAGTTCCGAAGCCGCACCAACATAATAGAGATACAGAAACACCGTGGCCCCTTTCTTTGAGATATCTCTGCACTATTGCGAGCTGCAAATGCCACTTCCAGCTTAGCTGTGCAGAAGAAGAACAACAAGAAGAAGAAATATCTCGAAATATGTCCGTGAGGCCCCTTCCCTTGAGATAAATCTGCAAATATCTCGGAATCGAAGCGAGCTATGGCAAAATGTTAAGAGATCTTTTTTGTAGAGAATTAAGTTTCCTACTTTTTATGTTCTATGATATTTTTTGATCAGATGCGTAGTTCTCGAGATATATCAAGATATTTAAAAGTTCCGAAGCCGCACCAACATAATAGAGATACAGAAACACCGTGGCCCCTTTCTTTGAGATAACTCTGCACTAGCGCGAGCCGCAGATGCCACTTACAGCTTAGCTGTGCAGAAGAAGAACAACGAGAAGAAGAAATATCTCGAAATATGTCCGTCAGGCCCCTTCCCTTGAGATAAATCTGCAAATATCTCGGAAACGAAGCGAGCTATGGCAAAATGTTAAGAGACCTTTTTTGTAGAGAATTAAGTTTCCTATATTTTATGTTCTATGATATTTTTTGATCAGATGCGTAGTTCTCGAGATATATCAAGATATTTAAAAGTTCCGAAGCCGCACCAACATAATAGAGATACAGAAACACCGTGGCCCCTTTCTTTGAGATAACTGTGCACTAGTGCGAGCCGCAAATGCCACTTCCAGCTTAGCTGTGCAGAAGAAGAACAACAAGAAGAAGAAATATCTCGAAATATGTCCGTCAGGCCCCTTCCCTTGAGATAAATCTGCAAATATCTCGGAAACGAAGCGAGCTATGGCAAAATGTTAAGAGACGTTTTTTGTAGAGAATTATGTTTCCTACAATTTATGTTCTATGATATTTTTTGATCAGAAGCGTAGTTTTCGAGATATATCGAGATACTTAAAAGTTCCGAAGCCGCACCAACATAATAGAGATACAGAAACACCGTGGCCCCTTTCTTTGAGATAACTGTGCACTAGTGCGAGCCGCAAATGCCACTTCCAGCTTAGCTGTGCAGAAGAAGAACAACAAGAAGAAGAAATATCTCGAAATATGTCCGTCAGGCCCCTTCCCTTGAGATAAATCTGCAAATATCTCGGAAACAAAGCGGGCTATGGCAAAATGTTAAGAGACCTTTTTTGTAGAGAATTAAGTTTCCTACTTTTTATCTTCTATGATATTTTTTGATCAGATGCGCAGTTCTCGAGATATATCAAGATATTTAAAAGTTCCGAAGCCACACCAACATAATAGAGATACAGAAACACCGTGGCCCCTTTCTTTGAGATAACTCTGCACTGTTGCGAGCTGCAAATGCCACTTCCAGCTTAGCTGTGCAGAAGAAGAACAACAAGAAGAAGAAATATCTCGAAATATGTCCGTCAGGCCCCTGCCCTTGAGATATATCTGCAAATATCTCGGAAACGAAGCGAGCTATGGCAAAATGTTAAGAGACCTTTTTTGTAGAGAATTATGTTTCCTACAATTTATCTTCTATGATATTTTTTGATCAGAAGCGTAGTTTTCGAGATATATCGAGATATTTAAAGGTTCCGAAGCCGCACCAATATAATAGAGATACAGAAACACCGTGGCCCCTTTCTTTGAGATAACTGTGCACTAGTGCGAGCCGCAAATGCCACTTCCAGCTTAGCTGTGCAGAAGAAGAACAACAAGAAGAAGAAATATCTCGAAATATGTCCGTGAGGCCCCTTCCCTTGAGATAAATCTGCAAATATCTCGGAATCGAAGCGAGCTATGGCAAAATGTTAAGAGACCTTTTTTGTAGAGAATTAAGTGTCCTACTTTTTATGTTCTATGATATTTTTTGATCAGATGCGTAGTTCTCGAGATATATTAAGATATTTAAAAGTTCCGAAGCCGCACCAACATAATAGAGATACAGAAACACCGTGGCCCCTTTCTTTGAGATAACTCTGCACTATTGCGAGCTGCAAATGCCACTTCCAGCTTAGCTGTGCAGAAGAAGAACAACAGGAAGAAGAAGTATCTCGAAATATGTCCGTCAGGCCCCTTCCCTTGAGATAAATCTGCAAATATCTCGGAAACGAAGCGAGCTATGGCAAAATGTTAAGAGATCTTTTTTGTAGAGAATTAAGTTTCCTACTTTTTATGTTCTATGATATTTTTTGATCAGATGCGTAGTTCTCGAGATATATCAAGATATTTAAAAGTTCCGAAGCCGCACCAACAT
Organism: Osmia lignaria lignaria; assembly: GCF_051020975.1. Classification (NCBI taxonomy): domain Eukaryota; kingdom Metazoa; phylum Arthropoda; class Insecta; order Hymenoptera; family Megachilidae; genus Osmia; species Osmia lignaria. The sequence goes on along the minus strand of NW_027478162.1, from coordinate 2,907,931 downwards.
AATAGAGATACAGAAACACCGTGGCCCCTTTCTTTGAGATAACTCTGCACTAGCGCGAGCCGCAGATGCCACTTAAAGCTTAGCTGTGCAGAAGAAGAACAACGAGAAGAAGAAGTATCTCGAAATATGTCCGTCAGGCCCCTTCCCTTGAGATAAATCTGCAAATATCTCGGAAACGAAGCGAGCTATGGCAAAATGTTAAGAGACGTTTTTTGTAGAGAATTATGTTTCCTACAATTTATGTTCTATGATATTTTTTGATCAGAAGCGTAGTTTTCGAGATATATCGAGATACTTAAAAGTTCCGAAGCCGCACCAACATAATAGAGATACAGAAACACCGTGGCCCCTTTCTTTGAGATAACTGTGCACTAGTGCGAGCCGCAATTGCCACTTCCAGCTTAGCTGTGCAGAAGAAGAACAACAAGAAGAAGAAATATCTCGAAATATGTCCGTCAGGCCCCTTCCCTTGAGATAAATCTGCAAATATCTCGGAAACGAAGCGAGCTATGGCAAAATGTTAAGAGACCTTTTTTGTACAGAATTATGTTTCCTACTTTTTATGTTCTATGATATTTTTTGATCAGACGCGTAGTTCTCGAGATATATCAAGATATTTAAAAGTTCCGAAGCCGCACCAACATAATAGAGATACAGAAACACCGTGGCCCCTTTCTTTGAGATATCTCTGCACTATTGCGAGCTGCAAATGCCACTTCCAGCTTAGCTGTGCAGAAGCAGAACAACAAGAAGAAGAAATATCTCGAAATATGTCCGTGAGGCCCCTTCCCTTGAGATAAATCTGCAAATATCTCGGAAACGAAGCGAGCTATGGCAAAATGTTAAGAGACCTTTTTTGTAGAGAATTATGTTTCCTACAATTTATCTTCTATGATATTTTTTGATCAGAAGCGTAGTTTTCGAGATATATCGAGATATTTAAAGGTTCCGAAGCCGCACCAACATAATAGAGATACAGAAACACCGTGGCCCCTTTCTTTGAGATAACTCTGCACTAGTGCGAGCCGCAAATGCCACTTCCAGCTTAGCTGTGCAGAAGAAGAACAACAAGAAGAAGAAATATCTCGAAATATGTCCGTCAGGCCCCTTCCCTTGAGATAAATCTGCAAATATCTCGGAAACGAAGCGAGCTATGGCAAAATGTTAAGAGACCTTTTTTGTAGAGAATTAGGTTTCCTACTTTTTATATTCTATGATATTTTTTGATCAGATGCGTAGTTCTCGAGATATACCAAGATATTTAAAAGTTCCGAAGCCGCACCAACATAATAGAGATACAGAAACACCGTGGCCCCTTTCTTTGAGATAACTCTGCACTAGTGCGAGCCGCAAATGCCACTTCCAGCTTAGCTGTGCAGAAGAAGAACAACAAGAAGAAGAAATATCTCGAAATATGTCCGTCGGGCCCCTTCCCTTGAGATAAATCTGCAAATATCTCGGAAAAAAAGCGAGCTATGGCAAAATGTTAAGAGACCTTTTTTGTAGAGAATTAAGTTTCCTACTTTTTATGTTCTATGATATTTTTTGATCAGATGCGCAGTTCTCGAGATATATCAAGATATTTAAAAGTTCCGAAGCCACACCAACATAATAGAGATACAGAAACACCGTGGCCCCTTTCTTTGAGATAACTGTGCACTAGTGCGAGCCGCAAATGCGACTTCCAGCTTAGCTGTGCAGAAGAAGAACAACAAGAAGAAGAAATATCTCGAAATATGTCCGTCAGGCCCCTTCCCTTGAGATAAATCTGCAAATATCTCGGAAACGAAGCGAGCTATGGCAAAATGTTAAGAGACCTTTTTTGTACAGAATTATGTTTCCTACTTTTTATGTTCTATGATATTTTTTGATCAGACGCGTAGTTCTCGAGATATATCAAGATATTTAAAAGTTCCGAAGCCGCACCAACATAATAGAGATACAGAAACACCGTGGCCCCTTTCTTTGAGATATCTCTGCACTATTGCGAGCTGCAAGTGCCACTTCCAGCTTAGCTGTGCAGAAGAAGAACAACAAGAAGAAGAAATATCTCGAAATATGTCCGTCAGGCCCCTTCCCTTGAGATAAATCTGCAAATATCTCGGAAACGAAGCGAGCTATGGCAAAATGTTAAGAGACCTTTTTTGTAGAGAATTAGGTTTCCTACTTTTTATGTTCTATGATATTTTTTGATCAGATGCGTAGTTCTCGAGATATACCAAGATATTTAAAAGTTCCGAAGCCGCACCAACATAATAGAGATACAGAAACACCGTGGCCCCTTTCTTTGAGATAACTCTGCACTAGTGCGAGCCGCAAATGCCACTTCCAGCTTAGCTGTGCAGAAGAAGAACAACAAGAAGAAGAAATATCTCGAAATATGTCCGTCAGGCCCCTTCCCTTGAGATAAATCTGCAAATATCTCGGAAAAAAAGCGAGCTATGGCAAAATGTTAAGAGACCTTTTTTGTAGAGAATTAAGTTTCCTACTTTTTATGTTCTATGATATTTTTTGATCAGATGCGCAGTTCTCGAGATATATCAAGATATTTAAAAGTTCCGAAGCCACACCAACATAATAGAGATACAGAAACACCGTGGCCCCTTTCTTTGAGATAACTGTGCACTAGTGCGAGCCGCAAATGCCACTTCCAGCTTAGCTGTGCAGAAGAAGAACAACAAGAAGAAGAAATATCTCGAAATATGTCCGTCAGGCCCCTTCCCTTGAGATAAATCTGCAAATATCTCCGAAACGAAGCGAGCTATGGCAAAATGTTAAGAGACGTTTTTTGTAGAGAATTATGTTTCCTACAATTTATGTTCTATGATATTTTTTGATCAGAAGCGTAGTTTTCGAGATATATCGAGATATTTAAAAGTTCCGAAGCCGCACCAACATAATAGGGATACAGAAACACCGTGGCCCCTTTCTTTGAGATAACTCTGCACTAGTGCGAGCCGCAAATGCCACTTCCAGCTTAGCTGTGCAGAAGAAGAACAACAAGAAGAAGAAATATCTCGAAATATGTCCGTCAGGCCCCTTCCCTTGAGATAAATCTGCAAATATCTCGGAAACGAAGCGAGCTATGGCCAATTGTTAAGAGACCTTTTTTGTAGAGAATTAAGTTTCCTACTTTTTATGTTCTATGATATTTTTTGATCAGATGCGTAGTTCTCGAGATATATCAAGATATTTAAAAGTTCCGAAGCCGCACCAACATAATAGAGATACACAAACACCGTGGCCCCTTTCTTTGAGATAACTCTGCACTATTGCGAGCTGTAAATGCCACTTCCAGCTTAGCTGTGCAGAAGAAGAACAACGAGAAGAAGAAATATCTCGAAATATGTCCGTCAGGCCCCTTCCCTTGGGATAAATATGCAAATATCTCGGAAACGAAGCGAGCTATGGCAAAATGTTAAGAGACCTTTTTTGTAGAGAATTAAGTTTCCTACTTTTTATGTTCTATGATATTTTTTGATCAGATGCGTAGTTCTCGAGATATATCAAGATATTTAAAGGTTCCGAAGCCGCACCAACATAATAGAGATACAGAAACACCGTGGCCCCTTTCTTTGAGATAACTCTGCACTATTGCGAGCTGTAAATGCCACTTCCAGCTTAGCTGTGCAGGAGAAGAACAACAAGAAGAAGAAATATCTCGAAATATGTCCGTCAGGCCCCTTCCCTTGAGATAAATCTGCAAATATCTCGGAAACGAAGCGAGCTATGGCAAAATGTTAAGAGACCTTTTTTGTACAGAATTATGTTTCCTACTTTTTATGTTCTATGATATTTTTTGATCAGACGCGTAGTTCTCGAGATATATTAAGATATTTAAAAGTTCCGAAGCCGCACCAACATAATAGAGATACAGAAACACCGTGGCCCCTTTCTTTGAGATAACTCTGCACTATTGCGAGCTGGAAATGCCACTTCCAGTTTAGCTGTGCAGAAGAAGAACAACAAGAAGAAGAAATATCTCGAAATATGCCCGTTAGGCCCCTTCCCTTGAGATAAATCTGCAAATATCTCGGAAACGAAGCGAGCTATGGCAAAATGTTAAGAGACCTTTTTTGTAGAGAATTAAGTTTCCTACTTTTCATGTTCTATGATATTTTTTGATCAGATGCGTAGTTCTCGGGATATATCAAGATATTTAAAGGTTCCGAAGCCGCACCAACATAATAGAGATACAGAAACACCGTGGCCCCTTTCTTTGAGATAACTCTGCACTATTGCGAGCTGTAAATGCCACTTCCAGCTTAGCTGTGCAGAAGAAGAACAACAAGAAGAAGAAATATCTCGAAATATGTCCGTCAGGCCCCTTCCCTTGAGATAAATCTGCAAATATCTCGGAAACGAAGCGAGCTATGGCAAAATGTTAAGAGACCTTTTTTGTACAGAATTATGTTTCCTACTTTTTATGTTCTATGATATTTTTTGATCAGGCGCGTAGTTCTCGAGATATATCAAGATATTTAAAAGTTCCGAAGCCGCACCAACATAATAGAGATACAGAAACACCGTGGCCCCTTTCCTTGAGATATCTCTGCCCTATTGCGAGCTGCAAATGCCACTTCCAGCTTAGCTGTGCAGAAGAAGAACAACAAGAAGAAGAAATATCTCGAAATATGTCCGTGAGGCCCCTTCCCTAGAGATAAATCTGCAAATATCTCGGAAACGAAGCGAGCTATGGCAAAATGTTAAGAGACCTTATTTGTAGAGAATTAAGTTTCCTACTTTTTATGTTCTATGATATTTTTTGATCAGATGCGCAGTTCTCGAGATATATCAAGATATTTAAAAGTTCCGAAGCCGCACCAACATAATAGAGATACAGAAACACCGTGGCCCCTTTCTTTGAGATAACTCTGCACTATTGCGAGCTGCAAATGCCACTTCCAGCTTAGCTGTGCAGAAGAAGAACAACAAGAAGAAGAAATATCTCGAAATATGTCCGTCAGGCCCCTGCCCTTGAGATATATCTGCAAATATCTCGGAAACGAAGCGAGCTATGGCAAAATGTTAAGAGACCTTTTTTGTAGAGAATTATGTTTCCTACAATTTGTCTTCTATGATATTTTTTGATCAGAAGCGTAGTTTTCGAGATATATCGAGATATTTAAAAGTTCCGAAGCCGCACCAACATAATAGGGATACAGAAACACCGTGGCCCCTTTCTTTGAGATAACTCTGCACTAGTGCGAGCCGCAAATGCCACTTCCAGCTTAGCTGTGCAGAAGAAGAACAACAAGAAGAAGAAATATCTCGAAATATGTCCGTCAGGCCCCTTCCCTTGAGATAAATCTGCAAATATCTCGGAAACGAAGCGAGCTATGGCCAATTGTTAAGAGACCTTTTTTGTAGAGAATTAAGTTTCCTACTTTTTATGTTCTATGATATTTTTTGATCAGATGCGTAGTTCTCGAGATATATCAAGATATTTAAAAGTTCCGAAGCCGCACCAACATAATAGAGATACACAAACACCGTGGCCCCTTTCTTTGAGATAACTCTGCACTATTGCGAGCTGTAAATGCCACTTCCAGCTTAGCTGTGCAGAAGAAGAACAACGAGAAGAAGAAATATCTCGAAATATGTCCGTCAGGCCCCTTCCCTTGGGATAAATATGCAAATATCTCGGAAACGAAGCGAGCTATGGCAAAATGTTAAGAGACCTTTTTTGTAGAGAATTAAGTTTCCTACTTTTTATGTTCTATGATATTTTTTGATCAGATGCGTAGTTCTCGAGATATATCAAGATATTTAAAGGTTCCGAAGCCGCACCAACATAATAGAGATACAGAAACACCGTGGCCCCTTTCTTTGAGATAACTCTGCACTATTGCGAGCTGTAAATGCCACTTCCAGCTTAGCTGTGCAGGAGAAGAACAACAAGAAGAAGAAATATCTCGAAATATGTCCGTCAGGCCCCTTCCCTTGAGATAAATCTGCAAATATCTCGGAAACGAAGCGAGCTATGGCAAAATGTTAAGAGACCTTTTTTGTACAGAATTATGTTTCCTACTTTTTATGTTCTATGATATTTTTTGATCAGACGCGTAGTTCTCGAGATATATTAAGATATTTAAAAGTTCCGAAGCCGCACCAACATAATAGAGATACAGAAACACCGTGGCCCCTTTCTTTGAGATAACTCTGCACTATTGCGAGCTGGAAATGCCACTTCCAGTTTAGCTGTGCAGAAGAAGAACAACAAGAAGAAGAAATATCTCGAAATATGCCCGTTAGGCCCCTTCCCTTGAGATAAATCTGCAAATATCTCGGAAACGAAGCGAGCTATGGCAAAATGTTAAGAGACCTTTTTTGTAGAGAATTAAGTTTCCTACTTTTCATGTTCTATGATATTTTTTGATCAGATGCGTAGTTCTCGGGATATATCAAGATATTTAAAGGTTCCGAAGCCGCACCAACATAATAGAGATACAGAAACACCGTGGCCCCTTTCTTTGAGATAACTCTGCACTATTGCGAGCTGTAAATGCCACTTCCAGCTTAGCTGTGCAGAAGAAGAACAACAAGAAGAAGAAATATCTCGAAATATGTCCGTCAGGCCCCTTCCCTTGAGATAAATCTGCAAATATCTCGGAAACGAAGCGAGCTATGGCAAAATGTTAAGAGACCTTTTTTGTACAGAATTATGTTTCCTACTTTTTATGTTCTATGATATTTTTTGATCAGGCGCGTAGTTCTCGAGATATATCAAGATATTTAAAAGTTCCGAAGCCGCTCCAACATAATAGAGATACAGAAACACCGTGGCCCCTTTCCTTGAGATATCTCTGCACTATTGCGAGCTGCAAATGCCACTTCCAGCTTAGCTGTGCAGAAGAAGAACAACAAGAAGAAGAAATATCTCGAAATATGTCCGTGAGGCCCCTTCCCTAGAGATAAATCTGCAAATATCTCGGAAACGAAGCGAGCTATGGCAAAATGTTAAGAGACCTTATTTGTAGAGAATTAAGTTTCCTACTTTTTATGTTCTATGATATTTTTTGATCAGATGCGCAGTTCTCGAGATATATCAAGATATTTAAAAGTTCCGAAGCCGCACCAACATAATAGAGATACAGAAACACCGTGGCCCCTTTCTTTGAGATAACTCTGCACTATTGCGAGCTGCAAATGCCACTTCCAGCTTAGCTGTGCAGAAGAAGAACAACAAGAAGAAGAAATATCTCGAAATATGTCCGTCAGGCCCCTGCCCTTGAGATATATCTGCAAATATCTCGGAAACGAAGCGAGCTATGGCAAAATGTTAAGAGACCTTTTTTGTAGAGAATTATGTTTCCTACAATTTGTCTTCTATGATATTTTTTGATCACAAGCGTAGTTTTCGAGATATATCGAGATATTTAAAGGTTCCGAAGCCGCACCAACATAATAGAGATACAGAAACACCGTGGCCCCTTTCTTTGAGATAACTCTGCACTAGTGCGAGCCGCAAATGCCACTTCCAGCTTAGCTGTGCAGAAGAAGAACAACAAGAAGAAGAAATATCTCGAAATATGTCCGTCAGGCCCCTTCCCTTGAGATAAATCTGCAAATATCTCGGAAACGAAGCGAGCTATGGCAAAAGGTTAAGAGACCTTTTTTGTAGAGAATTAGGTTTCCTACTTTTTATGTTCTATGATATTTTTTGATCAGATGCGTAGTTCTCGAGATATATCAAGATATTTAAAAGTTCCGAAGCCGCACCAACATAATAGAGATACAGAAACACCGTGGCCCCTTTCTTTGAGATAACTCTGCACTAGTGCGAGCCGCAAATGCCACTTCCAGCTTAGCTGTGCAGAAGAAGAACAACAAGAAGAAGAAATATCTCGAAATATGTCCGTCAGGCCCCTTCCCTTGAGATAAATCTGCAAATATCTCGGAAACAAAGCGAGCTATGGCAAAATGTTAAGAGACCTTTTTTGTAGAGAATTAAGTTTCCTACTTTTTATGTTCTATGATATTTTTTGATCAGATGCGCAGTTCTCGAGATATATCAAGATATTTAAAAGTTCCGAAGCCGCACCAACATAATAGAGATACAGAAACACCGTGGCCCCTTTCTTTGAGATAACTCTGCACTATTGCGAGCTGCAAATGCCACTTCCAGCTTAGCTGTGCAGAAGAAGAACAACAAGAAGAAGAAATATCTCGAAATATGTCCGTCAGGCCCCTTCCCTTGAGATAAATCTGCAAATATCTCGGAAACAAAGCGAGCTATGGCAAAATGTTAAGAGACCTTTTTTGTAGAGAATTAAGTTTCCTACTTTTTATGTTCTATGATATTTTTTGATCAGATGCGCAGTTCTCGAGATATATCAAGATATTTAAAAGTTCCGAAGCCGCACCAACATAATAGAGATACAGAAACACCGTGGCCCCTTTCTTTGAGATAACTCTGCACTATTGCGAGCTGCAAATGCCACTTCCAGCTTAGCTGTGCAGAAGAAGAACAACAAGAAGAAGAAATATCTCGAAATATGTCCGTCAGGCCCCTTCCCTTGAGATAAATCTGCAAATATCTCGGAAACGAAGCGAGCTATGGCAAAATGTTAAGAGACCTTTTTTGTAGAGAATTATGTTTCCTACAATTTACGTTCTCTGATATTTTTTGATCAGAAGCGTAGTTTTCGAGATATATCGAGATATTTAAAAGTTCCGACGCCGCACCAACATAATAGAGATACAGAAACACCGTGGCCCCTTTCTTTGAGATAACTCTGCACTATTGCGAGCTGCAAATGCCACTTCCAGCTTAGCTGTGCAGAAGAAGAACAACAAGAAGAAGAAATATCTCGAAATATGTCCGTCAGGCCCCTTCCCTTGAGATAAATCTGCAAATATCTCGGAAACGAAGCGAGCTATGGCAAAATGTTAAGAGACCTTTTTTGTAGAGACTTAAGTTTCCTACTTTTTATGTTCTATGATATTTTTCGATCAGAGGCGTAGTTCTCGAGATATATCAAGATATTTAAAAGTTCCGAAGCCGCACCAACATAATAGAGATACAGAAACACCGTGGCCCCTTTCTTTGAGATAACTCTGCACTATTGCGCGCTGCAAATGCCACTTCCAGCTTAGCTGTGCAGAAGAAGAACAACAAGAAGAAGAAATATCTCGAAATATGTCCGTCAGGCCCCTTCCCTTGAGATAAATCTGCAAATATCTCGGAAACGAAGCGAGCTATGGCAAAATGTTAAGAGACCTTTTTTGTAGAGAATTAAGTTTCCTACTTTTTATGTTCTATGATATTTTTTGATCAGATGCGTAGTTCTCGAGATATATCCAGATATTTAAAAGTTCCGAAGCGGCACCAACATAATAGAGATACAGAAACACCGTGGCCCCTTTCTTTGAGGCAACTCTGCACTATTGCGAGCTGCAAATGCCACTACCAGCTTAGCTGTGCAGAAGAAGAACAACAAGAAGAAGAAATGTCTCGAAATATGTCCCTCAGGCCCCTTCCCTTGAGATAAATCTGCAAATATCTCGGAAACGAAGCGAGCTATGGCAAAATGTTAAGAGACCTTTTTTGTAGAGAATTATGTTTCCTACAATTTACGTTCTCTGATATTTTTTGATCAGAAGCGTAGTTTTCGAGATATATCGAGATATTTAAAAGTTCCGAAGCCGCACCAACATAATAGAGATACAGAAACACCGTGGCCCCTTTCTTTGAGATAACTCTGCACTATTGCGACCTGCAAATGCCACTTCCAGCTTAGCTGTGCAGAAGAGGAACAACAAGAAGAAGAAATATCTCGGAATATGTCGTCAGGCCCCTTCCCTTGAGCTAAATCTGCAAATATCTCGGAAACGATGCCAGCTATGGGAAAATGTTAAGAGACCTTTTTTGTAGAGAATTATGTTTCCTACTTTTTATGTTCTATGATATTTTTTGATCAGATGCGTAGTTTTCGAGATATATCGAGATATTTAAAAGTTCCGAAGCCGCACCAACATAATAGAGATACAGAAACATCGTGGCCCCTTTCTTTGGGATAACTCTGCACTATTGCGAGCTGCAAATGCCACTTCCAGCTTAGCTGTGCAGAAGAAGAACAACAAGAAGAAGAAATATCTCGAAATATGTCCGTCAGGACCCTTCCCTTGAGATAAATCTGCAAATATCTCGGAAACAAAGCGAGCTATTGCAAAACGTTAAGAGACCTTTTTTGTAGAGAATTAAGTTTCCTACTTTTTATGTTCTATGATATTTTTTGCTCAGATGCGTAGTTCTCGACATATATCAAGATATTTAAAAGTTCCGAAGCTGCACCAACATAATAGAGGTGCAGAAACACCGTGGCCTCTTTCTTTGAGATAACTCTGCACTATTGCGAGCTGCAAATGCCACTTCCAGCTTAGCTGTGCAGAAGAGGAACAACAAGAAGAAGAAATATCTCGGAATATGTCCGTCAGGCCCCTTCCCTTGAGATATATCTGCAAATATCTCGGAAACGATGCCAGCTATGGGAAAATGTTAAGAGACCTTTTTTGTAGAGAATTAAGTTTCCTACTTTTTATCTTCTATGCTATTTTTTGATCAGATGCGTAGTTCTCGAGATATATCAAGATATTTAAAAGTTCCGAAGCCGCACCAACATAATAGAGATACAGAAACACCGTGGCCCCGTTCTTTGAGATAACTCTGCACTATTGCGAGCTGTAAATGCCACTTCCAGCTTAGCTGTGCAGAAGAAGAACAACAAGAAGAAGAAATATCTGGAAATATGTCCGTCAGGCCCCTTCCCTTGAGATAAATCGGCAAGTATCTCGGAAACGAAGCGAGCTATGGCAAAATGTTAAGAGACCTTTTTTGTAGACAATTATGTTTCCTACAATTTATGTTCTATGATATTTTTGGATCAGATGCGTAGTTCTCGAGATATATCAAGATATTTAAAAGTTCCGAAGCCGCACCAACATAATAGAGATACAGAAACACCGTGGCCCCTCTCTTTGAGATAAGTCTGCACTATTGCGAGCTGGAAATGCCACGTCCAGTTTAGCTGTGCAGAAGAAGAACAACAAGAAGAAGAAATATCTCGAAATATGTCCGTCAGGCCCCTTCCCTTGAGATAAATCTGCAAATATCTCGGAAACGAAGCGAGCTATGGCAAAATGTTAAGAGACCTTTTTTGTAGAGAATTATGTTTCCTACTTTTTATGTTCTATGATATTTTTTGATCAGACGCGTAGTTCTCGAGATATATCAAGATATCTAAAAGTTCCGAAGCCGCACCAACATAATAGAGATACAGAAACACCGTGGCCCCTCTCTTTGAGATAACTCTGCACTATTGCGAGCTGCAAATGCCACTTCCAGCTTAGCTGTGCAGAAGAAGAACAACAAGAAGAAGAAATATCTCGAAATATGTCCGTCAGGCCCCTTCCCTTGAGATAAATCTGCAAATATCTCGGAAACGAAGAGAGCTATGGCAAAATGATAAGAGACCTTTTTTGTAGAGAAATAAGTTGCCTACTTTTTATGTTCTATGATATTTTTTGATCAGATGCGTAGTTCTCGAGATATATCAAGATATTTAAAAGTTCCGAAGCCGCACCAAAATAATAGATACAGAAACACCGTGGCCCCTTTCTTTGAGATAACTCTGCACTATTGCGAGCTGCAAATGCCACTTCCAGCTTAGCTGTGCAGAGGAGGAACAACAAGAAGAAGAAATATCTCGAAATATGTCCGTCAGGCCAGTTCCTTTGAGCTGAATCTGCAAATATCTCGGAAACGAAGCGAGCTATGGCAAAATGTTAAGAGACGTTTTTTGTAGAGAATTATGTTTCCTACAATTTATGTTCTATGATATTTTTTGATCAGAAGCGTAGTTTTCGAGATATATCAGGATATTTAAAAGTTCCGAAGCCGCACCAACATAATAGAGATACAGAAACACCGTGGCCCCTCTCTTTGAGATAACTCTGCACTATTGCGAGCTGGAAATGCCACTTCCAGTTTAGCTGTGCAGAAGAAGAACAACAAGAAGAAGAAATATCTCGAAATATGTCCGTTAGGCCCATTCCCTTGAGATAAATCTGCAAATATCTCGGAAACGAAGCGAGCTATGGCAAAATGTTAACAGACTTTTTTGTAGAGAATTAAGTTTCCTACTTTTTATGTTCTATGATATTTTTTGATCAGACGCGTAGTTCTCGAGATATATCAAGATATTTAAAAGTTCCGAAGCCGCACCAACATAATAGAGATACAGAAACACCGTGGCCCCTTTCTTTGAGATAACTCTGCACTAGTGCGAGCCGCAAATGCCACTTCCAGCTTAGCTGTGCAGAAGAAGAACAACAAGAAGAAGAAATATCTCGAAATATGTCCGTCAGGCCCCTTACCTTGAGATAAATCTGCAAATATCTCGGAAACGAAGCGAGCTATGGCAAAATGTTAAGAGACCTTTTTTGTAGAGAATTAAGTTTCCTACTTTTTATCTTCTATGATATTTTTTGATCAGATGCGTAGTTCTCGAGATATATCAAGATATTTAAAAGTTCCGAAGCCGCACCAACATAATAGAGATACAGAAACACCGTGGCCCCTTTCTTTGAGATAACTCTGCACTATTGCGAGCTGTAAATGCCACTTCCAGCTTAGCTGTGCAGAAGAAGAACAACAAGAAGAAGAAATATCTCGAAATATGTCCGTCAGGCCCCTTCCCTTGAGATATATCTGCAAATATCTCGGAAACGAAGCGAGCTATGGCAAAATGTTAAGAGACCTTTTTTGTAGAGAATTATGTTTCCTACAATTCATGTTCTATGATATTTTTTGATCAGAAGCGTAGTTTTCGAGATATATCGAGATATTTAAAAGTTCCGAAGCCGCACCAACATAATAGAGATACAGAAACACCGTGGCCCCTCTCTTTGAGATAACTCTGCACTATTGCGAGCTGGAAATGCCACGTCCAGTTTAGCTGTGCAGAAGAAGAACAACAAGAAGAAGAAATATCTCGAAATATGTCCGTCAGGCCCCTTCCCTTGAGATAAATCTGCTAATATCTCGGAAACGAAGCGAGCTATGGCAAAATGTTAAGAGACCTTTTTTGTAGAGAATTATGTTTCCTACTTTTTATGTTCTATGATATTTTTTGATCAGACGCGTAGTTCTCGAGATATATCAAGATATTTAAAAGTTCCGAAGCCGCACCAACATAATAGAGATACAGAAACACCGTGGCCCCTTTCTTTGAGATAACTCTGCACTATTGCGAGCTACAAATGCCACTTCCAGCTTAGCTGTGCAGAAGAAGAACAACAAGAAGAAGAAATATCTCGAAATATGTCCGTCAGGCCCCTTCCCTTGAGATAAATCTGCAAATATCTCGGAAACGAAGCGAGCTATGGCAAAATGTTAAGAGACCTTATTTGTAGAGAATTAAGTTTCCTACTTTTTATGTTCTATGGTATTTTTTGATCAGATGCGTAGTTCTCGAGATATATCAAGATATTTAAAAGTTCCGAAGCCGCACCAACATAATAAAGATACAGAAACACCGTGGCCCCTCTCTTTGAGATAACTCTGCACTATTGCGAGCTGGAAATGCCACTTCCAGCTTAGCTGTGCAGAGGAAGAACAACAAGAAGAAGAAATATCTCGAAATATGTCCGTCAGGCCAGTTCCTTTGAGCTGAATCTGCAAATATCTCGGAAACGAAGCGAGCTATGGCAAAATCTTAAGAGACGTTTTTTGTAGAGAATTATGTTTCCTACAATTTATGTTCTATGATATTTTTTGATCAGAAGCGTAGTTTTCGAGATATATCGAGATATTTAAAAGTTCCGAAGCCGCACCAACATAATAGAGATACAGAAACACCGTGGCCCCTTTCTTTGAGATAACTCTGCACTAGTGCGAGCCGCAAATGCCACTTCCAGCTTAGCTGTGCAGAAGAAGAACAACAAGAAGAAGAAATATCTCGAAATATGTCCGTCAGGCCCCTTCCCTTGAGATAAATCTGCAAATATCTCGGAAACGAAGCGAGCTATTGCAAAATGTTAAGAGACCTTTTTTGTGGAGAATTGAGTTTCCTACTTTTTATGTTCTATGATATTTTTTGATCAGATGCGTAGTTCTCGAGATATATCAGGATATTTAAAAGTTAAGAAGCCGCACCAACATAATAGCGATACAGAAACACCGTGGCCCCTTTCTTTGAGATAACTCTGCACTATTGCGAGCTGCAAATGCCACTTCCAGCTTAGCTGTGCAGAAGAAGAACAACAAGAAGAAGAAATATCACGAAATATGTCCGTTAGGCCCCTTCCCTTGAGATAAATCTGCAAATATCTCGGAAACGAAGCGAGCTATGGCAAAATGTTAAGAGACCTTTTTTGTAGCGAATTAAGTTTCCTACTTTTTATGTTCTATGATATTTTTTGATCAGACGCGTAGTTCTCGAGATATATCAAGATATTTAAAAGTTCCGAAGCCGCACCAACATAATAGAGATACAGAAACACCGTGGCTCCTTTCTTTGAGATAACTCTGCAGTATTGCGACCTGGAAATGCCACTTCCAGTTTAGCTGTGCAGAAGAAGAACAACAAGAAGAAGAAATATCTCGAAATATGTCCGTTAGGCCCCTTCCCTTGAGATACATCTGCAAATATCTCGGAAACGAAGCGAGCTATGGCAAAATGTTAAGAGACCTTTTTTATAGAGAATTAAGTTTCCTACGTTTTATGTTCTATGATATTTTTTGATCAGATGCGTAGTTCTCGAGATATATCAAGATATTTAAAAGTTCCGAAGCCGCACCAACATAATAGAGATACAGAAACACCGTGGCCCCTTTCTTTGAGATAACTCTGCACTATTGCGAGCTGCAAATGCCACTTCCAGCTTAGCTGTGCAGAAGAAGAACAACAAGAAGAAGAAATATCTCGAAATATGTCCGTCAGGCGCCTTCCCTTGAGATAAATCTGCAAATATCTCGGAAACGATGAGAGCTATGGCAAAATGTTAAGAGACCTTTTTTGTAGAGAATTAAGTTTCCTACTTTTTATCTTCTATGATATTTTTTGATCAGACGCGTAGTTCTCGAGATATATCAAGATATTTAAAAGTTCCGAAGCCGCACCAACATAATAGAGATACAGAAACACCGTGGCCCCTTTCTTTGAGATAACTCTGCACTATTGCGACCTGGAAATGCCACTTCCAGTTTAGCTGTGCAGAAGAAGAACAACAAGAAGAAGAAATATCTCGAAATATGTCGGTTAGGCCCCTTCCCTTGAGATATATCTGCAAATATCTCGGAAACGAAGTGAGCTATGGCAAAATGTTGAGAGACCTTTTTTGGAGAGAATTATGTTTCCTACAATTTATGTT
This sequence comes from Osmia lignaria lignaria, assembly GCF_051020975.1. Classification (NCBI taxonomy): domain Eukaryota; kingdom Metazoa; phylum Arthropoda; class Insecta; order Hymenoptera; family Megachilidae; genus Osmia; species Osmia lignaria. The sequence continues at coordinate 2,892,556 of NW_027478162.1, read as the reverse complement.
CTATGATATTTTTTGATCAGAAGCGTAGTTTTCGAGATATATCGAGATATTTAAAAGTTCCGAAGCCGCAGCAACATAATAGAGATACAGAAACACCGTGGCCCCTTTCTTTGAGATAACTCTGCACTAGTGCGAGCCGCAAATGCCACTTCCAGCTTAGCTGTGCAGAAGAAGAACAACAAGAAGAAGAAATATCTCGAAATATGTCCGTCAGGCCCCTTCCCTTGAGATATATCTGCAAATATCTCGGAAACGAAGTGACCTATGGCAAAATGTTAAGAGACCTTTTTTGTAGAGAATTATGTTTCCTACAATTTATGTTCTATGATATTTTTTGATCAGAAGCGTAGTTTTCGAGATATATCGAGATATTTAAAAGTTCCGAAGCCGCACCAACATAATAGAGATACAGAAACACCGTGGCCCCTTTCTTTGAGATAACTCTGCACTAGTGCGAGCCGCAAATGCCACTTCCAGCTTAGCTGTGCAGAAGAAGAACAGCAAGAAGAAGAAGTATCTCGAAATATGTCCGTCAGGCCACTTCCCTTGAGATAAATCTGCAAATATCTCGGAAACGAAGCGAGCTATGGCAAAATGTTAAGAGACCTTTTTTGTAGAGAATTAAGTTTCCTACTTTTTATCTTCTATGATATTTTTTGATCAGATGCGTAGTTCTCGAGATATATCAAGATATTTAAAAGTTCCGAAGCCGCACCAACATAATAGAGATACAGAAACACCGTGGCCCCTCTCTTTGAGATAACTCTGCACTATTGCGAGCTGTAAATGCCACTTCCAGCTTAGCTGTGCAGAAGAAGAACAACAAGAAGAAGAAATATCTCGAAATATGTCCGTCAGGCCAGTTCCTTTGAGCTGAATCTGCAAATATCTCGGAAACGAAGCGAGCTATGGCAAAATGTTAAGAGACGTTTTTTGTAGAGAATTATGTTTCCTACAATTTACGTTCTATGATATTTTTTGATCAGAAGCGTAGTTTTCGAGATATATCGAGATATTTAAAAGTTCCGAAGCCGCACCAACATAATAGAGATACAGAAACACCGTGGCCCCTCTCTTTGAGATAACTCTGCACTATTGCGAGCTGAAATGCCACTTCCAGCTTAGCTGTGCAGAAGAAGAACAACAAGAAGAAGAAATATCTCGAAATATGTCCGTTAGGCCCCTTCCCTTGAGATAAATCTGCAAATATCTCGGAAACGAAGCGAGCAATGGCAAAATGTTGAGAGACCTTTTTTGTAGAGAATTAAGTTTCCTACTTTTTATGTTCTATGATATTTTTTGATCAGAAGCGTAGTTTTCGAGATATATCGAGATATTTAAAAGTTCCGAAGCCGCACCAACATAATAGAGATACAGAAACACCGTGGCCCCTTTCTTTGAGATAACTCTGCACTAGTGCGAGCCGCAAATGCCACTTCCAGCTTAGCTGTGCAGAAGAAGAACAACAAGAAGAGGAAATATCTCGAAATATGTCCGTCAGGCCCCTTCCCTTGAGATAAATCTGCAAATATCTCGGAAACGAAGCGAGCTATGGCAAAATGTTAAGAGACCTTTTTTGTAGAGAATTAGGTTTCCTACTTTTTATCTTCTATGATATTTTTTGATCAGATGCGTAGTTCTCGAGATATATCAAGATATTTAAAAGTTCCGAAGCCGCACCAACATAATGGAGATACAGAAACACCGTGGCCCCTCTCTTTGAGATAACTCTGCACTATTGCGAGCTGGAAATGCCACTTCCAGTTTAGCTGTGCAGAAGAAGAACAACAAGAAGAAGAAATATCTCGAAATATGTCCGTTAGGCCCCTTCCCTTGAGATATATCTGCAAATATCTCGGAAACGAAGTGAGCTATGGCAAAATGTTGAGAGACCTTTTTTGTAGAGAATTATGTTTCCTACAATTTATGTTCTATGATATTTTTTGATCAGAAGCGTAGTTTTCGAGATATATCGAGATATTTAAAAGTTCCGAAGCCGCAGCAACATAATAGAGATACAGAAACACCGTGGCCCCTTTCTTTGAGATAACTCTGCACTAGTGCGAGCCGCAAATGCCACTTCCAGCTTAGCTGTGCAGAAGAAGAACAACAAGAAGAAGAAATATCTCGAAATATGTCCGTCAGGCCCCTTCCCTTGAGATAAATCTGCAAATATCTCGGAAACGAAGCGAGCTATGGCAAAATGTTAAGAGACCTTTTTTGTAGAGAATTATGTTTCCTACAATTTATGTTCTATGATATTTTTTGATCAGAAGCGTAGTTTTCGAGATATATCGAGATATTTAAAAGTTCCGAAGCCGCAGCAACATAATAGAGATACAGAAACACCGTGGCCCGTTTCTTTGAGAGAACTCTGCACTAGTGCGAGCCGCAAATGCCACTTCCAGCTTAGCTGTGCAGAAGAAGAACAACAAGAAGAAGAAATATCTCGAAGTATGTCCGTCAGGCCCCTTCCCTTGAGATAAATCTGCAAATATCTCGGAAACGAAGCGAGCTATGGCAAAATGTTAAGAGACCGTTTTTGTAGAGAATTAAGTTTCCTACTTTTTATGTTCTATGATATTTTTTGATCAGATGCGTAGTTCTCGAGATATATCAAGATATGTAAAAGTTCCGAAGCCGCACCAACATAATAGAGATACAGAAACAGCGTGGCCCCTTTCTTTGAGATAATTCTGCACTATTGCGAGCTGCAAATGCCACTTCCAGCTTAGCTGTGCAGAAGAAGAACAACAAGAATAAGAAATATCTCGAAATATGTCCGTCAGGCCCCTTCCCTTGAGATAAATCTGCAAATATCTCGGAAACGAAGAGAGCTATGGCAAAATGTTGAGAGACCTTTTTTGTAGAGAATTAAGTTTCCTACTATTTATGTTCTATGATATTTTTTGATCAGATGCGTAGTTCTCGAGATATATCAAGATATTTAAAAGTTCCGAAGCCGCACCAATATAATAGAGATACAGAAACACCGTGGCCCCTTTCTTTGAGATAACTCTGCACTAGTGCGAGCCGCAAATGCCACTTCCAGCTTAGCTGTGCAGAAGAAGAACAACAAGAAGAAGAAATATCTCGAAATATGTCCGTCAGGCCCCGTCCCTTGAGATAAATCTGCAAATATCTCGGAAACGAAGCGAGCTATGGCAAAATGTTAAGAGAACGTTTTTGTAGAGAATTAAGTTTCCTACTTTTTATGTTCTATGATATTTTTTGATCAGATGCGTAGTTCTCGAGATATATCAAGATATTTAAAAGTTCCGAAGCCGCACCAACATAATAGAGATACAGAAACACCGTGGCCCCTTTCTTTGAGATAACTCTGCACTATTGCGACCTGCAAATGCCACTTCCAGCTTAGCTGTGCAGAAGAAGAACAACAAGAAGAAGAAATATCTCGAAATATGTCCGTCAGGCCCCTTCCCTTGGGATATATCTGCAAATATCTCGGAAACGAAGCGAGCTATGGCAAAATGTTAAGAGACCTTTTTTGTAGAGAATTATGTTTCCTACAATTTATGTTCTATGATATTTTTTGATCAGAAGCGTAGTTTTCGAGATATATCGAGATATTTAAAAGTTCCGAAGCCGCAGCAACATAATAGAGATACAGAAACACCGTGGCCCCTTTCTTTGAGAGAACTCTGCACTAGTGCGAGCCGCAAATGCCACTTCCAGCTTAGCTGTGCAGAAGAAGAACAACAAGAAGAAGAAATATCTCGAAATATGTCCGTCAGGCCCCTTCCCTTGAGATAAATCTGCAAATATCTCGGAAACGAAGCGAGCTATGGCAAAATGTTAAGAGACCTTTTTTGTAGAGAATTATGTTTCCTACAATTTATGTTCTATGATATTTTTTGATCAGAAGCGTAGTTTTCGAGATATATCGAGATATTTAAAAGTTCCGAAGCCGCACCGACATAATAGAGATACAGAAACACCGTGGCCCCTTTCTTTGAGATAACTCTGCACTATTGCGAGCTGCAAATGCCACTTCCAGCTTAGCTGTGCAGAGGAAGAACAACAAGAAGAAGAAATATCTCGAAATATGTCCGTCAGGCCAGTTCCTCTGAGCTGAATCTGCAAATATCTCGGAAACGAAGCGAGCTATGGCAAAATGTTAAGAGACGTTTTTTGTAGAGAATTATGTTTCCTACGATTTATGTTCTATGATATTTTTTGATCAGAAGCGTAGTTTTCGAGATATATCGAGATATTTAAAAGTTCCGAAGCCGCAGCAACATAATAGAGATACAGAAACACCGTGGCCCCTTTCTTTGAGAGAACTCTGCACTAGTGCGAGCCGCAAATGCCACTTCCAGCTTAGCTGTGCAGAAGAAGAACAACAAGAAGAAGAAATATCTCGAAATATGTCCGTCAGGCCCCTTCCCTTGAGATAAATCTGCAAATATCTCGGAAACGAAGCGAGCTATGGCAAAATGTTAAGAGACCTTTTTTGTAGAGAATTATGTTTCCTACAATTTATGTTCTATGATATTTTTTGATCAGAAGCGTAGTTTTCGAGATATATCGAGATATTTAAAAGTTCCGAAGCCGCACCGACATAATAGAGATACAGAAACACCGTGGCCCCTTTCTTTGAGATAACTCTGCACTATTGCGAGCTGCAAATGCCACTTCCAGCTTAGCTGTGCAGAGGAAGAACAACAAGAAGAAGAAATATCTCGAAATATGTCCGTCAGGCCAGTTCCTCTGAGCTGAATCTGCAAATATCTCGGAAACGAAGCGAGCTATGGCAAAATGTTAAGAGACGTTTTTTGTAGAGAATTATGTTTCCTACGATTTATGTTCTATGATATTTTTTGATCAGAAGCGTAGTTTTCGAGATATATCGAGATATTTAAAAGTTCCGAAGCCGCACCAACATAATAGAGATACAGAAACACCGTGGCCCCTTTCTTTGAGATAACTCTGCACTAGTGCGAGCCGCAAATGCCACTTCCAGCTTAGCTGTGCAGAAGAAGAACAACAAGAAGAAGAAATATCTCGAAATATGTCCGTCAGGCCCCCTCCCTTGAGATAAATCTGCAAATATCTCGGAAACGAAGCGAGGTATGGCAAAATGTTAAGAGACCTTTTTTGTAGAGAATTAAGTTTCCTACTTTTTATCTTCTATGATATTTTTTGATCAGATGCGTAGTTCTCGAGATATATCAAGATATTTAAAAGTTCCGAAGCCGCACCAACATAATAGAGATACAGAAACAGCGTGGCCCCTTTCTTTGAGATAACTCTGCACTATTGCGAGCTGCAAATGCCACTTCCAGCTTAGCTGTGCAGAAGAAGAATAACAAGAAGAAGAAATATCTCGAAATATGTCCGTCAGGCCCCTTCCCTTGAGATAAATCTGCAAATATCTCGGAAACGAAGAGAGCTATGGCAAAATGTTGAGAGACCTTTTTTGTAGAGAATTAAGTTTCCTACTATTTATGTTCTATGATATTTTTTGATCAGATGCGTAGTTCTCGAGATATATCAAGATATTTAAAAGTTCCGAAGCCGCACCAATATAATAGAGATACAGAAACACCGTGGCCCCTTTCTTTGAGATAACTCTGCACTAGTGCGAGCCGCAAATGCCACTTCCAGCTTAGCTGCGGAGAAGAAGAACAACAAGAAGAAGAAATATCTCGAAATATGTCCGTCAGGCCCCTTCCCTTGAGATAAATCTGCAAATATCTCGGAAACGAAGAGAGCTATGGCAAAATGTTAAGAGACCTTTTTTGTAGAGAATTAAGTTTCCTACTTTTTATGTTCTATGATATTTTTTGATCAGATGCGTAGTTCTCGAGATATATCAAGATATTTAAAAGTTCCGAAGCCGCACCAACATAATAGAGATACAGAAACACCGTGGCCCCTTTCTTTGAGATAACTCTGCACTATTGCGAGCTGTAAATGCCACTTCCAGCTTAGCTGTGCAGAAGAAGAACAACAAGAAGAAGAAATATCTCGAAATATGTCCGTCAGGCCCCTTCCCTTGAGATATATCTGCAAATATCTCGGAAACGAAGCGAGCTATGGCAAAATGTTGAGAGACCTTTTTTGTAGAGAATTATGTTTCCTACAATTTATGTTCTATGATATTTTTTGATCAGAAGCGTAGTTTTCGAGATATATCGAGATATTTAAAAGTTCCGAAGCCGCACCAACATAATAGAGATACAGAAACACCGTGGCCCCTTTCGTTGAGATAACTCTGCACTAGTGCGAGCCGCAAATGCCACTTCCAGCTTAGCTGTGCAGAAGAAGAACAACAAGAAGAAGAAATATCTCGAAATATGTCCGTCAGGCCCCTTCCCTTGAGATAAATCTGCACATATCTCGGAAACGAAGCGAGCTATGGCAAAATGTTAAGAGACGTTTTTTGTAGAGAATTATGTTTCTTACTATTTATGTTCTATGATATTTTTTGATCCGAAGCGTAGTTTTCGAGATATATCGAGATATTTAAAAGTTCCGAAGCCGCACCAACATAATAAGGATACAGAAACACCGTGGCCCCTTTCTTTGAGATAACTCTGCACTAGTGCGAGCCGCAAATGCCACTTCCAGCTTAGCTGTGCAGAAGAAGAACAACAAGAAGAAGAAATATCTCGAAATATGTCCGTCAGGCCCCTTCCCTTGAGATAAATCTGCAAATATCTCGGAAACGAAGCGAGCTATGGCAAAATGTGAAGAGACCTTTTTTGTAGAGAATTAAGTTTCCTACTTTTTATGTTCTATGATATTTTTTGATCAGATGCGTAGTTCTCGAGATATATCAAGATATTTAAAAGTTCCGAAGCCGCACCAACATAATAGAGATACAGAAACACCGTGGCCCCTTTCTTTGAGATAACTCTGCACTATTGCGAGCTGCAAATGCCACTTCCAGCTTAGCTGTGCAGAGGAAGAACAACAAGAAGAAGAAGTATCTCGAAATATGTCCGTCAGGCCCGTTCCTTTGAGGTGAATCTGCAAATATCTCGGAAACGAAGCGAGCTATGGCAAAATGTTAAGAGACGTTTTTTGTAGAGAATTATCTTTCCTACAATTTATGTTCTATGATATTTTTTGATCAGAAGCGTAGTTTTCGAGATATATCGAGATATTTAAAAGTTCCGAAGCCGCACCAACATAATAGAGATACAGAAACACCGTGGCCCCTTTCTTTGAGATAACTCTGCACTAGTGCGAGCCGCAAATGCCACTTCCAGCTTAGCTGTGCAGAAGAAGAACAACAAGAAGAAGAAATATCTCGAAATATGTCCGTCAGGCCCCTTCCCTTGAGATAAATCTGCAAATATCTCGGAAACCAAGCGAGCTATGGCAAAATGTTAAGAGACCTTTTTTGTAGAGAATTAAGTTTCCTACTTTTTATGTTCTATGATATTTTTTTATCAGATGCGTAGTTCTCGAGATATATCAAGATATTTAAAAGTTCCGAAGCCGCACCAACATAATAGAGATACAGAAACACCGTGGCCCCTTTCTTTGAGATAACTCTGCACTATTGCGAGCTGTAAATGCCACTTCCAGCTTAGCTGTGCAGAAGAAGAACAACAAGAAGAAGAAATATCTCGAAATACGTCCGTCAGGCCCCTTCCCTTCAGATATATCTGCAAATATCTCGGAAACGAAGCGAGCTATGGCAAAATGTTAACAGACATTTTTTTGTAGAGAATTAAGTTTCCTACTTTTTATCTTCTATGATATTTTTTGATCAGATGCGTAGTTCTCGAGATATATCAAGATATTTAAAAGTTCCGAAGCCGCACCAACATAATAGAGATACAGAAACACGGTGGCCCCTCTCTTTGAGATAACTCTGCACTATTGCGAGCTGCAAATGCCACTTCCAGCTTAGCTGTGCAGAGGAAGAACAACAAGAAGAAGAAGTATCTCGAAATATGTCCGTCAGGCCCGTTCCTTTGAGCTGAATCTGCAAATATCTCGGAAACGAAGCGAGCTATGGCAAAATGTTAAGAGACGTTTTTTGTAGAGAATTATCTTTCCTACAATTTATGTTCTATGATATTTTTTGATCAGAAGCGTAGTTTTCGAGATATATCGAGATATTTAAAAGTTCCGAAGCCGCACCAACATAATAGAGATACAGAAACACCGTGGCCCCTTTCTTTGAGATAACTCTGCACTAGTGCGAGCCGCAAATGCCACTTCCAGCTTAGCTGTGCAGAAGAAGAACAACAAGAAGAAGAAATATCTCGAAATATGTCCGTCAGGCCCCTTCCCTTGAGATAAATCTGCAAATATCTCGGAAACCAAGCGAGCTATGGCAAAATGTTAAGAGACCGTTTTTGTAGAGAATTAAGTTTCCTACTTTTTATGTTCTATGATATTTTTTGATCAGACGCGTAGTTCTCGAGATATATCAAGATATTTAAAAGTTCCGAAGCCGCACCAACATAATAGAGATACAGAAACACCGTGGCCCCTTTCTTTGAGATAACTCTGCACTAGTGCGAGCTGCAAATGCCACTTCCAGCTTAGCTGTGCAGAAGAAGAACAACAAGAAGAAGAAGTATCTCGAAATATGTCCGTCAGGCCCGTTCGTTTGAGCTGAATCTGCAAATATCTCGGAAACGAAGCGAACTATGGCAAAATGTTAAGAGACGTTTTTTGTAGAGAATTATGTTTCCTACAATTTATGTTCTATGATATTTTTTGATCAGAAGCGTAGTTTTCGAGATATATCGAGATATTTAAAAGTTCCGAAGACGCACCAACATAATAGAGATACAGAAACACCGTGGCCCCTTTCTTTGAGATAACTCTGCACTAGTGCGAGCCGCAAATGCCACTTCCAGCTTAGCTGTGCAGAAGAAGAACAACAAGAAGAAGAAATATCTCGAAATATGTCCGTCAGGCCAGTTGCTTTGAGCTGAATCTGCAAATATCTCGGAAACGAAGCGAGCTATGGCAAAATGTTAAGAGACGTTTTTTGTAGAGAATTATGTTTCCTACAATTTATGTTCTATGATATTTTTTGATCAGAAGCGTAGTTTTCGAGATATATCGAGATATTTAAAAGTTCCGAAGACGCACCAACATAATAGAGATACAGAAACACCGTGGCCCCTTTCTTTGAGATAACTGTGCACTAGTGCGAGCCGCAAATGCCACTTCCAGCTTCGCTGTGCAGAAGAAGAACAACAAGAAGAAGAAATATCTCGAAATATGTCCGACAGGCCCCTTCCCTTGAGATATATCTGCAAATATCTCGGAAACGAAGCGAGCTATGGCAAAATGTTAAGAGACCGTTTTTGTAGAGAATTAAGTTTCCTACTTTTGATGTTCTATGATATTTTTTGATCAGACGCGTAGTTCTCGAGATATATCAAGATATTTAAAAGTTCCGAAGCCGCACCAACATAATAGAGATACAGAAACACCGTGGCCCCTTTCTTTGAGATAACTCTGCACTATTGCGAGCTGCAAATGCCACTTCCAGCTTAGCTGTGCAGAAGAAGAACAACAAGAAGAAGAAATATCTCGAAATATGTCCGTCAGGCCCCTTCCCTTGAGATAAATCTGCAAATATCTCGGAAACGAAGCGAGCTATGGCAAAATGTTAAGAGACCTTTTTTGTAGAGAATTAAGTTTCCTACTTTTTATCTTCTATGATATTTTTTGATCAGATGCGTAGTTCTCGAGATATATCAAGATATTTTAAAGTTCCGAAGCCGCACCAACATAATAGAGATACAGAAACACCGTGGCCCCTCTCTTTGAGATAACTCTGCACTATTGCGAGCTGGAAATGCCACTTCCAGTTTAGCTGTGCAGAAGAAGGACAACAAGAAGAAGAAATATCTCGAAATATGTCCGTTAGGCCCCTTCCCTTGAGATAAATCTGCAAATATCTCGGAAACGAAGCGACCTATCGCAAAATGTTAAGAGACCTTTTTTGTAGCGAATTAAGTTTCCTACTTTTTATGTTGTATGATATTTTTTGATCAGATGCGTAGTTCTCGAGATATATCAAGATATTTAAAAGTTCCGAAGCCGCACCAACATAATAGAGATACAGAAACACCGTGGCCCCTTTCTTTGAGATAACTCTGCACTATTGCGAGCTGTAAATGCCACTTCCAGCTTAGCTGTGCAGAAGAAGAACAACAAGAAGAAGAAATATCTCGAAATATGTCCGTCAGGCCCCTTCCCTTGAGATAAATCTGCAAATATCTCGGAAACGAAGCGAGCTATGGCAAAATGTTAAGAGACCTTTTTTGTAGAGAACTAAGTTTCCTACTTTTTATGTTCTATGATATTTTTTGATCAGATGCGTAGTTCTCGAGATATATCAAGATATTTAAAAGTTCCGAAGCCGCACCAACATAATAGAGATACAGAAACACCGTGGCCCCTTTCTTTGAGATAACTCTGCACTATTGCGAGCTGCAAATGCCACTTCCAGCTTAGCTGTGCAGAGGAAGAACAACAAGAAGAAGAAGTATCTCGAAATATGTCCGTCAGGCCCGTTCCTTTGAGCTGAATCTGCAAATATCTCGGAAACGAAGCGAGCTATGGCAAAATGTTAAGAGACGTTTTTTGTAGAGAATTATCTTTCCTACAATTTATGTTCTATGATATTTTTTGATCAGAAGCGTAGTTTTCGAGATATATCGAGATATTTAAAAGTTCCGAAGCCGCACCAACATAATAGAGATACAGAAACACCGTGGCCCCTTTCTTTGAGATAACTCTGCACTAGTGCGAGCCGCAAATGCCACTTCCAGCTTAGCTGTGCAGAAGAAGAACAACAAGAAGAAGAAATATCTCGAAATATGTCCGTCAGGCCCCTTCCCTTGAGATAAATCTGCAAATATCTCGGAAACCAAGCGAGCTATGGCAAAATGTTAAGAGACCTTTTTTGTAGAGAATTAAGTTTCCTACTTTTTATGTTCTATGATATTTTTTGATCAGATGCGTAGTTCTCGAGATATATCAAGATATTTAAAAGTTCCGAAGCCGCACCAACATAATAGAGATACAGAAACACCGTGGCCCCTTTCTTTGAGATAACTCTGCACTATTGCGAGCTGTAAATGCCACTTCCAGCTTAGCTGTGCAGAAGAAGAACAACAAGAAGAAGAAATATCTCGAAATATGTCCGTCAGGCCCCTTCCCTTGAGATATATCTGCAAATATCTCGGAAACGAAGCGAGCTATGGCAAAATGTTAACAGACCTTTTTTGTAGAGAATTATGTTTTCTACAATTTATGTTCTATGATATTTTTTGATCAGAAGCGTAGTTTTCGAGATATATCGAGATATTTAAAAGTTCCGAAGCCGCACCAACATAATAGAGATACAGAAACACCGTGGCCCCTTTCTTTGAGATAACTCTGCACTAATGCGAGCCGCAAATGCCACTTCCAGCTTAGCTGTGCAGAAGAAGAACAACAAGAAGAAGAAATATCTCGAAATATGTCCGTCAGGCCCCTTCCCTTGAGATAAATCTGCAAATATCTCGGAAACCAAGCGAGGTATGGCAAAATGTTAAGAGACCTTTTTTGTAGAGAATTAAGTTTCCTACTTTTTATGTTCTATGATATTTTTTGATCAGATGCGTAGTTCTCGAGATATATCAAGATATTTAAAAGTTCCGAAGCCGCACCAACATAATAGAGATACAGAAACACCGTGGCCCCTTTCTTTGAGATAACTCTGCACTATTGCGAGCTGTAAATGCCACTTCCAGCTTAGCTGTGCAGAAGAAGAACAACAAGAAGAAGAAATATCTCGAAATATGTCCGTCAGGCCCCTTCCCTTGAGATATATCTGCAAATATCTCGGAAACGAAGCGAGCTATGGCAAAATGTTAACAGACCTTTTTTGTAGAGAATTATGTTTTCTACAATTTATGTTCTATGATATTTTTTGATCAGAAGCGTAGTTTTCGAGATATATCGAGATATTTAAAAGTTCCGAAGCCGCACCAACATAATAGAGATACAGAAACACCGTGGCCCCTTTCTTTGAGATAACTCTGCACTAGTGCGAGCCGCAAATGCCACTTCCAGCTTAGCTGTGCAGAAGAAGAACAACAAGAAGAAGAAATATCTCGAAATATGTCCGTCAGGCCCCTTCCCTTGAGATAAATCTGCAAATATCTCGGAAACGAAGCGAGCTATGGCAAAATGTTAAGAGACCTTTTTTGTAGAGAATTAAGTTTCCTACTTTTTATGTTCTATGATATTTTTTGATCAGATGCGTAGTTTTCGAGATATATCGAGATATTTAAAAGTTCCGAAGCCGCACCAACATAATAGGGATACAGAAACACCGTGGCGCCTTTCTTTGAGATAACTCTGCACTAGTGCGAGCCGCAAATGCCACTTCCAGCTTAGCTGTGCAGAAGAAGAACAACCAGAAGAAGAAATATCTCGAAATATGTCCGTCAGGCCCCTTCCCTTGAGATAAATCTGCAAATATCTCGGAAACCAAGCGAGCTATGGCAAAATGTTAAGAGACCTTTTTTGTAGAGAATTAAGTTTCCTACTTTTTATGTTCTATGATATTTTTTGATCAGATGCGTAGTTCTCGAGATATATCAAGATATTTAAAAGTTCCGAAGCCGCACCAACATAATAGAGATACAGAAACACCGTGGCCCCTTTCTTTGAGATAACTCTGCACTATTGCGAGCTGTAAATGCCACTTCCAGCTTAGCTGTGCAGAAGAAGAACAACAAGAAGAAGAAATATCTCGAAATATGTCCGTCAGGCCCCTTCCCTTGAGATATATCTGCAAATATCTCGGAAACGAAGCGAGCTATGGCAAAATGTTAACAGACCTTTTTTGTAGAGAATTATGTTTTCTACAATTTATGTTCTATGATATTTTTTGATCAGAAGCGTAGTTTTCGAGATATATCGAGATATTTAAAAGTTCCGAAGCCGCACCAACATAATAGAGATACAGAAACACCGTGGCCCCTTTCTTTGAGATAACTCTGCACTAATGCGAGCCGCAAATGCCACTTCCAGCTTAGCTGTGCAGAAGAAGAACAACAAGAAGAAGAAATATCTCGAAATATGTCCGTCAGGCCCCTTCCCTTGAGATAAATCTGCAAATATCTCGGAAACCAAGCGAGGTATGGCAAAATGTTAAGAGACCTTTTTTGTAGAGAATTAAGTTTCCTACTTTTTATGTTCTATGATATTTTTTGATCAGATGCGTAGTTCTCGAGATATATCAAGATATTTAAAAGTTCCGAAGCCGCACCAACATAATAGAGATACAGAAACACCGTGGCCCCTTTCTTTGAGATAACTCTGCACTATTGCGAGCTGTAAATGCCACTTCCAGCTTAGCTGTGCAGAAGAAGAACAACAAGAAGAAGAAATATCTCGAAATATGTCCGTCAGGCCCCTTCCCTTGAGATATATCTGCAAATATCTCGGAAACGAAGCGAGCTATGGCAAAATGTTAACAGACCTTTTTTGTAGAGAATTATGTTTTCTACAATTTATGTTCTATGATATTTTTTGATCAGAAGCGTAGTTTTCGAGATATATCGAGATATTTAAAAGTTCCGAAGCCGCACCAACATAATAGAGATACAGAAACACCGTGGCCCCTTTCTTTGAGATAACTCTGCACTAGTGCGAGCCGCAAATGCCACTTCCAGCTTAGCTGTGCAGAAGAAGAACAACAAGAAGAAGAAATATCTCGAAATATGTCCGTCAGGCCCCTTCCCTTGAGATAAATCTGCAAATATCTCGGAAACGAAGCGAGCTATGGCAAAATGTTAAGAGACCTTTTTTGTAGAGAATTAAGTTTCCTACTTTTTATGTTCTATGATATTTTTTGATCAGATGCGTAGTTTTCGAGATATATCGAGATATTTAAAAGTTCCGAAGCCGCACCAACATAATAGGGATACAGAAACACCGTGGCGCCTTTCTTTGAGATAACTCTGCACTAGTGCGAGCCGCAAATGCCACTTCCAGCTTAGCTGTGCAGAAGAAGAACAACCAGAAGAAGAAATATCTCGAAATATTTCCGTTAGGCTCCTTCCCTTGAGATAAATCTGCAAATATCTCGGAAACGAAGCGACCTATGGCAAAATGTTCAGAGACCTTTTTTGTAGAGAATTAAGTTTCCTACTTTTTATGTTCTATGATATTTTTTGATCAGATGCGTAGTTTTCGAGATATATCGAGATATTTAAAAGTTCCGAAGCCGCACCAACATAATAGGGATACAGAAACACCGTGGCGCCTTTCTTTGAGATAACTCTGCACTAGTGCGAGCCGCAAATGCCACTTCCAGCTTAGCTGTGCAGAAGAAGAACAACCAGAAGAAGAAATATCTCGAAATATTTCCGTTGGGCTCCTTCCCTTGAGATAAATCTGCAAATATCTCGGAAACGAAGCGACCTATGGCAAAATGTTCAGAGACCTTTTTTGTAGAGAATTAAGTTTCCTACTTTTTATGTTCTATGATATTTTTTGATCAGATGCGTAGTTCTCGAGATATATCAAGATATTTAAAAGTTCCGAAGCCGCACCAACATAATAGAGATACAGAAACACCGTGGCTCCTTTCTTTGAGATAACTCTGCACTAGTGCGAGCCGCAAATGCCACTTCCAGCTTAGCTGTGCAGAAGAAGAACAACAAGAAGAAGAAATATCTCGAAATATGTCCGTCAGGCCCCTTCCCTTGAGATAAATCTGCAAATATCTCGGAAACGAAGCGAGCTATGGCAAAATGTTGAGAGACCTTTTTTGTAGAGAATTAAGTTTCCTACTTTTTATGTTCTATGATATTTTTTGATCAGAGGCGTAGTTCTCGAGATATATCAAGATATTTAAAAGTTCCGAAGCCGCACCAACATAATAGAGATACAGAAACACCGTGGCCCCTTTCTTTGAGATAACTCTGCACGATTGCGAGCTGGAAATGCCACTTCCAGTTTAGCTGTGCAGAAGAAGAACAACAAGAAGAAGGAATATCTCGAAATATGTCCGTCAGGCCACTTCCCTTGAGATAAATCTGCAAATATCTCGGAAACGAAGCGAGCTATGGCAAAATGTTAAGAGACCTTTTTTGTAGAGAATTATGTTTCCTACTTTTTATCTTCGATGATATTTTTTGATCAGATGCGTAGTTCTCGAGATATATCAAGATATTTAAAAGTTCCGAAGCTGCACCAACATAATAGAGGTACAGAAACACCGTGGCCTCTTTCTTTGAGATAACTCTGCACTATTGCGAGCTGCAAATGCCACTTCGAGCTTAGCTGTGCAGAAGAAGAACAACAAGAAGAAGAAATATCTCGAAATATGTCCGTCAGACCCCTTCCCTTGAGATGAATCTGCAAATATCTCGGAAACGAAGCGAGCTATGGCAAAATGTTAAGAGACCTTTTTTGTAGAGAATTATGCTTCCTACAATTTATGTTCTATGATATTTTTCGATCAGAAGCGTAGTTTTCGAGATATATCGAGATATTTAAAAGTTCCGAAGCCGCACCAACATAATAGAGATACAGAAGCACCGTGGCCCCTTTCGTTGAGATAACTCTGCACTAGTGCGAGCCGCAAATGCCACTTCCAGCTTAGCTGTGCAGAAGAAGAATAACAAGAAGAAGAAATATCTCGAAATATGTCCGTCAGGCCACTTCCCTTGAGATAAATCTGCAAATATCTCGGAAACGAAGCGAGCTATGGCAAAATGTTAAGAGACCTTTTTTGTAGAGAATTAAGTTTCCTGCTTTTTATGTTCGATGATATTTTTTGATCAGATGCGTAGTTCTCGAGATATATCAAGATATTTAAAAGTTCCGAAGCTGTACCAACATAATAGAGGTACAGAAACACCGTGGCCTCTTTCTTTGAGATAACTCTGCACTATTGCGAGCTGCAAATGCCACTTCGAGCTTAGCTGTGCAGAAGAAGAACAACAAGAAGAAGAAATATCTCGAAATATGTCCGTCAGGCCCCTTCCCTTGAGATAAATCTGCAAATATCTCGGAAACGAAGAGAGCTATGGCAAAATGTTAAGAGACCTTTTTTGTAGAGAATTAAGTTTCCTACTTTTCATGTTCTATGATATTTTTTGATCAGATGCGTAGTTCTCGAGATATATCAAGATATTTAAAAGTTCCGAAGCAGCACCAACATAATAGAGATACAGAAACACCGTGGCCCCTTTCTTTGAGATAACTCTGCACTATTGCGAGCTGTAAATGCCACTTCCAGCTTAGCTGTGCAGAAGAAGAACAACAAGAAGAAGAAATATCTCGAAATATGTCCGTCAGGCCCCTTCCCTTGAGATAAATATGCAAATATCTCGGAAACGAAGCGAGCTATGGCAAAATGTTAAGAGAACTTTTTTGTAGAGAATTAAGTTTCCTACTTTTTATGTTCTATGATATTTTTTGATCAGATGCGTAGTTCTCGAGATATATCAAGATATTTAAAAGTTCCGAAGCCGCACCAACATAATAGAGATACAGAAACACCGTGGCCCCTTTCTTTGAGATAACTCTGCACTAGTGCGAGCCGCAAATGCCACTTCCAGCTTAGCTGTGCAGAAGAAGAACAACAAGAAGAAGAAATATCTCGAAATATGTCCGTCAGGCCCCTTCCCTTGAGATAAATATGCAAATATCTCGGAAACGAAGCGAGCTATGGCAAAATGTTAAGCGACCTTTTTTGTAGAGAATTAAGTTTCCCACTTTTTATGTTCTATGATATTTTTTGATCAGATGCGTAGTTCTCGAGATATATCAAGATATTTAAAAGTTCCGAAGCCGCACCAACATAATAGAGATACAGAAACACCGTGGCCCCTTTCTTTGAGATAACTCTGCACTATTGCGAGCTGCACATGCCACTTCCAGCTTAGCTGTGCAGAAGGAGAACAACAAGAAGAAGAAATATCTCGAAATATGTCCGTCAGGCCAGTTCCTTTGAGCTGAATCTGCAAATATCTCGGAAACGAAGCGAGCTATGACAAAATGTTAACAGACGTTTTTTGTAGAGAATTATGTTTCCTACAATTTATGTTCTATGATATTTTTTGATCAGAAGCGTAGTTTTCGAGATATATCGAGATACTTAAAAGTTCCGAAGCCGCACCAACATAATAGAGATACAGAAACACCGTGGCCCCTTTCTTTGAGATAACTGTGCACTAGTGCGAGCCGCAAATGCCACTTCCAGCTTAGCTGTGCAGAAGAAGAACAACAAGAAGAAGAAATATCTCGAAATATGTCCGTCAGGCCAGTTCCTTTGAGCTGAATCTGCAAATATCTCGGAAACGAAGCGAACTATGGCAAGATGTTAAGAGACGTTTTTTGTAGAGAATTATGTTTCCTACAATTTATGTTCTATGATATTTTTTGATCAGAAGCGTAGTTTTCGAGATATATCGAGATACTTAAAAGTTCCGAAGCCGCACCAACATAATAGAGATACAGAAACACCGTGGCCCCTTTCTTTGAGATAACTCTGCACTATTGCGAGCTGCAAATGCCACTTCCAGCTTAGCTGTGCAGAAGAAGAACAACAAGAAGAAGAAGTATCTCGAAATATGTCCGTCAGGCCCCTTCCCTTGAGATAAATCTGCAAATATCTCGGAAAGGAAGAGAGCTATGGCAAAATGTTAAGAGACCTTTTTTGTAGAGAATTAAGTTTCCTACTTTTTATGTTCTATGATATTTTTTGATCAGATGCGTAGTTCTCGAGATATATCAAGATATTTAAAAGTTCCGAAGCCGCACCAACATAATAGAGATACAGAAACACCGTGGCCCCTTTCTTTGAGATAACTCTGCACTATTGCGAGCTGTAAATGCCACTTCCAGCTTAGCTGTGCAGAAGAAGAACAACAAGAAGAAGAAATATCTCGAAATATGTCCGTCAGGCCCCTGCCCTTGAGATATATCTGCAAATATCTCGGAAACGAAGCGAGCTATGGCAAAATGTTAAGAGACCTTTTTTGTAGAGAATTATGTTTCCTACAATTTATGTTCTATGATATTTTTTGATCAGAAGCGTAGTTTTCGAGATATATCGAGATACTTAAAAGTTCCGAAGCAGCACCAACATAATAGAGATACAGAAACACCGTGGCCCCTTTCTTTGAGATAACTCTGCACTATTGCGAGCTGTAAATGCCACTTCCAGCTTAGCTGTGCAGAAGAAGAACAACAAGAAGAAGAAATATCTCGAAATATGTCCGTCAGGCCCCTTCCCTTGAGATAAATATGCAAATATCTCGGAAACGAAGCGAGCTATGGCAAAATGTTAAGAGAACTTTTTTGTAGAGAATTAAGTTTCCTACTTTTTATGTTCTATGATATTTTTTGATCAGATGCGTAGTTCTCGAGATATATCAAGATATTTAAAAGTTCCGAAGCCGCACCAACATAATAGAGATACAGAAACACCGTGGCCCCTTTCTTTGAGATAACTCTGCACTAGTGCGAGCCGCAAATGCCACTTCCAGCTTAGCTGTGCAGAAGAAGAACAACAAGAAGAAGAAATATCTCGAAATATGTCCGTCAGGCCCCTTCCCTTGAGATAAATATGCAAATATCTCGGAAACGAAGCGAGCTATGGCAAAATGTTAAGCGACCTTTTTTGTAGAGAATTAAGTTTCCCACTTTTTATGTTCTATGATATTTTTTGATCAGATGCGTAGTTCTCGAGATATATCAAGATATTTAAAAGTTCCGAAGCCGCACCAACATAATAGAGATACAGAAACACCGTGGCCCCTTTCTTTGAGATAACTCTGCACTATTGCGAGCTGCACATGCCACTTCCAGCTTAGCTGTGCAGAAGGAGAACAACAAGAAGAAGAAATATCTCGAAATATGTCCGTCAGGCCAGTTCCTTTGAGCTGAATCTGCAAATATCTCGGAAACGAAGCGAGCTATGACAAAATGTTAACAGACGTTTTTTGTAGAGAATTATGTTTCCTACAATTTATGTTCTATGATATTTTTTGATCAGAAGCGTAGTTTTCGAGATATATCGAGATACTTAAAAGTTCCGAAGCCGCACCAACATAATAGAGATACAGAAACACCGTGGCCCCTTTCTTTGAGATAACTGTGCACTAGTGCGAGCCGCAAATGCCACTTCCAGCTTAGCTGTGCAGAAGAAGAACAACAAGAAGAAGAAATATCTCGAAATATGTCCGTCAGGCCAGTTCCTTTGAGCTGAATCTGCAAATATCTCGGAAACGAAGCGAACTATGGCAAGATGTTAAGAGACGTTTTTTGTAGAGAATTATGTTTCCTACAATTTATGTTCTATGATATTTTTTGATCAGAAGCGTAGTTTTCGAGATATATCGAGATACTTAAAAGTTCCGAAGCCGCACCAACATAATAGAGATACAGAAACACCGTGGCCCCTTTCTTTGAGATAACTCTGCACTATTGCGAGCTGCAAATGCCACTTCCAGCTTAGCTGTGCAGAAGAAGAACAACAAGAAGAAGAAGTATCTCGAAATATGTCCGTCAGGCCCCTTCCCTTGAGATAAATCTGCAAATATCTCGGAAAGGAAGAGAGCTATGGCAAAATGTTAAGAGACCTTTTTTGTAGAGAATTAAGTTTCCTACTTTTTATGTTCTCTGATATTTTTTGATCAGATGCGTAGTTCTCGAGATATATCAAGATATTTAAAAGTTCCGAAGCCGCACCAACATAATAGAGATACAGAAACACCGTGGCCCCTTTCTTTGAGATAACTCTGCACTATTGCGAGCTGTAAATGCCACTTCCAGCTTAGCTGTGCAGAAGAAGAACAACAAGAAGAAGAAATATCTCGAAATATGTCCGTCAGGCCCCTGCCCTTGAGATATATCTGCAAATATCTCGGAAACGAAGCGAGCTATGGCAAAATGTTAAGAGACCTTTTTTGTAGAGAATTATGTTTCCTACAATTTATGTTCTATGATATTTTTTGATCAGAAGCGTAGTTTTCGAGATATATCGAGATATTTAAAAGTTCCGAAGCCGCACCAACATAATAGAGATACAGAAACACCGTGGCCCCTTTCTTTGAGATAACTCTGCACTAGTGCGAGCAGCAAATGCCGCTTCCAGCTTAGCTGTGCAGAAGAAGAACAACAAGAAGAAGAAATATCTCGAAATATGTCCGTCAGGCCCCTTCCCTCGAGATAAATCTGCAAATATCTCGGAAACGAAGCGAGCTATGGCAAAATGTTAAGAGACCTTTTTTGTAGAGAATTAAGTTTCCTACTTTTTATGTTCTATGATATTTTTTGATCGGATGCGTAGTTCTCGAGATATATCAAGATATTTAAAAGTTCCGAAGCCGCACCAACATAATAGAGATACAGAAACACCGTGGCCCCTTTCTTTGAGATAACTCTGCACTAGTGCGAGCCGCAAATGCCGCTTCCAGCTTAGCTGTGCAGAAGAAGAACAACAAGAAGAAGAAATATCTCGAAATATGTCCGTCAGGCCCCTTCCCTTGAGATAAATCTGCAAATATCTCGGAAACGAAGCGAGCTATGGCAAAATGTTAAGAGACCTTTTTTGTAGAGAATTAAGTTTCCTACTTTTTATGTTCTATGATATTTTTTGATCAGATGCGTAGTTCTCGAGATATATCAAGATATTTAAAAGTTCCGAAGCCGCACCAACATAATAGAGATACAGAAACACCGTGGCCCCTTTCTTTGAGATAACTCTGCACTATTGCGACCTGCAAATGCCACTTCCAGCTTAGCTGTGCAGAAGAGGAACAACAAGAAGAAGAAATATTTCGAAATATGTCCGTCAGGCCCCTTCCCTTGAGATAAATCTGCAAATATCTCGGAAACGAAGCGAGCTATGGCAAAATGTTAAGAGACCATTTTTGTAGAGAATTAAGTTTCCTACTTTTTATGTTCTATGTTATTTTTTGATCAGATGCGTAGTTCTCGAGATATATCCTGATATTTAAAAGTTCCGAAGCGGCACCAACATAATAGAGATACAGAAACACCGTGGCCCCATTCTTTGAGGTAACTCTGCACTATTGCGAGCTGCAAATGCCACTTCCAGCTTAGCTGTGCAGAAGGAGAACAACAAGAAGAAGAAATATCCCGAAATATGTCCGTCAGGCCCCTTCCCTTGAGATAAATCTGCAAATATCTGGGAAACGAAGCGAGCTATGGCAAAATGTTAAGAGACCTTTTTTGTAGAGAACTATGTTTCCTACAATTTAAGTTCTCTGATATTTTTTGATCAGAAGCGTAGTTTTCGAGATATATCGAGATATTTAAAAGTTCCGAAGCCGCACCAACATAATAGAGATACAGAAACACCGTGGCCCCTTTCTTTGAGATAACTCTGCACTATTGCGACCTGCAAATGCCACTTCCAGCTTAGCTGTGCAGAAGAGGAACAACAAGAAGAAGAAATATCTCGGAATATGTCCGTCAGGCCCCTTCCCTTGAGCTAAATCTGCAAATATCTCGGAAACGATGCCAGCAATGGGAAAATGTTAAGAGACCTTTTTTGTAGAGAATGAAGTTTCCAACTTTTTATGTTCTATGATATTTTTCGATCAGAGGCGTAGTTCTCGAGATGTATCAAGATATTTAAAAGTTCCGAAGCCGCACCAACATAATAGAGATACAGATACACCGTGGCCCCTCTCTTTGAGATAACTCTGCACTATTGCGCGCTGCAAATGCCACTTCCAGCTTAGCTGTGCAGAAGAAGAACAACAAGAAGAAGAAATATCTCGAAATATGTCTGTCAGGCCCCTTCCCTTGAGATAAATCTGCAAATATCTCGGAAACGAAGCGAGCTACGGCAAAATGTTAAGAGACCTTTTTTGTAGAAAATTAGGTTTCCTACTTTTTATGTTCTATGATATTTTTTGATCAGATGCGTAGTTCTCGAGATATATCAAGATATTTAAAAGTTCCGAAGCCGCACCAACATAATAGAGATACAGAAACACCGTGGCCCCTCTCTTTGAGATAACTCTGCATGATTGCGAGCTGGAAATGCCACTTCCAGTTTAGCTGTGCAGAAGAAGAACAACAAGAAGAAGAAATACCTCGAAATATGTCCGTCAGGACCCTTCCCTTCAGATAAATCT
The DNA here is from genome assembly GCF_051020975.1 of Osmia lignaria lignaria. Classification (NCBI taxonomy): domain Eukaryota; kingdom Metazoa; phylum Arthropoda; class Insecta; order Hymenoptera; family Megachilidae; genus Osmia; species Osmia lignaria. Next base: position 2,870,423 of record NW_027478162.1, on the reverse strand, counting down.
GCAAATATCTCGGAAACGAAGCGAGCTACGGCAAAATGTTAAGAGACCTTTTTTGTAGAAAATTAGGATTCCTACTTTTTATGTTCTATGATATTTTTTGAACAGATGCGTAGTTCTCGAGATATATCAAGATATTTAAAAGTTCCGAAGCCGCACCAACATAATAGAGATACAGAAACACCGTGGCCCCTTTCTTTGAGATAACTCTGCACTATTGCGCGCTGCAAATGCCACTTCCAGCTTAGCTGTGCAGAAGAAGAACAACAAGAAGAAGAAATATCTCGAAATATGTCCGTCAGGCCCCTTCCCTTGAGATAAATCTGCAAATATCTCGGAAACGAAGCGAGCTATGGCAAAATGTTAAGAGACCTTTTTTGTAGAGAATTAAGTTTCCTACTTTTTATGTTCTATGATATTTTTTGATCAGATGCGTAGTTCTCGAGATATATCAAGATATTTAAAAGCTCCGAAGCTGCACCAACATAATAGAGATACAGAAACACCGTAGCCCCTTTCTTTGCGATAACTCTGCACTATTGCGAGCTGCAAATGCCACTTCCAGCTTAGCTGTGCAGAAGAAGAACAACAAGAAGAAGAAATATCTCGAAATATGTCCGTCAGGCCCCTTCCCTTGAGATAAATCTGCAAATATCTCGGAAACGAAGCGAGCTATGGCAAAATGTTAAGAGACCTTTTTTGTAGAGAATTAAGTTTCCTACTTTTTATGTTCTATGATATTTTTCGATCAGAGGCGTAGTTCTCGAGATATATCAAGATATTTAAAAGTTCCGAAGCCGCACCAACATAATAGAGATACAGAAACACCGTGGCCCCTTTCTTTGAGATAACTCTGCACTATTGCGAGCTGCAAATGCCACTTCCAGCTTAGCTGTGCAGAAGAAGAACAACAAGAAGAAGAAATATCTGGAAATATGTCCGTCAGGCCCCTACCCTTGAGATAAATCTGCAAATATCTCGGAAACGAAGCGAGCTACGGCAAAATGTTAAGAGACCTTTTTTGTAGAAAATTAGGTTTCCTACTTTTTATGTTCTATGATATTTTTTGAGCAGATGCGTAGTTCTCGAGATATATCAAGATATTTAAAAGTTCCGAAGCCGCACCAACATAATAGAGATACAGAAACACCGTGGCCCCTTTCTTTGAGATAACTCTGCACTATTGCGCGCTGCAAATGCCACTTCCAGCTTAGCTGTGCAGAAGAAGAACAACAAGAAGAAGAAATATCTCGAAATATGTCCGTCAGGCCCCTTCCCTTGAGATAAATCTGCAAATATCTCGGAAACGAAGCGAGCTATGGCAAAATGTTAAGAGACCTTTTTTGTAGAGAATTAAGTTTCCTACTTTTTATGTTCTATGATATTTTTTGATCAGATGCGTAGTTCTCGAGATATATCAAGATATTTAAAACCTCCGAAGCTGCACCAACATAATAGAGATACAGAAACACCGTAGCCCCTTTCTTTGCGATAACTCTGCACTATTGCGAGCTGCAAATGCCACTTCCAGCTTAGCTGTGCAGAAGAAGAACAACAAGAAGAAGAAATATCTCGAAATATGTCCATCAGGACCCTTCCCTTGAGATAAATCTGCAAATATCTCGGAAACGAAGCGAGCTATGGCAAAATGTTAAGAGACCTTTTTTGTAGAGAATTAAGTTTCCTACTTTTTATGTTCGATGATATTTTTTGATCAGATGCGTAGTTCTCGAGATATATCAAGATATTTAAAAGTTCCGAAGCGGCACCAACATAATAGAGGTACAGAAACACCGTGGCCTCTTTCTTTGAGATAACTCTGCACTATTGCGAGCTGCAAATGCCACTTCGAGCTTAGCTGTGCAGAAGAAGAACAACAAGAAGAAGAAATATCTCGAAATATGTCCGTCAGACCCCTTCCCTTGAGATGAATATGCAAATATCTCGGAAACGAAGCGAGCTATGGCAAAATGTTAAGAGACCTTTTTTGTAGAGAATAGTGTTTCCTACAATTTAGGTTCTATGATATTTTTTGATCAGAAGCGTAGTTCTCGAGATATATCAAGATATTTAAAAGTTCCGAAGACGCACCAACATAATAGAGATACAGAAACACCGTGGCCCCTTTCTTTGAGATAACTGTGCACTAGTGCGAGCCGCAAATGCCACTTCCAGCTTAGCTGTGCAGAAGAAGAACAACAAGAAGAAGAAATATCTCGAAATGTGTCCGTCAGGCCCCTTCCCTTGAGATATATCTGCAAATATCTCGGAAACGAAGCGAGCCATGGCAAAATGTTAAGAGACCGTTTTTGTAGAGAATTAAGTTTCCTACTTTTTATGTTCTATGATATTTTTTGATCAGACGCGTAGTTCTCGAGATATATCAAGATATTTAAAAGTTCCGAAGCCGCACCAACATAATAGAGATACAGAAACACCGTGGCCCCTTTCTTTGAGATAACTCTGCGCTATTGCGAGCTGGAAATGCCACTTCCAGTTTAGCTGTGCAGAAGAAGAACAACAAGAAGAGGAAATATCTCGAAATATGTCCGTCAGGCCCCTTCCCTTGAGATATATCTGCAAATATCTCGGAAACGAAACGAGCTATGGCAAAATGCTAAGAGACCTTTTTTGTAGAGAATTATGTTTCCTACAATTTATGTTCTATGATATTTTTTAATCAGAAGCGTAGTTTTCGAGATATATCGAGATATTTAAAAGATCCGAAGCCGCACCAACATAATAGAGATACAGAAACACCGTGGCCCCTTTCTTTGAGATAACCCTGCACTAATGCGAGCCGCAAATGCCGCTTCCAGCTTAGCTGTGCAGAAGAAGAACAACAAGAAGAAGAAATATCTCGAAATATGTCCGTCAGGCCCCTTCCCTCGAGATAAATCTGCAAATATCTCGGAAAGGAAGCGAGCTATGGCAAAATGTTAAGAGACCTTTTTTGTAGAGAATTAAGTTTCCTACTTTTTATGCTCTATGATATTTTTTGATCGGATGCGTAGTTCTCGAGATATATCAAGATATTTAAAAAATCCGAAGCCGCACCAACATAATAGAGATACAGAAACACCGTGGCCCCTTTCGTTGAGATAACTCTGCACTATTGCGAGCTGCAAATGCCACTTCCAGCTTAGCTGTGCAGAAGAAGAACAACAAAAAGAAGAAATATCTCGAAATATGTCCGTCAGGCCCCTTCCCTTGAGATAAATCTGCAAATATCTCGGAAACGAAGCGAGCTATGGCAAAATGTTAAGAGACCTCTTTTGTAGAGAATTAAGTTTCCTACTTTTTATGTTCTATGATATTTTTCGATCAGATGCGTAGTTCTCGAGATATATCGATATATTTAAGAGTTCCGAAGCCGCACCAACATAATAGAGATACAGAAACACCGTGGCCCCTTTCTTTGAGATAACTCTGCACTAGTGCGAGCCGCAAATGCCACTTCCAGCTTAGCTGTGCAGAAGAAGAACAACAAGAAGAAGAAGTATCTCGAAATATGTCCGTCAGGCCCGTTCCTTTGAGCTGAATCTGCAAATATCTCGGAAACGAAGCGAGCTATGGCAAAATGTTGAGAGACGTTTTTTGTAGAGAATTATGTTTCCTACAATTTATGTTCTATGATATTTTTTGATCAGAAGCGTAGTTTTCGAGATATATCGAGATATTTAAAAGTTCCGAAGCCGCACCAACATAATAGAGATACAGAAACACCGTGGCCCCTTTCTTTGAGATAACTCTGCACGATTGCGAGCTGGAAATGCCACTTCCAGTTTAGCTGTGCAGAAGAAGAACAAGAAGAAGAAGAAATATCTCGAAATATGTCCGTCAGGCCCCTTCCCTTGAGATAAATCTGCAAATATCTCGGAAACGAAACGAGCTATGGCAAAATGTTAAGAGACCTTTTTTGTAGAGAATTATGTTTCCTACAATTTATGTTCTATGATATTTTTTAATCAGAAGCGTAGTTTTCGAGATATATCGAGATATTTAAAAGATCCGAAGCCGCACCAACATAATAGAGATACAGAAACACCGTGGCCCCTTTCTTTGAGATAACCCTGCACTAGTGCGAGCCGCAAATGCCGCTTCCAGCTTAGCTGTGCAGAAGAAGAACAACAAGAAGAAGAAATATCTCGAAATATGTCCGTCAGGCCCCTTCCCTCGAGATAAATCTGCAAATATCTCGGAAACGAAGCGAGCTATGGCAAAATGTTAAGAGACCTTTTTTGTAGAGAATTAAGTTTCCTACTTTTTATGCTCTATGATATTTTTTGATCGGATGCGTAGTTCTCGAGATATATCAAGATATGTAAAAAATCCGAAGCCGCACCAACATAATAGAGATACAGAAACACCGTGGCCCCTTTCTTTGAGATAACTCTGCACTATTGCGAGCTGCAAATGCCACTTCCAGCTTAGCTGTGCAGAAGAAGAACAACAAAAAGAAGAAATATCTCGAAATATGTCCGTCAGGCCCCTTCCCTTGAGATAAATCTGCAAATATCTCGGAAACGAAGCGAGCTATGGCAAAATGTTAAGAGACCTCTTTTGTAGAGAATTAAGTTTCCTACTTTTTATGTTCTATGATATTTTTCGATCAGATGCGTAGTTCTCGAGATATATCGAGATATTTAAGAGTTCCGAAGCCGCACCAACATAATAGAGATACAGAAACACCCTGGCCCCTTTCTTTGAGATAACTCTGCACTAGTGCGAGCCGCAAATGCCACTTCCAGCTTAGCTGTGCAGAAGAAGAACAACAACAAGAAGAAATATCTCGATATATGTCCGTCAGGCCCCTTCCCTTGAGATATATCTGCAGATATCTCGGAAACGAAGTGAGCTATGGCAAAATGTTAAGAGACCTTTTTTGTAGAGAATTATGTTTCCTACAATTTATGTTCTATGATATTTTTTGATCAGAAGCGTAGTTTTCGAGATATATCGAGATATTTAAAAGTTCCGAAGCCGCACCAACATAATAGAGATACAGAAACACCGTGGCCCCTGTCTTTGAGATAACTCTGCACTAGTGCGAGCCGCAAATGCCACTTCCAGCTTAGCTGTGCAGAAGAAGAACAACAAGAAGAAGAAGTATCTCGAAATATGTCCGTCAGGCCCGTTCCTTTGAGCTGAATCTGCAAATATCTCGGAAACGAAGCGAGCTATGGCAAAATGTTAAGAGACGTTTTTTGTAGAGAATTATGTTTCCTACAATTTATGTTCTATGATATTTTTTGATCAGAAGCGTAGTTTTCGAGATATATCGAGATATTTAAAAGTTCCGAAGCCGCACCAACATAATAGAGATACAGAAACACCGTGGCCCCTTTCTTTGAGATAACTCTGCACTAGTGCGAGCCGCAAATGCCACTTCCAGCTTAGCTGTGCAGAAGAAGCACAACAAGAAGAAGAAGTATCTCGAAATATGTCCGTCAGGCCCGTTCCTTTGAGCTGAATCTGCAAATATCTCGAAAACGAAGCGAGCTATGGCAAAATGTTGAGAGACGTTTTTTGTAGAGAATTATGTTTCCTACAATTTATGTTCTATGATATTTTTTGATCAGAAGCGTAGTTTTCGAGATATATCGAGATATTTATAAGTTCCGAAGCCGCACCAACATAATAGAGATACAGAAACACCGTGGCCCCTTTCTTTGAGATAACTCTGCACGATTGCGAGCTGGAAATGCCACTTCCAGTTTAGCTGTGCAGAAGAAGAACAACAAGAAGAGGAAATATCTCGAAATATGTCCGTCAGGCCCCTTCCCTTGAGATATATCTGCAAATATCTCGGAAACGAAGCGAGCTATGGCAAAATGTTAAGAGACCTTTTTTGTAGAGAATTCAGTTTCCTACTTTTTATGTTCTATGATATTTTTTGATCGGATGCGTAGTTCTCGAGATATATCAAGATATTTAAAAGTTCCGAAGCCGCACCAACATAATAGAGATACAGAAACACCGTGGCCCCTTTCTTTGAGATAACCCTGCACTATTGCGAGCTGCAAATGCCACTTCCAGCTTAGCTGTGCAGAAGAAGAACAACAAGAAGAAGAAATATCTGGAAATATGTCCGTCAGGCCCCTTCCCTTGAGATAAATCTGCAAATATCTCGGAAACGAAGCGAGCTACGGCAAAATGTTAAGAGACCTTTTTTGTAGAGAATTATATTTCCCACAATTTAGGTTCTATGATATTTTTTGATCAGAAGCGTAGTTTTCGAGATATATCGAGATATTTAAAAGATCCGAAGCCGCACCAACATAATAGAGATACAGAAACACCGTGGCCCCTTTCTTTGAGATAACTCTGCACCATTGCGAGCTGCAAATGCCACTTCCAGCTTAGCTGTGCAGAAGAAGACCAACAAGAAGAAGAAATATCTCGAAATATGTCCGTCAGGCCCCTTCCCTTGAGATGAATCTGCAAATATCTCGGAAACGAAGCGAGCTATGGCAAAATGTTAAGAGACCTTATTTGTAGAGAATTAAGTTTCCTACTTTTTATGTTCTACGATATTATTTGATCAGATGCGTAGTTCTCGAGATATATCAAGATATTTAAAAGTACCGAAGCCGCACCAACATAATAGAGATACAGAAACACCGTGGCCCCTTTCTTTGAGATAACTCTGCACTATTGCGAGCTGCAAATGCCACTTCCAGCTTAGCTGTGCAGAAGAAGAACAACAAGAAGAAGAAATATCTCGAAATATGTCCGTCAGGCCCCTTCCCTTGAGATAAATCTGCAAATATCTCGGAAACGAAGCGAGCTATGGCAAAATGTTAAGCGACTTTATTTGTAGAGAATTAAGTTTCCTACTTTTTACGTTCTATGATATTTTTTAATCAGATGCGTAGTTCTCGAGATATATAAAGATATTTTAAAGTTCCGAAGCCGCACCAACATAATAGAGATACAGAAACACCGTGGCCCCTTTCTTTGAGATAACTCTGCACTATTGCGAGCTGCAAATGCCACTTCCAGCTTAGCTGTGCAGAAGAAGACCAACAAGAAGAAGAAATATCTCGAAATATGTCCGTCAGGCCCCTTCCCTTGAGATAAATCTGCAAATATCTCGGAAACGAAGCGAGCTATGGCAAAATGTTAAGAGACCTTATTTGTAGAGAATTAAGTTTCCTACTTTTTATGTTCTATGATATTTTTTGATCAGATGCGTAGTTCTCGAGATATATCAAGATATTTAAAAGTTCCGAAGCCGCACCAACATAATAGAGATACAGAAACACCGTGGCCCCTTTCTTTGAGATAACTCTGCGCTATTGCGAGCTGGAAATGCCACTTCCAGTTTAGCTGTGCAGAAGAAGAACAACAAGAAGAGGAAATATCTCGAAATATGTCCGTCAGGCCCCTTCCCTTGAGATATATCTGCAAATATCGCGGAAACGAAACGAGCTATGGCAAAATGTTAAGAGACCTTTTTTGTAGAGAATTATGTTTCCTACAATTTATGTTCTATGATATTTTTTGATCAGAAGCGTAGTTTTCGAGATATATCGAGATATTTAAAAGATCCGAAGCTGCACCAACATAATAGAGATACAGAAACACCGTGGCCCCTTTCTTTGAGATAACTCTGCACTAGTGCGAGCCGCAAATGCCGCTTCCAGCTTAGCTGTGCAGAAGAAGAACAACAAGAAGAAGAAATATCTCGAAATATGTCCGTCAGGCCCCTTCCCTCGAGATAAATCTGCAAATATCTCGGAAACGAAGCGAGCTATGGCAAAATGTTAAGAGACCTTTTTTGTAGAGAATTCAGTTTCCTACTTTTTATGTTCTATGATATTTTTTGATCGGATGCGTAGTTCTCGAGATATATCAAGATATTTAAAAGTTCCGAAGCCGCACCAACATAATAGAGATACAGAAACACCGTGGCCCCTTTCTTTGAGATAACCCTGCACTATTGCGAGCTGCAAATGCCACTTCCAGCTTAGCTGTGCAGAAGAAGAACAACAAGAAGAAGAAATATCTGGAAATATGTCCGTCAGGCCCCTTCCCTTGAGATACATCTGCAAATATCTCGGAAACGAAGCGAGCTACGGCAAAATGTTAAGAGACCTTTTTTGTAGAGAATTATATTTCCCACAATTTAGGTTCTATGATATTTTTTGATCAGAAGCGTAGTTTTCGAGATATATCGAGATATTTAAAAGATCCGAAGCCGCACCAACATAATAGAGATACAGAAACACCGTGGCCCCTTTCTTTGAGATAACTCTGCACCATTGCGAGCTGCAAATGCCACTTCCAGCTTAGCTGTGCAGAAGAAGACCAACAAGAAGAAGAAATATCTCGAAATATGTCCGTCAGGCCCCTTCCCTTGAGATGAATCTGCAAATATCTCGGAAACGAAGCGAGCTATGGCAAAATGTTAAGAGACCTTATTTGTAGAGAATTAAGTTTCCTACTTTTTATGTTCTACGATATTATTTGATCAGATGCGTAGTTCTCGAGATATATCAAGATATTTAAAAGTACCGAAGCCGCACCAACATAATAGAGATACAGAAACACCGTGGCCCCTTTCTTTCAGATAACTCTGCACTATTGCGAGCTGGAAATGCCACTTCCTGTTTAGCTGTGCAGAAGAAGAACAACAAGAAGAAGAAATATCCCGAAATATGTCCGTCAGGCCCCTTCCCTTGAGATAAATCTGCATATATCTCGGAAACGAAGCGAGCTATGGCAAAATGTTAAGAGACCTTTTTGGTAGAGAATGAAGTTTCCTACTTTTTATGTTCTATGATATTTTTTGATCAGATGCGTAGTTCTCGAGATATATCAAGATATTTAAAAGTTCCGAAGCCGCACCAACATAATAGAGATACAGAAACACCGTGGCCCCTTTCTTTGAGATAACTCTGCACTATTGCGAGCTGCAAATGCCACTTCCAGCTTAGCTGTGCAGAAGAAGACCAACAAGAAGAAGAAATATCTCGAAATATGTCCGTCAGGCCCCTTCCCTTGAGATAAATCTGCAAATATCTCGGAAACGAAGCGAGCTATGGCAAAATGTTAAGAGACCTTATTTGTAGAGAATTAAGTTTCCTACTTTTTATGTTCTATGATATTATTTGATCAGATGCGTAGTTCTCGAGATATATCAAGATATTTAAAAGTTCCGAAGCCGCACCAACATAATAGAGATACAGAAACACCGTGGCCCCTTTCTTTCAGATAACTCTGCACTATTGCGAGCTGGACATGCCACTTCCAGTTTAGCTGTGCAGAAGAAGAACAACAAGAAGAAGAAATATCCCGAAATATGTCCGTCAGGCCCCTTCCCTTGAGATATATCTGCAAATATCTCGGAAACGAAACGAGCTATGGCAAAATGTTAAGAGACCTTTTTTGTAGAGAATTATGTTTCCTACAATTTATGTTCTATGATATTTTTTGATCAGAAGCGTAGTTTTCGAGATATATCGAGATATTTAAAAGATCCGAAGCTGCACCAACATAATCGAGATACAGAAACACCGTGGCCCCTTTCTTTGAGATAACTCTGCACTAGTGCGAGCCGCAAATGCCGCTTCCAGCTTAGCTGTGCAGAAGAAGAACAACAAGAAGAAGAAATATCTCGAAATATGTCCGTCAGGCCCCTTCCCTCGAGATAAATCTGCAAATATCTCGGAAACAAAGCGAGCTATGGCAAAATGTTAAGAGACCTTTTTGGTAGAGAATGAAGTTTCCTACTTTTTATGTTCTATGATATTTTTTGATCAGATGCGTAGTTCTCGAGATATATCAAGATATTTAAAAGTTCCGAAGCCGCACCAACATAATAGAGATACAGAAACACCGTGGCCCCTTTCTTTGAGATAACTCTGCACTATTGCGAGCTGCAAATGCCACTTCCAGCTTAGCTGTGCAGAAGAAGACCAACAAGAAGAAGAAATATCTCGAAATATGTCCGTCAGGCCCCTTCCCTTGAGATAAATCTGCAAATATCTCGGAAACGAAGCGAGCTATGGCAAAATGTTGAGAGACCTTATTTGTAGAGAATTAAGTTTCCTACTTTTTATGTTCTATGATATTATTTGATCAGATGCGTAGTTCTCGAGATATATCAAGATATTTAAAAGTTCCGAAGCCGCACCAACATAATAGAGATACAGAAACACCGCGGCCCCTTTCTTTCAGGTAACTCTGCACTATTGCGAGCTGGAAATGCCACTTCCTGTTTAGCTGTGCAGAAGAAGAACAACAAGAAGAAGAAATATCCCGAAATATGTCCGTCAGGCCCCTTCCCTTGAGATAAATCTGCATATATCTCGGAAACGAAGCGAGCTATGGCAAAATGTTAAGAGACCTTTTTTGTAGAGAATTATGTTTCCCACAATTTATGTTCTATGATATTTTTTGATCAGAAGCGTAGTTTTCGAGATATATCGAGATATTTAAAAGATCCGAAGCTGCACCAACATAATAGAGATACAGAAACACCGTGGCCCCTTTCTTTGAGATAACTCTGCACTAGTGCGAGCCGCAAATGCCGCTTCCAGCTTAGCTGTGCAGAAGAAGAACAACAAGAAGAAGAAATATTTCGAAATATGTCCGTCAGGCCCCTTCCCTCGAGATAAATCTGCAAATATCTCGGAAACGAAGCGAGCTATGGCAAAATGTTAAGAGACCTTTTTTGTAGAGAATTCAGTTTCCTACTTTTTATGTTCTATGATATTTTTTGATCGGATGCGTAGTTCTCGAGATATATCAAGATATTTAAAAGTTCCGAAGCCGCACCAACATAATAGAGATACAGAAACACCGTGGCCCCTTTCTTTGAGATAACCCTGCACTATTGCGAGCTGCAAATGCCACTTCCAGCTTAGCTGTGCAGAAGAAGAACAACAAGAAGAAGAAATATCTGGAAATATGTCCGTCAGGCCCCTTCCCTTGAGATAAATCTGCAAATATCTCGGAAACGAAGCGAGCTACGGCAAAATGTTAAGAGACCTTTTTTGTAGAGAATTATATTTCCCACAATTTAGGTTCTATGATATTTTTTGATCAGAAGCGTAGTTTTCGAGATATATCGAGATATTTAAAAGATCCGAAGCCGCACCAACATAATAGAGATACAGAAACACCGTGGCCCCTTTCTTTGAGATAACTCTGCACCATTGCGAGCTGCAAATGCCACTTCCAGCTTAGCTGTGCAGAAGAAGACCAACAAGAAGAAGAAATATCTCGAAATATGTCCGTCAGGCCCCTTCCCTTGAGATGAATCTGCAAATATCTCGGAAACGAAGCGAGCTATGGCAAAATGTTAAGAGACCTTATTTGTAGAGAATTAAGTTTCCTACTTTTTATGTTCTACGATATTATTTGATCAGATGCGTAGTTCTCGAGATATATCAAGATATTTAAAAGTACCGAAGCCGCACCAACATAATAGAGATACAGAAACACCGTGGCCCCTTTCTTTGAGATAACTCTGCACTATTGCGAGCTGCAAATGCCACTTCCAGCTTAGCTGTGCAGAAGAAGAACAACAAGAAGAAGAAATATCTCGAAATATGTCCGTCAGGCCCCTTCCCTTGAGATAAATCTGCAAATATCTCGGAAACGAAGCGAGCTATGGCAAAATGTTAAGCGACTTTATTTGTAGAGAATTAAGTTTCCTACTTTTTACGTTCTATGATATTTTTTAATCAGATGCGTAGTTCTCGAGATATATAAAGATATTTTAAAGTTCCGAAGCCGCACCAACATAATAGAGATACAGAAACACCGTGGCCCCTTTCTTTGAGATAACTCTGCACTATTGCGAGCTGCAAATGCCACTTCCAGCTTAGCTGTGCAGAAGAAGACCAACAAGAAGAAGAAATATCTCGAAATATGTCCGTCAGGCCCCTTCCCTTGAGATAAATCTGCAAATATCTCGGAAACGAAGCGAGCTATGGCAAAATGTTAAGAGACCTTATTTGTAGAGAATTAAGTTTCCTACTTTTTATGTTCTATGATATTTTTTGATCAGATGCGTAGTTCTCGAGATATATCAAGATATTTAAAAGTTCCGAAGCCGCACCAACATAATAGAGATACAGAAACACCGTGGCCCCTTTCTTTGAGATAACTCTGCGCTATTGCGAGCTGGAAATGCCACTTCCAGTTTAGCTGTGCAGAAGAAGAACAACAAGAAGAGGAAATATCTCGAAATATGTCCGTCAGGCCCCTTCCCTTGAGATATATCTGCAAATATCGCGGAAACGAAACGAGCTATGGCAAAATGTTAAGAGACCTTTTTTGTAGAGAATTATGTTTCCTACAATTTATGTTCTATGATATTTTTTGATCAGAAGCGTAGTTTTCGAGATATATCGAGATATTTAAAAGATCCGAAGCTGCACCAACATAATAGAGATACAGAAACACCGTGGCCCCTTTCTTTGAGATAACTCTGCACTAGTGCGAGCCGCAAATGCCGCTTCCAGCTTAGCTGTGCAGAAGAAGAACAACAAGAAGAAGAAATATCTCGAAATATGTCCGTCAGGCCCCTTCCCTCGAGATAAATCTGCAAATATCTCGGAAACGAAGCGAGCTATGGCAAAATGTTGAGAGACCTTTTTTGTAGAGAATTAAGTTTCCTACTTTTTATGTTCTATGATATTTTTTGATCGGATGCGTAGTTCTCGAGATATATCAAGATATTTAAAAGTTCCGAAGCCGCACCAACATAATAGAGATACAGAAACACCGTGGCCCCTTTCTTTGAGATAACTCTGCACTATTGCGAGCTGCAAATGCCACTTCCAGCTTAGCTGTGCAGAAGAAGAACAACAAAAAGAAGAAATATCTCGAAATATGTCCGTCAGGCCCCTTCCCTTAAGATAAATCTGCAAATATCTCGGAAACGAAGCGAGCTATGGCAAAATGTTAAGAGACCTCTTTTGTAGAGAATTAAGTTGCCTACTTCTTATGTTCTATGATATTTTTCGATCAGATGCGTAGTTCTCGAGATATATCAAGATATTTAAAAGTTCCGAAGCCGCACCAACATAATAGAGATACAGACACACCGTGGCCCCTTTCTTTGAGATAACTCTGCACTATTGCGAGCTGCAAATGCCACTTCCAGCTTAGCTGTGCAGAAGAAGAACAACAAGAAGAAGAAATATCTCGAAATATGTCCGTCAGGCCCCTTCCCTTGAGATAAATCTGCAAATATCTCGGAAACGAAGCGAGCTATGGCAAAATGTTAAGAGACCTGTTTTGTAGAGAATTAAGTTTCCTACTTTTTATGTTGTATGATATTTTTCGATCAGATGCGTAGTTCTCGAGATATATCAAGATATTTAAAAGTTCCGAAGCCGCACCAACATAATAGAGATACAGAAACACCGTGGCCCCTTTCTTTGAGATAACTCTGCACTATTGCGAGCTGCAAATGCCACTTCCAGCTTAGCTGTGCAGAAGAAGAACAACAAGAAGAAGAAATATCTCGAAATATGTCCGTCAGACCCCTTCCCTTGAGATAAATCTGCAAATATCTCGGAAACGAAGCGAGCTACGGCAAAATGTTAAGAGACCTTTTTTGTAGAAAATTAGGTTTCCTACTTTTTATGTTCTATGATATTTTTTGATCAGATGCGTAGTTCTCGAGATATATCAAGATATTTAAAAGTTCCGAAGCCGCACCAACATAATAGAGATACAGAAACACCGTGGCCCCTTTCTTTGAGATAACTCTGCGCTATTGCGAGCTGGAAATGCCACTTCCAGTTTAGCTGTGCAGAAGAAGAACAACAAGAAGAGGAAATATCTCGAAATATGTCCGTCAGGCCCCTTCCCTTGAGATATATCTGCAAATATCGCGGAAACGAAACGAGCTATGGCAAAATGTTAAGAGACCTTTTTTGTAGAGAATTATGTTTCCTACAATTTATGTTCTATGATATTTTTTGATCAGAAGCGTAGTTTTCGAGATATATCGAGATATTTAAAAGATCCGAAGCTGCACCAACATAATAGAGATACAGAAACACCGTGGCCCCTTTCTTTGAGATAACTCTGCACTATTGCGAGCTGCAAATGCCACTTCCAGCTTAGCTGTGCAGAAGAAGAACAACAAAAAGAAGAAATATCTCGAAATATGTCCGTCAGGCCCCTTCCCTTAAGATAAATCTGCAAATATCTCGGAAACGAAGCGAGCTATGGCAAAATGTTAAGAGACCTCTTTTGTAGAGAATTAAGTTGCCTACTTTTTATGTTCTATGATATTTTTCGATCAGATGCGTAGTTCTCGAGATATATCAAGATATTTAAAAGTTCCGAAGCCGCACCAACATAATAGAGATACAGACACACCGTGGCCCCTTTCTTTGAGATAACTCTGCACTATTGCGAGCTGCAAATGCCACTTCCAGCTTAGCTGTGCAGAAGAAGAACAACAAGAAGAAGAAATATCTCGAAATATGTCCGTCAGGCCCCTTCCCTTGAGATAAATCTGCAAATATCTCGGAAACGAAGCGAGCTATGGCAAAATGTTAAGAGACCTGTTTTGTAGAGAATTAAGTTTCCTACTTTTTATGTTCTATGATATTTTTCGATCAGATGCGTAGTTCTCGAGATATATCAAGATATTTAAAAGTTCCGAAGCCGCACCAACATAATAGAGATACAGAAACACCGTGGCCCCTTTCTTTGAGATAACTCTGCACTATTGCGAGCTGCAAATGCCACTTCCAGCTTAGCTGTGCAGAAGAAGAACAACAAGAAGAAGAAATATCTCGAAATATGTCCGTCAGACCCCTTCCCTTGAGATAAATCTGCAAATATCTCGGAAACGAAGCGAGCTACGGCAAAATGTTAAGAGACCTTTTTTGTAGAAAATTAGGTTTCCTACTTTTTATGTTCTATGATATTTTTTGATCAGATGCGTAGTTCTCGAGATATATCAAGATATTTAAAAGTTCCGAAGCCGCACCAACATAATAGAGATACAGAAACACCGTGGCCCCTTTCTTTGAGATAACTCTGCGCTATTGCGAGCTGGAAATGCCACTTCCAGTTTAGCTGTGCAGAAGAAGAACAACAAGAAGAGGAAATATCTCGAAATATGTCCGTCAGGCCCCTTCCCTTGAGATATATCTGCAAATATCTCGGAAACGAAACGAGCTATGGCAAAATGTTAAGAGACCTTTTTTGTAGAGAATTATGTTTCCTACAATTTATGTTCTATGATATTTTTTGATCAGAAGCGTAGTTTTCGAGATATATCGAGATATTTAAAAGATCCGAAGCTGCACCAACATAATAGAGATACAGAAACACCGTGGCCCCTTTCTTTGAGATAACTCTGCACTAGTGCGAGCCGCAAATGCCGCTTCCAGCTTAGCTGTGCAGAAGAAGAACAACAAGAAGAAGAAATATCTCGAAATATGTCCGTCAGACCCCTTCCCTTGAGATAAATCTGCAAATATCTCGGAAACGAAGCGAGCTACGGCAAAATGTTAAGAGACCTTTTTTGTAGAAAATTAGGTTTCCTACTTTTTATGTTCTATGATATTTTTTGATCAGATGCGTAGTTCTCGAGATATATCAAGATATTTAAAAGTTCCGAAGCCGCACCAACATAATAGAGATACAGAAACACCGTGGCCCCTTTCTTTGAGATAACTCTGCGCTATTGCGAGCTGGAAATGCCACTTCCAGTTTAGCTGTGCAGAAGAAGAACAACAAGAAGAGGAAATATCTCGAAATATGTCCGTCAGGCCCCTTCCCTTGAGATATATCTGCAAATATCTCGGAAACGAAACGAGCTATGGCAAAATGTTAAGAGACCTATTTTGTAGAGAATTATGTTTCCTACAATTTATGTTCTATGATATTTTTTGATCAGAAGCGTAGTTTTCGAGATATATCGAGATATTTAAAAGATCCGAAGCTGCACCAACATAATAGAGATACAGAAACACCGTGGCCCCTTTCTTTGAGATAACTCTGCACTAGTGCGAGCCGCAAATGCCGCTTCCAGCTTAGCTGTGCAGAAGAAGAACAACAAGAAGAAGAAATATCTCGAAATATGTCCGTCAGGCCCCTTCCCTCGAGATAAATCTGCAAATATCTCGGAAACGAAGCGAGCTATGGCAAAATGTTAAGAGACCTTTTTTGTAGAGAATTCAGTTTCCTACTTTTCATGTTCTATGATATTTTTTGATCGGATGCGTAGTTCTCGAGATATATCAAGATATTTAAAAGTTCCGAAGCCGCACCAACATAATAGAGATACAGAAACACCGTGGCCCCTTTCTTTGAGATAACCGTGCACTATTGCGAGCTGCAAATGCCACTTCCAGCTTAGCTGTGCAGAAGAAGAACAACAAGAAGAAGAAATATCTGGAAATATGTCCGTCAGGCCCCTTCCCTTGAGATAAATCTGCAAATATCTCGGAAACGAAGCGAGCTACGGCAAAATGTTAAGAGACCTTTTTTGTAGAGAATTATATTTCCCACAATTTAGGTTCTATGATATTTTTTGATCAGAAGCGTAGTTTTCGAGATATATCGAGATATTTAAAAGATCCGAAGCCGCACCAACATAATAGAGATACAGAAACACCGTGGCCCCTTTCTTTGAGATAACTCTGCACCATTGCGAGCTGCAAATGCCACTTCCAGCTTAGCTGTGCAGAAGAAGACCAACAAGAAGAAGAAATATCTCGAAATATGTCCGTCAGGCCCCTTCCCTTGAGATAAATCTGCAAATATCTCGGAAACGAAGCGAGCTATGGCAAAATGTTAAGAGACCTTATTTGTAGAGAATTAAGTTTCCTACTTTTTATGTTCTATGATATTATTTGATCAGATGCGTAGTTCTCGAGATATATCAAGATATTTAAAAGTACCGAAGCCGCACCAACATAATAGAGATACAGAAACACCGTGGCCCCTTTCTTTCAGATAACTCTGCACTATTGCGAGCTGCAAATGCCACTTCCAGCTCAGCTGTGCAGAAGAAGACCAACAAGAAGAAGAAATATCTCGAAATATGTCCGTCAGGCCCCTTCCCTTGAGATAAATCTGCAAATATCTCGGAAACGAAGCGAGCTATGGCAAAATGTTAAGAGACCTTATTTGTAGAGAATTAAGTTTCCTACTTTTTATGTTCTATGATATTATTTGATCAGATGCGTAGTTCTCGAGATATATCAAGATATTTAAAAGTTCCGAAGCCGCACCAACATAATAGAGATACAGAAACACCGTGGCCCCTTTCTTTCAGATAACTCTGCACTATTGCGAGCTGGACATGCCACTTCCAGTTTAGCTGTGCAGAAGAAGAACAACAAGAAGAAGAAATATCCCGAAATATGTCCGTCAGGCCCCTTCCCTTGAGATATATCTACAAATATCTCGGAAACGAAACGAGCTATGGCAAAATGTTAAGAGACCTTTTTTGTAGAGAATTATGTTTCCTACAATTTATGTTCTATGATATTTTTTGATCAGAAGCGTAGTTTTCGAGATATATCGAGATATTTAAAAGATCCGAAGCTGCACCAACATAATAGAGATACAGAAACACCGTGGCCCCTTTCTTTGAGATAACTCTGCACTATTGCGAGCCGCAAATGCCGCTTCCAGCTTAGCTGTGCAGAAGAAGAACAACAAGAAGAAGAAATATCTCGAAATATGTCCGTCAGGCCCCTTCCCTCGAGATAAATCTGCAAATATCTCGGAAACAAAGCGAGCTATGGCAAAATGTTAAGAGACCTTTTTGGTAGAGAATGAAGTTTCCTACTTTTTATGTTCTATGATATTTTTTGATCAGATGCGTAGTTCTCGAGATATATCAAGATATTTAAAAGTTCCGAAGCCGCACCAACATAATAGAGATACAGAAACACCGTGGCCCCTTTCTTTGAGATAACTCTGCACTATTGCGAGCTGCAAATGCCACTTCCAGCTTAGCTGTGCAGAAGAAGAACAACAAGAAGAAGAAATATCTCGAAATATGTCCGTCAGGCCCCTTCCCTTGAGATAAATCTGCAAATATCTCGGAAACGAAGCGAGCTATGGCAAAATGTTAAGCGACTTTATTTGTAGAGAATTAAGTTTCCTACTTTTTACGTTCTATGATATTTTTTAATCAGATGCGTAGTTCTCGAGATATATAAAGATATTTTAAAGTTCCGAAGCCGCACCAACATAATAGAGATACAGAAACACCGTGGCCCCTTTCTTCGAGATAACTCTGCACTATTGCGAGCTGCAAATGCCACTTCCAGCTTAGCTGTGCAGAAGAAGAACAACAAGAAGAAGAAATATCTCGAAATATGTCCGTCAGGCCCCTTCCCTCGAGATAAATCTGCAAATATCTCGGAAACGAAGCGAGCTATGGCAAAATGTTAAGAGACCTTTTTTGTAGAGAATTAAGTTTCCTACTTTTTATGTTCTATGATATTTTTTGATCGGATGCGTAGCTCTCGAGATATATCAAGATATTTAAAAGTTCCGAAGCCGCACCAACATAATAGAGATACAGAAACACCGTGGCCCCTTTCTTCGAGATAACTCTGCACTATTGCGAGCTGCAAATGCCACTTCCAGCTTAGCTGTGCAGAAGAAGACCAACAAGAAGAAGAAATATCTCGAAATATGTCCGTCAGGCCCCTTCCCTTGAGATAAATCTGCAAATATCTCGGAAACGAAGCGAGCTATGGCAAAATGTTAAGAGACCTTATTTGTGGAGAATTAAGTTTCCTACTTTTTATGTTCTATGATATTATTTGATCAGATGCGTAGTTCTCGAGATATATCAAGATATTTAAAAGTTCCGAAGCCGCACCAACATAATAGAGATACAGAAACACCGTGGCCCCTTTCTTTGAGATAACTCTGCACTATTGCGAGCTGCAAATGCCACTTCCAGCTTAGCTGTGCAGAAGAAGAACAACAAGAAGAAGAAATATCTCGAAATATGTCCGTCAGGCCCCTTCCCTTGAGATAAATCTGCAAATATCTCGGAAACGAAGCGAGCTATGGCAAAATGTTAAGCGACTTTATTTGTAGAGAATTAAGTTTCCTACTTTTTACGTTCTATGATATTTTTTAATCAGATGCGTAGTTCTCGAGATATATAAAGATATTTTAAAGTTCCGAAGCCGCACCAACATAATAGAGATACAGAAACACCGTGGCCCCTTTCTTCGAGATAACTCTGCACTATTGCGAGCTGCAAATGCCACTTCCAGCTTAGCTGTGCAGAAGAAGAACAACAAGAAGAAGAAATATCTCGAAATATGTCCGTCAGGCCCCTTCCCTCGAGATAAATCTGCAAATATCTCGGAAACGAAGCGAGCTATGGCAAAATGTTAAGAGACCTTTTTTGTAGAGAATTAAGTTTCCTACTTTTTATGTTCTATGATATTTTTTGATCGGATGCGTAGCTCTCGAGATATATCAAGATATTTAAAAGTTCCGAAGCCGCACCAACATAATAGAGATACAGAAACACCGTGGCCCCATTCTTTGAGATAACTCTGCACTATTGCGAGCTGCAAATGCCACTACCAGCTTAGCTGTGCAGAAGAAGACCAACAAGAAGAAGAAATATCTCGAAATATGTCCGTCAGGCCCCTTCCCTTGAGATAAATCTGCAAATATCTCGGAAACGAAGCGAGCGATGGCAAAATGTTAAGAGACCTTATTTGTGGAGAATTAAGTTTCCTACTTTTTATGTTCTATGATATTATTTGATCAAATGCGTAGTTCTCGAGATATATCAAGATATTTAAAAGTTCCGAAGCCGCACCAACATAATAGAGATACAGAAACACCGTGGCCCCTTTCTTTGAGATAACTCTGCACTATTGCGAGCTGCAAATGCCACTTCCAGCTTAGCTGTGCAGAAGAAGAACAACAAGAAGAAGAAATATCTCGAAATATGTCCGTCAGGCCCCTTCCCTTGAGATAAATCTGCAAGTATCTTGGAAACGAAGCGAGCTATGGCAAAATGTTGAGAGACCTTTTTTGTAGAGAATTAAGTTTTCTACTTTTTATGTTCTATGATATTTTTTGATCAGATGCGTAGTTCTCGAGATATATCAAGATATTTAAAAGTTCCGAAGCCGCACCAACATAATAGAGATACAGAAACACCGTGGCCCCTTTCTTTGAGATAACTCTGCACTATTGCGAGCTGCAAATGCCACTTCCAGCTTAGCTGTGCAGAAGAAGAACAACAAAAAGAAGAAATATCTCGAAATATGTCCGTCAGGCCCCTTCCCTTAAGATAAATCTGCAAATATCTCGGAAACGAAGCGAGCTATGGCAAAATGTTAAGAGACCTCTTTTGTAGAGAATTAAGTTTCCTACTTTTTATGTTCTATGATATTTTTCGATCAGATGCGTAGTTCTCGAGATATATCAAGATATTTAAAAGTTCCGAAGCCGCACCAACATAATAGAGATACAGACACACCGTGGCCCCTTTCTTTGAGATAACTCTGCACTATTGCGAGCTGCAAATGCCACTTCCAGCTTAGCTGTGCAGAAGAAGAACAACAAGAAGAAGAAATATCTCGAAATATGTCCGTCAGGCCCCTTCCCTTGAGATAAATCTGCAAATATCTCGGAAACGAAGCGAGCTATGGCAAAATGTTAAGAGACCTGTTTTGTAGAGAATTAAGTTTCCTACTTTTTATGTTCTATGATATTTTTCGATCAGATGCGTAGTTCTCGAGATATATCAAGATATTTAAAAGTTCCGAAGCCGCACCAACATAATAGAGATACAGAAACACCGTGGCCCCTTTCTTTGAGATAACTCTGCACTATTGCGAGCTGCAAATGCCACTTCCAGCTTAGCTGTGCAGAAGAAGAACAACAAGAAGAAGAAATATCTCGAAATATGTCCGTCAGACCCCTTCCCTTGAGATAAATCTGCAAATATCTCGGAAACGAAGCGAGCTACGGCAAAATGTTAAGAGACCTTTTTTGTAGAAAATTAGGTTTCCTACTTTTTATGTTCTATGATATTCTTTGATCAGATGCGTAGTTCTCGAGATATATCAAGATATTTAAAAGTTGCGAAGCCGTACCAACATAATAGAGATACAGAAACACCGTGGCCCCTTTCTTTGCGATAACTCTGCACTATTGCGAGCTGCAAATGTCACTTCCAGCTTAGCTGTGCAGAAGAAGAACAACAAGAAGAAGAAATATCTCGAAATATGTCCGTCAGGCCCCTTCCCTTGAGATAAATCTGCAAATATCTCGGAAACGAAGCGAGCTATGGCAAAATGTTAAGAGACCTTTTTTGTAGAGAATTAAGTTTCCTACTTTTTATGTTCTATGATATTTTTTGATCAGATGCGTAGTTCTCGAGATATATCAAGATATTTAAAAGTTAAGAAGCCGCACCAACATAATAGAGATACAGAAACACCGTGGCCCCTTTCTTTGAGATAACTCTGCACTAATGCGAGCTGCAAATGCCACTTCCAGCTTAGCTGTGCAGAAGAAGAACAACAAGAAGAAGAAATATCACGAAATATGTCCGTTAGGCCCCTTCCCTTGAGATAAATCTGCAAATATCTCGGAAACGAAGCGAGCTATGGCAAAATGTTAAGAGACCTTTTTGTAGCGAATTAAGTTTCCTACTTTTTATGTTCTATGATATTTTTTGATCAGATGCGTAGTTCTCGAGATATATCAAGATATTTAAAAGTTCCGAAGCCGCACCAACATAATAGAGATACAGAAACACCGTGGCCCCTTTCTTTGAGATGACTCTGCACTAGTGCGAGCCGCAAATGCCACTTCCAGCTTAGCTGTGCAGTAGAAGAACAACAAGAAGAAGAAATATCTCGAAATATGTCCGTCAGGCCCCTTCCCTTGAGATAAATCTGCAAATATCTCGGAAACGAAGCGAGCTATGGCAAAATGTTAAGCGACTTTATTTGTAGAGAATTAAGTTTCCTACTTTTTACGTTCTATGATATTTTTTAATCAGATGCGTAGTTCTCGAGATATATAAAGATATTTTAAAGTTCCGAAGCCGCACCAACATAATAGAGATACAGAAACACCGTGGCCCCTTTCTTCGAGATAACTCTGCACTATTGCGAGCTGCAAATGCCACTTCCAGCTTAGCTGTGCAGAAGAAGAACAACAAGAAGAAGAAATATCTCGAAATATGTCCGTCAGGCCCCTTCCCTCGAGATAAATCTGCAAATATCTCGGAAACGAAGCGAGCTATGGCAAAATGTTAAGAGACCTTTTTTGTAGAGAATTAAGTTTCCTACTTTCTATGTTCTATGATATTTTTTGATCGGATGCGTAGCTCTCGAGATATATCAAGATATTTAAAAGTTCCGAAGCCGCACCAACATAATAGAGATACAGAAACACCGTGGCCCCTTTCTTCGAGATAACTCTGCACTATTGCGAGCTGCAAATGCCACTTCCAGCTTAGCTGTGCAGAAGAAGACCAACAAGAAGAAGAAATATCTCGAAATATGTCCGTCAGGCCCCTTCCCTTGAGATAAATCTGCAAATATCTCGGAAACGAAGCGAGCTATGGCAAAATGTTAAGAGACCTTATTTGTGGAGAATTAAGTTTCCTACTTTTTATGTTCTATGATATTATTTGATCAGATGCGTAGTTCTCGAGATATATCAAGATATTTAAAAGTTCCGAAGCCGCACCAACATAATAGAGATACAGAAACACCGTGGCCCCTTTCTTTGAGATAACTCTGCACTATTGCGAGCTGCAAATGCCACTTCCAGCTTAGCTGTGCAGAAGAAGAACAACAAGAAGAAGAAATATCTCGAAATATGTCCGTCAGGCCCCTTCCCTTGAGATAAATCTGCAAATATCTCGGAAACGAAGCGAGCTATGGCAAAATGTTAAGCGACTTTATTTGTAGAGAATTAAGTTTCCTACTTTTTACGTTCTATGATATTTTTTAATCAGATGCGTAGTTCTCGAGATATATAAAGATATTTTAAAGTTCCGAAGCCGCACCAACATAATAGAGATACAGAAACACCGTGGCCCCTTTCTTCGAGATAACTCTGCACTATTGCGAGCTGCAAATGCCACTTCCAGCTTAGCTGTGCAGAAGAAGAACAACAAGAAGAAGAAATATCTCGAAATATGTCCGTCAGGCCCCTTCCCTCGAGATAAATCTGCAAATATCTCGGAAACGAAGCGAGCTATGGCAAAATGTTAAGAGACCTTTTTTGTAGAGAATTAAGTTTCCTACTTTTTATGTTCTATGATATTTTTTGATCGGATGCGTAGCTCTCGAGATATATCAAGATATTTAAAAGTTCCGAAGCCGCACCAACATAATAGAGATACAGAAACACCGTGGCCCCTTTCTTTGAGATAACTCTGCACTATTGCGACCTGCAAATGCCACTACCAGCTTAGCTGTGCAGAAGAAGACCAACAAGAAGAAGAAATATCTCGAAATATGTCCGTCAGGCCCCTTCCCTTGAGATAAATCTGCAAATATCTCGGAAACGAAGCGAGCGATGGCAAAATGTTAAGAGACCTTATTTGTGGAGAATTAAGTTTCCTACTTTTTATGTTCTATGATATTATTTGATCAAATGCGTAGTTCTCGAGATATATCAAGATATTTAAAAGTTCCGAAGCCGCACCAACATAATAGAGATACAGAAACACCGTGGCCCCTTTCTTTGAGATAACTCTGCACTATTGCGAGCTGCAAATGCCACTTCCAGCTTAGCTGTGCAGAAGAAGAACAACAAGAAGAAGAAATATCTCGAAATATGTCCGTCAGGCCCCTTCCCTTGAGATAAATCTGCAAGTATCTTGGAAACGAAGCGAGCTATGGCAAAATGTTGAGAGACCTTTTTTGTAGAGAATTAAGTTTTCTACTTTTTATGTTCTATGATATTTTTTGATCAGATGCGTAGTTCTCGAGATATATCAAGATATTTAAAAGTTCCGAAGCCGCACCAACATAATAGAGATACAGAAACACCGTGGCCCCTTTCTTTGAGATAACTCTGCACTATTGCGAGCTGCAAATGCCACTTCCAGCTTAGCTGTGCAGAAGAAGAACAACAAAAAGAAGAAATATCTCGAAATATGTCCGTCAGGCCCCTTCCCTTAAGATAAATCTGCAAATATCTCGGAAACGAAGCGAGCTATGGCAAAATGTTAAGAGACCTCTTTTGTAGAGAATTAAGTTTCCTACTTTTTATGTTCTATGATATTTTTCGATCAGATGCGTAGTTCTCGAGATATATCAAGATATTTAAAAGTTCCGAAGCCGCACCAACATAATAGAGATACAGACACACCGTGGCCCCTTTCTTTGAGATAACTCTGCACTATTGCGAGCTGCAAATGCCACTTCCAGCTTAGCTGTGCAGAAGAAGAACAACAAGAAGAAGAAATATCTCGAAATATGTCCGTCAGGCCCCTTCCCTTGAGATAAATCTGCAAATATCTCGGAAACGAAGCGAGCTATGGCAAAATGTTAAGAGACCTGTTTTGTAGAGAATTAAGTTTCCTACTTTTTATGTTCTATGATATTTTTCGATCAGATGCGTAGTTCTCGAGATATATCAAGATATTTAAAAGTTCCGAAGCCGCACCAACATAATAGAGATACAGAAACACCGTGGCCCCTTTCTTTGAGATAACTCTGCACTATTGCGAGCTGCAAATGCCACTTCCAGCTTAGCTGTGCAGAAGAAGAACAACAAGAAGAAGAAATATCTCGAAATATGTCCGTCAGACCCCTTCCCTTGAGATAAATCTGCAAATATCTCGGAAACGAAGCGAGCTACGGCAAAATGTTAAGAGACCTTTTTTGTAGAAAATTAGGTTTCCTACTTTTTATGTTCTATGATATTTTTTGATCAGATGCGTAGTTCTCGAGATATATCAAGATATTTAAAAGTTGCGAAGCCGTACCAACATAATAGAGATACAGAAACACCGTGGCCCCTTTCTTTGCGATAACTCTGCACTATTGCGAGCTGCAAATGTCACTTCCAGCTTAGCTGTGCAGAAGAAGAACAACAAGAAGAAGAAATATCTCGAAATATGTCCGTCAGGCCCCTTCCCTTGAGATCAATCTGCAAATATCTCGGAAACGAAGCGAGCTATGGCAAAATGTTAAGAGACCTTTTTTGTAGAGAATTAAGTTTCCTACTTTTTATGTTCTATGATATTTTTTGATCAGATGCGTAGTTCTCGAGATATATCAAGATAGTTAAAAGTTAAGAAGCCGCACCAACATAATAGAGATACAGAAACACCGTGGCCCCTTTCTTTGAGATAACTCTGCACTAATGCGAGCTGCAAATGCCACTTCCAGCTTAGCTGTGCAGAAGAAGAACAACAAGAAGAAGAAATATCACGAAATATGTCCGTTAGGCCCCTTCCCTTGAGATAAATCTGCAAATATCTCGGAAACGAAGCGAGCTATGGCAAAATGTTAAGAGACCTTATTGTAGCGAATTAAGTTTCCTACTTTTTATGTTCTATGATATTTTTTGATCAGATGCGTAGTTCTCGAGATATATCAAGATATTTAAAAGTTCCGAAGCCGCACCAACATAATAGAGATACAGAAACACCGTGGCCCCTTTCTTTGAGATGACTCTGCACTAGTGCGAGCCGCAAATGCCACTTCCAGCTTAGCTGTGCAGAAGAAGAACAACAAGAAGAAGAAATATCTCGAAATATGTCCGTCAGGCCCCTTCCCTTGAGATAAATCTGCAAATATCTCGGAAACGAAGCGAGCTATGGCAAAATGTTAAGAGACCTTTTTTGTAGAGAATTAAGTTTCCTACTTTTTGTCTTCTATGATATTTTCTGATCAGATGCGTAGTTCTCGAGATATATCAAGATATTTAAAAGTTCCGAAGCCGCACCAACATAATAGAGATACAGAAACACCGTGGCCCCTTTCTTTGAGATAACTCTGCGCTATTGCGAGCTGGAAATGCCACTTCCAGTTTAGCTGTGCAGAAGAAGAACAACAAGAAGTGGAAATATCTCGAAATATGTCCGTCAGGCCCCTTCCCTTGAGATATATCTGCAAATATCTCGGAAACGAAACGAGCTATGGCAAAATGTTAAGAGACCTTTTTTGTAGAGAATTATGTTTCCTACAATTTATGTTCTATGATATTTTTTGATCAGAAGCGTAGTTTTCGAGATATATCGAGATATTTAAAAGATCCGAAGCTGCACCAACATAATAGAGATACAGAAACACCGTGGCCCCTTGCTTTGAGATAACTCTGCACTAGTGCGAGCCGCAAATGCCGCTTCCAGCTTAGCTGTGCAGAAGAAGAACAACAAGAAGAAGAAATATCTCGAAATATGTCCGTCAGGCCCCTTCCCTCGAGATAAATCTGCAAATATCTCGGAAACGAAGCGAGCTATGGCAAAATGTTAAGAGACCTTTTTTGTAGAGAATTAAGTTTCCTACTTTTTATGTTCTATGATATTTTTTGATCGGATGCGTAGTTCTCGAGATATATCAAGATATTTAAAAGTTCCGAAGCCGCACCAACATAATAGAGATACAGAAACACCGTGGCCCGTTTCTTTGAGATAACTCTGCACTATTGCGAGCTGCAAATGCCACTTCCAGCTTAGCTGTGCAGAAGAAGAACAACAAAAAGAAGAAATATCTCGAAATATGTCCGTCAGGCCCCTTCCCTTAAGATAAATCTGCAAATATCTCGGAAACGAAGCGAGCTATGGCAAAATGTTAAGAGACCTCTTTTGTAGAGAATTAAGTTTCCTACTTTTTATGTTCTATGATATTTTTCGATCAGATGCGTAGTTCTCGAGATATATCAAGATATTTAAAAGTTCCGAAGCCGCACCAACATAATAGAGATACAGACACACCGTGGCCCCTTTCTTTGAGATAACTCTGCACTATTGCGAGCTGCAAATGCCACTTCCAGCTTAGCTGTGCAGAAGAAGAACAACAAGAAGAAGAAATATCTCGAAATATGTCCGTCAGGCCCCTTCCCTTGAGATAAATCTGCAAATATCTCGGAAACGAAGCGAGCTATGGCAAAATGTTAAGAGACCTGTTTTGTAGATAATTAAGTTTCCTACTTTTTATGTTCTATGATATTTTTCGATCAGATGCGTAGTTCTCGAGATATATCAAGATATTTAAAAGTTCCGAAGCCGCACCAACATAATAGAGATACAGAAACACCGTGGCCCCTTTCTTTGAGATAACTCTGCACTATTGCGAGCTGCAAATGCCACTTCCAGCTTAGCTGTGCAGAAGAAGAACAACAAGAAGAAGAAATATCTCGAAATATGTCCGTCAGACCCCTTCCCTTGAGATAAATCTGCAAATATCTCGGAAACGAAGCGAGCTACGGCAAAATGTTAAGAGACCTTTTTTGTAGAAAATTAGGTTTCCTACTTTTTATGTTCTATGATATTTTTTGATCAGATGCGTAGTTCTCGAGATATATCAAGATATTTAAAAGTTCCGAAGCCGTACCAACATAATAGAGATACAGAAACACCGTGGCCCCTTTCTTTGCGATAACTCTGCACTATTGCGAGCTGCAAATGTCACTTCCAGCTTAGCTGTGCAGAAGAAGAACAACAAGAAGAAGAAATATCTCGAAATATGTCCGTCAGGCCCCTTCCCTTGAGATAAATCTGCAAATATCTCGGAAACGAAGCGAGCTATGGCAAAATGTTAAGAGACCTTTTTTGTAGAGAATTAAGTTTCCTACTTTTTATGTTCTATGATATTTTTTGATCAGATGCGTAGTTCTCGAGATATATCAAGATATTTAAAAGTTAAGAAGCCGCACCAACATAATAGAGATACAGAAACACCGTGGCCCCTTTCTTTGAGATAACTCTGCACTAATGCGAGCTGCAAATGCCACTTCCAGCTTAGCTGTGCAGAAGAAGAACAACAAGAAGAAGAAATATCACGAAATATGTCCGTTAGGCCCCTTCCCTTGAGATAAATCTGCAAATATCTCGGAAACGAAGCGAGCTATGGCAAAATGTTAAGAGACCTTTTTGTAGCGAATTAAGTTTCCTACTTTTTATGTTCTATGATATTTTTTGATCAGATGCGTAGTTCTCGAGATATATCAAGATATTTAAAAGTTCCGAAGCCGCACCAACATAATAGAGATACAGAAACACCGATGCCCCTTTCTTTGAGATAACTCTGCACTAGTGCGAGCCGCAAATGCCACTTCCAGCTTAGCTGTGCAGAAGAAGAACAACAAGAAGAAGAAATATCTCGAAATATGTCCGTCAGGCCCCTTCCCTTGAGATAAATCTGCAAATATCTCGGAAACGAAGCGAGCTATGGCAAAATGTTAAGAGACCTTTCTTGTAGAGAATTAAGTTTCCTACTTTTTATC
Organism: Osmia lignaria lignaria; assembly: GCF_051020975.1. Classification (NCBI taxonomy): domain Eukaryota; kingdom Metazoa; phylum Arthropoda; class Insecta; order Hymenoptera; family Megachilidae; genus Osmia; species Osmia lignaria. The sequence goes on along the minus strand of NW_027478162.1, from coordinate 2,842,007 downwards.
TTCTATGATATTTTCTGATCAGATTCGTATTTCTCGAGATATATCAAGATATTTAAAAGTTCCGAAGCCGCACCAACATAATAGAGATACAGAAACACCGTGTCCCCTCTCTTTGAGATAACTCTGCACAATTGCGAGCTGCAAATGCCACTTCCAGCTTAGCTGTGCAGAAGAAGAACAACAAGAAGAAGAAATATCTCGAAATATGTCCGTCAGGCCCCTTCCCTTGAGATAAATCTGCAAATATCTCGGAAACGAAGCGAGCTACAGCAAAATGTTAAGAGACCTTTTTTGTAGAAAATTAGGTTTCCTACTTTTTATGTTCTATGATATTTTTTCATCAGATGCGTAGTTCTCGAGATATATCAAGATATTTAAAAGTTCCGAAGCCGTACCAACATAATAGAGATACAGAAACACCGTGGCCCCTTTCTTTGCGATAACTCTGCACTATTGCGAGCTGCAAATGCCACTTCCAGCTTAGCTGTGCAGAAGAAGAACAACAAGAAGAAGAAATATCTCGAAATATGTCCGTCAGGCCCCTTCCCTTGAGATAAATCTGCAAATATCTCGGAAACGAAGCGAGCTATGGCAAAATGTTAAGAGACCTTTTTTGTAGAGAATTAAGTTTCCTACTTTTTATGTTCTATGATATTTTTTGATCAGATGCGTAGTTCTCGAGATATATCAAGATATTTAAAAGTTAAGAAGCCGCACCAACATAATAGAGATACAGAAACACCGTGGCCCCTTTCTTTGAGATAACTCTGCACTAATGCGAGCTGCAAATGCCACTTCCAGCTTAGCTGTGCAGAAGAAGAACAACAAGAAGAAGAAATATCACGAAATATGTCCGTTAGGCCCCTTCCCTTGAGATAAATCTGCAAATATCTCGGAAACGAAGCGAGCTATGGCAAAATGTTAAGAGACCTTTTTGTAGCGAATTAAGTTTCCTACTTTTTATGTTCTATGATATTTTTTGATCAGATGCGTAGTTCTCGAGATATATCAAGATATTTAAAAGTTCCGAAGCCGCACCAACATAATAGAGATACAGAAACACCGTGGCCCCTTTCTTTGAGATAACTCTGCACTAGTGCGAGCCGCAAGTGCCACTTCCAGCTTAGCTGTGCAGAAGAAGAACAACAAGAAGAAGAAATATCTCGAAATATGTCCGTCAGGCCCCTTCCCTTGAGATAAATCTGCAAATATCTCGGAAACGAAGCGAGCTATGGCAAAATGTTAAGAGACCTTTTTTGTAGAGCATTAAGTTTCCTACTTTTTATCTTCTATGATATTTTCTCATCAGATTCGTAGTTCTCGAGATATATCAAGATATTTAAAAGTTCCGAAGCCGCACCAACATAATAGAGATACAGAAACACCGTGGCCCCTTTCTTTGAGATAACTCTGCACTATTGCGAGCTGCAAATGCCACTTCCAGCTTAGCTGTGCAGAAGAAGAACAACAAGAAGAAGAAATATCTCGAAATATGTCCGTCAGGCCCCTTCCCTTGAGATAAATCTGCAAATATCTCGGAAACGAAGCGAGCTATGGCAAAATGTTAAGAGACCTTTTTTGTAGAGAATTATGTTTCCTACAATTTATGTTCTATGATATTTTTTGATCAGAAGCGTAGTTTTCGAGATATATCGAGATATTTAAAAGTTCCGAAGCCGCACCAACATAATAGGGATACAGAAACACCGTGGCCCCTTTCTTTGAGATAACTCTGCACTAGTGCGAGCCGCAAATGCCACTTCCAGCTTAGCTGTGCAGAAGAAGAACAACAAGAAGAAGAAATATCTCGAAATATGTCCGTCAGGCCCCTTCCCTTGAGATATATCTGCAAATATCTCGGAAACGAAGCGAGCTATGGCAAAATGTTAAGAGACCTTTTTTGTAGAAAATTAGGTTTCCTACTTTTTATGTTCTATGATATTTTTTGATCAGATGCGTAGTTCTCGAGATATATCAAGATATTTAAAAGTTAAGAAGCCGCACCAACATAATAGAGATACAGAAACACCGTGGCCCCTTTCTTTGAGATAACTCTGCACTAATGCGAGCTGCAAATGCCACTTCCAGCTTAGCTGTGCAGAAGAAGAACAACAAGAAGAAGAAATATCACGAAATATGTCCGTTAGGCCCCTTCCCTTGAGATAAATCTGCAAATATCTCGGAAACGAAGCGAGCTATGGCAAAATGTTAAGAGACCTTTTTGTAGCGAATTAAGTTTCCTACTTTTTATGTTCTATGATATTTTTTGATCAGATGCGTAGTTCTCGAGATATATCAAGATATTTAAAAGTTCCGAAGCCGCACCAACATAATAGAGATACAGAAACACCGATGCCCCTTTCTTTGAGATAACTCTGCACTAGTGCGAGCCGCAAATGCCACTTCCAGCTTAGCTGTGCAGAAGAAGAACAACAAGAAGAAGAAATATCTCGAAATATGTCCGTCAGGCCCCTTCCCTTGAGATAAATCTGCAAATATCTCGGAAACGAAGCGAGCTATGGCAAAATGTTAAGAGACCTTTCTTGTAGAGAATTAAGTTTCCTACTTTTTATCTTCTATGATATTTTCTGATCAGATTCGTATTTCTCGAGATATATCAAGATATTTAAAAGTTCCGAAGCCGCACCAACATAATAGAGATACAGAAACACCGTGGCCCCTCTCTTTGAGATAACTCTGCACAATTGCGAGCTGCAAATGCCACTTCCAGCTTAGCTGTGCAGAAGAAGAACAACAAGAAGAAGAAATATCTCGAAATATGTCCGTCAGGCCCCTTCCCTTGAGATAAATCTGCAAATATCTCGGAAACGAAGCGAGCTACAGCAAAATGTTAAGAGACCTTTTTTGTAGAAAATTAGGTTTCCTACTTTTTATGTTCTATGATATTTTTTCATCAGATGCGTAGTTCTCGAGATATATCAAGATATTTAAAAGTTCCGAAGCCGTACCAACATAATAGAGATACAGAAACACCGTGGCCCCTTTCTTTGCGATAACTCTGCACTATTGCGAGCTGCAAATGCCACTTCCAGCTTAGCTGTGCAGAAGAAGAACAACAAGAAGAAGAAATATCTCGAAATATGTCCGTCAGGCCCCTTCCCTTGAGATAAATCTGCAAATATCTCGGAAACGAAGCGAGCTATGGCAAAATGTTAAGAGACCTTTTTTGTAGAGAATTAAGTTTCCTACTTTTTATGTTCTATGATATTTTTTGATCAGATGCGTAGTTCTCGAGATATATCAAGATATTTAAAAGTTAAGAAGCCGCACCAACATAATAGAGATACAGAAACACCGTGGCCCCTTTCTTTGAGATAACTCTGCACTAATGCGAGCTGCAAATGCCACTTCCAGCTTAGCTGTGCAGAAGAAGAACAACAAGAAGAAGAAATATCACGAAATATGTCCGTTAGGCCCCTTCCCTTGAGATAAATCTGCAAATATCTCGGAAACGAAGCGAGCTATGGCAAAATGTTAAGAGACCTTTTTGTAGCGAATTAAGTTTCCTACTTTTTATGTTCTATGATATTTTTTGATCAGATGCGTAGTTCTCGAGATATATCAAGATATTTAAAAGTTCCGAAGCCGCACCAACATAATAGAGATACAGAAACACCGTGGCCCCTTTCTTTGAGATAACTCTGCACTAGTGCGAGCCGCAAGTGCCACTTCCAGCTTAGCTGTGCAGAAGAAGAACAACAAGAAGAAGAAATATCTCGAAATATGTCCGTCAGGCCCCTTCCCTTGAGATAAATCTGCAAATATCTCGGAAACGAAGCGAGCTATGGCAAAATGTTAAGAGACCTTTTTTGTAGAGCATTAAGTTTCCTACTTTTTATCTTCTATGATATTTTCTCATCAGATTCGTAGTTCTCGAGATATATCAAGATATTTAAAAGTTCCGAAGCCGCACCAACATAATAGAGATACAGAAACACCGTGGCCCCTTTCTTTGAGATAACTCTGCACTATTGCGAGCTGCAAATGCCACTTCCAGCTTAGCTGTGCAGAAGAAGAACAACAAGAAGAAGAAATATCTCGAAATATGTCCGTCAGGCCCCTTCCCTTGAGATAAATCTGCAAATATCTCGGAAACGAAGCGAGCTATGGCAAAATGTTAAGAGACCTTTTTTGTAGAGAATTATGTTTCCTACAATTTATGTTCTATGATATTTTTTGATCAGAAGCGTAGTTTTCGAGATATATCGAGATATTTAAAAGTTCCGAAGCCGCACCAACATAATAGGGATACAGAAACACCGTGGCCCCTTTCTTTGAGATAACTCTGCACTAGTGCGAGCCGCAAATGCCACTTCCAGCTTAGCTGTGCAGAAGAAGAACAACAAGAAGAAGAAATATCTCGAAATATGTCCGTCAGGCCCCTTCCCTTGAGATATATCTGCAAATATCTCGGAAACGAAGCGAGCTATGGCAAAATGTTAAGAGACCTTTTTTGTAGAAAATTAGGTTTCCTACTTTTTATGTTCTATGATATTTTTTGATCAGATGCGTAGTTCTCGAGATATATCAAGATATTTAAAAGTTAAGAAGCCGCACCAACATAATAGAGATACAGAAACACCGTGGCCCCTTTCTTTGAGATAACTCTGCACTAATGCGAGCTGCAAATGCCACTTCCAGCTTAGCTGTGCAGAAGAAGAACAACAAGAAGAAGAAATATCACGAAATATGTCCGTTAGGCCCCTTCCCTTGAGATAAATCTGCAAATATCTCGGAAACGAAGCGAGCTATGGCAAAATGTTAAGAGACCTTTTTGTAGCGAATTAAGTTTCCTACTTTTTATGTTCTATGATATTTTTTGATCAGATGCGTAGTTCTCGAGATATATCAAGATATTTAAAAGTTCCGAAGCCGCACCAACATAATAGAGATACAGAAACACCGATGCCCCTTTCTTTGAGATAACTCTGCACTAGTGCGAGCCGCAAATGCCACTTCCAGCTTAGCTGTGCAGAAGAAGAACAACAAGAAGAAGAAATATCTCGAAATATGTCCGTCAGGCCCCTTCCCTTGAGATAAATCTGCAAATATCTCGGAAACGAAGCGAGCTATGGCAAAATGTTAAGAGACCTTTCTTGTAGAGAATTAAGTTTCCTACTTTTTATCTTCTATGATATTTTCTGATCAGATTCGTATTTCTCGAGATATATCAAGATATTTAAAAGTTCCGAAGCCGCACCAACATAATAGAGATACAGAAACACCGTGGCCCCTCTCTTTGAGATAACTCTGCACAATTGCGAGCTGCAAATGCCACTTCCAGCTTAGCTGTGCAGAAGAAGAACAACAAGAAGAAGAAATATCTCGAAATATGTCCGTCAGGCCCCTTCCCTTGAGATAAATCTGCAAATATCTCGGAAACGAAGCGAGCTACAGCAAAATGTTAAGAGACCTTTTTTGTAGAAAATTAGGTTTCCTACTTTTTATGTTCTATGATATTTTTTCATCAGATGCGTAGTTCTCGAGATATATCAAGATATTTAAAAGTTCCGAAGCCGTACCAACATAATAGAGATACAGAAACACCGTGGCCCCTTTCTTTGCGATAACTCTGCACTATTGCGAGCTGCAAATGCCACTTCCAGCTTAGCTGTGCAGAAGAAGAACAACAAGAAGAAGAAATATCTCGAAATATGTCCGTCAGGCCCCTTCCCTTGAGATAAATCTGCAAATATCTCGGAAACGAAGCGAGCTATGGCAAAATGTTAAGAGACCTTTTTTGTAGAGAATTAAGTTTCCTACTTTTTATGTTCTATGATATTTTTTGATCAGATGCGTAGTTCTCGAGATATATCAAGATATTTAAAAGTTAAGAAGCCGCACCAACATAATAGAGATACAGAAACACCGTGGCCCCTTTCTTTGAGATAACTCTGCACTAATGCGAGCTGCAAATGCCACTTCCAGCTTAGCTGTGCAGAAGAAGAACAACAAGAAGAAGAAATATCACGAAATATGTCCGTTAGGCCCCTTCCCTTGAGATAAATCTGCAAATATCTCGGAAACGAAGCGAGCTATGGCAAAATGTTAAGAGACCTTTTTGTAGCGAATTAAGTTTCCTACTTTTTATGTTCTATGATATTTTTTGATCAGATGCGTAGTTCTCGAGATATATCAAGATATTTAAAAGTTCCGAAGCCGCACCAACATAATAGAGATACAGAAACACCGTGGCCCCTTTCTTTGAGATAACTCTGCACTAGTGCGAGCCGCAAGTGCCACTTCCAGCTTAGCTGTGCAGAAGAAGAACAACAAGAAGAAGAAATATCTCGAAATATGTCCGTCAGGCCCCTTCCCTTGAGATAAATCTGCAAATATCTCGGAAACGAAGCGAGCTATGGCAAAATGTTAAGAGACCTTTTTTGTAGAGCATTAAGTTTCCTACTTTTTATCTTCTATGATATTTTCTCATCAGATTCGTAGTTCTCGAGATATATCAAGATATTTAAAAGTTCCGAAGCCGCACCAACATAATAGAGATACAGAAACACCGTGGCCCCTTTCTTTGAGATAACTCTGCACTATTGCGAGCTGCAAATGCCACTTCCAGCTTAGCTGCGCAGAAGAAGAACAACAAGAAGAAGAAATATCTCGAAATATGTCCGTCAGGCCCCTTCCCTTGAGATAAATCTGCAAATATCTCGGAAACGAAGCGAGCTATGGCAAAATGTTAAGAGACCTTTTTTGTAGAGAATTATGTTTCCTACAATTTATGTTCTATGATATTTTTTGATCAGAAGCGTAGTTTTCGAGATATATCGAGATATTTAAAAGTTCCGAAGCCGCACCAACATAATAGGGATACAGAAACACCGTGGCCCCTTTCTTTGAGATAACTCTGCACTAGTGCGAGCCGCAAATGCCACTTCCAGCTTAGCTGTGCAGAAGAAGAACAACAAGAAGAAGAAATATCTCGAAATATGTCCGTCAGGCCCCTTCCCTTGAGATATATCTGCAAATATCTCGGAAACGAAGCGAGCTATGGCAAAATGTTAAGAGACCTTTTTTGTAGAGAATTATGTTTCCCACAATTTATGTTCTATGATATTTTTTGATCAGAAGCGTAGTTTTCGAGATATATCGAGATATTTAAAAGTTCCAAAGCCGCACCAACATAATAGAGATACAGAAACACCGTGGCCCCTTTCTTTGAGATAACTCTGCACTAGTGCGAGCCGCAAATGCCACTTCCAGCTTAGCTGTGCAGAAGAAGAACAACAAGAAGAAGAAATATCTCGAAATATGTCCGTCAGGCCCCTTCCCTTGAGATATATCTGCAAATATCTCGGAAACGAAGCGAGCTATGGCAAAATGTTAAGAGACCTTTTTTGTAGAGAATTATGTTTCCTACAATTTATGTTCTATGATATTCTTTGATCAGATGCGTAGTTCTCGAGATATATCAAGATATTTAAAAGTTCCGAAGCCGCACCAACATAATAGAGATACAGAAACACCGTGGCCCCTTTCTTTGAGATAACTCTGCACTATTGCGAGCTGCAAATGCCACTTCCAGCTTAGCTGTGCAGAAGAAGAACATCAAGAAGAAGAAATATCTCGATTAATGTCCGTCAGGCCCCTTCCCTTGAGATAAATCTGCAAATATCTCGGAAACGAAGAGGGCTATGGCAAAATGTTAAGAGACCTTTTTTGTAGAGAATTAAGTTTCCTACTTTTTATGTTCTATGATATTTTTTTATCTGATGCGTAGTTCTCGAGATATATCAAGATATTTAAAAGTTCCGAAGCCGCACCAACATAATAGAGATACAGAAACACCGTGGCCCCTTTCTTTGAGATAACTCTGCACTATTGCGAGCTGTAAATGCCACTTCCAGCTTAGCTGTGCAGAAGAAGAACAACAAGAAGAAGAAATATCTCGAAATATGTCCGTCAGGCCCCTTCCCTTGGGATATATCTGCAAATATCTCGGAAACGAAGCTAGCTATGGCAAAATGTTAAGAGACCTTTTTTGTAGACAATTACGTTTCCTACAATTTATGCTCTATGATATTTTTTGATCAGAAGCGTAGTTTTCGAGATATATCGAGATATTTAAAAGTTCCGAAGCCGCACCAACATAATAGAGATACAGAAACACCGTGGCCCCTTTCTTTGAGATAACTCTGCACTATTGCGAGCTGTAAATGCCACTTCCAGCTTAGCTGTGCAGAAGAAGAACAACAAGAAGAAGAAATATCTCGAAATATGTCCGTCAGGCCCCTTCCCTTGAGATAAATCTGCAAATATCTCGGAAACGAAGAGAGCTATGGCAAAATGTTAAGAGACCTTTTTTGTAGAGAATTAAGTTTCCTACTTTTTATGTTCTATGATATTTTTTGATCAGATGCGTAGTTCTCGAGATATATCAAGATATTTAAAAGTTCCGAAGCCGCACCAACATAATAGAGATACAGAAACACCGTGGCCCCTTTCTTTGAGATAACTCTGCACTATTGCGAGCTGTAAATGCCACTTCCAGCTTAGCTGTGCAGAAGAAGAACAACAAGAAGAAGAAATATCTCGAAATATGTCCGTCAGGCCCCTTCCCTTGAGATATATCTGCAAATATCTCGGAAACCAAGCGAGCTATGGCAAAATGTTAAGAGACCTTTTTTGTAGAGAAGTATGTTTCCTACAATTTATGTTCTATGATATTTTTTGATCAGAAGCGTAGTTTTCGAGATATATCGAGATATTTAAAAGTTCCGACGCCGCACCAACATAATAGAGATACAGAAACACCGTGGCCCCTTTCGTTGAGATAACTCTGCACTAGTGCGAGCCGCAAATGCCACTTCCAGCTTAGCTGTGCAGAAGAAGAACAACAAGAAGAAGAAATATCTCGAAATATGTCCGTCAGGCCCCTTCCCTTGAGATAAATCTGCACATATCTCGGAAACGAAGCGAGCTATGGCAAAATGTTAAGAGACGTTTTTTGTAGAGAATTATGTTTCCTACTATTTATGTTCTATGATATTTTTTGATCCGAAGCGTAGTTTTCGAGATATATCGAGATATTTAAAAGTTCCGAAGCCGCACCAACATAATAGGGATACAGAAACACCGTGGCCCCTTTCTTTGAGATAACTCTGCACTAGTGCGAGCCGCAAATGCCACTTCCAGCTTAGCTGTGCAGAAGAAGAACAACAAGAAGAAGAAATATCTCGAAATATGTCCGTCAGGCCCCTTCCCTTGAGATAAATCTGCAAATATCTCGGAAACGAAGCGAGCTATGGCAAAATGTTAAGAGACCTTTTTTGTAGAGAATTAAGTTTCCTACTTTTTATCTTCTATGATATTTTTTGATCAGATGCGTAGTTTTCGAGATATATCGAGATATTTAAAAGTTCCGAAGCCGCACCAACATAATAGGGATACAGAAACACCGTGGCCCCTTTCTTTGAGATAACTCTGCACTAGTGCGAGCCGCAAATGCCACTTCCAGCTTAGCTGTGCAGAAGAAGAACAACAAGAAGAAGAAATATCTCGAAATATGTCCGTCAGGCCCCTTCCCTTGAGATAAATCTGCAAATATCTCGGAAACGAAGCGAGCTATGGCAAAATGTTAAGAGACCTTTTTTGTAGAGAATTAAGTTTCCTACTTTTTATGTTCTATGATATTTTGTGATCAGATGCGTAGTTTTCGAGATATATCGAGATATTTAAAAGTTCCGAAGCCGCACCAACATAATAGGGATACAGAAACACCGTGGCCCCTTTCTTTGAGATAACTCTGCACTAGTGCGAGCCGCAAATGCCACTTCCAGCTTAGCTGTGCAGAAGAAGAACAACAAGAAGAAGAAATATCTCGAAATATGTCCGTCAGGCCCCTTCCCTTGAGATAAATCTGCAAATATCTCGGAAACGAAGCGAGCTATGGCAAAATGTTAAGAGACCTTTTTTGTAGAGAATTAAGTTTCCTACTTTTTATGTTCTATGATATTTTGTGATCAGATGCGTAGTTTTCGAGATATATCGAGATATTTAAAAGTTCCGAAGCCGCACCAACATAATAGGGATACAGAAACACCGTGGCCCCTTTCTTTGAGATAACTCTGCACTAGTGCGAGCCGCAAATGCCACTTCCAGCTTAGCTGTGCAGAAGAAGAACAACAAGAAGAAGAAATATCTCGAAATATGTCCGTCAGGCCCCTTCCCTTGAGATAAATCTGCAAATATCTCGGAAACGAAGCGAGCTATGGCAAAATGTTAAGAGACCTTTTTTGTAGAGAATTAAGTTTCCTACTTTTTATGTTCTATGATATTTTGTGATCAGATGCGTAGTTTTCGAGATATATCGAGATATTTAAAAGTTCCGAAGCCGCACCAACATAATAGGGATACAGAAACACCGTGGCCCCTTTCTTTGAGATAACTCTGCACTAGTGCGAGCCGCAAATGCCACTTCCAGCTTAGCTGTGCAGAAGAAGAACAACAAGAAGAAGAAATATCTCGAAATATGTCCGTCAGGCCCCTTCCCTTGAGATAAATCTGCAAATATCTCGGAAACCAAGCGAGCTATGGCAAAATGTTAAGAGACCTTTTTTGTAGAGAATTAAGTTTCCTACTTTTTATGTTCTATGATATTTTTTGATCAGATGCGTAGTTTTCGAGATATATCGAGATATTTAAAAGTTCCGAAGCCGCACCAACATAATAGGGATACAGAAACACCGTGGCCCCTTTCTTTGAGATAACTCTGCACTAGTGCGAGCCGCAAATGCCACTTCCAGCTTAGCTGTGCAGAAGAAGAACAACCAGAAGAAGAAATATCTCGAAATATTTCCGTTAGGCTCCTTCCCTTGAGATAAATCTGCAAATATCTCGGAAACGAAGCGACCTATGGCAAAATGTTCAGAGACCTTTTTTGTAGAGAATTAAGTTTCCTACTTTTTATGTTCAATGATATTTTTTGATCAGATGCGTAGTTCTCGAGATATATCAAGATATTTAAAAGTTCCGAAGCCGCACCAACATAATAGAGATACAGAAACACCGTGGCCCCTTTCTTTGAGATAACTCTGCACTAGTGCGAGCCGCAAATGCCACTTCCAGCTTAGCTGTGCAGAAGAAGAACAACAAGAAGAAGAAATATCTCGAAATATGTCCGTCAGGCCCCTTCCCTTGAGATAAATCTGCAAATATCTCGGAAACGAAGCGAGCTATGGCAAAATGTTAAGAGACCTTTTTTGTAGAGAATTAAGTTTCCTACTTTTTATGTTCTATGATATTTTTTGATCAGATGCGAAGTTTTCGAGATATATCGAGATATTTAAAAGTTCCGAAGCCGCACCAACATAATAGGGATACAGAAACACCGTGGCCCCTTTCTTTGAGATAACTCTGCACTAGTGCGAGCCGCAAATGCCACTTCCAGCTTAGCTGTGCAGAAGAAGAACAACAAGAAGAAGAAATATCTCGAAATATGTCCGTCAGGCCCCTTCCCTTGAGATAAATGGTGCAAATATCTCGGAAACGAAGCGAGCTATGGCAAAATGTTAAGAGACCTTTTTTGTAGAGAATTAAGTTTCCTACTTTTTATGTTCTATGATATTTTTTCATCAGATGCGTAGTTCTCGAGATATATCAAGATATTTAAAAGTTCCGAAGCCGCACCAACATAATAGAGATACAGAAACACCGTGGCCCCTTTCTTTGAGATAACTCTGCACTAGTGCGAGCCGCAAATGCCACTTCCAGCTTAGCTGTGCAGAAGAAGAACAACAAGAAGAAGAAATATCTCGAAATATGTCCGTCAGGCCCCTTCCCTTGAGATAAATCTGCAAATATCTCGGAAACGAAGCGAGCTATGGCAAAATGTTAAGAGACCTTTTTTGTAGAGAATTAAGTTTCCTACTTTTTATGTTCTATGATATTTTTTGATCAGATGCGTAGTTTTCGAGATATATCGAGATATTTAAAAGTTCCGAAGCCGCACCAACATAATAGGGATACAGAAACACCGTGGCCCCTTTCTTTGAGATAACTCTGCACTAGTGCGAGCCATAAATGCCACTTCCAGCTTAGCTGTGCAGAAGAAGAACAACAAGAAGAAGAAATATCTCGAAATATGTCCGTCAGGCCCCTTCCCTTGAGATATATCTGCAAATATCTCGGAAACGAAGCGAGCTATGGCAAAATGTTAACAGACCTTTTTTGTAGAGAATTATGTTTTCTACAATTTATGTTCTATGATATTTTTTGATCAGAAGCGTAGTTTTCGAGATATATCGAGATATTTAAAAGTTCCGAAGCCGCACCAACATAATAGGGATACAGAAACACCGTGGCCCCTTTCTTTGATATAACTCTGCACTAGTGCGAGCCGCAAATGCCACTTCCAGCTTAGCTGTGCAGAAGAAGAACAACCAGAAGAAGAAATATCTCGAAATATTTCCGTTTGGCTCCTTCCCTTGAGATAAATCTGCAAATATCTCGGAAACGAAGCGACCTATGGCAAAATGTTCAGAGACCTTTTTTGTAGAGAATTAAGTTTCCTACTTTTAATGTTCTATGATATTTTTTGATCAGATGCGTAGTTCTCGAGATATATCAAGATATTTAAAAGTTCCGAAGCCGCACCAACATAATAGAGATACAGAAACACCGTGGCCCCTTTCTTTGAGATAACTCTGCACTATTGCGAGCTGCAAATGCCACTTCCAGCTTAGCTGTGCAGAGGAAGAACAACAAGAAGAAGAAGTATCTCGAAATATGTCCGTCAGGCCCGATCCTTTGAGCTGAATCTGCAAATATCTCGGAAACGAAGCGAGCTATGGCAAAATGGTAAGAGACGTTTTTTGTAGAGAATTATCTTTCCTACTTTTTATGTTCTATGATATTTTTTGATCAGATGCGTAGTTTTCGAGATATATCGAGATATTTAAAAGTTCCGAAGCCGCACCAACATAATAGGGATACAGAAACACCGTGGCCCCTTTCTTTGAGATAACTCTGCACTAGTGCGAGCCGCAAATGCCACTTCCAGCTTAGCTGTGCAGAAGAAGAACAACAAGAAGAAGAAATATCTCGAAATATGTCCGTCAGGCCCCTTCCCTTGAGATATATCTGCAAATATCTCGGAAACGAAGCGAGCTATGGCAAAATGTTAAGAGACCTTTTTTGTAGAGAATTAAGTTTCCTACTTTTTATGTTCTATGATATTTTTTGATCAGATGCGTAGTTTTCGAGATATATCGAGATATTTAAAAGTTCCGAAGCCGCACCAACATAATAGGGATACAGAAACACCGTGGCCCCTTTCTTTGATATAACTCTGCACTAGTGCGAGCCGCAAATGCCACTTCCAGCTTAGCTGTGCAGAAGAAGAACAACCAGAAGAAGAAATATCTCGAAATATTTCCGTTAGGCTCCTTCCCTTGAGATAAATCTGCAAATATCTCGGAAACGAAGCGACCTATGGCAAAATGTTCAGAGACCTTTTTTGTAGAGAATTAAGTTTCCTACTTTTTATGTTCTATGATATTTTTTGATCAGATGCGTAGTTCTCGAGATATATCAAGATATTTAAAAGTTCCGAAGCCGCACGAACATAATAGAGATACAGAAACACCGTGGCCCCTTTCTTTGAGATAACTCTGCACTATTGCGAGCTGCAAATGCCACTTCCAGCTTAGCTGTGCAGAGGAAGAACAACAAGAAGAAGAAGTATCTCGAAATATGTCCGTCAGGCCCGTTCCTTTGAGATGAATCTGCAAATATCTCGGAAACGAAGCGAGCTATGGCAAAATGTTAAGAGACGTTTTTTGTAGAGAATTATCTTTCCTACAATCTATGTTCTATGACATTTTTTGATCAGAAGCGTAGTTTTCGAGATATATCGAGATATTTAAAAGTTCCGAAGCCGCACCAACATAATAGAGATACAGAAACACCGTGGCCCCTTTCTTTGAGATAACTCTGCACTAGTGCGAGCCGCAAATGCCACTTCCAGCTTAGCTGTGCAGAAGAAGAACAACAAGAAGAAGAAATATCTCGAAATATGTCCGTCAGGCCCCTTCCCTTGAGATAAATCTGCAAATATCTCGGAAACCAAGCGAGCTATGGCAAAATGTTAAGAGACCTTTTTTGTAGAGAATGAAGTTTCCTACTTTTTATGTTCTATGATATTTTTTGAACAGATGCGTAGTTCTCGAGATATATCAAGATATTTAAAAGTTCCGAAGCCGCACCAACATAATAGAGATACAGAAACACCGTGGCCCCTTTCTTTGAGATAACTCTGCACTATTGCGAGCTGGAAATGCCACTTCCAGCTTAGCTGTGCAGAAGAAGAACAACAAGAAGAAGAAATATCTCGAAATATGTCCGTCAGGCCCCTTCCCTTGAGATATATCTGCAAATATCTCGGAAACGAAGCGAGCTATGGCAAAATGTTAAGAGACCGTTTTTGTAGAGAATTAAGTTTCCTACTTTTTATGTTCTATGATATTTTTTGATCAGACGCGTAGTTCTCGAGATATATCAAGATATTTAAAAGTTCCGAAGCCGCACCAACATAATAGAGATACAGAAACACCGTGGCCCCTTTCTTTGAGATAACTCTGCACTATTGCGAGCTGCAAATGCCACTTCCAGCTTAGCTGTGCAGAAGAAGAACAACAAGAAGAAGAAATATCTCGAAATATGTCCGTCAGGCCCCTTCCCTTGAGATAAATCTGCAAATATCTCGGAAACGAAGAGAGCTATGGCAAAATGTTAAGAGACCTTTTTTGTAGAGAATTAGGTTTCCTACTTTTCAGGTTCTATGATATTTTTTGATCAGACGCGTAGTTCTCGAGATATATCAAGATATTTAAAAGTTCCGAAGCCGCACCAACATAATAGAGATACAGAAACACCGTGGCCCCTTTCTTTGAGATAACTCTGCACTATTGCGAGCTGTAAATGCCACTTCCAGCTTAGCTGTGCAGAAGAAGAACAACAAGAAGGAGAAATATCTCGAAATATGTCCGTCAGGCCACTTCCCTTGAGATAAATCTGCAAATATCTCGGAAACGAAGCGAGCTATGGCAAAATGTTAAGAGACGTTTTTGGTAGAGAATTATGTTTCCTACAATTTATGTTCTATGATATTTTTTGATCAGAAGCGTAGTTTTCGAGATATATCGAGATATTTAAAAGTTCCGAAGCCGCACCAACATAATAGGGATACAGAAACACCGTGGCCCCTTTCTTTGAGATAACTCTGCACTAGTGCGAGCCGCAAATGCCACTTCCAGCTTAGCTGTGCAGAAGAAGAACAACAAGAAGAAGAAATATCTCGAAATATGTCCGTCAGGCGCCTTCCCTTGAGATAAATCTCCAAATATCTCGGAAACGAAGCGAGCTATGGCAAAATGTTAAGAGACCTTTTTTGTAGAAAATTAGGTTTCCTACTTTTTATGTTCTATGATATTTTTTGATCAGATGCGTAGTTCTCGAGATATATCAAGATATTTAAAAGTTCCGAAGCCGCACCAACATAATAGAGATACAGAAACACCGTGGCCCCTTTCTTTGAGATAACTCTGCACTATTGCGAGCTGTGAATGCCACTTCCAGCTTCGCTGTGCAGAAGAAGAACAACAAGAAGAAGAAATATCTCGAAATATGTCCGTCAGGCCCCTTCCCTTGAGATATATCTGCAAATATCTCGGAAACGAAGCGAGCTATGGCAAAATGTTGAGAGACCTTTTTTGTAGAGAATTATGTTTCCTACAATTTATGTTCTATGATATTTTTTGATCAGAAGCGTAGTTTTCGAGATATATCGAGATATTTAAAAGTTCCGAAGCCGCACCAACATAATAGAGATACAGAAACACCGTGGCCCCTTTCTTTGAGATAACTCTGCACTATTGCGAGCTGCCAATGCCACTTCCAGCTTAGCTGTGCAGAAGAAGAACAACAAGAAGAAGAAATATCTCGAAATATGTCCGTCAGGCCCCTTCCCTTGAGATAAATCTGCAAATATCTCGGAAACGAAGCGAGCTATGGCAAAATGTTAAGAGACCTTTTTTGTAGAGAATTAAGTTTCCTACTTTTTATGTTCTATGATATTTTTTGATCAGATGCGTAGTTCTCGAGATATATCAAGATATTTAAAAGATCCGAAGCCGCACCAACATAATAGAGATACAGAAACACCGTGGCCCCTTTCTTTGAGATAACTCTGCACTATTGCGAGCTGCAAATGCCACTTCCAGCTTAGCTGTGCAGAGGAAGAACAACAAGAAGAAGAAGTATCTCGAAATATGTCCGTCAGGCCCGTTCCTTTGAGCTGAATCTGCAAATATCTCGGAAACGAAGCGAGCTATGGCAAAATGCTAAGAGACGTTTCTTGTAGAGAATTATGTTTCCTACAATTTATGTTCTATGATATTTTTTGATCAGAAGCGTAGTTTTCGAGATATATCAAGATATTTAAAAGTTCCGAAGCCGCACCAACATAATAGAGATACAGAAACACCGTGGCTCCTTTCTTTGAGATAACTCTGCACTAGTGCGAGCCGCAAATGCCACTTCCAGCTTAGCTGTGCAGAAGAAGAACAACAAGAAGAAGAAATATCTCGAAATATGTCCGTCAGGCCCCTTCCCTTGAGATAAATCTGCAAATATCTCGGAAACGAAGCGTGCTATGGCAAAATGTTAAGAGACTTTTTTTGTAGAGAATTAAGTTTCCTACTTTTTGTGTTCTACGATATTTTTCGATCAGAGGCGTAGTTATCGAGATATATCAAGATATTTAAAAGTTCCGAAGCCGCACCAACATAATAGAGATACAGAAACACCGTGGCCCCTTTCTTTGAGATAACTCTGCACGATTGCGAGCTGGAAATGCCACTTCCAGTTTAGCTGTGCAGAAAAAGAACAACAAGAAGAAGAAATATCTCGAAATATGTCCATCAGGACCCTTCCCTTGAGATAAATCTGCAAATATCTCGGAAACGAAGCGAGCTATGGCAAAATGTTAAGAGACCTTTTTTGTAGAGAATTATGTTTCCTACAATTTATGTTCTATGATATTTTTTGATCAGAAGCGTAGTTTTCGAGATATATCGAGATATGTAAAAGTTCCGAAGCCGCACCAACATAATGGAGATACAGAAACACCGTGGCCCCTTTCTTTGGGATAACTCTGCACTCTTGCGAGCTGCAAATGCCACTTCCAGCTTAGCTGTGCAGAAGAAGAACAACAAGAAGAAGAAATATCTCGAAATATGTCCGTCAGGCCACTTCCCTTGAGATAAATCTGCAAATATCTCGGAAACGAAGCGAGCTATGGCAAAATGTTAAGAGACCTTTTTTGTAGAGAATTAAGTTTCCTGCTTTTTATGTTCGATGATATTTTTTGATCAGATGCGTAGTTCTCGAGACATATCATGATATTTAAAAGTTCCGAAGCTGTACCAACATAATAGAGGTACAGAAACACCGTGGCCTCTTTCTTTGAGATAACTCTGCACTATTGCGAGCTGCAAATGCCACTTCGAGCTTAGCTGTGCAGAAGAAGAACAACAAGAAGAAGAAATATCTCGAAATATGTCCGTCAGGCCCCTTCCCTTGAGATAAATCTGCAAATATCTCGGAAACGAAGAGAGCTATGGCAAAATGTTAAGAGACCTTTTTTGTAGAGAATTAAGTTTCCTACTTTTCATGTTCTATGATATTTTTTGATCAGATGCGTAGTTCTCGAGATATATCAAGATATTTAAAAGTTCCGAAGCAGCACCAACATAATAGAGATACAGAAACACCGTGGCCCCTTTCTTTGAGATAACTCTGCACTATTGCGACCTGCAAATGCCACTTCCAGCTCAGCTGTGCAGAAGAAGAACAACAAGAAGAAGAAATATCTCGAAATATGTCCGTCAGGCCCCTTCCCTTGAGATATATCTGCAAATATCTCGGAAACGAAGCGAGCTATGGCAAAATGTTAAGAGACCTTTTTTGTAGAGAATTATGCTTCCTACAATTTATGTTCTATGATATTTTTTGATCAGAAGCGTAGTTTTCGAGATATATCGAGATATTTAAAAGTTCCGAAGCCGCACCAACATAATAGAGATACAGAAACACCGTGGCCTCTTTCTTTGAGATAACTCTGCACTAGTGCGAGCCGCAAATGCCACTTCCAGCTTAGCTGTGCAGAAGAAGAACAACAAGAAGAAGAAATATCTCGAAATATGTCCGTCAGGCCCCTTCCCTTGAGATAAATGGTGCAAATATCTCGGAAACGAAGCGAGCTATGGCAAAATGTTAAGAGACCTTTTTTGTAGAGAATTATGTTTCCTACTTTTTATGTTCTATGATATTTTTTGATCAGAGGCGTAGTTCTCGAGATATATCAAGATATTTAAAAGTTCCGAAGCCGCACCAACATAATAGAGATACAGAAACACCGTGGCCCCTTTCTTTGAGATAACTCTGCACGATTGCGAGCTGGAAATGCCACTTCCAGTTTAGCTGTGCAGAAGAAGAACAACAAGAAGAAGGAATATCTCGAAATATGTCCGTCAGGCCACTTCCCTTGAGATAAATCTGCAAATATCTCGGAAACGAAGCGAGCTATGGCAAAATGTTAAGAGACGTTTTTGGTAGAGGATTATGTTTCCTACAATTTATGTTCTATGATATTTTTTGATCAGAAGCGTAGTTTTCGAGATATATCGAGATATTTAAAAGTTCCGAAGCCGCACCAACATAATAGGGATACAGAAACACCGTGGCCCCTTTCTTTGAGATAACTCTGCACTAGTGCGAGCCGCAAATGCCACTTCCAGCTTAGCTGTGCAGAAGAAGAACAACAAGAAGAAGAAATATCTCGAAATATGTCCGTCAGGCGCCTTCCCTTGAGATAAATCTCCAAATATCTCGGAAACGAAGCGAGCTATGGCAAAATGTTAAGAGACCTTTTTTGTAGAAAATTAGGTTTCCTACTTTTTATGTTCTATGATATTTTTTGATCAGATGCGTAGTTCTCGAGATATATCAAGATATTTAAAAGTTCCGAAGCCGCACCAACATAATAGAGATACAGAAACACCGTGGCCCCTTTCTTTGAGATAACTCTGCACTATTGCGACCTGCAAATGCCACTTCCAGCTCAGCTGTGCAGAAGAAGAACAACAAGAAGAAGAAATATCTCGAAATATGTCCGTCAGGCCCCTTCCCTTGAGATATATCTGCAAATATCTCGGAAACGAAGCGAGCTATGGCAAAATGTTAAGAGACCTTTTTTGTAGAGAATTATGCTTCCTACAATTTATGTTCTATGATATTTTTTGATCAGAAGCGTAGTTTTCGAGATATATCGAGATATTTAAAAGTTCCGAAGCCGCACCAACATAATAGAGATACAGAAGCACCGTGGCCCCTTTTGTTGAGATAACTCTGCACTAGTGCGAGCCGCAAATGCCACTTCCAGCTTAGCTGTGCAGAAGAAGAATAACAAGAAGAAGAAATATCTCGAAATATGTCCGTCAGGCCCCTTCCCTTGAGATAAATCTGCAAATATCTCGGAAACGAAGCGAGCTATGGCAAAATGTTAAGAGACCTTTTTTGTAGAGAATTAAGTTTCCTACTTTTTATGTTCTATGATATTTTTTGATCAGATGCGTAGTTCTCGAGATATATCAAGATATTTAAAAGTTCCGAAGCCGCACCAACATAATAGAGATACAGAAACACCGTGGCCCCTTTCTTTGAGATAACTCTGCACTATTGCGAGCTGCAAATGCCACTTCCAGCTTAGCTGTGCAGAGGAAGAACAACAAGAAGAAGAAATATCTCGAAATATGTCCGTCAGGCCAGTTCCTTTGAGCTGAATCTGCAAATATCTCGGAAACGAAGCGAGCTATGGCAAAATGTTAAGAGACGTTTTTGGTAGAGAATTATGTTTCCTACAATTTATGTTCTATGATATTTTTTGATCAGAAGCGTAGTTTTCGAGATATATCGAGATATTTAAAAGTTCCGAAGCCGCACCAACATAATAGGGATACAGAAACACCGTGGCCCCTTTCTTTGAGATAACTCTGCACTATTGCGAGCCGCAAATGCCACTTCCAGCTTAGCTGTGCAGAAGAAGAACAACAAGAAGAAGAAATATCTCGAAATATGTCCGTCAGGCCCCTTCCCTTGAGATAAATATGCAAATATCTCGGAAACGAAGCGAGCTATGGCAAAATGTTAAGAGACCTTTTTTGTCGAGAATTAAGTTTCCTACTTTTTATGTTCTATGATATTTTTTGATCAGATGCGTAGTTCTCGAGATATATCAAGATATTTAAAAGTTCCGAAGCCGCACCAACATAATAGAGATACAGAAACACCGTGGCCCCTTTCTTTGAGATAACTCTGCACTATTGCGAGCTGCAAATGCCACTTCCAGCTTAGCTGTGCAGAGGAAGAACAACAAGAAGAAGAAATATCTCGAAATATGTCCGTCAGGCCAGTTCCTTTGAGCTGAATCTGCAAATATCTCGGAAACGAAACGAGCTATGGCAAAATGTTAAGAGACCTTTTTTGTAGAGAATTATGTTTCCTACAATTTATGTTCTATGATATCTTTTGATCAGAAGCGTAGTTTTCGAGATATATCGAGATATTTAAAAGTTCCGAAGACGCACCAACATAATAGAGATACAGAAACACCGTGGCCCCTTTCTTTGAGATAACTCTGCACTGGTGCGAGCCGCAAATGCCACTTCCAGTTTAGCTGTGCAGAAGAAGAACAACAAGAAGAAGAAATATCTCGAAATATGTCCGTCAGGCCACTTCCCTTGAGATAAATCTGCAAATATCTCGGAAACGAAGAGAGCTATGGCAAAATGTTAAGAGACCTTTTTTGTAGAGAATTAAGTTTCCTACTTTTCATGTTCTATCATATTTTTTGATCGGATGCGTAGTTCTCGAGATATATCAAGATATTTAAAAGTTCCGAAGCCGCACCAACATAAGAGAGATACAGAAACACCGTGGCCCCTTTTTTTGAGATAACTCTGCACTATTGCGACCTGCAAATGCCACTTCCAGCTCAGCTGTGCAGAAGAAGAACAACAAGAAGAAGAAATATCTCGAAATATGTCCGTCAGGCCCCTTCCCTTGAGATATATCTGCAAATATCTCGGAAACGAAGCGAGCTATGGCAAAATGTTAAGAGACCTTTTTTGTAGAGAATTAAGTTTCCTACTTTTTATGTTCTATGATATTTTTTGATCAGATGCGTAGTTCTCGAGATATATCAAGATATTTAAAAGTTCCGAAGCCGCACCAACATAATAGAGATACAGAAACACCGTGGCCCCTTTCTTTGAGATAACTCTGCACTATTGCGAGCTGTAAATGCCACTTCCAGCTTAGCTGTGCAGAAGAAGAACAACAAGAAGAAGAAATATCTCGAAATATGCCCGTCAGGCCCCTTCCCTTGAGATATATCTGCAAATATCTCGGAAACGAAGCGAGCTGTGGCAAAATGTTAAGAGACCTTTTTTGTAGAGAATTATGTTTGCTACAATTTATCTTCTATGATATTTTTTGATCAGAAGCGTAGTTTTCGAGATATATCGAGATATTTAAAAGTTCCGAAGCCGCACCAACATAATAGAGATACAGAAACACCGTGGCCCCTTTCTTTGAGATAACTCTGCACTAGTGCGAGCCGCAAATGCCACTTCCAGCTTAGCTGTGCAGAAGAAGAACAACAAGAAGAAGAAATATCTCGAAATATGTCCGTCAGGCCCCTTCCCTTGAGATAAATATGCAAATATCTCGGAAACGAAGCGAGCTATGGCAAAATGTTAAGCGACCTTTTTTGTAGAGAATTAAGTTTCCTACTTTTTATGTTCTATGATATTTTTTGATCAGATGCGTAGTTCTCGAGATATATCAAGATATTTAAAAGTTCCGAAGCCGCACGAACATAATAGAGATACAGAAACACCGTGGCCCCTTTCTTTGAGATAACTCTGCACTATTGCGAGCTGCAAATGCCACTTCCAGCTTAGCTGTGCAGAAGAAGAACAACAAGAAGAAGAAATATCTCGAAATATGTCCGTCAGGCGCCTTCCCTTGAGATAAATCTCCAAATATCTCGGAAACGAAGCGAGCTATGGCAAAATGTTAAGAGACCTTTTTTGTAGAAAATTAGGTTTCCTACTTTTTATGTTCTATGATATTTTTTGATCAGATGCGTAGTTCTCGAGATATATCAAGATATTTAAAAGTTCCGAAGCCGCACCAACATAATAGAGATACAGAAACACCGTGGCTCCTTTCTTTGAGATAACTCTGCACTAGTGCGAGCCGCAAATGCCACTTCCAGCTTAGCTGTGCAGAAGAAGAACAACAAGAAGAAGAAATATCTCGAAATATGTCCGTCAGGCGCCTTCCCTTGAGATAAATCTCCAAATATCTCGGAAACGAAGCGAGCTATGGCAAAATGTTAAGAGACCTTTTTTGTAGAAAATTAGGTTTCCTACTTTTTATGTTCTATGATATTTTTTGATCAGAAGCGTAGTTTTCGAGATATATCTAGATATTTAAAAGTTCCGAAGCCGCACCAACATAATAGAGATACAGAAACACCGTGGCCCCTTTCTTTGAGATAACTCTGCACTATTGCGACCTGCAAATGCCACTTCCAGCTCAGCTGTGCAGAAGAAGAACAACAAGAAGAAGAAATATCTCGAAATATGTCCGTCAGGCCCCTTCCCTTGAGATATATCTGCAAATATCTCGGAAACGAAGCGAGCTATGGCAAAATGTTAAGAGACCTTTTTTGTAGAGAATTATGCTTCCTACAATTTATGTTCTATGATATTTTTTGATCAGAAGCGTAGTTTTCGAGATATATCGAGATATTTAAAAGTTCCGAAGCCGCACCAACATAATAGAGATACAGAAGCACCGTGGCCCCTTTTGTTGAGATAACTCTGCACTAGTGCGAGCCGCAAATGCCACTTCCAGCTTAGCTGTGCAGAAGAAGAATAACAAGAAGAAGAAATATCTCGAAATATGTCCGTCAGGCCCCTTCCCTTGAGATAAATCTGCAAATATCTCGGAAACGAAGCGAGCTATGGCAAAATGTTAAGAGACCTTTTTTGTAGAGAATTAAGTTTCCTACTTTTTATGTTCTATGATATTTTTTGATCAGATGCGTAGTTCTCGAGATATATCAAGATATTTAAAAGTTCCGAAGCCGCACCAACATAATAGAGATACAGAAACACCGTGGCCCCTTTCTTTGAGATAACTCTGCACTATTGCGAGCTGCAAATGCCACTTCCAGCTTAGCTGTGCAGAGGAAGAACAACAAGAAGAAGAAATATCTCGAAATATGTCCGTCAGGCCAGTTCCTTTGAGCTGAATCTGCAAATATCTCGGAAACGAAGCGAGCTATGGCAAAATGTTAAGAGACCTTTTTTGTAGAGAATTATGTTTGCTACAATTTATCTTCTATGATATTTTTTGATCAGAAGCGTAGTTTTCGAGATATATCGAGATATTTAAAAGTTCCGAAGCCGCACCAACATAATAGAGATACAGAAACACCGTGGCCCCTTTCTTTGAGATAACTCTGCACTAGTGCGAGCCGCAAATGCCACTTCCAGCTTAGCTGTGCAGAAGAAGAACAACAAGAAGAAGAAATATCTCGAAATATGTCCGTCAGGCCCCTTCCCTTGAGATAAATATGCAAATATCTCGGAAACGAAGCGAGCTATGGCAAAATGTTAAGCGACCTTTTTTGTAGAGAATTAAGTTTCCTACTTTTTATGTTCTATGATATTTTTTGATCAGATGCGTAGTTCTCGAGATATATCAAGATATTTAAAAGTTCCGAAGCCGCACCAACATAATAGAGATACAGAAACACCGTGGCCCCTTTCTTTGAGATAACTCTGCACTATTGCGAGCTGCAAATGCCACTTCCAGCTTAGCTGTGCAGAAGAAGAACAACAAGAAGAAGAAATATCTCGAAATATGTCCATCAGGACCCTTCCCTTGAGATAAATCTGCAAATATCTCGGAAACGAAATGAGCTATGGCAAAATGTTAAGAGACCTTTTTTGTAGAGAATTATGTTTCCTATAATTTATGTTCTATGATATTTTTTGATCAGATGCGTAGTTCTCGAGATATATCAAGATATTTAAAAGTTCCGAAGCCGCACCAACATAATAGAGATACAGAAACACCGTGGCCCCTTTCTTTGAGATAACTCTGCACTATTGCGAGCTGCAAATGCCACTTCCAGCTTAGCTGTGCAGAGGAAGAACAACAAGAAGAAGAAATATCTCGAAATATGTCCGTCAGGCCAGTTCCTTTGAGCTGAATCTGCAAATATCTCGGAAACGAAACGAGCTATGGCAAAATGTTAAGAGACCTTTTTTGTAGAGAATTAAGTTTCCTACTTTTCATGTTCTATGATATTTTTTGATCGGATGCGTAGTTCTCGAGATATATCAAGATATTTAAAAGTTCCGAAGCCGCACCAACATAATAGAGATACAGAAACACCGTGGCCCCTTTCTTTGAGATAACTCTGCACTATTGCGAGCTGTAAATGCCACTTCCAGCTTAGCTGTGCAGAAGAAGAACAACAAGAAGAAGAAATATCTCGAAGTATGCCCGTCAGGCCCCTTCCCTTGAGATATATCTGCAAATATCTCGGAAACGAAGCGAGCTATGGCAAAATGTTAAGAGACCTTTTTTGTAGAGAATTATGTTTGCTACAATTTATCTTGTATGATATTTTTTGATCAGAAGCGTAGTTTTCGAGATATATCGAGATATTTAAAAGTTCCGAAGCCGCACCAACATAATAGAGATACAGAAACACCGTGGCCCCTTTCTTTGAGATAACTCTGCACTAGTGCGAGCCGCAAATGCCACTTCCAGCTTAGCTGTGCAGAAGAAGAACAACAAGAAGAAGAAATATCTCGAAATATGTCCGTCAGGCCCCTTCCCTTGAGATAAATATGCAAATATCTCGGAAACGAAGCGAGCTATGGCAAAATGTTAAGCGACCTTTTTTGTAGAGAATTAAGTTTCCTACTTTTTATGTTCTATGATATTTTTTGATCAGATGCGTAGTTCTCGAGATATATCAAGATATTTAAAAGTTCCGAAGCCGCACCAACATAATAGAGATACAGAAACACCGTGGCCCCTTTCTTTGAGATAACTCTGCACTATTGCGAGCTGCAAATGCCACTTCGAGCTTAGCTGTGCAGAAGAAGAACAACAAGAAGAAGAAATATCTCGAAATATGTCCGTCAGACCCCTTCCCTTGAGATGAATCTGCAAATATCTCGGAAACGAAGCGAGCTATGGCAAAATGTTAAGAGACCTTTTTTGTAGAGAATAATGTTTCCTACAATTTACGTTCTATGATATTTTTTGATCAGAAGCGTAGTTTTCGAGATATATCTAGATATTTAAAAGTTCCGAAGCCGCACCAACATAATAGAGATACAGAAACACCGTGGCCCCTTTCTT
The DNA here is from genome assembly GCF_051020975.1 of Osmia lignaria lignaria. Classification (NCBI taxonomy): domain Eukaryota; kingdom Metazoa; phylum Arthropoda; class Insecta; order Hymenoptera; family Megachilidae; genus Osmia; species Osmia lignaria. The sequence continues at coordinate 2,816,459 of NW_027478162.1, read as the reverse complement.
TGAGATAACTCTGCACTATTGCGACCTGCAAATGCCACTTCCAGCTTAGCTGTGCAGAGGAAGAACAACAAGAAGAAGAAATATCTCGAAATATGTCCGTCAGGCCAGTTCCTTTGAGCTGAATCTGCAAATATCTCGGAAACGAAATGAGCTATGGCAAAATGTTAAGAGACGTTTTTTGTAGAGAATTATGTTTCCTACAATTTATGTTCTATGCTATTTTTTGATCAGAAGCGTAGTTTTCGAGATATATCGAGATATTTAAAAGTTCCGAAGACGCACCAACATAATAGAGATACAGAAACACCGTGGCCCCTTTCTTTGAGATAACTCTGCACTAGTGCGAGCCGCAAATGCCACTTCCAGCTTAGCTGTGCAGAAGAAGAACAACAAGAAGAAGAAATATCTCGAAATATGTCCGTCAGGCCCCTTCCCTTGAGATATATCTGCAAATATCTCGGAAACGAAGAGAGCTATGGCAAAATGTTAAGAGACCTTTTTTGTAGAGAATTAAGTTTCCTACTTTTCATGTTCTATGATATTTTTTGATCGGATGCGTAGTTCTCGAGATATATCAAGATATTTAAAAGTTCCGAAGCCGCACCAACATAATAGAGATACAGAAACACCGTGGCCCCTTTCTTTGAGATAACTCTGCACTATTGCGAGCTGTAAATGCCACTTCCAGCTTAGCTGTGCAGAAGAAGAACAACAAGAAGAAGAAATATCTCGAAATATGCCCGTCAGGCCCCTTCCCTTGAGATATATCTGCAAATATCTCGGAAACGAAGCGAGCTATGGCAAAATGTTAAGAGACCTTTTTTGTAGAGAATTATGTTTGCTACAATTTATCTTCTATGATATTTTTTGATCAGAAGCGTAGTTTTCGAGATATATCGAGATATTTAAAAGTTCCGAAGCCGCACCAACATAATAGAGATACAGAAACACCGTGGCCCCTTTCTTTGAGATAACTCTGCACTAGTGCGAGCCGCAAATGCCACTTCCTGCTTAGCTGTGCAGAAGAAGAACAACAAGAAGAAGAAATATCTCGAAATATGTCCGTCAGGCCCCTTCCCTTGAGATAAATATGCAAATATCTCGGAAACGAAGCGAGCTATGGCAAAATGTTAAGCGACCTTTTTTGTAGAGAATTAAGTTTCCTACTTTTTATGTTCTATGATATTTTTTGATCAGATGCGTAGTTCTCGAGATATATCAAGATATTTAAAAGTTCCGAAGCCGCACCAACATAATAGAGATACAGAAACACCGTGGCCCCTTTCTTTGAGATAACTCTGCACTATTGCGAGCTGCAAATGCCACTTCCAGCTTAGCTGTGCAGAAGAAGAACAACAAGAAGAAGAAATATCTCGAAATATGTCCATCAGGACCCTTCCCTTGAGATAAATCTGCAAATATCTCGGAAACGAAATGAGCTATGGCAAAATGTTAAGAGACCTTTTTTGTAGAGAATTAAGTTTCCTACTTTTTATGTTCTATGATATTTTTTGATCAGATGCGTAGTTCTCGAGATATATCAAGATATTTAAAAGTTCCGAAGCCGCACCAACATAATAGAGATACAGAAACACCGTGGCCCCTTTCTTTGAGATAACTCTGCACTATTGCGAGCTGCAAATCCCACTTCCAGCTTAGCTGTGCAGAGGAAGAACAACAAGAAGAAGAAATATCTCGAAATATGTCCGTCAGGCCAGTTCCTTTGAGCTGAATCTGCAAATATCTCGGAAACGAAACGAGCTATGGCAAAATGTTAAGAGACCTTTTTTGTAGAGAATTATGTTTCCTACAATTTATGCTCTATGATATTTTTTGATCAGAACCGTAGTTTTCGAGATATATCAAGATATTTAAAAGTTCCGAAGACGCACCAACATAATAGAGATACAGAAACACCGTGGCCCCTTTCTTTGAGATAACTCTGCACTGGTGCGAGCCGCAAATGCCACTTCCAGTTTAGCTGTGCAGAAGAAGAACAACAAGAAGAAGAAATATCTCGAAATATGTCCGTCAGGCCACTTCCCTTGAGATAAATCTGCAAATATCTCGGAAACGAAGCGAGCTATGGCAAAATGTTAAGCGACCTTTTTTGTAGAGAATTAAGTTTCCTACTTTTTATGTTCTATGATATTTTTTGATCAGATGCGTAGTTCTCGAGATATATCAAGATATTTAAAAGTTCCGAAGCCGCACCAACATAATAGAGATACAGAAACACCGTGGCCCCTTTCTTTGAGATAACTCTGCACTATTGCGAGCTGCAAATGCCACTTCCAGCTTAGCTGTGCAGAAGAAGAACAACAAGAAGCAGAAATATCTCGAAATATGTCCGTTAGGCCCCTTCCCTTGAGATAAATCGGCAAATATCTCGGAAACGAAGCGAGCTATGGCAAAATGTTAAGATACCTTTTTTGTAGAGAATTAAGTTTCCTACTTTTTATGTTCTATGATATTTTTTGATCAGATGCGTAGTTCTCGAGATATATCAAGATATTTAAAAGTTCCGAAGCCGCACCAACATAATAGAGATACAGAAACACCGTGGCCCCTTTCTTTGAGACAACTCTGCACTATTGCGAGCTGCAAATGCCACTTCCAGCTTAGCTGTGCAGAGGAAGAACAACAAGAAGAAGAAATATCTCGAAATATGTCCGTCAGGCCAGTTCCTTTGAGCTGAATCTGCAAATATCTCGGAAACGAAGCGAACTATGGCAAAATGTTAAGAGACGTTTTTTGTAGAGAATTATGTTTCCTACAATTTATGTTCTATGATATTTTTTGATCAGAAGCGTAGTTTTCGAGATATATCGAGATACTTAAAAGTTCCGAAGCCGCACCAACATAATAGAGATACAGAAACACCGTGGCCCCTTTCTTTGAGATAACTCTGCACTATTGCGAGCTGCAAATGCCACTTCCAGCTTAGCTGTGCAGAAGAAGAACAACAAGAAGAAGAAGTATCTCGAAATATGTCCGTCAGGCCCCTTCCCTTGAGATAAATCTGCAAATATCTCGGAAACGAAGAGAGCTATGGCAAAATGTTAAGAGACCTTTTTTGTAGAGAATTAAGTTTCCTACTTTTTATGTTCTATGATATTTTTTGATCAGATGCGTAGTTCTCGAGATATATCAAGATATTTAAAAGTTCCGAAGCCGCACCAACATAATAGAGATACAGAAACACCGTGGCCCCTTTCTTTGAGATAACTCTGCACTATTGCGAGCGGTAAATGCCACTTCCAGCTTAGCTGTGCAGAAGAAGAACAACAAGAAGAAGAAATATCTCGAAATATGTCCGTCAGGCCCCTGCCCTTGAGATATATCTGCAAATATCTCGGAAACGAAGCGAGCTATGGCAAAATGTTAAGAGACCTTTTTTGTAGAGAATTATGTTTCCTACAATTTATGTTCTATGATATTTTTTGATCAGAAGCGTAGTTTTCGAGATATATCGAGATATTTAAAAGTTCCGAAGCCGCACCAACATAATAGAGATACAGAAACACCGTGGCCCCTTTCTTTGAGATAACTCTGCACTAGTGCGAGCCGCAAATGCCACTTCCAGCTTAGCTGTGCAGAAGAAGAACAACAAGAAGAAGAAATATCTCGAAATATGTCCGTCAGGCCCCTTCCCTTGAGATAAATCTGGAAATATCTCGGAAACGAAGAGAGCTATGGCAAAATGGTAAGAGATCTTTTTTGTAGAGAATTAAGTTTTCTACAATTTATGTTCTATGATATTTTTTGATCAGAAGCGCAGTTTTCGAGATATATCGAGATATTTAAAAGATCCGAAGCCGCACCAACATAATAGAGATACAGAAACACCGTGGCCCCTTTCTTTGAGATAACTCTGCACTAGTGCGAGCCGCAAATGCCGCTTCCAGCTTAGCTGTGCAGAAGAAGAACAACAAGAAGAAGAAATATCTCGAAATATGTCCGTCAGGCCCCTTCCCTCGAGATAAATCTGCAAATATCTCGGAAACGAAGCGAGCTATGGCAAAATGTTAAGAGACCTTTTTTGTAGAGAATTAAGTTTCCTACTTTTTATGTTCTATGATATTTTTTGATCGGATGCGTAGTTCTCGAGATATATCAAGATATTTAAAAGTTCCGAAGCCGCACCAACATAATAGAGATACAGAAACACCGTGGCCCCTTTCTTTGAGATAACTCTGCACTAGTGCGAGCCGCAAATGCCGCTTCCAGCTTAGCTGTGCAGAAGAAGAACAACAAGAAGAAGAAATATCTCGAAATATGTCCGTCAGGCCCCTTCCCTTGAGATAAATCTGCAAATATCTCGGAAACCAAGCGAGCTATCGCAAAATGTTAAGAGACCTTATTTGTAGAGAATTAAGTTTCCTACTTTTTATGTTCTATGATATTTTTTGATCAGATGCGTAGTTCTCGAGATATATCCTGATACTTAAAAGTTCCGAAGCGGCACCAACATAATAGAGATACAGAAACACCGTGGCCCCTTTCTTTGAGGTAACTCTGCACTATTGCGAGCTGCAAATGCCACTTCCAGCTTAACTGTGCAGAAGAAGAACAACAAGAAGAAGAAATATCTCGAAATATGTCCGTCAGGCCCCTTCCCTCGAGATAAATCTGCAAATATCTCGGAAACGAAGCGAGCTATGGCAAAATGTTAAGAGACCTTTTTTGTAGAGAATTAAGTTTCCTACTTTTTATGTTCTATGATATTTTTTGATCGGATGCGTAGTTCTCGAGATATATCAAGATATTTAAAAGTTCCGAAGCCGCACCAACATAATAGAGATACAGAAACACCGTGGCCCCTTTCTTTGAGATAACTCTGCACTAGTGCGAGCCGCAAATGCCGCTTCCAGCTTAGCTGTGCAGAAGAAGAACAACAAGAAGAAGAAATATCTCGAAATATGTCCGTCAGGCCCCTTCCCTTGAGTTAAATCTGCAAATATCTCGGAAACGAAGCGAGCTATGGCAAAATGTTAAGAGACCTTTTTTGTAGAGAATTAAGTTTCCTACTTTTTATGTTCTATGATATTTTTTGATCAGATGCGTAGTTCTCGAGATATATCAAGATATTTAAAAGTTCCGAAGCCGCACCAACATAATAGAGATACAGAAACACCGTGGCCCCTTTCTTTGAGGTAACTCTGCACTATTGCGAGCTGCAAATGCCACTTCCAGCTTAGCTGTGCAGAAGAAGAACAACAAGAAGAAGAAATATCTCGAAATATGTCCGTCAGGCCCCTTCCCTTGAGATAGATCTGCAAATATCTCGGAAACCAAGCGAGCTATCGCAAAATGTTAAGAGACCTTATTTGTAGAGAATTAAGTTTCCTACTTTTTATGTTCTATGATATTTTCTGATCAGATGCGTAGTTCTCGAGATATATCAAGAGATTTAAAAGTTCCGAAGCCGCAGCAACATAATAGAGATACAGAAACACCGTGGCCCCTTTCTTTGAGATAACTCTGCACTACTGCGAGCTGCAAATGCCACTTCCAGCTTAGCTGTGCAGAAGAAGAACAACAAGAAGAAGAAATATCTCGAAATATGTCCGTCAGGCCCCTTCCCTTGAGATAAATCTGCAAATATCTCGGAAACGAAGCGAGCTATGGCAAAATGTTAAGAGACCTTTTTTGTACAGAATTATGTTTCCTACTTTTTACGTTCTATGATATTTTTTGATCAGACGCGTAGTTCTCGAGATATATCAAGATATTTAAAAGTTCCGAAGCCGCACCAACATAATAGAGATACAGAAACACCGTGGCCCCTTTCTTTGAGATATCTCTGCACTATTGCGAGCTGCAAATGCCACTTCCAGCTTAGCTGTGCAGAGGAAGAACAACAAGAAGAAGAAATATCTCGAAATATGTCCGTCAGGCCAGTTCCTTTGAGCTGAATCTGCAAATATCTCGGAAACGAAGCGAGCTATGGCAAAATGTTAACAGACGTTTTTTGTAGAGAATTATGTTTCCTACAATTTATGTTCTATGATATTTTTTGATCAGAAGCGTAGTTTTCGAGATATATCGAGATACTTAAAAGTTCCGAAGCCGCACCAACATAATAGAGATACAGAAACACCGTGGCCCCTTTCTTTGAGATAACTGTGCACTAGTGCGAGCCGCAAATGCCACTTCCAGCTTAGCTGTGCAGAAGAAGAACAACAAGAAGAAGAAATATCTCGAAATATGTCCGTCAGGCCCCTTCCCTTGAGATAAATCTGCAAATATCTCGGAAACGAAGCGAGCTATGGCAAAATGTTAAGAGACCTTTTTTGTAGAGAATTAAGTTTCCTACTTTTTATGTTCTATGATATTTTTTGATCAGATGCGTAGTTCTCGAGATATATCGAGATATTTAAAAGTTCCGAAGCCGCACCAACATAATAGAGATACAGAAACACCGTGGCCCCTTTCTTTGAGATAACTCTGCACTATTGCGACCTGCAAATGCCACTTCCAGCTTAGCTGTGCAGAAGAGGAACAACAAGAAGAAGAAATATCTCGGAATATGTCCGTCAGGCCCCTGCCCTTGAGATATATCTGCAAATATCTCGGAAACGAAGCGAGCTATGGCAAAATGTTAAGAGACCTTTTTTGTAGAGAATTATGTTTCCTACAATTTATGTTCTATGATATTTTTTGATCAGAAGCGTAGTTTTCGAGATATATCGAGATATTTAAAAGTTCCGAAGCCGCACCAACATAATAGAGATACAGAAACACCGTGGCCGCTTTCTTTGAGATAACTCTGCACTAGTGCGAGCCGCAAATGCCACTTCCAGCTTAGCTGTGCAGAAGAAGAACAACAAGAAGAAGAAATATCTCGAAATATGTCCGTCAGGCCCCTTCCCTTGAGATAAATCTGGAAATATCTCGGAAACGAAGAGAGCTATGGCAAAATGGTAAGAGACCTTTTTTGTAGAGAATTAAGTTTTCTACAATTTACGTTCTATGATATTTTTTGATCAGAAGCGTAGTTTTCGAGATATATCGAGATATTTAAAAGATCCGAAGCCGCACCAACATAATAGAGATACAGAAACACCGTGGCCCCTTTCTTTGAGATAACTCTGCACTAGTGCGAGCCGCAAATGCCGCTTCCAGCTTAGCTGTGCAGAAGAAGAACAACAAGAAGAAGAAATATCTCGAAATATGTCCGTCAGGCCCCTTCCCTCGAGATAAATCTGCAAATATCTCGGAAACGAAGGGAGCTATGGCAAAATGTTAAGAGACCTTTTTTGTAGAGAATTAAGTTTCCTACTTTTTATGTTCTATGATATTTTTTGATCGGATGCGTAGTTCTCGAGATATATCAACATATTTAAAAGTTCCGAAGCCGCACCAACATAATAGAGATACGGAAACACCGTGGCCCCTTTCTTTGAGATAACTCTGCACTAGTGCGAGCCGCAAATGCCGCTTCCAGCTTAGCTGTGCAGAAGAAGAACAACAAGAAGAAGAAATATCTCGAAATATGTCCGTCAGGCCCCTTCCCTTGAGATAAATCTGCAAATATCTCGGAAACGAAGCGAGCTATGGCAAAATGTTAAGAGACCTTTTTTGTAGAGAATTAAGTTTCCTACTTTTTATGTTCTATGATATTTTTTGATCAGATGCGTAGTTCTCGAGATATATCAAGATATTTAAAAGTTCCGAAGCCGCACCAACATAATAGATACAGAAACACCGTGACCCCTTTCTTTGAGGTAACTCTGCACTATTGCGAGCTGCAAATGCCACTTCCAGCTTAGCTGTGCAGAAGAAGAACAACAAGAAGAAGAAATATCTCGAAATATGTCCGTCAGGCCCCTTCCCTTGAGATAAATCTGCAAATATCTCGGAAACGAAGCGAGCTATGGCAAAATGTTAAGAGACCTTTTTTGTAGAGAATTAAGTTTCCTACTTTTTATGTTCTATGATATTTTTTGATCGGATGCGTAGTTCTCGAGATATATCAAGATATTTAAAAGTTCCGAAGCCGCACCAACATAATAGAGATACGGAAACACCGTGGCCCCTTTCTTTGAGATAACTCTGCACTAGTGCGAGCCGCAAATGCCGCTTCCAGCTTAGCTGTGCAGAAGAAGAACAACAAGAAGAAGAAATATCTCGAAATATGTCCGTCAGGCCCCTTCCCTTGAGATAAATCTGCAAATATCTCGGAAACGAAGCGAGCTATGGCAAAATGTTAAGAGACCTTTTTTGTAGAGAATTAAGTTTCCTACTTTTTATGTTCTATGATATTTTTTGATCAGATGCGTAGTTCTCGAGATATATCAAGATATTTAAAAGTTCCGAAGCCGCACCAACATAATAGAGATACAGAAACACCGTGACCCCTTTCTTTGAGGTAACTCTGCACTATTGCGAGCTGCAAATGCCACTTCCAGCTTAGCTGTGCAGAAGAAGAACAACAAGAAGAAGAAATATCTCGAAATATGTCCGTCAGGCCCCTTCCCTTGAGATAAATCTGCAAATATCTCGGAAACCAAGCGAGCTATCGCAAAATGTTAAGAGACCTTATTTGTAGAGAATTAAGTTTCCTACTTTTTATGTTCTATGATATTTTTTGATCAGATGCGTAGTTCTCGAGATATATCCTGATACTTAAAAGTTCCGAAGCGGCACCAACATAATAGAGATACAGAAACACCGTGGCCCCTTTCTTTGAGGTAACTCTGCACTATTGCGAGCTGCAAATGCCACTTCCAGCTTAGCTGTGCAGAAGAAGAACAACAAGAAGAAGAAATATCTCGAAATATGTCCGTCAGGCCCCTTCCCTTGAGATAAATCTGCAAATATCTCGGAAACGAAGCGAGCTATGGCAAAATGTTAAGAGACCTTTTTTGTAGAGAATTAAGTTTCCTACTTTTTATGTTCTATGATATTTTCTGATCAGATGCGTAGTTCTCGAGATATATCAAGATATTTAAAAGTTCCGAAGCCGCACCAACATAATAGAGATACAGAAACACCGTGGCCCCTTTCTTTGAGATAACTCTGCACTACTGCGAGCTGCAAATGCCACTTCCAGCTTAGCTGTGCAGAAGAAGAACAACAAGAAGAAGAAATATCTCGAAATATGTCCGTCAGGCCCCTTCCCTTGAGATAAATCTGCAAATATCTCGGAAACGAAGCGAGCTATGGCAAAATGTTAAGAGACCATTTTTGTAGAGAATTAAGTTTCCTACTTTTTATGTTCTATGATATTTTTTGATCAGATGCGTAGTTCTCGAGATATATCCTGATATTTAAAAGTTCCGAAGCGGCACCAACATAATAGAGATACAGAAACACCGTGGCCCCTTTCTTTGAGGTAACTCTGCACTATTGCGAGCTGCAAATGCCACTTCCAGCTTAGCTGTGCAGAAGAAGAACAACAAGAAGAAGGAATATCTCGAAATATGTCCGTCAGGCCCCTTCCCTTGAGATAAATCTGCAAATATCTCGGAAACGAAGCGAGCTATGGCAAAATGTTAAGAGACCATTTTTGTAGAGAATTAAGTTTCCTACTTTTTATGTTCTATGATATTTTTTGATCAGATGCGTAGTTCTCGAGATATATCCTGATATTTAAAAGTTCCGAAGCGGCACCAACATAATAGAGATACAGAAACACCGTGGCCCCTTTCTTTGAGGTAACTCTGCACTATTGCGAGCTGCAAATGCCACTTCCAGCTTAGCTGTGCAGAAGAAGAACAACAAGAAGAAGGAATATCTCGAAATATGTCCGTCAGGCCCCTTCCCTTGAGATAAATCTGCAAATATCTCGGAAACCAAGCGAGCTATGGCAAAATGTTTAGAGACCTTATTTGTAGAGAATTAAGTTTCCTACTTTTTATGTTCTACGATATTTTTTGATCAGATGCGTAGTTCTCGAGATGTATCAAGATATTTAAAAGTTCCGAAGCCGCACCAACATAATAGAGATACAGAAACACCGTGGCCCCTTTCTTTGAGATAACTCTGCACTATTGCGAGCTGCAAATGCCACTTCCAGCTTAGCTGTGCAGAAGAAGAACAACAAGAAGAAGAAATATCTCGAAATATGTCCGTCAGGCCCCTTCCCTTGAGATAAATCTGCAAATATCTCGGAAACGAAGCGAGCTATGGCAAAATGTTAAGAGACCTTTTTTGTAGAGAATTATGTTTCCTACAATTTACGTTCTCTGATATTTTTTGATCAGAAGCGTAGTTTTCGAGATATATCGAGATATTTAAAAGTTCCGAAGCCGCACCAACATAATAGAGATACAGAAACACCGTGGCCCCTTTCTTTGAGATAACTCTGCACTAGTGCGAGCCGCAAATGCCGCTTCCAGCTTAGCTGTGCAGAAGAAGAACAACAAGAAGAAGAAATATCTCGAAATATGTCCGTCAGGCCCCTTCCCTTGAGATAAATCTGCAAATATCTCGGAAACGAAGCGAGCTATGGCAAAATGTTAAGAGACCTTTTTTGTAGAGAATTAAGTTTCCTACTTTTTATGTTCTATGATATTTTTTGATCGGATGCGTAGTTCTCGAGATATATCAACATATTTAAAAGTTCCGAAGCCGCACCAACATAATAGAGATACGGAAACACCGTGGCCCCTTTCTTTGAGATAACTCTGCACTAGTGCGAGCCGCAAATGCCGCTTCCAGCTTAGCTGTGCAGAAGAAGAACAACAAGAAGAAGAAATATCTCGAAATATGTCCGTCAGGCCCCTTCCCTTGAGATAAATCTGCAAATATCTCGGAAACGAAGCGAGCTATGGCAAAATGTTAAGAGACCTTTTTTGTAGAGAATTAAGTTTCCTACTTTTTATGTTCTATGATATTTTTTGATCAGATGCGTAGTTCTCGAGATATATCAAGTTATTTAAAAGTTCCGAAGCCGCACCAACATAATAGAGATACAGAAACACCGTGACCCCTTTCTTTGAGGTAACTCTGCACTATTGCGAGCTGCAAATGCCACTTCCAGCTTAGCTGTGCAGAAGAAGAACAACAAGAAGAAGAAATATCTCGAAATATGTCCGTCAGGCCCCTTCCCTTGAGATAAATCTGCAAATATCTCGGAAACGAAGCGAGCTATGGCAAAATGTTAAGAGACCTTTTTTGTAGAGAATTAAGTTTCCTACTTTTTATGTTCTATGATATTTTTTGATCGGATGCGTAGTTCTCGAGATATATCAAGATATTTAAAAGTTCCGAAGCCGCACCAACATAATAGAGATACGGAAACACCGTGGCCCCTTTCTTTGAGATAACTCTGCACTAGTGCGAGCCGCAAATGCCGCTTCCAGCTTAGCTGTGCAGAAGAAGAACAACAAGAAGAAGAAATATCTCGAAATATGTCCGTCAGGCCCCTTCCCTTGAGATAAATCTGCAAATATCTCGGAAACGAAGCGAGCTATGGCAAAATGTTAAGAGACCTTTTTTGTAGAGAATTAAGTTTCCTACTTTTTATGTTCTATGATATTTTTTGATCAGATGCGTAGTTCTCGAGATATATCAAGATATTTAAAAGTTCCGAAGCCGCACCAACATAATAGAGATACAGAAACACCGTGACCCCTTTCTTTGAGGTAACTCTGCACTATTGCGAGCTGCAAATGCCACTTCCAGCTTAGCTGTGCAGAAGAAGAACAACAAGAAGAAGAAATATCTCGAAATATGTCCGTCAGGCCCCTTCCCTTGAGATAAATCTGCAAATATCTCGGAAACCAAGCGAGCTATCGCAAAATGTTAAGAGACCTTATTTGTAGAGAATTAAGTTTCCTACTTTTTATGTTCTATGATATTTTTTGATCAGATGCGTAGTTCTCGAGATATATCCTGATACTTAAAAGTTCCGAAGCGGCACCAACATAATAGAGATACAGAAACACCGTGGCCCCTTTCTTTGAGGTAACTCTGCACTATTGCGAGCTGCAAATGCCACTTCCAGCTTAGCTGTGCAGAAGAAGAACAACAAGAAGAAGAAATATCTCGAAATATGTCCGTCAGGCCCCTTCCCTTGAGATAAATCTGCAAATATCTCGGAAACGAAGCGAGCTATGGCAATATGTTAAGAGACCTTTTTTGTAGAGAATTAAGTTTCCTACTTTTTATGTTCTATGATATTTTCTGATCAGATGCGTAGTTCTCGAGATATATCAAGATATTTAAAAGTTCCGAAGCCGCACCAACATAATAGAGATACAGAAACACCGTGGCCCCTTTCTTTGAGATAACTCTGCACTACTGCGAGCTGCAAATGCCACTTCCAGCTTAGCTGTGCAGAAGAAGAACAACAAGAAGAAGAAATATCTCGAAATATGTCCGTCAGGCCCCTTCCCTTGAGATAAATCTGCAAATATCTCGGAAACGAAGCGAGCTATGGCAAAATGTTAAGAGACCATTTTTGTAGAGAATTAAGTTTCCTACTTTTTATGTTCTATGATATTTTTTGATCAGATGCGTAGTTCTCGAGATATATCCTGATATTTAAAAGTTCCGAAGCGGCACCAACATAATAGAGATACAGAAACACCGTGGCCCCTTTCTTTGAGGTAACTCTGCACTATTGCGAGCTGCAAATGCCACTTCCAGCTTAGCTGTGCAGAAGAAGAACAACAAGAAGAAGGAATATCTCGAAATATGTCCGTCAGGCCCCTTCCCTTGAGATAAATCTGCAAATATCTCGGAAACCAAGCGAGCTATGGCAAAATGTTTAGAGACCTTATTTGTAGAGAATTAAGTTTCCTACTTTTTATGTTCTACGATATTTTTTGATCAGATGCGTAGTTCTCGAGATATATCAAGATATTTAAAAGTTCCGAAGCCGCACCAACATAATAGAGATACAGAAACACCGTGGCCCCTTTCTTTGAGATAACTCTGCACTATTGCGAGCTGCAAATGCCACTTCCAGCTTAGCTGTGCAGAAGAAGAACAACAAGAAGAAGAAATATCTCGAAATATGTCCGTCAGGCCCCTTCCCTTGAGATAAATCTGCAAATATCTCGGAAACGAAGCGAGCTATGGCAAAATGTTAAGAGACCTTTTTTGTAGAGAATTATGTTTCCTACAATTTACGTTCTCTGATATTTTTTGATCAGAAGCGTAGTTTTCGAGATATATCGAGATATTTAAAAGTTCCGAAGCCGCACCAACATAATAGAGATACAGAAACACCGTGGCCCCTTTCTTTGAGATAACTCTGCACTAGTGCGAGCCGCAAATGCCGCTTCCAGCTTAGCTGTGCAGAAGAAGAACAACAAGAAGAAGAAATATCTCGAAATATGTCCGTCAGGCCCCTTCCCTTGAGATAAATCTGCAAATATCTCGGAAACGAAGCGAGCTATGGCAAAATGTTAAGAGACCTTTTTTGTAGAGAATTAAGTTTCCTACTTTTTATGTTCTGTGATATTTTTTGATCAGATGCGTAGTTCTCGAGATATATCCTGATACTTAAAAGTTCCGAAGCGGCACCAACATAATAGAGATACAGAAACACCGTGGCCCCTTTCTTTGAGGTAACTCTGCACTATTGCGAGCTACAAATGCCACTTCCAGCTTAGCTGTGCAGAAGAAGAACAACAAGAAGAAGAAATATCTCGAAATATGTCCGTCAGGCCCCTTCCCTTGAGATAAATCTGCAAATATCTCGGAAACGAAGCGAGCTATGGCAAAATGTTAAGAGACCTTTTTTGTAGAGAATTAAGTTTCCTACTTTTTATGTTCTACGATATTTTTTGATCAGATGCGTAGTTCTCGAGATATATCAAGATATTTAAAAGTTCCGAAGCCGCACCAACATAATAGAGATACAGAAACACCGTGGCCCCTTTCTTTGAGATAACTCTGCACTATTGCGAGCTGCAAATGCCACTTCCAGCTTAGCTGTGCAGAAGAAGAACAACAAGAAGAAGAAATATCTCGAAATATGTCCGTCAGGCCCCTTCCCTTGAGATAAATCTGCAAATATCTCGGAAACGAAGCGAGCTATGGCAAAATGTTAAGAGACCTTTTTTGTAGAGAATTAAGTTTCCTACTTTTTATGTTCTATGATATTTTTTGATCAGATGCGTAGTTCTCGAGATATATCCTGATATTTAAAAGTTCCGAAGCGGCACCAACATAATAGAGATACAGAAACACCGTGGCCCCTTTCTTTGAGGTAACTCTGCACTATTGCGAGCTGCAAATGCCACTTCCAGCTTAGCTGTGCAGAAGAAGAACAACAAGAAGAAGGAATATCTCGAAATATGTCCGTCAGGCCCCTTCCCTTGAGATAAATCTGCAAATATCTCGGAAACCAAGCGAGCTATGGCAAAATGTTTAGAGACCTTATTTGTAGAGAATTAAGTTTCCTACTTTTTATGCTCTACGATATTTTTTGATCAGATGCGTAGTTCTCGAGATATATCAAGATATTTAAAAGTTCCGAAGCCGCACCAACATAATAGAGATACAGAAACACCGTGGCCCCTCTCTTTGAGATAACTCTGCACTATTGCGCGCTGCAAATGCCACTTCCAGCTTAGCTGTGCAGAAGAAGACCAACAAGAAGAAGAAATATCTCGAAATATGTCCGTCAGGCCCCTTCCCTTGAGATAAATCTGCAAATATCTCGGAAACGAAGCGAGCTATGGCAAAATGTTAAGAGACCTTTTTTGTAGAGAATTAAGTTTCCTACTTTTTATGTTCTATGATATTTTCTGATCAGATGCGTAGTTCTCGAGATATATCAAGATATTTAAAAGTTCCGAAGCCGCACCAACATAATAGAGATACAGAAACACCGTGGCCCCTTTCTTTGAGATAACTCTGCACTACTGCGAGCTGCAAATGCCACTTCCAGCTTAGCTGTGCAGAAGAAGAACAACAAGAAGAAGAAATATCTCGAAATATGTCCGTCAGGCCCCTTCCCTTGAGATAAATCTGCAAATATCTCGGAAACGAAGCGAGCTATGGCAAAATGTTAAGAGACCTTTTTTGTAGAGAATTAAGTTTCCTACTTTTTATGTTCTATGATATTTTTTGATCAGATGCGTAGTTCTCGAGATATATCCTGATATTTAAAAGTTCCGAAGCGGCACCAACATAATAGAGATACAGAAACACCGTGGCCCCTTTCTTTGAGGTAACTCTGCACTATTGCGAGCTGCAAATGCCACTTCCAGCTTAGCTGTGCAGAAGAAGAACAACAAGAAGAAGGAATATCTCGAAATATGTCCGTCAGGCCCCTTCCCTTGAGATAAATCTGCAAATATCTCGGAAACCAAGCGAGCTATGGCAAAATGTTTAGAGACCTTATTTGTAGAGAATTAAGTTTCCTACTTTTTATGCTCTACGATATTTTTTGATCAGATGCGTAGTTCTCGAGATATATCAAGATATTTAAAAGTTCCGAAGCCGCACCAACATAATAGAGATACAGAAACACCGTGGCCCCTCTCTTTGAGATAACTCTGCACTATTGCGCGCTGCAAATGCCACTTCCAGCTTAGCTGTGCAGAAGAAGACCAACAAGAAGAAGAAATATCTCGAAATATGTCCGTCAGGCCCCTTCCCTTGAGATAAATCTGCAAATATCTCGGAAACGAAGCGAGCTACGGCAAAATGTTCAGAGACCTTTTTTGTAGAAAATTAGGTTTCCTACTTTTTATGTTCTATGATATTTTTTGATCAGATGCGTAGTTCTCGAGATATATCAAGATATTTAAAAGTTCCGAAGCCGCACCAACATAATAGAGATACAGAAACACCGTGGCCCCTCTCTTTGAGATAACTCTGCATGATTGCGAGCTGGAAATGCCACTTCCAGTTTAGCTGTGCAGAAGAAGAACAACAAGAAGAAGAAATACCTCGAAATATGTCCGTCAGGACCCTTCCCTTGAGATAAATCTGCAAATATCTCGGAAACGAAGTGAGCTACGGCAAAATGTTAAGAGACCTTTTTTGTAGAAAATTAGGATTCCTACTTCTTATGTTCTATGATATTTTTTGAACAGATGCGTAGTTCTCGAGATATATCAAGATATTTAAAAGTTCCGAAGCCGCACCAACATAATAGAGATACAGAAACACCGTGGCCCCTTTCTTTGAGATAACTCTGCACTATTGCGCGCTGCAAATGCCACTTCCAGCTTAGCTGTGCAGAAGAAGAACAACAAGAAGAAGAAATATCTCGAAATATGTCCGTCAGGACCCTTCCCTTGAGATAAATCTGCAAATATCTCGGAAACGAAGCGAGCTATTGCAAAACGTTAAGAGACCTTTTTTGTAGAGAATTAAGTTTCCTACTTTTTATGTTCTATGATATTTTTTGATCAGATGCGTAGTTCTCGAGATATATCAAGATATTTAAAAGTTCCGAAGCCGCACCAACATAATAGAGATACAGAAACACCGTAGCCCCTTTCTTTGCGATAACTCTGCACTATTGCGAGCTGCAAATGCCACTTCCAGCTTAGCTGTGCAGAAGAAGAACAACAAGAAGAAGAAATATCTCGAAATATGTCCGTCAGGCCCCTTCCCTTGAGATAAATCTGCAAATATCTCGGAAACGAAGCGAGCTATGGCAAAATGTTAAGAGACCTTTTTTGTAGAGAATTAAGTTTCCTACTTTTTATGTTCTATGATATTTTTCGATGAGAGGCGTAGTTCTCGAGATATATCAAGATATTTAAAAGTTCCGAAGCCGCACCAACATAATAGAGATACAGAAACACCGTGGCCCCTTTCTTTGAGATAACTCTGCACTATTGCGAGCTGCAAATGCCACTTCCAGCTTAGCTGTGCAGAAGAAGAACAACAAGAAGAAGAAGTATCTGGAAATATGTCCGTCAGGCCCCTACCCTTGAGATAAATCTGCAAATATCTCGGAAACGAAGCGAGCTACGGCAAAATGTTAAGAGACCTTTTTTGTAGAGAATTATATTTCCCACAATTTAGATTCTATGATATTTTTTGATCAGAAGCGTAGTTTTCGAGATAAATCGAGATATTTAAAAGATCTGAAGCCGCACCAACATAATAGAGATACAGAAACACCGTGGCCCCTTTCTTTGAGATAACTCTGCACTATTGCGCGCTGCAAATGCCACTTCCAGCTTAGCTGTGCAGAAGAAGAACAACAAGAAGAAGAAATATCTCGAAATATGTCCGTCAGGCCCCTTCCCTCGAGATAAATCTGCAAATATCTCGGAAACGAAGCGAGCTATGGCAAAATGTTAAGAGACCTTTTTTGTAGAGAATTAAGTTTCCTACTTTTTATGTTGTATGATATTTTTTGATCGGATGCGTAGTTCTCGAGATATATCAAGATATTTAAAAGTTCCGAAGCCGCACCAACATAATAGAGGTACAGAAACACCGTGGCCCCTTTCTTTGAGATAACTCTGCACTATTGCGAGCTGCAAATGCCACTTCCAGCTTAGCTGTGCAGAAGAAGAACAACAAAAAGAAGAAATATCTCGAAATATGTCCGTCAGGCCCCTTCCCTTGAGATAAATCTGCAAATATCTCGGAAACGAAGCGAGCTATGGCAAAATGTTAAGAGACCTCTTTTGTAGAGAATTAAGTTTCCTACTTTTCATGTTCTATGATATTTTTTGATCAGAAGCGTAGTTTTCGAGATATATCGAGATATTTAAAAGATCCGAAGCCGCACCAACATAATAGAGATACAGAAACACCGTGGCCCCTTTCTTTGAGATAACTCTGCACTAGTGCGAGCCGCAAATGCCGCTTCCAGCTTAGCTGTGCAGAAGAAGAACAACAAGAAGAAGAAATATCTCGAAATATGTCCGTCAGGCCCCTTCCCTCGAGATAAATCTGCAAATATCTCGGAAACGAAGCGAGCTATGGCAAAATGTTAAGAGACCATTTTTGTAGAGAATTAAGTTTCCTACTTTTTATGTTCTATGATATTTTTTGATCAGATGCGTAGTTCTCGAGATATATCCTGATATTTAAAAGTTCCGAAGCGGCACCAACATAATAGAGATACAGAAACACCGTGGCCCCTTTCTTTGAGGTAACTCTGCACTATTGCGAGCTGCATATGCCACTTCCAGCTTAGCTGTGCAGAAGAAGAACAACAAGAAGAAGGAATATCTCGAAATATGTCCGTCAGGCCCCTTTCCTTGAGATAAATCTGCAAATATCTCGGAAACCATGCGAGCTATGGCAAAATGTTTAGAGACCTTATTTGTAGAGAATTAAGTTTCCTACTTTTTATGTTCTACGATATTTTTTGATCAGATGCGTAGTTCTCGAGATATATCAAGATATTTAAAAGTTCCGAAGCCGCACCAACATAATAGAGATACAGAAACACCGTGGCCCCTTTCTTTGAGATAACTCTGCACTATTGCGAGCTGCAAATGCCACTTCCAGCTTAGCTGTGCAGAAGAAGAACAACAAGAAGAAGAAATATCTCGAAATATGTCCGTCAGGCCCCTTCCCTTGAGATAAATCTGCAAATATCTCGGAAACGAAGCGAGCTATGGCAAAATGTTAAGAGACCTTTTTTGTAGAGAATTATGTTTCCTACAATTTACGTTCTCTGATATTTTTTGATCAGAAGCGTAGTTTTCGAGATATATCGAGATATTTAAAAGTTCCGAAGCCGCACCAACATAATAGAGATACAGAAACACCGTGGCCCCTTTCTTTGAGATAACTCTGCACTATTGCGACCTGCAAATGCCACTTCCAGCTTAGCTGTGCAGAAGAGGAACAACAAGAAGAAGAAATATCTCGGAATATGTCCGTCAGGCCCCTTCCCTTGAGATAAATCTGCAAATATCTCGGAAACGAAGCGAGCTACGGCAAAATGTTAAGAGACCTTTTTTGTAGAAAATTAGGTTTCCTACTTTTTATGTTCTATGATATTTTTTGATCAGATGCGTAGTTCTCGAGATATATCAAGATATTTAAAAGTTCCGAAGCCGCACCAACATAATAGAGATACAGAAACACCGTGGCCCCTTTCTTTGCGATAACTCTGCACTATTGCGAGCTGCAAATGCCACTTCCAGCTTAGCTGTGCAGAAGAAGAACAACAAGAAGAAGAAATATCTCGGAATATGTCCGTCAGGCCCCTTCCCTTGAGCTAAATCTGCAAATATCTCGGAAACGATGCCAGCTATGGGAAAATGTTAAGAGACCTTTTTTGTAGAGAATTAAGTTTTCTACTTTTTATGTTTTATGATATTTCTTGATCAGATGCGTAGTTCTCGAGATATATCAAGATATTTAAAAGTTCCGAAGCCGCACCAACATAATAGAGATACAGAATCACCGTGGCCCCTTTCTTTGAGATAACTCTGCACTATTGCGCGCAGCAAATGCCACTTCCAGCTTAGCTGTGCAGAAGAAGAACAACAAGAAGAAGAAATATCTCGAAATATGTCCGTCAGGCCCCTTCCCTTGAGATAAATCTGCAAATATCTCGGAAACGAAGCGAGCTATGGCAAAATGTTAAGAGACCTTTTTTGTAGAGAATTAAGTTTCCTACTTTTTATGTTCTATGATATTTTTTGATCAGATGCGTAGTTCTCGAGATATATCAAGATATTTAAAAGTTTCGAAGCCGCACCAACATAATAGAGATACAGAAACACCGTGGCCCCTTTCTTTGAGATAACTCTGCACTATTGCGAGCTGCAAATGCCACTTCCAGCTTAGCTGTGCAGAAGAAGAACAACAAGAAGAAGAAATATCTCGAAATATGTCCGTCAGGCCCCTTCCCTTGAGATAAATCTGCAAATATCTCGGAAACGAAGCGAGCTATGGCAAAATGTTAAGAGACCTTTTTTGTAGAGAATTAAGTTTCCTACTTTTTATGTTCTATGATATTTTTTGATCAGATGCGTAGTTCTCGAGATATATCAAGATATTTAAAAGCTCCGAAGCTGCACCAACATAATAGAGGTACAGAAACACCGTGGCCCCTTTCTTTGAGATAACTCTGCACTATTGCGAGCTGCAAATGCCACTTCCAGCTTAGCTGTGCAGAAGAGGAACAACAAGAAGAAGAAATATCTCGGAATATGTCCGTCAGGCCCCTTCCCTTGAGCTAAATCTGCAAATATCTCGGAAACGATGCCGGTTATGGGAAAATGTTGAGAGACCTTTTTTGTAGAGAATTAAGTTTCCTACTTTTTATGTTCTATGATATTTTTTGATCAGATGCGTAGTTCTCGAGATATATCAAGATATTTAAAAGTTCCGAAGCCGCACCAACATAATAGACATACAGAAACACCGTGGCCCCTTTCTTTGAGATAACTCTGCACTATTGCGCGCTGCAAATGCCACTTCCAGCTTAGCTGTGCAGAAGAAGAACAACAAGAAGAAGAAATATCTCGAAATATGTCCGTCAGGCCCCTTCCCTTGAGATAAATCTGCAAATATCTCGGAAACGAAGCGAGCTACGGCAAAATGTTAAGAGACCTTTTTTGTAGAAAATCAGGTTTCCTACTTTTTATGTTCTATGATATTTTTTGATCAGATGCGTAGTTCTCGAGATATATCAAGATATTTAAAAGTTCCGAAGCCGCACCAACATAATAGAGATACAGAAACACCGTGGCCCCTTTCTTTGCGATAACTCTGCACTATTGCGAGCTGCAAATGCCACTTCCAGCTTAGCTGTGCAGAAGAAGAACAACAAGAAGAAGAAATATCTCGGAATATGTCCGTCAGGCCCCTTCCCTTGAGCTAAATCTGCAAATATCTCGGAAACGATGCCAGCTATGGGAAAATGTTAAGAGACCTTTTTTGTAGAGAATTAAGTTTTCTACTTTTTATGTTTTATGATATTTCTTGATCAGATGCGTAGTTCTCGAGATATATCAAGATATTTAAAAGTTCCGAAGCCGCACCAACATAATAGAGATACAGAATCACCGTGGCCCCTTTCTTTGAGATAACTCTGCACTATTGCGCGCAGCAAATGCCACTTCCAGCTTAGCTGTGCAGAAGAAGAACAACAAGAAGAAGAAATATCTCGAAATATGTCCGTCAGGCCCCTTCCCTTGAGATAAATCTGCAAATATCTCGGAAACGAAGCGAGCTATGGCAAAATGTTAAGAGACCTTTTTTGTAGAGAATTAAGTTTTCTACTTTTTATGTTTTATGATATTTCTTGATCAGATGCGTAGTTCTCGAGATATATCAAGATATTTAAAAGTTCCGAAGCCGCACCAACATAATAGAGATACAGAATCACCGTGGCCCCTTTCTTTGAGATAACTCTGCACTATTGCGCGCAGCAAATGCCACTTCCAGCTTAGCTGTGCAGAAGAAGAACAACAAGAAGAAGAAATATCTCGAAATATGTCCGTCAGGCCCCTTCCCTTGAGATAAATCTGCAAATATCTCGGAAACGAAGCGAGCTATGGCAAAATGTTAAGAGACCTTTTTTGTAGAGAATTAAGTTTCCTACTTTTTATGTTCTATGATATTTTTTGATCAGATGCGTAGTTCTCGAGATATATCAAGATATTTAAAAGTTTCGAAGCCGCACCAACATAATAGAGATACAGAAACACCGTGGCCCCTTTCTTTGAGATAACTCTGCACTATTGCGAGCTGCAAATGCCACTTCCAGCTTAGCTGTGCAGAAGAAGAACAACAAGAAGAAGAAATATCTCGAAATATGTCCGTCAGGCCCCTTCCCTTGAGATAAATCTGCAAATATCTCGGAAACGAAGCGAGCTATGGCAAAATGTTAAGAGACCTTTTTTGTAGAGAATTAAGTTTCCTACTTTTTATGTTCTATGATATTTTTTGATCAGATGCGTAGTTCTCGAGATATATCAAGATATTTAAAAGCTCCGAAGCTGCACCAACCTAATAGAGGTACAGAAACACCGTGGCCCCTTTCTTTGAGATAACTCTGCACTATTGCGAGCTGCAAATGCCACTTCCAGCTTAGCTGTGCAGAAGAGGAACAACAAGAAGAAGAAATATCTCGGAATATGTCCGTCAGGCCCCTTCCCTTGAGCTAAATCTGCAAATATCTCGGAAACGATGCCAGCTATGGGAAAATGTTAAGAGACCTTTTTTGTAGAGAATTAAGTTTCCTACTTTTTATGTTTTATGATATTTCTTGATCAGATGCGTAGTTCTCGAGATATATCAAGATATTTAAAAGTTCCGAAGCCGCACCAACATAATAGAGATACAGAAACACCGTGGCCCCTTTCTTTGAGATAACTCTGCACTATTGCGCGCTGCAAATGCCACTTCCAGCTTAGCTGTGCAGAAGAAGAACAACAAGAAGAAGAAATATCTCGAAATATGTCCGTCAGGCCCCTTCCCTTGAGATAAATCTGCAAATATCTCGGAAACGAAGCGAGCTACGGCAAAATGTTAAGAGACCTTTTTTGTAGAAAATTAGGTTTCCTACTTTTTATGTTCTATGATATTTTTTGATCAGATGCGTAGTTCTCGAGATATATCAAGATATTTAAAAGTTCCGAAGCCGCACCAACATAATAGAGATACAGAAACACCGTGGCCCCTTTCTTTGCGATAACTCTGCACTATTGCGAGCTGCAAATGCCACTTCCAGCTTAGCTGTGCAGAAGAAGAACAACAAGAAGAAGAAATATCTCGGAATATGTCCGTCAGGCCCCTTCCCTTGAGCTAAATCTGCAAATATCTCGGAAACGATGCCAGCTATGGGAAAATGTTAAGAGACCTTTTTTGTAGAGAATTAAGTTTTCTACTTTTTATGTTTTATGATATTTCTTGATCAGATGCGTAGTTCTCGAGATATATCAAGATATTTAAAAGTTCCGAAGCCGCACCAACATAATAGAGATACAGAATCACCGTGGCCCCTTTCTTTGAGATAACTCTGCACTATTGCGCGCAGCAAATGCCACTTCCAGCTTAGCTGTGCAGAAGAAGAACAACAAGAAGAAGAAATATCTCGAAATATGTCCGTCAGGCCCCTTCCCTTGAGATATATCTGCAAATATCTCGGAAACCAAGCGAGCTATGGCAAAATGTTAAGAGACCTTTTTTGTAGAGAATTAAGTTTCCTACTTTTTATGTTCTATGATATTTTTTGATCAGATGCGTAGTTCTCGAGATATATCAAGATATTTAAAAGTTCCGAAGCCGCACCAACATAATAGAGATACAGAAACACCGTGGCCCCTTTCTTTGAGATAACTCTGCACTATTGCGCGCTGCAAATGCCACTTCCAGCTTAGCTGTGCAGAAGAAGAACAACAAGAAGAAGAAATATCTCGAAATATGTCCGTCAGGCCCCTTCCCTTGAGATAAATCTGCAAATATCTCGGAAACGAAGCGAGCTGCGGCAAAATGTTGAGAGACCTTTTTTGTAGAGAATTAAGTTTCCTACTTTTTATGTTCTATGATATTTTTTGATCAGATGCCTTAGTTCTCGAGATATATCAAGATATTTAAAAGTTCCGAAGCCGCACCAACATAATAGAGATACAGAAACACCGTGGCCCCTTTCTTTGAGATAACTCTGCACTACTGCGAGCTGCAAATGCCACTTCCAGCTTAGCTGTGCAGAAGAAGAACAACAAGAAGAAGAAATATCTCGAAATATGTCCGTCAGGCCCCTTCCCTTGAGATAAATCTGCAAATATCTCGGAAACGAAGAGAGCTATGGCAAAATGTTAAGAGACCTTTTTTATAGAGAATTAAGTTTCCTACTTTTTATGTTCTATGATATTTTTTGATCAGATGCGTAGTTCTCGAGATATATCAAGATATTTAAAAGTTCCGAAGCCGCACCAACATAATAGAGATACAGAAACACCGTGGCCCCTTTCTTTGAGATTACTCTGCACGATTGCGAGCTGGAAATGCCACTTCCAGTTTAGCTGTGCAGAAGAAGAACAACAAGAAGAAGAAATATCTCGAAATATGTCCATCAGGACCCTTCCCTTGAGATAAATCTGCAAATATCTCGGAAACGAAGCGAGCGATGGCAAAATGTTAAGAGACCTTTTTTGTAGAGAATTATGTTTCCTACAATTTATGTTCTATGATATTTTTTGATCAGAAGCGTAGTTTTCGAGATATATCGAGATATTTAAAAGTGCCGAAGCCGCACCAACATAATAGAGATACAGAAACACCGTGGCCCCTTTCTTTGGGATAACTCTGCACTATTGCGAGCTGGAAATGCCACTTCCAGTTTAGCTGTGCGGAAGAAGAACAACAAGAAGGAGAAATATCTCGAAATATGTCCGTCGGGCCCCTTCCCTTGAGATAAATATGCAAATATCTCGGAAACGAAGCGAGCTATGGCAAAATGTTAAGAGACCTTTTTTGTAGAGAATTAAGTTTCCTACTTTTTATGTTCTATGATATTTTTTGATCAGATGCGTAGTTCTCGAGATATATCAAGATATTTAAAAGTTCCGAAGCCGCACGAACATAATAGAGATACAGAAACACCGTGGCCCCTTTCTTTGAGATAACTCTGCACTATTGCGAGCTGCAAATGCCACTTCCAGCTTAGCTGTGCAGAAGAAGAACAACAAGAAGAAGAAATATCTGGAAATATGTCCGTCAGGCCCCTTCCCTTGAGATAAATCTGCAAATATCTCGGAAACGAAGCGAGCTATGGCAAAATGTTGAGAGACCTTTTTTGTGGAGAATTAAGTTTCCTACTATTTATGTTCTATGATATTTTTGGATCAGATGCGTAGTTCTCGAGATATATCAAGATATTTAAAAGTTCCGAAGCCGCACCAACATAATAGAGATACAGAAACACCGTGGCCCCTTTCTTTGAGATAACTCTGCACTAGTGCGAGCCGCAAATGCCACTTCCAGCTTAGCGGTGCAGAAGAAGAACAACAAGAAGAAGAAATATCTCGAAATATGTCCGTCAGGCCACTTCCCTTGAGATATATCTGCAAATATCTCGGAAACGAAGCGAGCTATGGCAAAATGTTGAGAGACCTTTTTTGTAGAGAATTAAGTTTCCTACTTTTTATGTTCTATGATATTTTTTGATCAGATGCGTAGTTCTCGAGGTATATCAAGATATTTAAAAGTTCCGAAGCCGCACCAGCATAATAGAGATACAGAAACACCGTGGCCCCTTTCTTTGAGATAACTCTGCACTACTGCGAGCTGCAAATGCCACTTCCAGCTTAGCTGTGCAGAAGAAGACCAACAAGAAGAAGAAATATCTCGAAATATGTCCGTCAGGCCCCTTCCCTTGAGATAAATCTGCAAATATCTCGGAAACGAAGCGAGCTACGGCAAAATGTTCAGAGACCTTTTTTGTAGAAAATTAGGTTTCCTACTTTTTATGTTCTATGATATTTTTTGATCAGATGCGTAGTTCTCGAGATATATCAAGATATTTAAAAGTTCCGAAGCCGCACCAACATAATAGAGATACAGAAACACCGTGGCCCCTCTCTTTGAGATAACTCTGCATGATTGCGAGCTGGAAATGCCACTTCCAGTTTAGCTGTGCAGAAGAAGAACAACAAGAAGAAGAAATACCTCGAAATATGTCCGTCAGGACCCTTCCCTTGAGATAAATCTGCAAATATCTCGGAAACGAAGTGAGCTACGGCAAAATGTTAAGAGACCTTTTTTGTAGAAAATTAGGATTCCTACTTCTTATGTTCTATGATATTTTTTGAACAGATGCGTAGTTCTCGAGATATATCAAGATATTTAAAAGTTCCGAAGCCGCACCAACATAATAGAGATACAGAAACACCGTGGCCCCTTTCTTTGAGATAACTCTGCACTATTGCGCGCTGCAAATGCCACTTCCAGCTTAGCTGTGCAGAAGAAGAACAACAAGAAGAAGAAATATCTCGAAATATGTCCGTCAGGCCCCTTCCCTTGAGATAAATCTGCAAATATCTCGGAAACGAAGCGAGCTATGGCAAAATGTTAAGAGACCTTTTTTGTAGAGAATTAAGTTTCCTACTTTTTATGGTCTATGATATTTTTTGATCAGATGCGTAGTTCTCGAGATATATCAAGATATTTAAAAGCTCCGAAGCTGCACCAACATAATAGAGGTACAGAAACACCGTGGCCCCTTTCTTTGAGATAACTCTGCACTATTGCGAGCTGCAAATGCCACTTCCAGCTTAGCTGTGCAGAAGAAGAACAACAAGAAGAAGAAATATCTCGAAATATGTCCGTCAGGACCCTTCCCTTGAGATAAATCTGCAAATATCTCGGAAACGAAGCGAGCTATTGCAAAACGTTAAGAGACCTTTTTTGTAGAGAATTAAGTTTCCTACTTTTTATGTTCTATGATATTTTTTGATCAGATGCGTAGTTCTCGAGATATATCAAGATATTTAAAAGTTCCGAAGCCGCACCAACATAATAGAGATACAGAAACACCGTAGCCCCTTTCTTTGCGATAACTCTGCACTATTGCGAGCTGCAAATGCCACTTCCAGCTTAGCTGTGCAGAAGAAGAACAACAAGAAGAAGAAATATCTGGAAATATGTCCGTCAGGCCCCTACCCTTGAGATAAATCTGCAAATATCTCGGAAACGAAGCGAGCTATGGCAAAATGTTAAGAGACCTTTTTTGTAGAGAATTATATTTCCCACAATTTAGGTTCTATGATATTTTTTGATCAGAAGCGTAGTTTTCGAGATAAATCGAGATATTTAAAAGATCCGAAGCCGCACCAACATAATAGAGATACAGAAACACCGTGGCCCCTTTCTTTGAGATAACTCTGCACTATTGCGAGCTGCAAATGCCACTTCCAGCTTAGCTGTGCAGAAGAAGAACAACAAGAAGAAGAAATATCTCGAAATATGTCCGTCAGGCCCCTTCCCTTGAGATAAATCTGCAAATATCTCGGAAACGAAGCGAGCTATGGCAAAATGTTAAGAGACCTTTTTTGTAGAGAATTAAGTTTCCTACTTTTTATGTTCTATGATATTTTTTGATCAGATGCGTAGTTCTCGAGATATATCAAGATATTTAAAAGTTCCGAAGCCGCACCAACATAATAGAGATACAGAAACACCGTGGCCCCTGTTTTTGAGATAACTCTGCACTATTGCGAACTGCAAATGCCACTTCCAGCTTAGCTGTGCAGAAGAAGAACAACAAAAAGAAGAAATATCTCGAAATATGTCCGTCAGGCCCCTTCCCTTGAGATAAATCTGCAAATATCTCGGAAACAAAGCGAGCTACGGCAAAATGTTAAGAGACCTTTTTTGTAGAAAATTAGGATTCCTACTTTTTATGTTCTATGATATTTTTGGATCAGATGCGTAGTTCTCGAGATATATCAAGATATTTAAAAGTTCCGAAGCCGCACCAACATAATAGAGATACAGAAACACCGTGGCCCCTTTCTTTGAGATAACTCTGCACTATTGCGCGCTGCAAATGCCACTTCCAGCTTAGCTGTGCAGAAGAAGAACAACAAGAAGAAGAAATATCTCGAAATATGTCCGTCAGGCCCCTTCCCTCGAGATAAATCTGCAAATATCTCGGAAACGAAGCGAGCTATGGCAAAATGTTAAGAGACCTTTTTTGTAGAGAATTAAGTTTCCTACTTTTTATGTTGTATGATATTTTTTGATCGGATGCGTAGTTCTCGAGATATATCAAGATATTTAAAAGTTCCGAAGCCGCACCAACATAATAGAGGTACAGAAACACCGTGGCCCCTTTCTTTGAGATAACTCTGCACTATTGCGAGCTGCAAATGCCACTTCCAGCTTAGCTGTGCAGAAGAAGAACAACAAAAAGAAGAAATATCTCGAAATATGTCCGTCAGGCCCCTTCCCTTGAGATAAATCTGCAAATATCTCGGAAACGAAGCGAGCTATGGCAAAATGTTAAGAGACCTCTTTTGTAGTGAATTAAGTTTCCTACTTTTTATGTTCTATGATATTTTTTGATCAGAAGCGTAGTTTTCGAGATATATCGAGATATTTAAAAGATGCGAAGCCGCACCAACATAATAGAGATACAGAAACACCGTGGCCCCTTTCTTTGAGATAACTCTGCACTAGTGCGAGCCGCAAATGCCGCTTCCAGCTTAGCTGTGCAGAAGAAGAACAACAAGAAGAAGAAATATCTCGAAATATGTCCGTCAGGCCCCTTCCCTCGAGATAAATCTGCAAATATCTCGGAAACGAAGCGAGCTATGGCAAAATGTTAAGAGACCATTTTTGTAGAGAATTAAGTTTCCTACTTTTTATGTTCTATGATATTTTTTGATCAGATGCGTAGTTCTCGAGATATATCCTGATATTTAAAAGTTCCGAAGCGGCACCAACATAATAGAGATACAGAAACACCGTGGCCCCTTTCTTTGAGGTAACTCTGCACTATTGCGAGCTGCATATGCCACTTCCAGCTTAGCTGTGCAGAAGAAGAACAACAAGAAGAAGGAATATCTCGAAATATGTCCGTCAGGCCCCTTTCCTTGAGATAAATCTGCAAATATCTCGGAAACCATGCGAGCTATGGCAAAATGTTTAGAGACCTTATTTGTAGAGAATTAAGTTTCCTACTTTTTATGTTCTACGATATTTTTTGATCAGATGCGTAGTTCTCGAGATATATCAAGATATTTAAAAGTTCCGAAGCCGCACCAACATAATAGAGATACAGAAACACCGTGGCCCCTTTCTTTGAGATAACTCTGCACTATTGCGAGCTGCAAATGCCACTTCCAGCTTAGCTGTGCAGAAGGAGAACAACAAGAAGAAGAAATATCTCGAAATATGTCCGTCAGGCCCCTTCCCTTGAGATAAATCTGCAAATATCTCGGAAACGAAGCGAGCTATGGCAAAATGTTAAGAGACCTTTTTTGTAGAGAATTATGTTTCCTACGATTTACGTTCTCTGATATTTTTTGATCAGAAGCGTAGTTTTCGAGATATATCGAGATATTTAAAAGTTCCGAAGCCGCACCAACATAATAGAGATACAGAAACACCGTGGCCCCTTTCTTTGAGATAACTCTGCACTATTGCGACCTGCAAATGCCACTTCCAGCTTAGCTGTGCAGAAGAGGAACAACAAGAAGAAGAAATATCTCGGAATATGTCCGTCAGGCCCCTTCCCTTGAGATAAATCTGCAAATATCTCGGAAACGAAGCGAGCTACGGCAAAATGTTAAGAGACCTTTTTTGTAGAAAATTAGGTTTCCTACTTTTTATGTTCTATGATATTTTTTGATCAGATGCGTAGTTCTCGAGATATATCAAGATATTTAAAAGTTCCGAAGCCGCACCAACATAATAGAGATACAGAAACACCGTGGCCCCTTTCTTTGCGATAACTCTGCACTATTGCGAGCTGCAAATGCCACTTCCAGCTTAGCTGTGCAGAAGAAGAACAACAAGAAGAAGAAATATCTCGGAATATGTCCGTCAGGCCCCTTCCCTTGAGCTAAATCTGCAAATATCTCGGAAACGATGCCAGCTATGGGAAAATGTTAAGAGACCTTTTTTGTAGAGAATTAAGTTTTCTACTTTTTATGTTTTATGATATTTCTTGATCAGATGCGTAGTTCTCGAGATATATCAAGATATTTAAAAGTTCCGAAGCCGCACCAACATAATAGAGATACAGAATCACCGTGGCCCCTTTCTTTGAGATAACTCTGCACTATTGCGCGCAGCAAATGCCACTTCCAGCTTAGCTGTGCAGAAGAAGAACAACAAGAAGAAGAAATATCTCGAAATATGTCCGTCAGGCCCCTTCCCTTGAGATAAATCTGCAAATATCTCGGAAACGAAGCGAGCTATGGCAAAATGTTAAGAGACCTTTTTTGTAGAGAATTAAGTTTCCTACTTTTTATGTTCTATGATATTTTTTGATCAGATGCGTAGTTCTCGAGATATATCAAGATATTTAAAAGTTTCGAAGCCGCACCAACATAATAGAGATACAGAAACACCGTGGCCCCTTTCTTTGAGATAACTCTGCACTATTGCGAGCTGCAAATGCCACTTCCAGCTTAGCTGTGCAGAAGAAGAACAACAAGAAGAAGAAATATCTCGAAATATGTCCGTCAGGCCCCTTCCCTTGAGATAAATCTGCAAATATCTCGGAAACGAAGCGAGCTATGGCAAAATGTTAAGAGACCTTTTTTGTAGAGAATTATGTTTCCTACAATTTACGTTCTCTGATATTTTTTGATCAGAAGCGTAGTTTTCGAGATATATCGAGATATTTAAAAGTTCCGAAGCCGCACCAACATAATAGAGATACAGAAACACCGTGGCCCCTTTCTTTGAGATAACTCTGCACTATTGCGACCTGCAAATGCCACTTCCAGCTTAGCTGTGCAGAAGAGGAACAACAAGAAGAAGAAATATCTCGGAATATGTCCGTCAGGCCCCTTCCCTTGAGCTAAATCTGCAAATATCTCGGAAACGATGCCGGTTATGGGAAAATATTAAGAGACCTTTTTTGTAGAGAATTAAGTTTCCTACTTTTTATGTTCTATGATATTTTTTGATCAGATGCGTAGTTCTCGAGATATATCAAGATATTTAAAAGTTCCGAAGCCGCACCAACATAATAGAGATACAGAAACACCGTGGCCCCTTTCTTTGAGATAACTCTGCACTATTGCGCGCTGCAAATGCCACTTCCAGCTTAGCTGTGCAGAAGAAGAACAACAAGAAGAAGAAATATCTCGAAATATGTCCGTCAGGCCCCTTCCCTTGAGATAAATCTGCAAATATCTCGGAAACGAAGCGAGCTACGGCAAAATGTTAAGAGACCTTTTTTGTAGAAAATTAAGTTTCCTACTTTTTACGTTCTATGATATTTTTTGATCAGATGCGTAGTTCTCGAGATATATCAAGATATTTAAAAGTTCCGAAGCCGCACCAACATAATAGAGATACAGAAACACCGTGGCCCCTTTCTTTGAGATAACTCTGCACTATTGCGCGCTGCAAATGCCACTTCCAGCTTAGCTGTGCAGAAGAAGAACAACAAGAAGAAGAAATATCTCGAAATATGTCCGTCAGGCCCCTTCCCTTGAGATAAATCTGCAAATATCTCGGAAACGAAGCGAGCTACGGCAAAATGTTAAGAGACCTTTTTTGTAGAAAATTAGGTTTCCTACTTTTTATGTTCTATGATATTTTTTGATCAGATGCGTAGTTCTCGAGATATATCAAGATATTTAAAAGTTCCGAAGCCGCACCAACATAATAGAGATACAGAAACACCGTGGCCCCTTTCTTTGCGATAACTCTGCACTATTGCGAGCTGCAAATGCCACTTCCAGCTTAGCTGTGCAGAAGAAGAACAACAAGAAGAAGAAATATCTCGGAATATGTCCGTCAGGCCCCTTCCCTTGAGCTAAATCTGCAAATATCTCGGAAACGATGCCAGCTATGGGAAAATGTTAAGAGACCTTTTTTGTAGAGAATTAAGTTTTCTACTTTTTATGTTTTATGATATTTCTTGATCAGATGCGTAGTTCTCGAGATATATCAAGATATTTAAAAGTTCCGAAGCCGCACCAACATAATAGAGATACAGAATCACCGTGGCCCCTTTCTTTGAGATAACTCTGCACTATTGCGCGCAGCAAATGCCACTTCCAGCTTAGCTGTGCAGAAGAAGAACAACAAGAAGAAGAAATATCTCGAAATATGTCCGTCAGGCCCCTTCCCTTGAGATAAATCTGCAAATATCTCGGAAACGAAGCGAGCTATGGCAAAATGTTAAGAGACCTTTTTTGTAGAGAATTAAGTTTCCTACTTTTTATGTTCTATGATATTTTTTGATCAGATGCGTAGTTCTCGAGATATATCAAGATATTTAAAAGTTTCGAAGCCGCACCAACATAATACAGATACAGAAACACCGTGGCCCCTTTCTTTGAGATAACTCTGCACTATTGCGAGCTGCAAATGCCACTTCCAGCTTAGCTGTGCAGAAGAAGAACAACAAGAAGAAGAAATATCTCGAAATATGTCCGTCAGGCCCCTTCCCTTGAGATAAATCTGCAAATATCTCGGAAACGAAGCGAGCTATGGCAAAATGTTAAGAGACCTTTTTTGTAGAGAATTAAGTTTCCTACTTTTTATGTTCTATGATATTTTTTGATCAGATGCGTAGTTCTCGAGATATATCAAGATATTTAAAAGCTCCGAAGCTGCACCAACATGATAGAGGTACAGAAACACCGTGGCCCCTTTCTTTGAGATAACTCTGCACTATTGCGAGCTGCAAATGCCACTTCCAGCTTAGCTGTGCAGAAGAGGAACAACAAGAAGAAGAAATATCTCGGAATATGTCCGTCAGGCCCCTTCCCTTGAGCTAAATCTGCAAATATCTCGGAAACGATGCCGGTTATGGGAAAATGTTAAGAGACCTTTTTTGTAGAGAATTAAGTTTCCTACTTTTTATGTTCTATGATATTTTTTGATCAGATGCGTAGTTCTCGAGATATATCAAGATATTTAAAAGTTCCGAAGCCGCACCAACATAATAGAGATACAGAAACACCGTGGCCCCTTTCTTTGAGATAACTCTGCACTATTGCGCGCTGCAAATGCCACTTCCAGCTTAGCTGTGCAGAAGAAGAACAACAAGAAGAAGAAATATCTCGAAATATGTCCGTCAGGCCCCTTCCCTTGAGATAAATCTGCAAATATCTCGGAAACGAAGCGAGCTACGGCAAAATGTTAAGAGACCTTTTTTGTAGAAAATTAGGTTTCCTACTTTTTATGTTCTATGATATTTTTTGATCAGATGCGTAGTTCTCGAGATATATCAAGATATTTAAAAGTTCCGAAGCCGCACCAACATAATAGAGATACAGAAACACCGTGGCCCCTTTCTTTGCGATAACTCTGCACTATTGCGAGCTGCAAATGCCACTTCCAGCTTAGCTGTGCAGAAGAAGAACAACAAGAAGAAGAAATATCTCGAAATATGTCCGTCAGGCCCCTTCCCTTGAGCTAAATCTGCAAATATCTCGGAAACGAAGCGAGCTGCGGCAAAATGTTGAGAGACCTTTTTTGTAGAGAATTAAGTTTCCTACTTTTTATGTTCTATGATATTTTTTGATCAGATGCCTTAGTTCTCGAGATATATCAAGATATTTAAAAGTTCCGAAGCCGCACCAACATAATAGAGATACAGAAACACCGTGGCCCCTTTCTTTGAGATAACTCTGCACTACTGCGAGCTGCAAATGCCACTTCCAGCTTAGCTGTGCAGAAGAAGAACAACAAGAAGAAGAAATATCTCGAAATATGTCCGTCAGGCCCCTTCCCTTGAGATAAATCTGCAAATATCTCGGAAACGAAGAGAGCTATGGCAAAATGTTAAGAGACCTTTTTTATAGAGAATTAAGTTTCCTACTTTTTATGTTCTATGATATTTTTTGATCAGATGCGTAGTTCTCGAGATATATCAAGATATTTAAAAGTTCCGAAGCCGCACCAACATAATAGAGATACAGAAACACCGTGGCCCCTTTCTTTGAGATTACTCTGCACGATTGCGAGCTGGAAATGCCACTTCCAGTTTAGCTGTGCAGAAGAAGAACAACAAGAAGAAGAAATATCTCGAAATATGTCCATCAGGACCCTTCCCTTGAGATAAATCAGCAAATATCTCGGAAACGAAGCGAGCGATGGCAAAATGTTAAGAGACCTTTTTTGTAGAGAATTATGTTTCCTACAATTTATGTTCTATGATATTTTTTGATCAGAAGCGTAGTTTTCGAGATATATCGAGATATTTAAAAGTGCCGAAGCCGCACCAACATAATAGAGATACAGAAACACCGTGGCCCCTTTCTTTGGGATAACTCTGCACTATTGCGAGCTGGAAATGCCACTTCCAGTTTAGCTGTGCGGAAGAAGAACAACAAGAAGGAGAAATATCTCGAAATATGTCCGTCAGGCCCCTTCCCTTGAGATAAATCTGCAAATATCTCGGAAACGAAGAGAGCTATGGCAAAATGTTAAGAGACCTTTTTTATAGAGAATTAAGTTTCCTACTTTTTATGTTCTATGATATTTTTTGATCAGATGCGTAGTTCTCGAGATATATCAAGATATTTAAAAGTTCCGAAGCCGCACCAACATAATAGAGATACAGAAACACCGTGGCCCCTTTCTTTGAGATAACTCTGCACTATTGCGAGCTGCAAATGCCACTTCCAGCTTAGCTGTGCAGAAGAAGAACAACAAGAAGAAGAAATATCTCGAAATATGTCCGTCAGGCCCCTTCCCTTGAGATATATCTGCAAATATCTCGGAAACGAAGCGAGCTATGGCAAAATGTTAAGAGACCTTTTTTGTAGAGAATTATGTATCCTACAATTTATGTTCTATGATATTTTTTGATCAGAAGCGTGGTTTTCGAGATATATCGAGATATTTAAAAGTTCCGAAGCCGCACCAACAAAATAGAGATACAGAAACACCGTGGCCCCTTTCTTTGAGATAACTCTGCACTATTGCGAGCTGTAAATGCTACTTCCAGCTTAGCTGTGCAGAAGAAGAACAACAAGAAGAAGAAATATCTCGAAATATGTCCGTCAGGCCCCTTCCCTTGAGATAAATCTGCAAATATCTCGGAAACGAAGAGAGCTATGGCAAAATGTTAAGAGACCTTTTTTATAGAGAATTAAGTTTCCTACTTTTTATGTTCTATGATATTTTTTGATCAGATGCGTAGTTTTCGAGATATATCGAGATATTTAAAAGTTCCGAAGCCGCACCAACATAATAGAGATACAGAAACACCGTGGCCCCTTTCTTTGAGATAACTCTGCACTATTGCGAGCTGCAAATGCCACTTCCAGCTTAGCTGTGCAGAAGAAGAACAACAAGAAGAAGAAATATCTCGAAATATGTCCGTCGGCCCCTTCCCTTGAGATAAATCTGCAAATATCTCGGAAACGAAGCGAGCTATGGCAAAATGTTAAGAGACCTTTTTTGTAGAGAATTAAGTTTCCTACTTTTTATGCTCTATGATATTTTTCGATCAGAGGCGTAGTTCTCGAGATATATCAAGATATTTAAAAGTTCCGAAGCCGCACCAACATAATAGAGATACAGAAACACCGTGGCCCCTTTCTTTGAGATAACTCTGCACTATTGCGAGCTGCAAATGCCACTTCCAGCTTAGCTGTGCAGAAGAAGAACAACAAGAAGAAGAAATATCTCGAAATATGTCCGTCAGGCCCCTTCCCTTGAGATAAATCTGCAAATATCTCGGAAACGAAGCGAGCTATTGCAAAACGTTAAGAGACCTTTTTTGTAGAGAATTAAGTTTCCTACTTTTTATGTTCTATGATATTTTTTGATCAGATGCGTAGTTCTCGAGATATATCAAGATATTTAAAAGTTCCGAAGCCGCAACAACATAATAGAGATACAGAAACACCGTGGCCCCTTTCTTTGAGATAACTCTGCACTATTGCGAGCTGCAAATGCCACTTCCAGCTTAGCTGTGCAGAAGAAGAACAACAAGAAGAAGAAATATCTCGAAATATGTCCGTCAGGCCCCTTCCCTTGAGATAAATCTGCAAATATCTCGGAAACGAAGCGAGCTACGGCAAAATGTTAAGAGACCTTTTTTGTAGAAAATTAGGGTTCCTACTTTTTATGTTCTATGATATTTTTTGAACAGATGCGTAGTTCTCGAGATATATCAAGATATTTAAAAGTTCCGAAGCCGCACCAACATAATAGAGATACAGAAACACCGTGGCCCCTTTCTTTGAGATAACTCTGCACTATTGCGCGCGGCAAATGCCACTTCCAGCTTAGCTGTGCAGAAGAAGAACAACAAGAAGAAGAAATATCTCGAAATATGTCCGTCTGGCCCCTTCCCTTGGGATAAATCTGCAAATATCTCGGAAACGAAGCGAGCTATGGCAAAATGTTAAGAGACCTTTTTTGTAGAGAATTAAGTTTCCTACTTTTTATGATCTATGATATTTTTTGATCAGATGCGTAGTTCTCGAGATATATCAAGATATTTAAAAGTTCCGAAGCCGCACCAACATAATAGAGATACAGAAACACCGTGGCCCCTTTCTTTGAGATAACTCTGCACTACTGCGAGCTGCAAATGCCACTTCCAGCTTAGCTGTGCAGAAGAAGAACAACAAGAAGAAGAAATATCTCGAAATATGTCCGTCAGGCCCCTTCCCTTGAGATAAATCTGCAAATATCTCGGAAACCAAGCGAGCTATGGCAAAATGTTAAGAGACCTTTTTTGTAGAGAATTATGTTTCCTACAATTTACGTTCTCTGATATTTTTTGATCAGAAGCGTAGTTTTCGAGATATATCGAGATATTTAAAAGTTCCGAAGCCGCACCAACATAATAGAGATACAGAAACACCGTGGCCCCTTTCTTTGAGATAACTCTGCACTATTGCGCGCGGCAAATGCCACTTCCAGCTTAGCTGTGCAGAAGAAGAACAACAAGAAGAAGAAATATCTCGAAATATGTCCGTCAGGCCCCTTCCCTTGGGATAAATCTGCAAATATCTCGGAAACGAAGCGAGCTATTGCAAAACGTTAAGAGACCTTTTTTGTAGAGAATTAAGTTTCCTACTTTTTATGTTCTATGATATTTTTTGATCAGATGCGTAGTTCTCGAGATATATCAAGATATTTAAAAGTTCCGAAGCCGCAACAACATAATAGAGATACAGAAACACCGTGGCCCCTTTCTTTGAGATAACTCTGCACTATTGCGAGCTGCAAATGCCACTTCCAGCTTAGCTGTGCAGAAGAAGAACAACAAGAAGAAGAAATATCTGGAAGTATGTCCGTCAGGCCCCTTCCCTTGAGATAAATCTGCAAATATCTCGGAAACGAAGCGAGCTATTGCAAAACGTTAAGAGACCTTTTTTGTAGCGAATTAAGTTTCCTACTTTTTATGTTCTATGATATTTTTTGATCAGATGCGTAGTTCTCGAGATATATCAAGATATTTAAAAGCTCCGAAGCTGCACCAACATAATAGAGGTACAGAAACACCGTGGCCCCTTTCTTTGAGATAACTCTGCACTATTGCGAGCTGCAAATGCCACTTCCAGCTTAGCTGTGCAGAAGAAGAACAACAAGAAGAAGAAATATCTCGAAATATGTCCGTCGGCCCCTTCCCTTGAGATAAATCTGCAAATATCTCGGAAACGAAGCGAGCTATGGCAAAATGTTAAGAGACCTTTTTTGTAGAGAATTAAGTTTCCTACTTTTTATGCTCTATGATATTTTTCGATCAGAGGCGTAGTTCTCGAGATATATCAAGATATTTAAAAGTTCCGAAGCCGCACCAACATAATAGAGATACAGAAACACCGTGGCCCCTTTCTTTGAGATTACTCTGCACGATTGCGAGCTGGAAATGCCACTTCCAGTTTAGCTGTGCAGAAGAAGAACAACAAGAAGAAGAAATATCTCGAAATATGTCCGTTAGGCCCCTTCCCTTGAGATAAATCTGCAAATATCTCGGAAACGAAGCGAGCTATGGCAAAATGTTAACAGACTTTTTTGTAGAGAATTAAGTTTCCTACTTTTTATGTTCTATGATATTTTTTGATCAGAAGCGTAGTTTTCGAGATATATCGAGATATTTAAAAGTTCCGAAGCCGCACCAACATAATAGAGATACAGAAACACCGTGGCCCCTTTCTTTGAGATAACTCTGCACTAGTGCGAGCCGCAAATGCCACTTCCAGCTTAGCTGTGCAGAAGAAGAACAACAAGAAGAAGAAATATCTCGAAATATGTCCGTCAGGCCCCTTCCCTTGAGATAAATCTGCAAATATCTCGGAAACGAAGCGAGCTATTGCAAAATGTTAAGAGACCTTTTTTGTAGAGAATTGAGTTTCCTACTTTTTATGTTCTATGATATTTTTTGATCAGACGCGTAGTTCTCGAGATATATCAAGATATTTAAAAGTTCCGAAGCCGCACCAACATAATAGAGATACAGAAACACCGTGGCCCCTTTCTTTGAGATAATTCTGCACTATTGCGAGCTGCAAATGCCACTTCCAGCTTAGCTGTGCAGAAGAAGAACAACAAGAAGAAGAAATATCTCGAAATATGTCCGTCAGGCCCCTTCCCTTGAGATAAATCTGCAAATATCTCGGAAACGAAGCGAGCTATTGCAAAATGTTAAGAGACCTTTTTTGTAGAGAATTGAGTTTCCTACTTTTTATGTTCTATGATATTTTTTGATCAGATGCGTAGTTCTCGAGATATATCAGGATATTTAAAAGTTAAGAAGCCGCACCAACATAATAGAGATACAGAAACACCGTGGCCCGTTTCTTTGAGATAACTCTGCACTATTGCGAGCTGCAAATGCCACTTCCAGCTTAGCTGTGCAGAAGAAGAACAACAAGAAGAAGAAATATCTCGAAATATGTCCGTCAGGCCCCTTCCCTTGAGATAAATCTGCAAATATCTCGGAAACGAAGAGAGCTATGGCAAAATGATAAGAGACCTTTTTTGTAGAGAATTAAGTTGCCTACTTTTTATGTTCTATGATATTTTTTGATCAGATGCGTAGTTCTCGAGATATATCAAGATATTTAAAAGTTCCGAAGCCGCACCAACATAATAGAGATTCAGAAACACCGTGGCCCCTTTCTTTGAGATAACTCTGCACTTTTGCGAGCTGCAAATGCCACTTCCAGCTTAGCTGTGCAGAGGAAGAACAACAAGAAGAAGAAATATCTCGAAATATGTCCGTCAGGCCAGTTCCTTTGAGCTGAATCTGCAAATATCTCGGAAACGAAGCGAGCTATGGCAAAATGTTGAGAGACCTTTTTTGTAATGAATTATGTTTCCTACAATTTATGTTCTATGATATTTTTTGATCAGAAGCGTAGTTTTCGAGATATATTGAGATATTTAAAAGTTCCGAAGCCGCACCAACATAATAGAGATACAGAAACACCGTGGCCCCTTTCTTTCAGATAACTATGCACTATTGCGAGCTGCAAATGCCACTTCCAGCTTAGCTGTGCAGAAGAAGAACAACAAGAAGAAGAAATATCTCGAAATATGTCCGTCAGGCCCCTTCCCTCGAGATAAATCTGCAAATATCTCGGAAACGAAGCGAGCTATGGCAAAATGTTAAGAGACCTTTTTTGTAGAGAATTAAGTTTCCTACTTTTTATCTTCTATGATATTTTCTGACCAGATTCGTAGTTCTCGAGATATATCAAGATATTTAAAAGTTCCGAAGCCGCACCAACATAATAGAGATACAGAAACACCGTGGCCCCTCTCTTTGAGATAACTCTGCACTATTGCGAGCTGCAAATGCCACTTCCAGCTTAGCTGTGCAGAAGAAGAACAACAAGAGGAAGAAATATCTCGAAATATGTCCGTCAGGCCCCTTCCCTTGAGATAAATCGGCAAGTATCTCGGAAAGAAGCGAGCTATGCCAAAATGTTAAGAGACCTTATTTGTAGACAATTAAGTTTCCTACTTTTTATGTTCTATGATATTTTTTGATCAGATGCGTAGTTCTCGAGATATATCAAGATATTTAAAAGTTCCGAAGCTGCACCAACATAATAGAGGTGCAGAAACACCGTGGCCTCTTTCATTGAGATAACTCTGCACTATTGCGAGCTGCAAATGCCACTTCCAGCTTAGCTGTGCAGAAGAGGAACAACAAGAAGAAGAAATATCTCGGAATATGTCCGTCAGGCCCCTTCCCTTGAGAGAAATCTGCAAATATCTCGGAAACGATGCCAGCTATGGGAAAATGTTAAGAAACCTTTTTTGTAGAGAATTAAGTTTCCTACTTTTTATCTTGTATGATATTTTTTGATCAGATGCGTAGTTCTCGAGATATATCAAGATATTTAAAAGTTCCGAATCCGCATCAACATAATAGAGATACAGAAACACCGTGGCCCCTTTCTTTCAGATAACTATGCACTATTGCGAGCTGTAAATGCCACTTCCAGCTTAGCTGTGCAGAAGAAGAACAACAAGAAGAAGAAATATCTCGAAATATGTCCGTCAGGCCCCTTCCCTTGAGATATATCTGCAAATATCTCGGAAACGAAGCGAGCTATGGCAAACTGTTAAGAGACCTTTTTTGTAGAGAATTATGTTTCCTACAATTTATGTTCTATGATATTTTTTGATCAGAAGCGTAGTTTTCGAGATATATCGAGATATTTAAAAGTTCCGAAGCCGCACGAACATAATAGAGATACAGAAACACCGTGGCCCCTTTCTTTGGGATAACTCTGCACTATTGCGAGCTGGAAATGCCACTTCCAGTTTAGCTGTGCAGAAGAAGAACAACAAGAAGAAGAAATATCTCGAAATATGTCCGTCAGGACCCTTCCCTTGAGATAAATCTGCAAATATCTCGGAAACGATGCCAGCTATGGGAAAATGTTAAGAGACCTTTTTTGTAGAGAATTAAGTTTCCTACTTCTTATCTTCTATGCTATTTTTTGATCAGATGCGTAGTTCTCGAGATATATCAAGATATTTAAAAGTTCCGAAGCCGCACCAACATAATAGAGATACAGAAACACCGTGGCCCCTTTCTTTGAGATAACTCTGCACTACTGCGAGCTGCAAATGCCACTTCCAGCTTAGCTGTGCAGAAGAAGAACAACAAGAAGAAGAAATATCTCGAAATATGTCCGTCAGGCCCCTTCCCTTGAGATAAATCTGCAAATATCTCGGAAACCAAGCGAGCTATGGCAAAATGTTAAGAGACCTTTTTTGTAGAGAATTATGTTTCCTACAATTTACGTTCTCTGATATTTTTTGATCAGAAGCGTAGTTTTCGAGATATATCGAGATATTTAAAAGTTCCGAAGCCGCAACAACATAATAGAGATACAGAAACACCGTGGCCCCTTTCTTTGAGATAACTCTGCACTATTGCGCGCGGCAAATGCCACTTCCAGCTTAGCTGTGCAGAAGAAGAACAACAAGAAGAAGAAATATCTCGAAATATGTCCGTCAGGCCCCTTCCCTTGGGATAAATCTGCAAATATCTCGGAAACGAAGCGAGCTATTGCAAAACGTTAAGAGACCTTTTTTGTAGAGAATTAAGTTTCCTACTTTTTATGTTCTATGATATTTTTTGATCAGATGCGTAGTTCTCGAGATATATCAAGATATTTAAAAGTTCCGAAGCCGCAACAACATAATAGAGATACAGAAACACCGTGGCCCCTTTCTTTGAGATAACTCTGCACTATTGCGAGCTGCAAATGCCACTTCCAGCTTAGCTGTGCAGAAGAAGAACAATAAGAAGAAGAAATATCTGGAAGTATGTCCGTCAGGCCCCTTCCCTTGAGATAAATCTGCAAATATCTCGGAAACGAAGCGAGCTATTGCAAAACGTTAAGAGACCTTTTTTGTAGCGAATTAAGTTTCCTACTTTTTATGTTCTATGATATTTTTTGATCAGATGCGTAGTTCTCGAGATATATCAAGATATTTAAAAGCTCCGAAGCTGCACCAACATAATAGAGGTACAGAAACACCGTGGCCCCTTTCTTTGAGATAACTCTGCACTATTGCGAGCTGCAAATGCCACTTCCAGCTTAGCTGTGCAGAAGAAGAACAACAAGAAGAAGAAATATCTCGAAATATGTCCGTCGGCCCCTTCCCTTGAGATAAATCTGCAAATATCTCGGAAACGAAGCGAGCTATGGCAAAATGTTAAGAGACCTTTTTTGTAGAGAATTAAGTTTCCTACTTTTTATGCTCTATGATATTTTTCGATCAGAGGCGTAGTTCTCGAGATATATCAAGATATTTAAAAGTTCCGAAGCCGCACCAACATAATAGAGATACAGAAACACCGTGGCCCCTTTCTTTGAGATAACTCTGCACTAGTGCGAGCCGCAAATGCCACTTCCAGCTTAGCTGTGCAGAAGAAGAACAACAAGAAGAAGAAATATCTCGAAATATGTCCGTCAGGCCCCTTCCCTTGAGATAAATCTGCAAATATCTCGGAAACGAAGCGAGCTATTGCAAAATGTTAAGAGACCTTTTTTGTAGAGAATTGAGTTTCCTACTTTTTATGTTCTATGATATTTTTTGATCAGACGCGTAGTTCTCGAGATATATCGAGATATTTAAAAGTTCCGAAGCCGCACGAACATAATAGAGATACAGAAACACCGTGGCCCCTTTCTTTGGGATAACTCTGCACTATTGCGAGCTGGAAATGCCACTTCCAGTTTAGCTGTGCAGAAGAAGAACAACAAGAAGAAGAAATATCTCGAAATATGTCCGTCAGGACCCTTCCCTTGAGATAAATCTGCAAATATCTCGGAAACGAAGCGAGCTATGGCAAAATGTTAAGAGACCTTTTTTGTAGACAATTATGTTTCCTACAATTTATGTTCTATGATATTTCTTGATCAGATGCGTAGTTCTCGAGATATATCAAGATATTTAAAAGTTCCGAAGCCGCACCAACATAATAGAGATACAGAAACACCGTGGCCCCTCTCTTTGAGATAACTCTGCACTATTGCGAGCTGGAAATGCCACTTCCGGTTTAGCTGTGCAGAAGAAGAACAACAAGAAGAAGAAATATCTCGAAATATGTCCGTTAGGCCCCTTCCCTTGAGATAAATCTGCAAATATCTCGGAAACGAAGCGAGCTATGGCAAAATGTTAACAGACTTTTTTGTAGAGAATTAAGTTTCCTACTTTTTATGTTCTATGATATTTTTTGATCAGAAGCGTAGTTTTCGAGATATATCGAGATATTTAAAAGTTCCGAAGCCGCACCAACATAATAGAGATACAGAAACACCGTGGCCCCTTTCTTTGAGATAACTCTGCACTA
Source organism: Osmia lignaria lignaria (assembly GCF_051020975.1). Lineage (NCBI taxonomy): Eukaryota > Metazoa > Arthropoda > Insecta > Hymenoptera > Megachilidae > Osmia > Osmia lignaria. The sequence continues at coordinate 2,773,621 of NW_027478162.1, read as the reverse complement.
TTGCGAGCTGCAAATGCCACTTCCAGCTTAGCTGTGCAGAAGAAGAACAACAAGAAGAAGAAATATCTCGAAATATGTCCGTCAGGCCCCTTCCCTTGAGATAAATCTGCAAATATCTCGGAAACGAAGCGAGCTATTGCAAAATGTTAAGAGACCTTTTTTGTAGAGAATTGAGTTTCCTACTTTTTATGTTCTATGATATTTTTTGATCAGATGCGTAGTTCTCGAGATATATCAGGATATTTAAAAGTTAAGAAGCCGCACCAACATAATAGAGATACAGAAACACCGTGGCCCGTTTCTTTGAGATAACTCTGCACTATTGCGAGCTGCAAATGCCACTTCCAGCTTAGCTGTGCAGAAGAAGAACAACAAGAAGAAGAAATATCTCGAAATATGTCCGTCAGGCCCCTTCCCTTGAGATAAATCTGCAAATATCTCGGAAACGAAGAGAGCTATGGCAAAATGATAAGAGACCTTTTTTGTAGAGAATTAAGTTGCCTACTTTTTATGTTCTATGATATTTTTTGATCAGATGCGTAGTTCTCGAGATATATCAAGATATTTAAAAGTTCCGAAGCCGCACCAACATAATAGAGATTCAGAAACACCGTGGCCCCTTTCTTTGAGATAACTCTGCACTTTTGCGAGCTGCAAATGCCACTTCCAGCTTAGCTGTGCAGAGGAAGAACAACAAGAAGAAGAAATATCTCGAAATATGTCCGTCAGGCCAGTTCCTTTGAGCTGAATCTGCAAATATCTCGGAAACGAAGCGAGCTATGGCAAAATGTTGAGAGACCTTTTTTGTAATGAATTATGTTTCCTACAATTTATGTTCTATGATATTTTTTGATCAGAAGCGTAGTTTTCGAGATATATTGAGATATTTAAAAGTTCCGAAGCCGCACCAACATAATAGAGATACAGAAACACCGTGGCCCCTTTCTTTCAGATAACTATGCACTATTGCGAGCTGCAAATGCCACTTCCAGCTTAGCTGTGCAGAAGAAGAACAACAAGAAGAAGAAATATCTCGAAATATGTCCGTCAGGCCCCTTCCCTCGAGATAAATCTGCAAATATCTCGGAAACGAAGCGAGCTATGGCAAAATGTTAAGAGACCTTTTTTGTAGAGAATTAAGTTTCCTACTTTTTATCTTCTATGATATTTTCTGACCAGATTCGTAGTTCTCGAGATATATCAAGATATTTAAAAGTTCCGAAGCCGCACCAACATAATAGAGATACAGAAACACCGTGGCCCCTCTCTTTGAGATAACTCTGCACTATTGCGAGCTGCAAATGCCACTTCCAGCTTAGCTGTGCAGAAGAAGAACAACAAGAGGAAGAAATATCTCGAAATATGTCCGTCAGGCCCCTTCCCTTGAGATAAATCGGCAAGTATCTCGGAAAGAAGCGAGCTATGCCAAAATGTTAAGAGACCTTATTTGTAGACAATTAAGTTTCCTACTTTTTATGTTCTATGATATTTTTTGATCAGATGCGTAGTTCTCGAGATATATCAAGATATTTAAAAGTTCCGAAGCTGCACCAACATAATAGAGGTGCAGAAACACCGTGGCCTCTTTCTTTGAGATAACTCTGCACTATTGCGAGCTGCAAATGCCACTTCCAGCTTAGCTGTGCAGAAGAGGAACAACAAGAAGAAGAAATATCTCGGAATATGTCCGTCAGGCCCCTTCCCTTGAGATAAATCTGCAAATATCTCGGAAACGATGCCAGCTATGGGAAAATGTTAAGAAACCTTTTTTGTAGAGAATTAAGTTTCCTACTTTTTATCTTGTATGATATTTTTTGATCAGATGCGTAGTTCTCGAGATATATCAAGATATTTAAAAGTTCCGAATCCGCATCAACATAATAGAGATACAGAAACACCGTGGCCCCTTTCTTTCAGATAACTATGCACTATTGCGAGCTGTAAATGCCACTTCCAGCTTAGCTGTGCAGAAGAAGAACAACAAGAAGAAGAAATATCTCGAAATATGTCCGTCAGGCCCCTTCCCTTGAGATATATCTGCAAATATCTCGGAAACGAAGCGAGCTATGGCAAACTGTTAAGAGACCTTTTTTGTAGAGAATTATGTTTCCTACAATTTATGTTCTATGATATTTTTTGATCAGAAGCGTAGTTTTCGAGATATATCGAGATATTTAAAAGTTCCGAAGCCGCACGAACATAATAGAGATACAGAAACACCGTGGCCCCTTTCTTTGGGATAACTCTGCACTATTGCGAGCTGGAAATGCCACTTCCAGTTTAGCTGTGCAGAAGAAGAACAACAAGAAGAAGAAATATCTCGAAATATGTCCGTCAGGACCCTTCCCTTGAGATAAATCTGCAAATATCTCGGAAACGATGCCAGCTATGGGAAAATGTTAAGAGACCTTTTTTGTAGAGAATTAAGTTTCCTACTTCTTATCTTCTATGCTATTTTTTGATCAGATGCGTAGTTCTCGAGATATATCAAGATATTTAAAAGTTCCGAAGCCGCACCAACATAATAGAGATACAGAAACACCGTGGCCCCTTTCTTTGAGATAACTCTGCACTATTGCGAGCTGTAAATGCCACTTCCAGCTTAGCTGTGCAGAAGAAGAACAACAAGAAGAAGAAATATCTCGAAATATGTCCGTCAGGCCCCTTCCCTTGAGATAAATCGGCAAGTATCTCGGAAACGAAGCGAGCTATGGCAAAATGTTAAGAGACCTTTTTTGTAGACAATTATGTTTCCTACAATTTATGTTCTATGATATTTCTTGATCAGATGCGTAGTTCTCGAGATATATCCAGATATTTAAAAGTTCCGAAGCCGCACCAACATAATAGAGATACAGAAACACCGTGGCCCCTCTCTTTGAGATAACTCTGCACTATTGCGAGCTGGAAATGCCACTTCCGGTTTAGCTGTGCAGAAGAAGAACAACAAGAAGAAGAAATATCTCGAAATATGTCCGTTAGGCCCCTTCCCTTGAGATAAATCTGCAAATATCTCGGAAACGAAGCGAGCTATGGCAAAATGTTAACAGACTTTTTTGTAGAGAATTAAGTTTCCTACTTTTTATGTTCTATGATATTTTTGGATCAGAAGCGTAGTTTTCGAGATATATCGAGATATTTAAAAGTTCCGAAGCCGCACCAACATAATAGAGATACAGAAACACCGTGGCCCCTTTCTTTGAGATAACTCTGCACTATTGCGAGCTGCAAATGCCACTTCCAGCTTAGCTGTGCAGAAGAAGAACAACAAGAAGAAGAAATATCTCGAAATATGTCCGTCAGGCCCCTTCCCTTGAGATAAATCTGCAAATATCTCGGAAACGAAGCGAGCTATTGCAAAATGTTAAGAGACCTTTTTTGTAGAGAATTGAGTTTCCTACTTTTTATGTTCTATGATATTTTTTGATCAGATGCGTAGTTCTCGAGATATATCAGGATATTTAAAAGTTAAGAAGCCGCACCAACATAATAGAGATACAGAAACACCGTGGCCCGTTTCTTTGAGATAACTCTGCACTATTGCGAGCTGCAAATGCCACTTCCAGCTTAGCTGTGCAGAAGAAGAACAACAAGAAGAAGAAATATCTCGAAATATGTCCGTCAGGCCCCTTCCCTTGAGATAAATCTGCAAATATCTCGGAAACGAAGAGAGCTATGGCAAAATGATAAGAGACCTTTTTTGTAGAGAATTAAGTTGCCTACTTTTTATGTTCTATGATATTTTTTGATCAGATGCGTAGTTCTCGAGATATATCAAGATATTTAAAAGTTCCGAAGCCGCACCAACATAATAGAGATTCAGAAACACCGTGGCCCCTTTCTTTGAGATAACTCTGCACTTTTGCGAGCTGCAAATGCCACTTCCAGCTTAGCTGTGCAGAGGAAGAACAACAAGAAGAAGAAATATCTCGAAATATGTCCGTCAGGCCAGTTCCTTTGAGCTGAATCTGCAAATATCTCGGAAACGAAGCGAGCTATGGCAAAATGTTGAGAGACCTTTTTTGTAATGAATTATGTTTCCTACAATTTATGTTCTATGATATTTTTTGATCAGAAGCGTAGTTTTCGAGATATATTGAGATATTTAAAAGTTCCGAAGCCGCACCAACATAATAGAGATACAGAAACACCGTGGCCCCTTTCTTTCAGATAACTATGCACTATTGCGAGCTGCAAATGCCACTTCCAGCTTAGCTGTGCAGAAGAAGAACAACAAGAAGAAGAAATATCTCGAAATATGTCCGTCAGGCCCCTTCCCTCGAGATAAATCTGCAAATATCTCGGAAACGAAGCGAGCTATGGCAAAATGTTAAGAGACCTTTTTTGTAGAGAATTAAGTTTCCTACTTTTTATCTTCTATGATATTTTCTGACCAGATTCGTAGTTCTCGAGATATATCAAGATATTTAAAAGTTCCGAAGCCGCACCAACATAATAGAGATACAGAAACACCGTGGCCCCTCTCTTTGAGATAACTCTGCACTATTGCGAGCTGCAAATGCCACTTCCAGCTTAGCTGTGCAGAAGAAGAACAACAAGAGGAAGAAATATCTCGAAATATGTCCGTCAGGCCCCTTCCCTTGAGATAAATCGGCAAGTATCTCGGAAAGAAGCGAGCTATGCCAAAATGTTAAGAGACCTTATTTGTAGACAATTAAGTTTCCTACTTTTTATGTTCTATGATATTTTTTGATCAGATGCGTAGTTCTCGAGATATATCAAGATATTTAAAAGTTCCGAAGCTGCACCAACATAATAGAGGTGCAGAAACACCGTGGCCTCTTTCTTTGAGATAACTCTGCACTATTGCGAGCTGCAAATGCCACTTCCAGCTTAGCTGTGCAGAAGAGGAACAACAAGAAGAAGAAATATCTCGGAATATGTCCGTCAGGCCCCTTCCCTTGAGATAAATCTGCAAATATCTCGGAAACGATGCCAGCTATGGGAAAATGTTAAGAAACCTTTTTTGTAGAGAATTAAGTTTCCTACTTTTTATCTTGTATGATATTTTTTGATCAGATGCGTAGTTCTCGAGATATATCAAGATATTTAAAAGTTCCGAATCCGCATCAACATAATAGAGATACAGAAACACCGTGGCCCCTTTCTTTCAGATAACTATGCACTATTGCGAGCTGTAAATGCCACTTCCAGCTTAGCTGTGCAGAAGAAGAACAACAAGAAGAAGAAATATCTCGAAATATGTCCGTCAGGCCCCTTCCCTTGAGATATATCTGCAAATATCTCGGAAACGAAGCGAGCTATGGCAAACTGTTAAGAGACCTTTTTTGTAGAGAATTATGTTTCCTACAATTTATGTTCTATGATATTTTTTGATCAGAAGCGTAGTTTTCGAGATATATCGAGATATTTAAAAGTTCCGAAGCCGCACGAACATAATAGAGATACAGAAACACCGTGGCCCCTTTCTTTGGGATAACTCTGCACTATTGCGAGCTGGAAATGCCACTTCCAGTTTAGCTGTGCAGAAGAAGAACAACAAGAAGAAGAAATATCTCGAAATATGTCCGTCAGGACCCTTCCCTTGAGATAAATCTGCAAATATCTCGGAAACGATGCCAGCTATGGGAAAATGTTAAGAGACCTTTTTTGTAGAGAATTAAGTTTCCTACTTTTTATCTTCTATGCTATTTTTTGATCAGATGCGTAGTTCTCGAGATATATCAAGATATTTAAAAGTTCCGAAGCCGCACCAACATAATAGAGATACAGAAACACCGTGGCCCCTTTCTTTGAGATAACTCTGCACTATTGCGAGCTGTAAATGCCACTTCCAGCTTAGCTGTGCAGAAGAAGAACAACAAGAAGAAGAAATATCTCGAAAAATGTCCGTCAGGCCCCTTCCTTTGAGATAAATCGGCAAGTATCTCGGAAACGAAGCGAGATATGGCAAAATGTTAAGAGACCTTTTTTGTAGACAATTATGTTTCCTACAATTTATGTTCTATGATATTTCTTGATCAGATGCGTAGTTCTCGAGATATATCAAGATATTTAAAAGTTCCGAAGCCGCACCAACATAATAGAGATACAGAAACACCGTGGCCCCTTTCTTTGAGATAACTCTGCACTATTGCGAGCTGCAAATGCCACTTCCAGCTTAGCTGTGCAGAAGAGGAACAACAAGAAGAAGAAATATCTCGGAATATGTCCGTCAGGCCCCTTCCCTTGAGATAAATCTGCAAATATCTCGGAAACGATGCCAGCTATGGGAAAATGTTAAGAAACCTTTTTTGTAGAGAATTAAGTTTCCTACTTTTTATCTTGTATGATATTTTTTGATCAGATGCGTAGTTCTCGAGATATATCAAGATATTTAAAAGTTCCGAAGCCGCACCAACATAATAGAGATACAGAAACACCGTGGCCCCTCTCTTTGAGATAACTCTGCACTATTGCGAGCTGGAAATGCCACTTCCGGTTTAGCTGTGCAGAAGAAGAACAACAAGAAGAAGAAATATCTCGAAATATGTCCGTTAGGCCCCTTCCCTTGAGATAAATCTGCAAATATCTCGGAAACGAAGCGAGCTATGGCAAAATGTTAACAAACTTTTTTGTAGAGAATTAAGTTTCCAACTTTTTATGTTCTATGATATTTTTTGATCAGAAGCGTAGTTTTCGAGATATATCGAGATATTTAAAAGTTCCGAAGCCGCACCAACATAATAGAGATACAGAAACACCGTGGCCCCTTTCTTTGAGATAACTCTGCACTAGTGCGAGCCGCAAATGCCACTTCCAGCTTAGCTGTGCAGAAGAAGAACAACAAGAAGAAGAAATATCTCGAAATATGTCCGTCAGGCCCCTTCCCTTGAGATAAATCTGCAAATATCTCGGAAACGAAGCGAGCTATTGCAAAATGTTAAGAGACCTTTTTTGTAGAGAATTGAGTTTCCTACTTTTTATGTTCTATGATATTTTTTGATCAGACGCGTAGTTCTCGAGATATATCAAGATATTTAAAAGTTCCGAAGCCGCACCAACATAATAGAGATACAGAAACACCGTGGCCCCTCTCTTTGAGATAACTCTGCACTATTGCGAGCTGGAAATGCCACTTCCGGTTTAGCTGTGCAGAAGAAGAACAACAAGAAGAAGAAATATCTCGAAATATGTCCGTTAGGCCCCTTCCCTTGAGATAAATCTGCAAATATCTAGGAAACGAAGCGAGCTATGGCGAAATGTTAACAGACTTTTTTGTAGAGAATTAAGTTTCCTACTTTTTATGTTCTATGATATTTTTTGATCAGATGCGTAGTTCTCGAGAGATATCAAGATATTTAAAAGTTCCGAAGCCGCACCAACATAATAGAGATACAGAAACACCGTGGCCCCTTTCTTTGAGATAACTCTGCACTATTGCGAGCTGTAAATGCCACTTCCAGCTTAGCTGTGCAGAAGAAGAACAAGAAGAAGAAATATCTCGAAATATGTCCGTCACGCCCCTTCCCTTGAGATAAATCTGCAAATATCTCGGAAACGAAGAGAGCTATGGCAAAATGATAAGAGACCTTTTTTGTAGAGAATTAAGTTGCCTACTTTTTATGTTCTATGATATTTTTTGATCAGATGCGTAGTTCTCGAGATATATCAAGATATTTAAAAGTTCCGAAGCCGCACCAACATAATAGAGATTCAGAAACACCGTGGCCCCTTTCTTTGAGATAACTGTGCACTTTTGCGAGCTGCAAATGCCACTTCCAGCTTAGCTGTGCAGAAGAAGAACAACAAGAAGAAATATCTCGAAATATGTCCGTCACGCCCCTTCCCTTGAGATAAATCTGCAAATATCTCGGAAACGAAGAGAGCTATGGCAAAATGATAAGAGACCTTTTTTGTAGAGAATTAAGTTGCCTACTTTTTATGTTCTATGATATTTTTTGATCAGATGCGTAGTTCTCGAGATATATCAAGATATTTAAAAGTTCCGAAGCCGCACCAACATAATAGAGATTCAGAAACACCGTGGCCCCTTTCTTTGAGATAACTCTGCACTTTTGCGAGCTGCAAATGCCACTTCCAGCTTAGCTGTGCAGAGGAAGAACAACAAGAAGAAGAAATATCTCGAAATATGTCCGTCAGGCCAGTTCCTTTGAGCTGAATCTGCAAATATCTCGGAAACGAAGCGAGCTATGGCAAAATGTTGAGAGACCTTTTTTGTAGAGAATTAAGTTTCCTACTTTTTATCTTCTATGATATTTTCTGACCAGATTCGTAGTTCTCGAGATATATCAAGATATTTAAAAGTTCCGAAGCCGCACCAACATAATAGAGATACAGAAACACCGTGGCCTCTTTCTTTGAGATAACTCCGCACTATTGCGAGCTGCAAATGCCACTTCCAGCTTAGCTGTGCAGAAGAGGAACAACAAGAAGAAGAAATATCTCGGAATATGTCCGTCAGGCCCCTTCCCTTGAGATAAATCTGCAAATATCTCGGAAACGATGCCAGCTATGGGAAAATGTTTAGAAACCTTTTTTGTAGAGAATTAAGTTTCCTACTTTTTATCTTCTATGATATTTTTTGATCAGATGCGTAGTTCTCGAGATATATCAAGATATTTAAAAGTTCCGAAGCCGCACCAACATAATAGAGATACAGAAACACCGTGGCCCCTTTCTTTGAGATAACTCTGCACTATTGCGAGCTGTAAATGCCACTTCCAGCTTAGCTGTGCAGAAGAAGAACAACAAGAAGAAGAAATATCTCGAAATATGTCCGTCAGGCCCCTTCCCTTGAGATATATCTGCAAATATCTCGGAAACAAAGCGAGCTATGGCAAAATGTTAAGAGACCTTTTTTGTAGAGAATTATGTTTCCTACAATTTATGTTCTATGATATTTTTTGATCAGAAGCGTAGTTTTCGAGATATATCGAGATATTTAAAAGTTCCGAAGCCGCACCAACATAATAGAGATACAGAAACACCGTGGCCCCTCTCTTCGAGATAACTCTGCACTATTGCGAGCTGGAAATGCCACTTCCAGCTTAGCTGTGCAGAAGAAGAACAACAAGAAGAAGAAATATCACGAAATATGTCCGTTAGGCCCCTTCCCTTGAGATAAATCTGCAAATATCTCGGAAACGAAGCGAGCTATGGCAAAATGTTAAGAGACCTTTTTTGTAGAGAATTGAGTTTCCTACTTTTTATGTTCTATGATATTTTTTGATCAGATGCGTAGTTCTCGAGATATATCAGGATATTTTAAAGTTCCGAAGCCGCACCAACATAATAGAGATACAGAAACACCGTGGCCCCTTTCTTTGAGATAACTCTGCACTATTGCGAGCTGCAAATGCCACTTCCAGCTTAGCTGTGCAGAAGAAGAACAACAAGAAGAAGAAATATCTCGAAATATGTCCGTCAGGCCCCTTCCCTTGAGATAAATCTGCAAATATCTCGGAAACGAAGAGAGCTATGGCAAAATGATAAGAGACCTTTTTTGTAGAGAATTAAGTTGCCTACTTTTTATGTTCTATGATATTTTTTGATCAGATGCGTAGTTCTCGAGATATATCAAGATATTTAAAAGTTCCGAAGCCGCACCAACATAATAGAGATACAGAAACACCGTGGCCCCTTTCTTTGAGATAACTCTGCACTATTGCGCGCTGCAAATGCCACTTCCAGCTTAGCTGTGCAGAGGAAGAACAACAAGAAGAAGAAATATCTCGAAATATGTCCGTCAGGCCAGTTCCTTTGAGCTGAATCTGCAAATATCTCGGAAACGAAGCGAGCTATGGCAAAATGTTGAGAGACCTTTTTTGTAGAGAATTAAGTTTCCTACTTTTTATCTTCTATGATATTTTCTGACCAGATTCGTAGTTCTCGAGATATATCAAGATATTTAAAAGTTCCGAAGCCGCACCAACATAATAGAGATACAGAAACACCGTGGCCTCTTTCTTTGAGATAACTCCGCACTATTGCGAGCTGCAAATGCCACTTCCAGCTTAGCTGTGCAGAAGAGGAACAACAAGAAGAAGAAATATCTCGGAATATGTCCGTCAGGCCCCTTCCCTTGAGATAAATCTGCAAATATCTCGGAAACGATGCCAGCTATGGGAAAATGTTTAGAAACCTTTTTTGTAGAGAATTAAGTTTCCTACTTTTTATCTTCTATGATATTTTTTGATCAGATGCGTAGTTCTCGAGATATATCAAGATATTTAAAAGTTCCGAAGCCGCACCAACATAATAGAGATACAGAAACACCGTGGCCCCTTTCTTTGAGATAACTCTGCACTATTGCGAGCTGTAAATGCCACTTCCAGCTTAGCTGTGCAGAAGAAGAACAACAAGAAGAAGAAATATCTCGAAATATGTCCGTCAGGCCCCTTCCCTTGAGATATATCTGCAAATATCTCGGAAACAAAGCGAGCTATGGCAAAATGTTAAGAGACCTTTTTTGTAGAGAATTATGTTTCCTACAATTTATGTTCTATGATATTTTTTGATCAGAAGCGTAGTTTTCGAGATATATCGAGATATTTAAAAGTTCCGAAGCCGCACCAACATAATAGAGATACAGAAACACCGTGGCCCCTCTCTTCGAGATAACTCTGCACTATTGCGAGCTGGAAATGCCACTTCCAGCTTAGCTGTGCAGAAGAAGAACAACAAGAAGAAGAAATATCACGAAATATGTCCGTTAGGCCCCTTCCCTTGAGATAAATCTGCAAATATCTCGGAAACGAAGCGAGCTATGGCAAAATGTTAAGAGACCTTTTTTGTAGAGAATTGAGTTTCCTACTTTTTATGTTCTATGATATTTTTTGATCAGATGCGTAGTTCTCGAGATATATCAGGATATTTTAAAGTTCCGAAGCCGCACCAACATAATAGAGATACAGAAACACCGTGGCCCCTTTCTTTGAGATAACTCTGCACTATTGCGAGCTGCAAATGCCACTTCCAGCTTAGCTGTGCAGAAGAAGAACAACAAGAAGAAGAAATATCTCGAAATATGTCCGTCAGGCCCCTTCCCTTGAGATAAATCTGCAAATATCTCGGAAACGAAGAGAGCTATGGCAAAATGATAAGAGACCTTTTTTGTAGAGAATTAAGTTGCCTACTTTTTATGTTCTATGATATTTTTTGATCAGATGCGTAGTTCTCGAGATATATCAAGATATTTAAAAGTTCCGAAGCCGCACCAACATAATAGAGATACAGAAACACCGTGGCCCCTTTCTTTGAGATAACTCTGCACTATTGCGCGCTGCAAATGCCACTTCCAGCTTAGCTGTGCAGAGGAAGAACAACAAGAAGAAGAAATATCTCGAAATATGTCCGTCAGGCCAGTTCCTTTGAGCTGAATCTGCAAATATCTCGGAAACGAAGCGAGCTATGGCAAAATGTTAAGAGACGTTTTTTGTAGAGAATTATGTTTCCTACAATTTATGTTCTATGATATTTTTTGATCAGAAGCGTAGTTTTCGAGATATATCGAGATATTTAAAAGTTCCGAAGCCGCACCAACATAATAGAGATACAGAAACACCGTGGCCCCTTTCTTTGAGATAACTCTGCACTAGTGCGAGCTGCAAATGCCACTTCCAGCTTAGCTGTGCAGAAGAAGAACAACAAGAAGAAGAAATATCACGAAATATGTCCGTTAGGCCCCTTCCCTTGAGATAAATCTGCAAATATCTCGGAAACGAAGCGAGCTATGGCAAAATGTTAAGAGACCTTTTTTGTAGCGAATTAAGTTTCCTACTTTTTATCTTCTATGATATTTTCTGATCAGATGCGTAGTTCTCGAGATATATCAAGATATTTAAAAGTTCCGAAGCCGCACCAACATAATAGAGATACAGAAACACCGTGGCACCTCTCTTTGAGATAACTCTGCACAATTGCGAGCTGCAAATGCCACTTCCAGCTTAGCTGTGCAGAAGAGGAACAACAAGAAGAAGAAATATCTCGAAATATGTCCGTCAGGCCCCTTCCCTTGAGATAAATCTGCAAATATCTCGGAAACGAAGCGAGCTATGGCAAAATGTTAAGAGACCTTTTGTGTAGAGAATTATGTTTCCTACTTTTTATGTTCTATGATATTTTTTGATCAGACGCGTAGTTCTCGAGATATATCAAGATATTTAAAAGTTCCGAAGCCGCACCAACATAATAGAGATACAGAAACACCGTGGCTCCTTTCTTTGAGATAACTCTGCACTATAGCGACCTGGAAATGCCACTTCCAGTTTAGCTGTGCAGAAGAAGAACAACAAGAAGAAGAAATATCTCGAAATATGTCCGTTAGGCCCCTTCCCTTGAGATAAATCTGCAAATATCTCGGAAACGAAGCGAGCTATGGCAAAATGTTAAGAGACCTTTTTTGTAGAGAATTAAGTTTCCTACGTCTTATGTTCTATGATATTTTTTGATCAGATGCGTAGTTCTCGAGATATATCAATATATTTAAAAGTTCCGAAGCCGCACCAACATAATCGGGATACAGAAACACCGTGCCCCTCTCTTTGAGATAACTCTGCACTATTGCGAGCTGGAAATGCCACTTCCAGTTTAGCTGTGCAGAAGAAGAACAACAAGAAGAAGAAATATCTGGAAATATGTCCCTTAGGCCCCTTCCCTTGAGATAAATCTGCAAATATCTCGGAAACGAAGCGAGCTATGGCAAAATGTTAAGAGACTTTTTTGTAGAGAATTAAGTTTCCTACTTTTTAGGTTCTATGATATTTTTTGATCAGATGCGTAGTTCTCGAGATATATCAAGATATTTAAAAGTTCCGAAGCTGCAACAACATAATAGAGGTGCAGAAACACCGTGGCCTCTTTCTTTGAGATAACTCTGCACTATTGCGAGCTGCAAATGCCACTTCCAGCTTACCTGTGCAGAAGAGGAACAACAAGAAGAAGAAATATCTCGGAATATGTCCGTCAGGCCCCTTCCCTTGAGATAAATCTGCAAATATCTCGGAAACGAAGCGAGCTATGGCAAAATGTTAAGAGACCTTTTTTGTAGAGAATTATGTTTCCTAGAATTTATGTTCTATGATATTTTCTGATCAGATGCGTAGTTCTCGAGATATATCAAGATATTTAAAAGTTCCGAAGCCGCACCAACATAATAGAGATACAGAAACACCGTGGCCCCTTTCTTTGAGATAACTCTGCACTATTGCGAGCTGTAAATGCCACTTCCAGCTTAGCTGTGCAGAAGAAGAACAACAAGAAGAAGAAATATCTCGAAATATGTCCGTCAGGCCCCTTCCCTTGAGATATATCTGCAAATATCTCGGAAACGAAGCGAGCTATGTCAAAATGTTAAGAGACCTTTTTTGTAGAGAATTATGTTTCCTACAATTTATGTTCTATGATATTTTTTGATCAGAAGCGTAGTTTTCGAGATATATCGAGATATTTAAAAGTTCCGAAGCCGCACCAACATAATAGATATACAGAAACACCGTGGCCCCTTTCGTTGAGATAACTCTGCACTAGTGCGAGCCGCAAATGCCACTTCCAGCTTAGCTGTGCAGAAGAAGAACAACAAGAAGAAGAAATATCTCGAAATATGTCCGTCAGGCCCCTTCCCTTGAGATAAATCTGCAAATATCTCGGAAACGAAGCGAGCTATGGCAAAATGTTAAGAGACCTTTTTTGTAGAGAATTAAGTTTCCTACTTTGTATGTTCTATGATATTTTTTGATCAGACGCGTAGTTCTCGAGATATATCAAGATATTTAAAAGTTCCGAAGCCGCACCAACATAATAGAGATACAGAAACACCGTGGCCCCTTTCTTTGAGATATCTCTGCACTATTGCGAGCTGCAAATGCCACTTCCAGCTTAGCTGCGCAGAAGAAGAACAACAAGAAGAAGAAATATCTCGAAATATGTCCGTCAGGCCCCTTCCCTTGAGATATATCTGCAAATATCTCGGAAACGAAGCGAGCTATGGCAAAATGTTAAGAGACCTTTTTTGTAGAGAATTAAGTTTCCTATTTTGTATGTTCGATGATATTTTTTGATCAGACGCGTAGTTCTCGAGATATATCAAGATATTTAAAAGTTCCGAAGCCGCACCAACATAATAGAGATACAGAAACACCGTGGCCCCTTTCTTTGAGATAACTCTGCACTATTGCGAGCTGTAAATGCCACTTCCAGCTTAGCTGTGCAGAAGAAGAACAACAAGAAGAAGAAATATCTCGAAATATGTCCGTCAGGCCCCTTCCCTTGAGATATATCTGCAAATATCTCGGAAACGAAGCGAGCTATGGCAAAATGTTAACAGACCTTTTTTGTAGAGAATTATGTTTTCTACAATTTATGTTCTATGATATTTTTTGATCAGAAGCGTAGTTTTCGAGATATATCGAGATATTTAAAAGTTCCGAAGCCGCACCAACATAATAGAGATACAGAAACACCGTGGCCCCTTTCTTTGAGATAACTCTGCACTAATGCGAGCCGCAAATGCCACTTCCAGCTTAGCTGTGCAGAAGAAGAACAACAAGAAGAAGAAATATCTCGAAATATGTCCGTCAGGCCCCTTCCCTTGAGATAAATCTGCAAATATCTCGGAAACCAAGCGAGCTATGGCAAAATGTTAAGAGACCTTTTTTGTAGAGAATTAAGTTTCCTACTTTTTATGTTCTATGATATTTTTTGATCAGATGCGTAGTTCTCGAGATATATCAAGATATTTAAAAGTTCCGAAGCCGCACCAACATAATAGAGATACAGAAACACCGTGGCCCCTTTCTTTGAGATAACTCTGCACTATTGCGAGCTGTAAATGCCACTTCCAGCTTAGCTGTGCAGAAGAAGAACAACAAGAAGAAGAAATATCTCGAAATATGTCCGTCAGGCCCCTTCCCTTGAGATATATCTGCAAATATCTCGGAAACGAAGCGAGCTATGGCAAAATGTTAACAGACCTTTTTTGTAGAGAATTATGTTTTCTACAATTTATGTTCTATGATATTTTTTGATCAGAAGCGTAGTTTTCGAGATATATCGAGATATTTAAAAGTTCCGAAGCCGCACCAACATAATAGAGATACAGAAACACCGTGGCCCCTTTCTTTGAGATAACTCTGCACTAGTGCGAGCCGCAAATGCCACTTCCAGCTTAGCTGTGCAGAAGAAGAACAACAAGAAGAAGAAATATCTCGAAATATGTCCGTCAGGCCCCTTCCCTTGAGATAAATCTGCAAATATCTCGGAAACGAAGCGAGCTATGGCAAAATGTTAAGAGACCTTTTTTGTAGAGAATTAAGTTTCCTACTTTTTATGTTCTATGATATTTTTTGATCAGATGCGTAGTTTTCGAGATATATCGAGATATTTAAAAGTTCCGAAGCCGCACCAACATAATAGGGATACAGAAACACCGTGGCGCCTTTCTTTGAGATAACTCTGCACTAGTGCGAGCCGCAAATGCCACTTCCAGCTTAGCTGTGCAGAAGAAGAACAACCAGAAGAAGAAATATCTCGAAATATTTCCGTTAGGCTCCTTCCCTTGAGATAAATCTGCAAATATCTCGGAAACGAAGCGACCTATGGCAAAATGTTCAGAGACCTTTTTTGTAGAGAATTAAGTTTCCTACTTTTTATGTTCTATGATATTTTTTGATCAGATGCGTAGTTTTCGAGATATATCGAGATATTTAAAAGTTCCGAAGCCGCACCAACATAATAGGGATACAGAAACACCGTGGCGCCTTTCTTTGAGATAACTCTGCACTAGTGCGAGCCGCAAATGCCACTTCCAGCTTAGCTGTGCAGAAGAAGAACAACCAGAAGAAGAAATATCTCGAAATATTTCCGTTGGGCTCCTTCCCTTGAGATAAATCTGCAAATATCTCGGAAACGAAGCGACCTATGGCAAAATGTTCAGAGACCTTTTTTGTAGAGAATTAAGTTTCCTACTTTTTATGTTCTATGATATTTTTTGATCAGATGCGTAGTTCTCGAGATATATCAAGATATTTAAAAGTTCCGAAGCCGCACCAACATAATAGAGATACAGAAACACCGTGGCTCCTTTCTTTGAGATAACTCTGCACTAGTGCGAGCCGCAAATGCCACTTCCAGCTTAGCTGTGCAGAAGAAGAACAACAAGAAGAAGAAATATCTCGAAATATGTCCGTCAGGCCCCTTCCCTTGAGATAAATCTGCAAATATCTCGGAAACGAAGCGAGCTATGGCAAAATGTTGAGAGACCTTTTTTGTAGAGAATTAAGTTTCCTACTTTTTATGTTCTATGATATTTTTTGATCAGAGGCGTAGTTCTCGAGATATATCAAGATATTTAAAAGTTCCGAAGCCGCACCAACATAATAGAGATACAGAAACACCGTGGCCCCTTTCTTTGAGATAACTCTGCACGATTGCGAGCTGGAAATGCCACTTCCAGTTTAGCTGTGCAGAAGAAGAACAACAAGAAGAAGGAATATCTCGAAATATGTCCGTCAGGCCACTTCCCTTGAGATAAATCTGCAAATATCTCGGAAACGAAGCGAGCTATGGCAAAATGTTAAGAGACCTTTTTTGTAGAGAATTATGTTTCCTACTTTTTATCTTCGATGATATTTTTTGATCAGATGCGTAGTTCTCGAGATATATCAAGATATTTAAAAGTTCCGAAGCTGCACCAACATAATAGAGGTACAGAAACACCGTGGCCTCTTTCTTTGAGATAACTCTGCACTATTGCGAGCTGCAAATGCCACTTCGAGCTTAGCTGTGCAGAAGAAGAACAACAAGAAGAAGAAATATCTCGAAATATGTCCGTCAGACCCCTTCCCTTGAGATGAATCTGCAAATATCTCGGAAACGAAGCGAGCTATGGCAAAATGTTAAGAGACCTTTTTTGTAGAGAATTATGTTTCCTACAATTTATGTTCTATGATATTTTTTGATCAGAAGCGTAGTTTTCGAGATATATCGAGATACTTAAAAGTTCCGAAGCCGCACCAACATAATAGAGATACAGAAACACCGTGGCCCCTTTCTTTGAGATAACTGTGCACTAGTGCGAGCCGCAAATGCCACTTCCAGCTTAGCTGTGCAGAAGAAGAACAACAAGAAGAAGAAATATCTCGAAATATGTCCGTCAGGCCAGTTCCTTTGAGCTGAATCTGCAAATATCTCGGAAACGAAGCGAACTATGGCAAGATGTTAAGAGACGTTTTTTGTAGAGAATTATGTTTCCTACAATTTATGTTCTATGATATTTTTTGATCAGAAGCGTAGTTTTCGAGATATATCGAGATACTTAAAAGTTCCGAAGCCGCACCAACATAATAGAGATACAGAAACACCGTGGCCCCTTTCTTTGAGATAACTCTGCACTATTGCGAGCTGCAAATGCCACTTCCAGCTTAGCTGTGCAGAAGAAGAACAACAAGAAGAAGAAGTATCTCGAAATATGTCCGTCAGGCCCCTTCCCTTGAGATAAATCTGCAAATATCTCGGAAAGGAAGAGAGCTATGGCAAAATGTTAAGAGACCTTTTTTGTAGAGAATTAAGTTTCCTACTTTTTATGTTCTATGATATTTTTTGATCAGATGCGTAGTTCTCGAGATATATCAAGATATTTAAAAGTTCCGAAGCCGCACCAACATAATAGAGATACAGAAACACCGTGGCCCCTTTCTTTGAGATAACTCTGCACTATTGCGAGCTGTAAATGCCACTTCCAGCTTAGCTGTGCAGAAGAAGAACAACAAGAAGAAGAAATATCTCGAAATATGTCCGTCAGGCCCCTGCCCTTGAGATATATCTGCAAATATCTCGGAAACGAAGCGAGCTATGGCAAAATGTTAAGAGACCTTTTTTGTAGAGAATTATGTTTCCTACAATTTATGTTCTATGATATTTTTTGATCAGAAGCGTAGTTTTCGAGATATATCGAGATACTTAAAAGTTCCGAAGCAGCACCAACATAATAGAGATACAGAAACACCGTGGCCCCTTTCTTTGAGATAACTCTGCACTATTGCGAGCTGTAAATGCCACTTCCAGCTTAGCTGTGCAGAAGAAGAACAACAAGAAGAAGAAATATCTCGAAATATGTCCGTCAGGCCCCTTCCCTTGAGATAAATATGCAAATATCTCGGAAACGAAGCGAGCTATGGCAAAATGTTAAGAGAACTTTTTTGTAGAGAATTAAGTTTCCTACTTTTTATGTTCTATGATATTTTTTGATCAGATGCGTAGTTCTCGAGATATATCAAGATATTTAAAAGTTCCGAAGCCGTACCAACATAATAGAGATACAGAAACACCGTGGCCCCTTTCTTTGAGATAACTCTGCACTAGTGCGAGCCGCAAATGCCACTTCCAGCTTAGCTGTGCAGAAGAAGAACAACAAGAAGAAGAAATATCTCGAAATATGTCCGTCAGGCCCCTTCCCTTGAGATAAATATGCAAATATCTCGGAAACGAAGCGAGCTATGGCAAAATGTTAAGCGACCTTTTTTGTAGAGAATTAAGTTTCCCACTTTTTATGTTCTATGATATTTTTTGATCAGATGCGTAGTTCTCGAGATATATCAAGATATTTAAAAGTTCCGAAGCCGCACCAACATAATAGAGATACAGAAACACCGTGGCCCCTTTCTTTGAGATAACTCTGCACTATTGCGAGCTGCACATGCCACTTCCAGCTTAGCTGTGCAGAAGGAGAACAACAAGAAGAAGAAATATCTCGAAATATGTCCGTCAGGCCAGTTCCTTTGAGCTGAATCTGCAAATATCTCGGAAACGAAGCGAGCTATGACAAAATGTTAACAGACGTTTTTTGTAGAGAATTATGTTTCCTACAATTTATGTTCTATGATATTTTTTGATCAGAAGCGTAGTTTTCGAGATATATCGAGATACTTAAAAGTTCCGAAGCCGCACCAACATAATAGAGATACAGAAACACCGTGGCCCCTTTCTTTGAGATAACTGTGCACTAGTGCGAGCCGCAAATGCCACTTCCAGCTTAGCTGTGCAGAAGAAGAACAACAAGAAGAAGAAATATCTCGAAATATGTCCGTCAGGCCAGTTCCTTTGAGCTGAATCTGCAAATATCTCGGAAACGAAGCGAACTATGGCAAGATGTTAAGAGACGTTTTTTGTAGAGAATTATGTTTCCTACAATTTATGTTCTATGATATTTTTTGATCAGAAGCGTAGTTTTCGAGATATATCGAGATACTTAAAAGTTCCGAAGCCGCACCAACATAATAGAGATACAGAAACACCGTGGCCCCTTTCTTTGAGATAACTCTGCACTATTGCGAGCTGCAAATGCCACTTCCAGCTTAGCTGTGCAGAAGAAGAACAACAAGAAGAAGAAGTATCTCGAAATATGTCCGTCAGGCCCCTTCCCTTGAGATAAATCTGCAAATATCTCGGAAAGGAAGAGAGCTATGGCAAAATATTAAGAGACCTTTTTTGTAGAGAATTATGTTTCCTACAATTTATGTTCTATGATATTTTTTGATCAGAAGCGTAGTTTTCGAGATATATCGAGATATTTAAAAGTTCCGAAGCCGCACCAACATAATAGAGATACAGAAACACCGTGGCCCCTTTCTTTGAGATAACTCTGCACTAGTGCGAGCAGCAAATGCCGCTTCCAGCTTAGCTGTGCAGAAGAAGAACAACAAGAAGAAGAAATATCTCGAAATATGTCCGTCAGGCCCCTTCCCTCGAGATAAATCTGCAAATATCTCGGAAACGAAGCGAGCTATGGCAAAATGTTAAGAGACCTTTTTTGTAGAGAATTAAGTTTCCTACTTTTTATGTTCTATGATATTTTTTGATCGGATGCGTAGTTCTCGAGATATATCAAGATATTTAAAAGTTCCGAAGCCGCACCAACATAATAGAGATACAGAAACACCGTGGCCCCTTTCTTTGAGATAACTCTGCACTAGTGCGAGCCGCAAATGCCGCTTCCAGCTTAGCTGTGCAGAAGAAGAACAACAAGAAGAAGAAATATCTCGAAATATGTCCGTCAGGCCCCTTCCCTTGAGATAAATCTGCAAATATCTCGGAAACGAAGCGAGCTATGGCAAAATGTTAAGAGACCTTTTTTGTAGAGAATTAAGTTTCCTACTTTTTATGTTCTATGATATTTTTTGATCAGATGCGTAGTTCTCGAGATATATCAAGATATTTAAAAGTTCCGAAGCCGCACCAACATAATAGAGATACAGAAACACCGTGGCCCCTTTCTTTGAGATAACTCTGCACTATTGCGACCTGCAAATGCCACTTCCAGCTTAGCTGTGCAGAAGAGGAACAACAAGAAGAAGAAATATTTCGAAATATGTCCGTCAGGCCCCTTCCCTTGAGATAAATCTGCAAATATCTCGGAAACGAAGCGAGCTATGGCAAAATGTTAAGAGACCATTTTTGTAGAGAATTAAGTTTCCTACTTTTTATGTTCTATGTTATTTTTTGATCAGATGCGTAGTTCTCGAGATATATCCTGATATTTAAAAGTTCCGAAGCGGCACCAACATAATAGA
This sequence comes from Osmia lignaria lignaria, assembly GCF_051020975.1. Classification (NCBI taxonomy): domain Eukaryota; kingdom Metazoa; phylum Arthropoda; class Insecta; order Hymenoptera; family Megachilidae; genus Osmia; species Osmia lignaria. The sequence continues at coordinate 2,753,072 of NW_027478162.1, read as the reverse complement.
GATACAGAAACACCGTGGCCCCATTCTTTGAGGTAACTCTGCACTATTGCGAGCTGCAAATGCCACTTCCAGCTTAGCTGTGCAGAAGGAGAACAACAAGAAGAAGAAATATCCCGAAATATGTCCGTCAGGCCCCTTCCCTTGAGATAAATCTGCAAATATCTGGGAAACGAAGCGAGCTATGGCAAAATGTTAAGAGACCTTTTTTGTAGAGAACTATGTTTCCTACAATTTAAGTTCTCTGATATTTTTTGATCAGAAGCGTAGTTTTCGAGATATATCGAGATATTTAAAAGTTCCGAAGCCGCACCAACATAATAGAGATACAGAAACACCGTGGCCCCTTTCTTTGAGATAACTCTGCACTATTGCGACCTGCAAATGCCACTTCCAGCTTAGCTGTGCAGAAGAGGAACAACAAGAAGAAGAAATATCTCGGAATATGTCCGTCAGGCCCCTTCCCTTGAGCTAAATCTGCAAATATCTCGGAAACGATGCCAGCAATGGGAAAATGTTAAGAGACCTTTTTTGTAGAGAATGAAGTTTCCAACTTTTTATGTTCTATGATATTTTTCGATCAGAGGCGTAGTTCTCGAGATGTATCAAGATATTTAAAAGTTCCGAAGCCGCACCAACATAATAGAGATACAGATACACCGTGGCCCCTCTCTTTGAGATAACTCTGCACTATTGCGCGCTGCAAATGCCACTTCCAGCTTAGCTGTGCAGAAGAAGAACAACAAGAAGAAGAAATATCTCGAAATATGTCTGTCAGGCCCCTTCCCTTGAGATAAATCTGCAAATATCTCGGAAACGAAGCGAGCTACGGCAAAATGTTAAGAGACCTTTTTTGTAGAAAATTAGGTTTCCTACTTTTTATGTTCTATGATATTTTTTGATCAGATGCGTAGTTCTCGAGATATATCAAGATATTTAAAAGTTCCGAAGCCGCACCAACATAATAGAGATACAGAAACACCGTGGCCCCTCTCTTTGAGATAACTCTGCATGATTGCGAGCTGGAAATGCCACTTCCAGTTTAGCTGTGCAGAAGAAGAACAACAAGAAGAAGAAATACCTCGAAATATGTCCGTCAGGACCCTTCCCTTCAGATAAATCTGCAAATATCTCGGAAACGAAGCGAGCTACGGCAAAATGTTAGGAGACCTTTTTTGTAGAAAATTAGGATTCCTACTTTTTATGTTCTATGATATTTTTTGAACAGATGCGTAGTTCTCGAGATATATCAAGATATTTAAAAGTTCCGAAGCCGCACCAACATAATAGAGATACAGAAACACCGTGGCCCCTTTCTTTGAGATAACTCTGCACTATTGCGCGCTGCAAATGCCACTTCCAGCTTAGCTGTGCAGAAGAAGAACAACAAGAAGAAGAAATATCTCGAAATATGTCCGTCAGGCCCCTTCCCTTGAGATAAATCTGCAAATATCTCGGAAACGAAGCGAGCTATGGCAAAATGTTAAGAGACCTTTTTTGTAGAGAATTAAGTTTCCTACTTTTTATGTTCTATGATATTTTTTGATCAGATGCGTAGTTCTCGAGATATATCAAGATATTTAAAAGCTCCGAAGCTGCACCAACATAATAGAGATACAGAAACACCGTAGCCCCTTTCTTTGCGATAACTCTGCACTATTGCGAGCTGCAAATGCCACTTCCAGCTTAGCTGTGCAGAAGAAGAACAACAAGAAGAAGAAATATCTCGAAATATGTCCGTCAGGCCCCTTCCCTTGAGATAAATCTGCAAATATCTCGGAAACGAAGCGAGCTATGGCAAAATGTTAAGAGACCTTTTTTGTAGAGAATTAAGTTTCCTACTTTTTATGTTCTATGATATTTTTCGATCAGAGGCGTAGTTCTCGAGATATATCAAGATATTTAAAAGTTCCGAAGCCGCACCAACATAATAGAGATACAGAAACACCGTGGCCCCTTTCTTTGAGATAACTCTGCACTATTGCGAGCTGCAAATGCCACTTCCAGCTTAGCTGTGCAGAAGAAGAACAACAAGAAGAAGAAATATCTGGAAATATGTCCGTCAGGCCCCTACCCTTGAGATAAATCTGCAAATATCTCGGAAACGAAGCGAGCTACGGCAAAATGTTAAGAGACCTTTTTTGTAGAGAATTATATTTCCCACAATTTAGGTTCTATGATATTTTTTGATCAGAAGCGTAGTTTTCGAGATAAATCGAGATATTTAAAAGATCCGAAGCCGCACCAACATAATAGAGATACAGAAACACCGTGGCCCCTTTCTTTCAGATAACTCTGCACTATTGCGAGCTGCAAATGCCACTTCCAGCTTAGCTGTGCAGAAGAAGAACAACAAGAAGAAGAAATATCTCGAAATATGTCCGTCAGGCCCCTTCCCTTGAGATAAATCTGCAAATATCTCGGAAACGAAGCGAGCTATGGCAAAATCTTAAGAGACGTTTTTTGTAGAGAATTAAGTTTCCTACTTTTTATGTTCTATGATATTTTTTGATCAGATGCGTAGTTCTCGAGATATATCAAGATATTTAAAAGTTCCGAAGCCGCACCAACATAATAGAGATACAGAAACACCGTGGCCCCTTTCTTTGAGATAACTCTGCACTATTGCGAGCTGCAAATGCCACTTCCAGCTTAGCTGTGCAGAAGAAGAACAACAAGAAGAAGAAGTATCTCGAAATATGTCCGTCAGGCCCGTTCCTTTGAGCTGAATCTGCAAATATCTCGGAAACGAACCGAGCTATGGCAAAATGTTGAGAGACGTTTTTTGTAGAGAATTATGTATCCTACAATTTATGTTCTATGATATTTTTTGATCAGAAGCGTAGTTTTCGAGATATATCGAGATATTTAAAAGTTCCGAAGCCGCACCAACATAATAGAGATACAGAAACACCGTGGCCCCTTTCTTTGAGATAACTCTGCACGATTGCGAGCTGGAAATGCCACTTCCAGTTTAGCTGTGCAGAAGAAGAACAACAAGAAGAAGAAATATCTCGAAATATGTCCATCAGGACCCTTCCCTTGAGATAAATCTGCAAATATCTCGGAAACGAAGCGAGCTATGGCAAAATGTTAAGAGACCTTTTTTGTAGAGAATTAAGTTTCCTACTTTTTATGTTCGATGATATTTTTTGATCAGATGCGTAGTTCTCGAGATATATCAAGATATTTAAAAGTTCCGAAGCGGCACCAACATAATAGAGGTACAGAAACACCGTGGCCTCTTTCTTTGAGATAACTCTGCACTATTGCGAGCTGCAAATGCCACTTCGAGCTTAGCTGTGCAGAAGAAGAACAACAAGAAGAAGAAATATCTCGAAATATGTCCGTCAGACCCCTTCCCTTGAGATGAATATGCAAATATCTCGGAAACGAAGCGAGCTATGGCAAAATGTTAAGAGACCTTTTTTGTAGAGAATAGTGTTTCCTACAATTTAGGTTCTATGATATTTTTTGATCAGAAGCGTAGTTCTCGAGATATATCAAGATATTTAAAAGTTCCGAAGACGCACCAACATAATAGAGATACAGAAACACCGTGGCCCCTTTCTTTGAGATAACTGTGCACTAGTGCGAGCCGCAAATGCCACTTCCAGCTTAGCTGTGCAGAAGAAGAACAACAAGAAGAAGAAATATCTCGAAATGTGTCCGTCAGGCCCCTTCCCTTGAGATATATCTGCAAATATCTCGGAAACGAAGCGAGCCATGGCAAAATGTTAAGAGACCGTTTTTGTAGAGAATTAAGTTTCCTACTTTTTATGTTCTATGATATTTTTTGATCAGACGCGTAGTTCTCGAGATATATCAAGATATTTAAAAGTTCCGAAGCCGCACCAACATAATAGAGATACAGAAACACCGTGGCCCCTTTCTTTGAGATAACTCTGCGCTATTGCGAGCTGGAAATGCCACTTCCAGTTTAGCTGTGCAGAAGAAGAACAACAAGAAGAGGAAATATCTCGAAATATGTCCGTCAGGCCCCTTCCCTTGAGATATATCTGCAAATATCTCGGAAACGAAACGAGCTATGGCAAAATGCTAAGAGACCTTTTTTGTAGAGAATTATGTTTCCTACAATTTATGTTCTATGATATTTTTTAATCAGAAGCGTAGTTTTCGAGATATATCGAGATATTTAAAAGATCCGAAGCCGCACCAACATAATAGAGATACAGAAACACCGTGGCCCCTTTCTTTGAGATAACCCTGCACTAATGCGAGCCGCAAATGCCGCTTCCAGCTTAGCTGTGCAGAAGAAGAACAACAAGAAGAAGAAATATCTCGAAATATGTCCGTCAGGCCCCTTCCCTCGAGATAAATCTGCAAATATCTCGGAAAGGAAGCGAGCTATGGCAAAATGTTAAGAGACCTTTTTTGTAGAGAATTAAGTTTCCTACTTTTTATGCTCTATGATATTTTTTGATCGGATGCGTAGTTCTCGAGATATATCAAGATATTTAAAAAATCCGAAGCCGCACCAACATAATAGAGATACAGAAACACCGTGGCCCCTTTCGTTGAGATAACTCTGCACTATTGCGAGCTGCAAATGCCACTTCCAGCTTAGCTGTGCAGAAGAAGAACAACAAAAAGAAGAAATATCTCGAAATATGTCCGTCAGGCCCCTTCCCTTGAGATAAATCTGCAAATATCTCGGAAACGAAGCGAGCTATGGCAAAATGTTAAGAGACCTCTTTTGTAGAGAATTAAGTTTCCTACTTTTTATGTTCTATGATATTTTTCGATCAGATGCGTAGTTCTCGAGATATATCGATATATTTAAGAGTTCCGAAGCCGCACCAACATAATAGAGATACAGAAACACCGTGGCCCCTTTCTTTGAGATAACTCTGCACTAGTGCGAGCCGCAAATGCCACTTCCAGCTTAGCTGTGCAGAAGAAGAACAACAAGAAGAAGAAGTATCTCGAAATATGTCCGTCAGGCCCGTTCCTTTGAGCTGAATCTGCAAATATCTCGGAAACGAAGCGAGCTATGGCAAAATGTTGAGAGACGTTTTTTGTAGAGAATTATGTTTCCTACAATTTATGTTCTATGATATTTTTTGATCAGAAGCGTAGTTTTCGAGATATATCGAGATATTTAAAAGTTCCGAAGCCGCACCAACATAATAGAGATACAGAAACACCGTGGCCCCTTTCTTTGAGATAACTCTGCACGATTGCGAGCTGGAAATGCCACTTCCAGTTTAGCTGTGCAGAAGAAGAACAAGAAGAAGAAGAAATATCTCGAAATATGTCCGTCAGGCCCCTTCCCTTGAGATAAATCTGCAAATATCTCGGAAACGAAACGAGCTATGGCAAAATGTTAAGAGACCTTTTTTGTAGAGAATTATGTTTCCTACAATTTATGTTCTATGATATTTTTTAATCAGAAGCGTAGTTTTCGAGATATATCGAGATATTTAAAAGATCCGAAGCCGCACCAACATAATAGAGATACAGAAACACCGTGGCCCCTTTCTTTGAGATAACCCTGCACTAGTGCGAGCCGCAAATGCCGCTTCCAGCTTAGCTGTGCAGAAGAAGAACAACAAGAAGAAGAAATATCTCGAAATATGTCCGTCAGGCCCCTTCCCTCGAGATAAATCTGCAAATATCTCGGAAACGAAGCGAGCTATGGCAAAATGTTAAGAGACCTTTTTTGTAGAGAATTAAGTTTCCTACTTTTTATGCTCTATGATATTTTTTGATCGGATGCGTAGTTCTCGAGATATATCAAGATATGTAAAAAATCCGAAGCCGCACCAACATAATAGAGATACAGAAACACCGTGGCCCCTTTCTTTGAGATAACTCTGCACTATTGCGAGCTGCAAATGCCACTTCCAGCTTAGCTGTGCAGAAGAAGAACAACAAAAAGAAGAAATATCTCGAAATATGTCCGTCAGGCCCCTTCCCTTGAGATAAATCTGCAAATATCTCGGAAACGAAGCGAGCTATGGCAAAATGTTAAGAGACCTCTTTTGTAGAGAATTAAGTTTCCTACTTTTTATGTTCTATGATATTTTTCGATCAGATGCGTAGTTCTCGAGATATATCGAGATATTTAAGAGTTCCGAAGCCGCACCAACATAATAGAGATACAGAAACACCGTGGCCCCTTTCTTTGAGATAACTCTGCACTAGTGCGAGCCGCAAATGCCACTTCCAGCTTAGCTGTGCAGAAGAAGAACAACAACAAGAAGAAATATCTCGATATATGTCCGTCAGGCCCCTTCCCTTGAGATATATCTGCAAATATCTCGGAAACGAAGTGAGCTATGGCAAAATGTTAAGAGACCTTTTTTGTAGAGAATTATGTTTCCTACAATTTATGTTCTATGATATTTTTTGATCAGAAGCGTAGTTTTCGAGATATATCGAGATATTTAAAAGTTCCGAAGCCGCACCAACATAATAGAGATACAGAAACACCGTGGCCCCTGTCTTTGAGATAACTCTGCACTAGTGCGAGCCGCAAATGCCACTTCCAGCTTAGCTGTGCAGAAGAAGAACAACAAGAAGAAGAAGTATCTCGAAATATGTCCGTCAGGCCCGTTCCTTTGAGCTGAATCTGCAAATATCTCGGAAACGAAGCGAGCTATGGCAAAATGTTAAGAGACGTTTTTTGTAGAGAATTATGTTTCCTACAATTTATGTTCTATGATATTTTTTGATCAGAAGCGTAGTTTTCGAGATATATCGAGATATTTAAAAGTTCCGAAGCCGCACCAACATAATAGAGATACAGAAACACCGTGGCCCCTTTCTTTGAGATAACTCTGCACTAGTGCGAGCCGCAAATGCCACTTCCAGCTTAGCTGTGCAGAAGAAGAACAACAAGAAGAAGAAGTATCACGAAATATGTCCGTCAGGCCCGTTCCTTTGAGCTGAATCTGCAAATATCTCGAAAACGAAGCGAGCTATGGCAAAATGTTGAGAGACGTTTTTTGTAGAGAATTATGTTTCCTACAATTTATGTTCTATGATATTTTTTGATCAGAAGCGTAGTTTTCGAGATATATCGAGATATTTATAAGTTCCGAAGCCGCACCAACATAATAGAGATACAGAAACACCGTGGCCCCTTTCTTTGAGATAACTCTGCACGATTGCGAGCTGGAAATGCCACTTCCAGTTTAGCTGTGCAGAAGAAGAACAACAAGAAGAGGAAATATCTCGAAATATGTCCGTCAGGCCCCTTCCCTTGAGATATATCTGCAAATATCTCGGAAACGAAGCGAGCTATGGCAAAATGTTAAGAGACCTTTTTTGTAGAGAATTCAGTTTCCTACTTTTTATGTTCTATGATATTTTTTGATCGGATGCGTAGTTCTCGAGATATATCAAGATATTTAAAAGTTCCGAAGCCGCACCAACATAATAGAGATACAGAAACACCGTGGCCCCTTTCTTTGAGATAACCCTGCACTATTGCGAGCTGCAAATGCCACTTCCAGCTTAGCTGTGCAGAAGAAGAACAACAAGAAGAAGAAATATCTGGAAATATGTCCGTCAGGCCCCTTCCCTTGAGATAAATCTGCAAATATCTCGGAAACGAAGCGAGCTACGGCAAAATGTTAAGAGACCTTTTTTGTAGAGAATTATATTTCCCACAATTTAGGTTCTATGATATTTTTTGATCAGAAGCGTAGTTTTCGAGATATATCGAGATATTTAAAAGATCCGAAGCCGCACCAACATAATAGAGATACAGAAACACCGTGGCCCCTTTCTTTGAGATAACTCTGCACCATTGCGAGCTGCAAATGCCACTTCCAGCTTAGCTGTGCAGAAGAAGACCAACAAGAAGAAGAAATATCTCGAAATATGTCCGTCAGGCCCCTTCCCTTGAGATGAATCTGCAAATATCTCGGAAACGAAGCGAGCTATGGCAAAATGTTAAGAGACCTTATTTGTAGAGAATTAAGTTTCCTACTTTTTATGTTCTACGATATTATTTGATCAGATGCGTAGTTCTCGAGATATATCAAGATATTTAAAAGTACCGAAGCCGCACCAACATAATAGAGATACAGAAACACCGTGGCCCCTTTCTTTGAGATAACTCTGCACTATTGCGAGCTGCAAATGCCACTTCCAGCTTAGCTGTGCAGAAGAAGAACAACAAGAAGAAGAAATATCTCGAAATATGTCCGTCAGGCCCCTTCCCTTGAGATAAATCTGCAAATATCTCGGAAACGAAGCGAGCTATGGCAAAATGTTAAGCGACTTTATTTGTAGAGAATTAAGTTTCCTACTTTTTACGTTCTATGATATTTTTTAATCAGATGCGTAGTTCTCGAGATATATAAAGATATTTTAAAGTTCCGAAGCCGCACCAACATAATAGAGATACAGAAACACCGTGGCCCCTTTCTTTGAGATAACTCTGCACTATTGCGAGCTGCAAATGCCACTTCCAGCTTAGCTGTGCAGAAGAAGACCAACAAGAAGAAGAAATATCTCGAAATATGTCCGTCAGGCCCCTTCCCTTGAGATAAATCTGCAAATATCTCGGAAACGAAGCGAGCTATGGCAAAATGTTAAGAGACCTTATTTGTAGAGAATTAAGTTTCCTACTTTTTATGTTCTATGATATTTTTTGATCAGATGCGTAGTTCTCGAGATATATCAAGATATTTAAAAGTTCCGAAGCCGCACCAACATAATAGAGATACAGAAACACCGTGGCCCCTTTCTTTGAGATAACTCTGCGCTATTGCGAGCTGGAAATGCCACTTCCAGTTTAGCTGTGCAGAAGAAGAACAACAAGAAGAGGAAATATCTCGAAATATGTCCGTCAGGCCCCTTCCCTTGAGATATATCTGCAAATATCGCGGAAACGAAACGAGCTATGGCAAAATGTTAAGAGACCTTTTTTGTAGAGAATTATGTTTCCTACAATTTATGTTCTATGATATTTTTTGATCAGAAGCGTAGTTTTCGAGATATATCGAGATATTTAAAAGATCCGAAGCTGCACCAACATAATAGAGATACAGAAACACCGTGGCCCCTTTCTTTGAGATAACTCTGCACTAGTGCGAGCCGCAAATGCCGCTTCCAGCTTAGCTGTGCAGAAGAAGAACAACAAGAAGAAGAAATATCTCGAAATATGTCCGTCAGGCCCCTTCCCTCGAGATAAATCTGCAAATATCTCGGAAACGAAGCGAGCTATGGCAAAATGTTAAGAGACCTTTTTTGTAGAGAATTCAGTTTCCTACTTTTTATGTTCTATGATATTTTTTGATCGGATGCGTAGTTCTCGAGATATATCAAGATATTTAAAAGTTCCGAAGCCGCACCAACATAATAGAGATACAGAAACACCGTGGCCCCTTTCTTTGAGATAACCCTGCACTATTGCGAGCTGCAAATGCCACTTCCAGCTTAGCTGTGCAGAAGAAGAACAACAAGAAGAAGAAATATCTGGAAATATGTCCGTCAGGCCCCTTCCCTTGAGATAAATCTGCAAATATCTCGGAAACGAAGCGAGCTACGGCAAAATGTTAAGAGACCTTTTTTGTAGAGAATTATATTTCCCACAATTTAGGTTCTATGATATTTTTTGATCAGAAGCGTAGTTTTCGAGATATATCGAGATATTTAAAAGATCCGAAGCCGCACCAACATAATAGAGATACAGAAACACCGTGGCCCCTTTCTTTGAGATAACTCTGCACCATTGCGAGCTGCAAATGCCACTTCCAGCTTAGCTGTGCAGAAGAAGACCAACAAGAAGAAGAAATATCTCGAAATATGTCCGTCAGGCCCCTTCCCTTGAGATGAATCTGCAAATATCTCGGAAACGAAGCGAGCTATGGCAAAATGTTAAGAGACCTTATTTGTAGAGAATTAAGTTTCCTACTTTTTATGTTCTACGATATTATTTGATCAGATGCGTAGTTCTCGAGATATATCAAGATATTTAAAAGTACCGAAGCCGCACCAACATAATAGAGATACAGAAACACCGTGGCCCCTTTCTTTCAGATAACTCTGCACTATTGCGAGCTGGAAATGCCACTTCCTGTTTAGCTGTGCAGAAGAAGAACAACAAGAAGAAGAAATATCCCGAAATATGTCCGTCAGGCCCCTTCCCTTGAGATAAATCTGCATATATCTCGGAAACGAAGCGAGCTATGGCAAAATGTTAAGAGACCTTTTTGGTAGAGAATGAAGTTTCCTACTTTTTATGTTCTATGATATTTTTTGATCAGATGCGTAGTTCTCGAGATATATCAAGATATTTAAAAGTTCCGAAGCCGCACCAACATAATAGAGATACAGAAACACCGTGGCCCCTTTCTTTGAGATAACTCTGCACTATTGCGAGCTGCAAATGCCACTTCCAGCTTAGCTGTGCAGAAGAAGACCAACAAGAAGAAGAAATATCTCGAAATATGTCCGTCAGGCCCCTTCCCTTGAGATAAATCTGCAAATATCTCGGAAACGAAGCGAGCTATGGCAAAATGTTAAGAGACCTTATTTGTAGAGAATTAAGTTTCCTACTTTTTATGTTCTATGATATTATTTGATCAGATGCGTAGTTCTCGAGATATATCAAGATATTTAAAAGTTCCGAAGCCGCACCAACATAATAGAGATACAGAAACACCGTGGCCCCTTTCTTTCAGATAACTCTGCACTATTGCGAGCTGGACATGCCGCTTCCAGTTTAGCTGTGCAGAAGAAGAACAACAAGAAGAAGAAATATCCCGAAATATGTCCGTCAGGCCCCTTCCCTTGAGATATATCTGCAAATATCTCGGAAACGAAACGAGCTATGGCAAAATGTTAAGAGACCTTTTTTGTAGAGAATTATGTTTCCTACAATTTATGTTCTATGATATTTTTTGATCAGAAGCGTAGTTTTCGAGATATATCGAGATATTTAAAAGATCCGAAGCTGCACCAACATAATCGAGATACAGAAACACCGTGGCCCCTTTCTTTGAGATAACTCTGCACTAGTGCGAGCCGCAAATGCCGCTTCCAGCTTAGCTGTGCAGAAGAAGAACAACAAGAAGAAGAAATATCTCGAAATATGTCCGTCAGGCCCCTTCCCTCGAGATAAATCTGCAAATATCTCGGAAACAAAGCGAGCTATGGCAAAATGTTAAGAGACCTTTTTGGTAGAGAATGAAGTTTCCTACTTTTTATGTTCTATGATATTTTTTGATCAGATGCGTAGTTCTCGAGATATATCAAGATATTTAAAAGTTCCGAAGCCGCACCAACATAATAGAGATACAGAAACACCGTGGCCCCTTTCTTTGAGATAACTCTGCACTATTGCGAGCTGCAAATGCCACTTCCAGCTTAGCTGTGCAGAAGAAGACCAACAAGAAGAAGAAATATCTCGAAATATGTCCGTCAGGCCCCTTCCCTTGAGATAAATCTGCAAATATCTCGGAAACGAAGCGAGCTATGGCAAAATGTTGAGAGACCTTATTTGTAGAGAATTAAGTTTCCTACTTTTTATGTTCTATGATATTATTTGATCAGATGCGTAGTTCTCGAGATATATCAAGATATTTAAAAGTTCCGAAGCCGCACCAACATAATAGAGATACAGAAACACCGCGGCCCCTTTCTTTCAGGTAACTCTGCACTATTGCGAGCTGGAAATGCCACTTCCTGTTTAGCTGTGCAGAAGAAGAACAACAAGAAGAAGAAATATCCCGAAATATGTCCGTCAGGCCCCTTCCCTTGAGATAAATCTGCATATATCTCGGAAACGAAGCGAGCTATGGCAAAATGTTAAGAGACCTTTTTTGTAGAGAATTATGTTTCCCACAATTTATGTTCTATGATATTTTTTGATCAGAAGCGTAGTTTTCGAGATATATCGAGATATTTAAAAGATCCGAAGCTGCACCAACATAATAGAGATACAGAAACACCGTGGCCCCTTTCTTTGAGATAACTCTGCACTAGTGCGAGCCGCAAATGCCGCTTCCAGCTTAGCTGTGCAGAAGAAGAACAACAAGAAGAAGAAATATTTCGAAATATGTCCGTCAGGCCCCTTCCCTCGAGATAAATCTGCAAATATCTCGGAAACGAAGCGAGCTATGGCAAAATGTTAAGAGACCTTTTTTGTAGAGAATTCAGTTTCCTACTTTTTATGTTCTATGATATTTTTTGATCGGATGCGTAGTTCTCGAGATATATCAAGATATTTAAAAGTTCCGAAGCCGCACCAACATAATAGAGATACAGAAACACCGTGGCCCCTTTCTTTGAGATAACCCTGCACTATTGCGAGCTGCAAATGCCACTTCCAGCTTAGCTGTGCAGAAGAAGAACAACAAGAAGAAGAAATATCTGGAAATATGTCCGTCAGGCCCCTTCCCTTGAGATAAATCTGCAAATATCTCGGAAACGAAGCGAGCTACGGCAAAATGTTAAGAGACCTTTTTTGTAGAGAATTATATTTCCCACAATTTAGGTTCTATGATATTTTTTGATCAGAAGCGTAGTTTTCGAGATATATCGAGATATTTAAAAGATCCGAAGCCGCACCAACATAATAGAGATACAGAAACACCGTGGCCCCTTTCTTTGAGATAACTCTGCACCATTGCGAGCTGCAAATGCCACTTCCAGCTTAGCTGTGCAGAAGAAGACCAACAAGAAGAAGAAATATCTCGAAATATGTCCGTCAGGCCCCTTCCCTTGAGATGAATCTGCAAATATCTCGGAAACGAAGCGAGCTATGGCAAAATGTTAAGAGACCTTATTTGTAGAGAATTAAGATTCCTACTTTTTATGTTCTACGATATTATTTGATCAGATGCGTAGTTCTCGAGATATATCAAGATATTTAAAAGTACCGAAGCCGCACCAACATAATAGAGATACAGAAACACCGTGGCCCCTTTCTTTGAGATAACTCTGCACTATTGCGAGCTGCAAATGCCACTTCCAGCTTAGCTGTGCAGAAGAAGAACAACAAGAAGAAGAAATATCTCGAAATATGTCCGTCAGGCCCCTTCCCTTGAGATAAATCTGCAAATATCTCGGAAACGAAGCGAGCTATGGCAAAATGTTAAGCGACTTTATTTGTAGAGAATTAAGTTTCCTACTTTTTACGTTCTATGATATTTTTTAATCAGATGCGTAGTTCTCGAGATATATAAAGATATTTTAAAGTTCCGAAGCCGCACCAACATAATAGAGATACAGAAACACCGTGGCCCCTTTCTTTGAGATAACTCTGCACTATTGCGAGCTGCAAATGCCACTTCCAGCTTAGCTGTGCAGAAGAAGACCAACAAGAAGAAGAAATATCTCGAAATATGTCCGTCAGGCCCCTTCCCTTGAGATAAATCTGCAAATATCTCGGAAACGAAGCGAGCTATGGCAAAATGTTAAGAGACCTTATTTGTAGAGAATTAAGTTTCCTACTTTTTATGTTCTATGATATTTTTTGATCAGATGCGTAGTTCTCGAGATATATCAAGATATTTAAAAGTTCCGAAGCCGCACCAACATAATAGAGATACAGAAACACCGTGGCCCCTTTCTTTGAGATAACTCTGCGCTATTGCGAGCTGGAAATGCCACTTCCAGTTTAGCTGTGCAGAAGAAGAACAACAAGAAGAGGAAATATCTCGAAATATGTCCGTCAGGCCCCTTCCCTTGAGATATATCTGCAAATATCGCGGAAACGAAACGAGCTATGGCAAAATGTTAAGAGACCTTTTTTGTAGAGAATTATGTTTCCTACAATTTATGTTCTATGATATTTTTTGATCAGAAGCGTAGTTTTCGAGATATATCGAGATATTTAAAAGATCCGAAGCTGCACCAACATAATAGAGATACAGAAACACCGTGGCCCCTTTCTTTGAGATAACTCTGCACTAGTGCGAGCCGCAAATGCCGCTTCCAGCTTAGCTGTGCAGAAGAAGAACAACAAGAAGAAGAAATATCTCGAAATATGTCCGTCAGGCCCCTTCCCTCGAGATAAATCTGCAAATATCTCGGAAACGAAGCGAGCTATGGCAAAATGTTGAGAGACCTTTTTTGTAGAGAATTAAGTTTCCTACTTTTTATGTTCTATGATATTTTTTGATCGGATGCGTAGTTCTCGAGATATATCAAGATATTTAAAAGTTCCGAAGCCGCACCAACATAATAGAGATACAGAAACACCGTGGCCCCTTTCTTTGAGATAACTCTGCACTATTGCGAGCTGCAAATGCCACTTCCAGCTTAGCTGTGCAGAAGAAGAACAACAAAAAGAAGAAATATCTCGAAATATGTCCGTCAGGCCCCTTCCCTTAAGATAAATCTGCAAATATCTCGGAAACGAAGCGAGCTATGGCAAAATGTTAAGAGACCTCTTTTGTAGAGAATTAAGTTGCCTACTTTTTATGTTCTATGATATTTTTCGATCAGATGCGTAGTTCTCGAGATATATCAAGATATTTAAAAGTTCCGAAGCCGCACCAACATAATAGAGATACAGACACACCGTGGCCCCTTTCTTTGAGATAACTCTGCACTATTGCGAGCTGCAAATGCCACTTCCAGCTTAGCTGTGCAGAAGAAGAACAACAAGAAGAAGAAATATCTCGAAATATGTCCGTCAGGCCCCTTCCCTTGAGATAAATCTGCAAATATCTCGGAAACGAAGCGAGCTATGGCAAAATGTTAAGAGACCTGTTTTGTAGAGAATTAAGTTTCCTACTTTTTATGTTGTATGATATTTTTCGATCAGATGCGTAGTTCTCGAGATATATCAAGATATTTAAAAGTTCCGAAGCCGCACCAACATAATAGAGATACAGAAACACCGTGGCCCCTTTCTTTGAGATAACTCTGCACTATTGCGAGCTGCAAATGCCACTTCCAGCTTAGCTGTGCAGAAGAAGAACAACAAGAAGAAGAAATATCTCGAAATATGTCCGTCAGACCCCTTCCCTTGAGATAAATCTGCAAATATCTCGGAAACGAAGCGAGCTACGGCAAAATGTTAAGAGACCTTTTTTGTAGAAAATTAGGTTTCCTACTTTTTATGTTCTATGATATTTTTTGATCAGATGCGTAGTTCTCGAGATATATCAAGATATTTAAAAGTTCCGAAGCCGCACCAACATAATAGAGATACAGAAACACCGTGGCCCCTTTCTTTGAGATAACTCTGCGCTATTGCGAGCTGGAAATGCCACTTCCAGTTTAGCTGTGCAGAAGAAGAACAACAAGAAGAGGAAATATCTCGAAATATGTCCGTCAGGCCCCTTCCCTTGAGATATATCTGCAAATATCGCGGAAACGAAACGAGCTATGGCAAAATGTTAAGAGACCTTTTTTGTAGAGAATTATGTTTCCTACAATTTATGTTCTATGATATTTTTTGATCAGAAGCGTAGTTTTCGAGATATATCGAGATATTTAAAAGATCCGAAGCTGCACCAACATAATAGAGATACAGAAACACCGTGGCCCCTTTCTTTGAGATAACTCTGCACTATTGCGAGCTGCAAATGCCACTTCCAGCTTAGCTGTGCAGAAGAAGAACAACAAAAAGAAGAAATATCTCGAAATATGTCCGTCAGGCCCCTTCCCTTAAGATAAATCTGCAAATATCTCGGAAACGAAGCGAGCTATGGCAAAATGTTAAGAGACCTCTTTTGTAGAGAATTAAGTTGCCTACTTTTTATGTTCTATGATATTTTTCGATCAGATGCGTAGTTCTCGAGATATATCAAGATATTTAAAAGTTCCGAAGCCGCACCAACATAATAGAGATACAGACACACCGTGGCCCCTTTCTTTGAGATAACTCTGCACTATTGCGAGCTGCAAATGCCACTTCCAGCTTAGCTGTGCAGAAGAAGAACAACAAGAAGAAGAAATATCTCGAAATATGTCCGTCAGGCCCCTTCCCTTGAGATAAATCTGCAAATATCTCGGAAACGAAGCGAGCTATGGCAAAATGTTAAGAGACCTGTTTTGTAGAGAATTAAGTTTCCTACTTTTTATGTTCTATGATATTTTTCGATCAGATGCGTAGTTCTCGAGATATATCAAGATATTTAAAAGTTCCGAAGCCGCACCAACATAATAGAGATACAGAAACACCGTGGCCCCTTTCTTTGAGATAACTCTGCACTATTGCGAGCTGCAAATGCCACTTCCAGCTTAGCTGTGCAGAAGAAGAACAACAAGAAGAAGAAATATCTCGAAATATGTCCGTCAGACCCCTTCCCTTGAGATAAATCTGCAAATATCTCGGAAACGAAGCGAGCTACGGCAAAATGTTAAGAGACCTTTTTTGTAGAAAATTAGGTTTCCTACTTTTTATGTTCTATGATATTTTTTGATCAGATGCGTAGTTCTCGAGATATATCAAGATATTTAAAAGTTCCGAAGCCGCACCAACATAATAGAGATACAGAAACACCGTGGCCCCTTTCTTTGAGATAACTCTGCGCTATTGCGAGCTGGAAATGCCACTTCCAGTTTAGCTGTGCAGAAGAAGAACAACAAGAAGAGGAAATATCTCGAAATATGTCCGTCAGGCCCCTTCCCTTGAGATATATCTGCAAATATCTCGGAAACGAAACGAGCTATGGCAAAATGTTAAGAGACCTTTTTTGTAGAGAATTATGTTTCCTACAATTTATGTTCTATGATATTTTTTGATCAGAAGCGTAGTTTTCGAGATATATCGAGATATTTAAAAGATCCGAAGCTGCACCAACATAATAGAGATACAGAAACACCGTGGCCCCTTTCTTTGAGATAACTCTGCACTAGTGCGAGCCGCAAATGCCGCTTCCAGCTTAGCTGTGCAGAAGAAGAACAACAAGAAGAAGAAATATCTCGAAATATGTCCGTCAGACCCCTTCCCTTGAGATAAATCTGCAAATATCTCGGAAACGAAGCGAGCTACGGCAAAATGTTAAGAGACCTTTTTTGTAGAAAATTAGGTTTCCTACTTTTTATGTTCTATGATATTTTTTGATCAGATGCGTAGTTCTCGAGATATATCAAGATATTTAAAAGTTCCGAAGCCGCACCAACATAATAGAGATACAGAAACACCGTGGCCCCTTTCTTTGAGATAACTCTGCGCTATTGCGAGCTGGAAATGCCACTTCCAGTTTAGCTGTGCAGAAGAAGAACAACAAGAAGAGGAAATATCTCGAAATATGTCCGTCAGGCCCCTTCCCTTGAGATATATCTGCAAATATCTCGGAAACGAAACGAGCTATGGCAAAATGTTAAGAGACCTTTTTTGTAGAGAATTATGTTTCCTACAATTTATGTTCTATGATATTTTTTGATCAGAAGCGTAGTTTTCGAGATATATCGAGATATTTAAAAGATCCGAAGCTGCACCAACATAATAGAGATACAGAAACACCGTGGCCCCTTTCTTTGAGATAACTCTGCACTAGTGCGAGCCGCAAATGCCGCTTCCAGCTTAGCTGTGCAGAAGAAGAACAACAAGAAGAAGAAATATCTCGAAATATGTCCGTCAGGCCCCTTCCCTCGAGATAAATCTGCAAATATCTCGGAAACGAAGCGAGCTATGGCAAAATGTTAAGAGACCTTTTTTGTAGAGAATTCAGTTTCCTACTTTTCATGTTCTATGATATTTTTTGATCGGATGCGTAGTTCTCGAGATATATCAAGATATTTAAAAGTTCCGAAGCCGCACCAACATAATAGAGATACAGAAACACCGTGGCCCCTTTCTTTGAGATAACCGTGCACTATTGCGAGCTGCAAATGCCACTTCCAGCTTAGCTGTGCAGAAGAAGAACAACAAGAAGAAGAAATATCTGGAAATATGTCCGTCAGGCCCCTTCCCTTGAGATAAATCTGCAAATATCTCGGAAACGAAGCGAGCTACGGCAAAATGTTAAGAGACCTTTTTTGTAGAGAATTATATTTCCCACAATTTAGGTTCTATGATATTTTTTGATCAGAAGCGTAGTTTTCGAGATATATCGAGATATTTAAAAGATCCGAAGCCGCACCAACATAATAGAGATACAGAAACACCGTGGCCCCTTTCTTTGAGATAACTCTGCACCATTGCGAGCTGCAAATGCCACTTCCAGCTTAGCTGTGCAGAAGAAGACCAACAAGAAGAAGAAATATCTCGAAATATGTCCGTCAGGCCCCTTCCCTTGAGATAAATCTGCAAATATCTCGGAAACGAAGCGAGCTATGGCAAAATGTTAAGAGACCTTATTTGTAGAGAATTAAGTTTCCTACTTTTTATGTTCTATGATATTATTTGATCAGATGCGTAGTTCTCGAGATATATCAAGATATTTAAAAGTACCGAAGCCGCACCAACATAATAGAGATACAGAAACACCGTGGCCCCTTTCTTTCAGATAACTCTGCACTATTGCGAGCTGCAAATGCCACTTCCAGCTCAGCTGTGCAGAAGAAGACCAACAAGAAGAAGAAATATCTCGAAATATGTCCGTCAGGCCCCTTCCCTTGAGATAAATCTGCAAATATCTCGGAAACGAAGCGAGCTATGGCAAAATGTTAAGAGACCTTATTTGTAGAGAATTAAGTTTCCTACTTTTTATGTTCTATGATATTATTTGATCAGATGCGTAGTTCTCGAGATATATCAAGATATTTAAAAGTTCCGAAGCCGCACCAACATAATAGAGATACAGAAACACCGTGGCCCCTTTCTTTCAGATAACTCTGCACTATTGCGAGCTGGACATGCCACTTCCAGTTTAGCTGTGCAGAAGAAGAACAACAAGAAGAAGAAATATCCCGAAATATGTCCGTCAGGCCCCTTCCCTTGAGATATATCTACAAATATCTCGGAAACGAAACGAGCTATGGCAAAATGTTAAGAGACCTTTTTTGTAGAGAATTATGTTTCCTACAATTTATGTTCTATGATATTTTTTGATCAGAAGCGTAGTTTTCGAGATATATCGAGATATTTAAAAGATCCGAAGCTGCACCAACATAATAGAGATACAGAAACACCGTGGCCCCTTTCTTTGAGATAACTCTGCACTATTGCGAGCCGCAAATGCCGCTTCCAGCTTAGCTGTGCAGAAGAAGAACAACAAGAAGAAGAAATATCTCGAAATATGTCCGTCAGGCCCCTTCCCTCGAGATAAATCTGCAAATATCTCGGAAACAAAGCGAGCTATGGCAAAATGTTAAGAGACCTTTTTGGTAGAGAATGAAGTTTCCTACTTTTTATGTTCTATGATATTTTTTGATCAGATGCGTAGTTCTCGAGATATATCAAGATATTTAAAAGTTCCGAAGCCGCACCAACATAATAGAGATACAGAAACACCGTGGCCCCTTTCTTTGAGATAACTCTGCACTATTGCGAGCTGCAAATGCCACTTCCAGCTTAGCTGTGCAGAAGAAGAACAACAAGAAGAAGAAATATCTCGAAATATGTCCGTCAGGCCCCTTCCCTTGAGATAAATCTGCAAATATCTCGGAAACGAAGCGAGCTATGGCAAAATGTTAAGCGACTTTATTTGTAGAGAATTAAGTTTCCTACTTTTTACGTTCTATGATATTTTTTAATCAGATGCGTAGTTCTCGAGATATATAAAGATATTTTAAAGTTCCGAAGCCGCACCAACATAATAGAGATACAGAAACACCGTGGCCCCTTTCTTCGAGATAACTCTGCACTATTGCGAGCTGCAAATGCCACTTCCAGCTTAGCTGTGCAGAAGAAGAACAACAAGAAGAAGAAATATCTCGAAATATGTCCGTCAGGCCCCTTCCCTCGAGATAAATCTGCAAATATCTCGGAAACGAAGCGAGCTATGGCAAAATGTTAAGAGACCTTTTTTGTAGAGAATTAAGTTTCCTACTTTTTATGTTCTATGATATTTTTTGATCGGATGCGTAGCTCTCGAGATATATCAAGATATTTAAAAGTTCCGAAGCCGCACCAACATAATAGAGATACAGAAACACCGTGGCCCCTTTCTTCGAGATAACTCTGCACTATTGCGAGCTGCAAATGCCACTTCCAGCTTAGCTGTGCAGAAGAAGACCAACAAGAAGAAGAAATATCTCGAAATATGTCCGTCAGGCCCCTTCCCTTGAGATAAATCTGCAAATATCTCGGAAACGAAGCGAGCTATGGCAAAATGTTAAGAGACCTTATTTGTGGAGAATTAAGTTTCCTACTTTTTATGTTCTATGATATTATTTGATCAGATGCGTAGTTCTCGAGATATATCAAGATATTTAAAAGTTCCGAAGCCGCACCAACATAATAGAGATACAGAAACACCGTGGCCCCTTTCTTTGAGATAACTCTGCACTATTGCGAGCTGCAAATGCCACTTCCAGCTTAGCTGTGCAGAAGAAGAACAACAAGAAGAAGAAATATCTCGAAATATGTCCGTCAGGCCCCTTCCCTTGAGATAAATCTGCAAATATCTCGGAAACGAAGCGAGCTATGGCAAAATGTTAAGCGACTTTATTTGTAGAGAATTAAGTTTCCTACTTTTTACGTTCTATGATATTTTTTAATCAGATGCGTAGTTCTCGAGATATATAAAGATATTTTAAAGTTCCGAAGCCGCACCAACATAATAGAGATACAGAAACACCGTGGCCCCTTTCTTCGAGATAACTCTGCACTATTGCGAGCTGCAAATGCCACTTCCAGCTTAGCTGTGCAGAAGAAGAACAACAAGAAGAAGAAATATCTCGAAATATGTCCGTCAGGCCCCTTCCCTCGAGATAAATCTGCAAATATCTCGGAAACGAAGCGAGCTATGGCAAAATGTTAAGAGACCTTTTTTGTAGAGAATTAAGTTTCCTACTTTTTATGTTCTATGATATTTTTTGATCGGATGCGTAGCTCTCGAGATATATCAAGATATTTAAAAGTTCCGAAGCCGCACCAACATAATAGAGATACAGAAACACCGTGGCCCCATTCTTTGAGATAACTCTGCACTATTGCGAGCTGCAAATGCCACTACCAGCTTAGCTGTGCAGAAGAAGACCAACAAGAAGAAGAAATATCTCGAAATATGTCCGTCAGGCCCCTTCCCTTGAGATAAATCTGCAAATATCTCGGAAACGAAGCGAGCGATGGCAAAATGTTAAGAGACCTTATTTGTGGAGAATTAAGTTTCCTACTTTTTATGTTCTATGATATTATTTGATCAAATGCGTAGTTCTCGAGATATATCAAGATATTTAAAAGTTCCGAAGCCGCACCAACATAATAGAGATACAGAAACACCGTGGCCCCTTTCTTTGAGATAACTCTGCACTATTGCGAGCTGCAAATGCCACTTCCAGCTTAGCTGTGCAGAAGAAGAACAACAAAAAGAAGAAATATCTCGAAATATGTCCGTCAGGCCCCTTCCCTTAAGATAAATCTGCAAATATCTCGGAAACGAAGCGAGCTATGGCAAAATGTTAAGAGACCTCTTTTGTAGAGAATTAAGTTTCCTACTTTTTATGTTCTATGATATTTTTCGATCAGATGCGTAGTTCTCGAGATATATCAAGATATTTAAAAGTTCCGAAGCCGCACCAACATAATAGAGATACAGACACACCGTGGCCCCTTTCTTTGAGATAACTCTGCACTATTGCGAGCTGCAAATGCCACTTCCAGCTTAGCTGTGCAGAAGAAGAACAACAAGAAGAAGAAATATCTCGAAATATGTCCGTCAGGCCCCTTCCCTTGAGATAAATCTGCAAATATCTCGGAAACGAAGCGAGCTATGGCAAAATGTTAAGAGACCTGTTTTGTAGAGAATTAAGTTTCCTACTTTTTATGTTCTATGATATTTTTCGATCAGATGCGTAGTTCTCGAGATATATCAAGATATTTAAAAGTTCCGAAGCCGCACCAACATAATAGAGATACAGAAACACCGTGGCCCCTTTCTTTGAGATAACTCTGCACTATTGCGAGCTGCAAATGCCACTTCCAGCTTAGCTGTGCAGAAGAAGAACAACAAGAAGAAGAAATATCTCGAAATATGTCCGTCAGACCCCTTCCCTTGAGATAAATCTGCAAATATCTCGGAAACGAAGCGAGCTACGGCAAAATGTTAAGAGACCTTTTTTGTAGAAAATTAGGTTTCCTACTTTTTATGTTCTATGATATTCTTTGATCAGATGCGTAGTTCTCGAGATATATCAAGATATTTAAAAGTTGCGAAGCCGTACCAACATAATAGAGATACAGAAACACCGTGGCCCCTTTCTTTGCGATAACTCTGCACTATTGCGAGCTGCAAATGTCACTTCCAGCTTAGCTGTGCAGAAGAAGAACAACAAGAAGAAGAAATATCTCGAAATATGTCCGTCAGGCCCCTTCCCTTGAGATAAATCTGCAAATATCTCGGAAACGAAGCGAGCTATGGCAAAATGTTAAGAGACCTTTTTTGTAGAGAATTAAGTTTCCTACTTTTTATGTTCTATGATATTTTTTGATCAGATGCGTAGTTCTCGAGATATATCAAGATATTTAAAAGTTAAGAAGCCGCACCAACATAATAGAGATACAGAAACACCGTGGCCCCTTTCTTTGAGATAACTCTGCACTAATGCGAGCTGCAAATGCCACTTCCAGCTTAGCTGTGCAGAAGAAGAACAACAAGAAGAAGAAATATCACGAAATATGTCCGTTAGGCCCCTTCCCTTGAGATAAATCTGCAAATATCTCGGAAACGAAGCGAGCTATGGCAAAATGTTAAGAGACCTTTTTGTAGCGAATTAAGTTTCCTACTTTTTATGTTCTATGATATTTTTTGATCAGATGCGTAGTTCTCGAGATATATCAAGATATTTAAAAGTTCCGAAGCCGCACCAACATAATAGAGATACAGAAACACCGTGGCCCCTTTCTTTGAGATGACTCTGCACTAGTGCGAGCCGCAAATGCCACTTCCAGCTTAGCTGTGCAGTAGAAGAACAACAAGAAGAAGAAATATCTCGAAATATGTCCGTCAGGCCCCTTCCCTTGAGATAAATCTGCAAATATCTCGGAAACGAAGCGAGCTATGGCAAAATGTTAAGCGACTTTATTTGTAGAGAATTAAGTTTCCTACTTTTTACGTTCTATGATATTTTTTAATCAGATGCGTAGTTCTCGAGATATATAAAGATATTTTAAAGTTCCGAAGCCGCACCAACATAATAGAGATACAGAAACACCGTGGCCCCTTTCTTCGAGATAACTCTGCACTATTGCGAGCTGCAAATGCCACTTCCAGCTTAGCTGTGCAGAAGAAGAACAACAAGAAGAAGAAATATCTCGAAATATGTCCGTCAGGCCCCTTCCCTCGAGATAAATCTGCAAATATCTCGGAAACGAAGCGAGCTATGGCAAAATGTTAAGAGACCTTTTTTGTAGAGAATTAAGTTTCCTACTTTTTATGTTCTATGATATTTTTTGATCGGATGCGTAGCTCTCGAGATATATCAAGATATTTAAAAGTTCCGAAGCCGCACCAACATAATAGAGATACAGAAACACCGTGGCCCCTTTCTTCGAGATAACTCTGCACTATTGCGAGCTGCAAATGCCACTTCCAGCTTAGCTGTGCAGAAGAAGACCAACAAGAAGAAGAAATATCTCGAAATATGTCCGTCAGGCCCCTTCCCTTGAGATAAATCTGCAAATATCTCGGAAACGAAGCGAGCTATGGCAAAATGTTAAGAGACCTTATTTGTGGAGAATTAAGTTTCCTACTTTTTATGTTCTATGATATTATTTGATCAGATGCGTAGTTCTCGAGATATATCAAGATATTTAAAAGTTCCGAAGCCGCACCAACATAATAGAGATACAGAAACACCGTGGCCCCTTTCTTTGAGATAACTCTGCACTATTGCGAGCTGCAAATGCCACTTCCAGCTTAGCTGTGCAGAAGAAGAACAACAAGAAGAAGAAATATCTCGAAATATGTCCGTCAGGCCCCTTCCCTTGAGATAAATCTGCAAATATCTCGGAAACGAAGCGAGCTATGGCAAAATGTTAAGCGACTTTATTTGTAGAGAATTAAGTTTCCTACTTTTTACGTTCTATGATATTTTTTAATCAGATGCGTAGTTCTCGAGATATATAAAGATATTTTAAAGTTCCGAAGCCGCACCAACATAATAGAGATACAGAAACACCGTGGCCCCTTTCTTCGAGATAACTCTGCACTATTGCGAGCTGCAAATGCCACTTCCAGCTTAGCTGTGCAGAAGAAGAACAACAAGAAGAAGAAATATCTCGAAATATGTCCGTCAGGCCCCTTCCCTCGAGATAAATCTGCAAATATCTCGGAAACGAAGCGAGCTATGGCAAAATGTTAAGAGACCTTTTTTGTAGAGAATTAAGTTTCCTACTTTTTATGTTCTATGATATTTTTTGATCGGATGCGTAGCTCTCGAGATATATCAAGATATTTAAAAGTTCCGAAGCCGCACCAACATAATAGAGATACAGAAACACCGTGGCCCCTTTCTTTGAGATAACTCTGCACTATTGCGACCTGCAAATGCCACTACCAGCTTAGCTGTGCAGAAGAAGACCAACAAGAAGAAGAAATATCTCGAAATATGTCCGTCAGGCCCCTTCCCTTGAGATAAATCTGCAAATATCTCGGAAACGAAGCGAGCGATGGCAAAATGTTAAGAGACCTTATTTGTGGAGAATTAAGTTTCCTACTTTTTATGTTCTATGATATTATTTGATCAAATGCGTAGTTCTCGAGATATATCAAGATATTTAAAAGTTCCGAAGCCGCACCAACATAATAGAGATACAGAAACACCGTGGCCCCTTTCTTTGAGATAACTCTGCACTATTGCGAGCTGCAAATGCCACTTCCAGCTTAGCTGTGCAGAAGAAGAACAACAAGAAGAAGAAATATCTCGAAATATGTCCGTCAGGCCCCTTCCCTTGAGATAAATCTGCAAGTATCTTGGAAACGAAGCGAGCTATGGCAAAATGTTGAGAGACCTTTTTTGTAGAGAATTAAGTTTTCTACTTTTTATGTTCTATGATATTTTTTGATCAGATGCGTAGTTCTCGAGATATATCAAGATATTTAAAAGTTCCGAAGCCGCACCAACATAATAGAGATACAGAAACACCGTGGCCCCTTTCTTTGAGATAACTCTGCACTATTGCGAGCTGCAAATGCCACTTCCAGCTTAGCTGTGCAGAAGAAGAACAACAAAAAGAAGAAATATCTCGAAATATGTCCGTCAGGCCCCTTCCCTTAAGATAAATCTGCAAATATCTCGGAAACGAAGCGAGCTATGGCAAAATGTTAAGAGACCTCTTTTGTAGAGAATTAAGTTTCCTACTTTTTATGTTCTATGATATTTTTCGATCAGATGCGTAGTTCTCGAGATATATCAAGATATTTAAAAGTTCCGAAGCCGCACCAACATAATAGAGATACAGACACACCGTGGCCCCTTTCTTTGAGATAACTCTGCACTATTGCGAGCTGCAAATGCCACTTCCAGCTTAGCTGTGCAGAAGAAGAACAACAAGAAGAAGAAATATCTCGAAATATGTCCGTCAGGCCCCTTCCCTTGAGATAAATCTGCAAATATCTCGGAAACGAAGCGAGCTATGGCAAAATGTTAAGAGACCTGTTTTGTAGAGAATTAAGTTTCCTACTTTTTATGTTCTATGATATTTTTCGATCAGATGCGTAGTTCTCGAGATATATCAAGATATTTAAAAGTTCCGAAGCCGCACCAACATAATAGAGATACAGAAACACCGTGGCCCCTTTCTTTGAGATAACTCTGCACTATTGCGAGCTGCAAATGCCACTTCCAGCTTAGCTGTGCAGAAGAAGAACAACAAGAAGAAGAAATATCTCGAAATATGTCCGTCAGACCCCTTCCCTTGAGATAAATCTGCAAATATCTCGGAAACGAAGCGAGCTATGGCAAAATGTTAAGAGACCTTTTTTGTAGAAAATTAGGTTTCCTACTTTTTATGTTCTATGATATTTTTTGATCAGATGCGTAGTTCTCGAGATATATCAAGATATTTAAAAGTTGCGAAGCCGTACCAACATAATAGAGATACAGAAACACCGTGGCCCCTTTCTTTGCGATAACTCTGCACTATTGCGAGCTGCAAATGTCACTTCCAGCTTAGCTGTGCAGAAGAAGAACAACAAGAAGAAGAAATATCTCGAAATATGTCCGTCAGGCCCCTTCCCTTGAGATCAATCTGCAAATATCTCGGAAACGAAGCGAGCTATGGCAAAATGTTAAGAGACCTTTTTTGTAGAGAATTAAGTTTCCTACTTTTTATGTTCTATGATATTTTTTGATCAGATGCGTAGTTCTCGAGATATATCAAGATAGTTAAAAGTTAAGAAGCCGCACCAACATAATAGAGATACAGAAACACCGTGGCCCCTTTCTTTGAGATAACTCTGCACTAATGCGAGCTGCAAATGCCACTTCCAGCTTAGCTGTGCAGAAGAAGAACAACAAGAAGAAGAAATATCACGAAATATGTCCGTTAGGCCCCTTCCCTTGAGATAAATCTGCAAATATCTCGGAAACGAAGCGAGCTATGGCAAAATGTTAAGAGACCTTATTGTAGCGAATTAAGTTTCCTACTTTTTATGTTCTATGATATTTTTTGATCAGATGCGTAGTTCTCGAGATATATCAAGATATTTAAAAGTTCCGAAGCCGCACCAACATAATAGAGATACAGAAACACCGTGGCCCCTTTCTTTGAGATGACTCTGCACTAGTGCGAGCCGCAAATGCCACTTCCAGCTTAGCTGTGCAGAAGAAGAACAACAAGAAGAAGAAATATCTCGAAATATGTCCGTCAGGCCCCTTCCCTTGAGATAAATCTGCAAATATCTCGGAAACGAAGCGAGCTATGGCAAAATGTTAAGAGACCTTTTTTGTAGAGAATTAAGTTTCCTACTTTTTGTCTTCTATGATATTTTCTGATCAGATGCGTAGTTCTCGAGATATATCAAGATATTTAAAAGTTCCGAAGCCGCACCAACATAATAGAGATACAGAAACACCGTGGCCCCTTTCTTTGAGATAACTCTGCGCTATTGCGAGCTGGAAATGCCACTTCCAGTTTAGCTGTGCAGAAGAAGAACAACAAGAAGTGGAAATATCTCGAAATATGTCCGTCAGGCCCCTTCCCTTGAGATATATCTGCAAATATCTCGGAAACGAAACGAGCTATGGCAAAATGTTAAGAGACCTTTTTTGTAGAGAATTATGTTTCCTACAATTTATGTTCTATGATATTTTTTGATCAGAAGCGTAGTTTTCGAGATATATCGAGATATTTAAAAGATCCGAAGCTGCACCAACATAATAGAGATACAGAAACACCGTGGCCCCTTGCTTTGAGATAACTCTGCACTAGTGCGAGCCGCAAATGCCGCTTCCAGCTTAGCTGTGCAGAAGAAGAACAACAAGAAGAAGAAATATCTCGAAATATGTCCGTCAGGCCCCTTCCCTCGAGATAAATCTGCAAATATCTCGGAAACGAAGCGAGCTATGGCAAAATGTTAAGAGACCTTTTTTGTAGAGAATTAAGTTTCCTACTTTTTATGTTCTATGATATTTTTTGATCGGATGCGTAGTTCTCGAGATATATCAAGATATTTAAAAGTTCCGAAGCCGCACCAACATAATAGAGATACAGAAACACCGTGGCCCGTTTCTTTGAGATAACTCTGCACTATTGCGAGCTGCAAATGCCACTTCCAGCTTAGCTGTGCAGAAGAAGAACAACAAAAAGAAGAAATATCTCGAAATATGTCCGTCAGGCCCCTTCCCTTAAGATAAATCTGCAAATATCTCGGAAACGAAGCGAGCTATGGCAAAATGTTAAGAGACCTCTTTTGTAGAGAATTAAGTTTCCTACTTTTTATGTTCTATGATATTTTTCGATCAGATGCGTAGTTCTCGAGATATATCAAGATATTTAAAAGTTCCGAAGCCGCACCAACATAATAGAGATACAGAAACACCGTGGCCCCTTTCTTTGAGATAACTCTGCACTATTGCGAGCTGCAAATGCCACTTCCAGCTTAGCTGTGCAGAAGAAGAACAACAAGAAGAAGAAATATCTCGAAATATGTCCGTCAGACCCCTTCCCTTGAGATAAATCTGCAAATATCTCGGAAACGAAGCGAGCTACGGCAAAATGTTAAGAGACCTTTTTTGTAGAAAATTAGGTTTCCTACTTTTTATGTTCTATGATATTTTTTGATCAGATGCGTAGTTCTCGAGATATATCAAGATATTTAAAAGTTCCGAAGCCGTACCAACATAATAGAGATACAGAAACACCGTGGCCCCTTTCTTTGCGATAACTCTGCACTATTGCGAGCTGCAAATGTCACTTCCAGCTTAGCTGTGCAGAAGAAGAACAACAAGAAGAAGAAATATCTCGAAATATGTCCGTCAGGCCCCTTCCCTTGAGATAAATCTGCAAATATCTCGGAAACGAAGCGAGCTATGGCAAAATGTTAAGAGACCTTTTTTGTAGAGAATTAAGTTTCCTACTTTTTATGTTCTATGATATTTTTTGATCAGATGCGTAGTTCTCGAGATATATCAAGATATTTAAAAGTTAAGAAGCCGCACCAACATAATAGAGATACAGAAACACCGTGGCCCCTTTCTTTGAGATAACTCTGCACTAATGCGAGCTGCAAATGCCACTTCCAGCTTAGCTGTGCAGAAGAAGAACAACAAGAAGAAGAAATATCACGAAATATGTCCGTTAGGCCCCTTCCCTTGAGATAAATCTGCAAATATCTCGGAAACGAAGCGAGCTATGGCAAAATGTTAAGAGACCTTTTTGTAGCGAATTAAGTTTCCTACTTTTTATGTTCTATGATATTTTTTGATCAGATGCGTAGTTCTCGAGATATATCAAGATATTTAAAAGTTCCGAAGCCGCACCAACATAATAGAGATACAGAAACACCGATGCCCCTTTCTTTGAGATAACTCTGCACTAGTGCGAGCCGCAAATGCCACTTCCAGCTTAGCTGTGCAGAAGAAGAACAACAAGAAGAAGAAATATCTCGAAATATGTCCGTCAGGCCCCTTCCCTTGAGATAAATCTGCAAATATCTCGGAAACGAAGCGAGCTATGGCAAAATGTTAAGAGACCTTTCTTGTAGAGAATTAAGTTTCCTACTTTTTATCTTCTATGATATTTTCTGATCAGATTCGTATTTCTCGAGATATATCAAGATATTTAAAAGTTCCGAAGCCGCACCAACATAATAGAGATACAGAAACACCGTGTCCCCTCTCTTTGAG
Organism: Osmia lignaria lignaria; assembly: GCF_051020975.1. Taxonomy (NCBI): domain Eukaryota; kingdom Metazoa; phylum Arthropoda; class Insecta; order Hymenoptera; family Megachilidae; genus Osmia; species Osmia lignaria. The sequence continues at coordinate 2,723,741 of NW_027478162.1, read as the reverse complement.
ATAACTCTGCACAATTGCGAGCTGCAAATGCCACTTCCAGCTTAGCTGTGCAGAAGAAGAACAACAAGAAGAAGAAATATCTCGAAATATGTCCGTCAGGCCCCTTCCCTTGAGATAAATCTGCAAATATCTCGGAAACGAAGCGAGCTACAGCAAAATGTTAAGAGACCTTTTTTGTAGAAAATTAGGTTTCCTACTTTTTGTGTTCTATGATATTTTTTCATCAGATGCGTAGTTCTCGAGATATATCAAGATATTTAAAAGTTCCGAAGCCGTACCAACATAATAGAGATACAGAAACACCGTGGCCCCTTTCTTTGCGATAACTCTGCACTATTGCGAGCTGCAAATGCCACTTCCAGCTTAGCTGTGCAGAAGAAGAACAACAAGAAGAAGAAATATCTCGAAATATGTCCGTCAGGCCCCTTCCCTTGAGATAAATCTGCAAATATCTCGGAAACGAAGCGAGCTATGGCAAAATGTTAAGAGACCTTTTTTGTAGAGAATTAAGTTTCCTACTTTTTATGTTCTATGATATTTTTTGATCAGATGCGTAGTTCTCGAGATATATCAAGATATTTAAAAGTTAAGAAGCCGCACCAACATAATAGAGATACAGAAACACCGTGGCCCCTTTCTTTGAGATAACTCTGCACTAATGCGAGCTGCAAATGCCACTTCCAGCTTAGCTGTGCAGAAGAAGAACAACAAGAAGAAGAAATATCACGAAATATGTCCGTTAGGCCCCTTCCCTTGAGATAAATCTGCAAATATCTCGGAAACGAAGCGAGCTATGGCAAAATGTTAAGAGACCTTTTTGTAGCGAATTAAGTTTCCTACTTTTTATGTTCTATGATATTTTTTGATCAGATGCGTAGTTCTCGAGATATATCAAGATATTTAAAAGTTCCGAAGCCGCACCAACATAATAGAGATACAGAAACACCGTGGCCCCTTTCTTTGAGATAACTCTGCACTAGTGCGAGCCGCAAGTGCCACTTCCAGCTTAGCTGTGCAGAAGAAGAACAACAAGAAGAAGAAATATCTCGAAATATGTCCGTCAGGCCCCTTCCCTTGAGATAAATCTGCAAATATCTCGGAAACGAAGCGAGCTATGGCAAAATGTTAAGAGACCTTTTTTGTAGAGCATTAAGTTTCCTACTTTTTATCTTCTATGATATTTTCTCATCAGATTCGTAGTTCTCGAGATATATCAAGATATTTAAAAGTTCCGAAGCCGCACCAACATAATAGAGATACAGAAACACCGTGGCCCCTTTCTTTGAGATAACTCTGCACTATTGCGAGCTGCAAATGCCACTTCCAGCTTAGCTGTGCAGAAGAAGAACAACAAGAAGAAGAAATATCTCGAAATATGTCCGTCAGGCCCCTTCCCTTGAGATAAATCTGCAAATATCTCGGAAACGAAGCGAGCTATGGCAAAATGTTAAGAGACCTTTTTTGTAGAGAATTATGTTTCCTACAATTTATGTTCTATGATATTTTTTGATCAGAAGCGTCGTTTTCGAGATATATCGAGATATTTAAAAGTTCCGAAGCCGCACCAACATAATAGGGATACAGAAACACCGTGGCCCCTTTCTTTGAGATAACTCTGCACTAGTGCGAGCCGCAAATGCCACTTCCAGCTTAGCTGTGCAGAAGAAGAACAACAAGAAGAAGAAATATCTCGAAATATGTCCGTCAGGCCCCTTCCCTTGAGATATATCTGCAAATATCTCGGAAACGAAGCGAGCTATGGCAAAATGTTAAGAGACCTTTTTTGTAGAAAATTAGGTTTCCTACTTTTTATGTTCTATGATATTTTTTGATCAGATGCGTAGTTCTCGAGATATATCAAGATATTTAAAAGTTAAGAAGCCGCACCAACATAATAGAGATACAGAAACACCGTGGCCCCTTTCTTTGAGATAACTCTGCACTAATGCGAGCTGCAAATGCCACTTCCAGCTTAGCTGTGCAGAAGAAGAACAACAAGAAGAAGAAATATCACGAAATATGTCCGTTAGGCCCCTTCCCTTGAGATAAATCTGCAAATATCTCGGAAACGAAGCGAGCTATGGCAAAATGTTAAGAGACCTTTTTGTAGCGAATTAAGTTTCCTACTTTTTATGTTCTATGATATTTTTTGATCAGATGCGTAGTTCTCGAGATATATCAAGATATTTAAAAGTTCCGAAGCCGCACCAACATAATAGAGATACAGAAACACCGATGCCCCTTTCTTTGAGATAACTCTGCACTAGTGCGAGCCGCAAATGCCACTTCCAGCTTAGCTGTGCAGAAGAAGAACAACAAGAAGAAGAAATATCTCGAAATATGTCCGTCAGGCCCCTTCCCTTGAGATAAATCTGCAAATATCTCGGAAACGAAGCGAGCTATGGCAAAATGTTAAGAGACCTTTCTTGTAGAGAATTAAGTTTCCTACTTTTTATCTTCTATGATATTTTCTGATCAGATTCGTATTTCTCGAGATATATCAAGATATTTAAAAGTTCCGAAGCCGCACCAACATAATAGAGATACAGAAACACCGTGGCCCCTCTCTTTGAGATAACTCTGCACAATTGCGAGCTGCAAATGCCACTTCCAGCTTAGCTGTGCAGAAGAAGAACAACAAGAAGAAGAAATATCTCGAAATATGTCCGTCAGGCCCCTTCCCTTGAGATAAATCTGCAAATATCTCGGAAACGAAGCGAGCTACAGCAAAATGTTAAGAGACCTTTTTTGTAGAAAATTAGGTTTCCTACTTTTTATGTTCTATGATATTTTTTCATCAGATGCGTAGTTCTCGAGATATATCAAGATATTTAAAAGTTCCGAAGCCGTACCAACATAATAGAGATACAGAAACACCGTGGCCCCTTTCTTTGCGATAACTCTGCACTATTGCGAGCTGCAAATGCCACTTCCAGCTTAGCTGTGCAGAAGAAGAACAACAAGAAGAAGAAATATCTCGAAATATGTCCGTCAGGCCCCTTCCCTTGAGATAAATCTGCAAATATCTCGGAAACGAAGCGAGCTATGGCAAAATGTTAAGAGACCTTTTTTGTAGAGAATTAAGTTTCCTACTTTTTATGTTCTATGATATTTTTTGATCAGATGCGTAGTTCTCGAGATATATCAAGATATTTAAAAGTTAAGAAGCCGCACCAACATAATAGAGATACAGAAACACCGTGGCCCCTTTCTTTGAGATAACTCTGCACTAATGCGAGCTGCAAATGCCACTTCCAGCTTAGCTGTGCAGAAGAAGAACAACAAGAAGAAGAAATATCACGAAATATGTCCGTTAGGCCCCTTCCCTTGAGATAAATCTGCAAATATCTCGGAAACGAAGCGAGCTATGGCAAAATGTTAAGAGACCTTTTTGTAGCGAATTAAGTTTCCTACTTTTTATGTTCTATGATATTTTTTGATCAGATGCGTAGTTCTCGAGATATATCAAGATATTTAAAAGTTCCGAAGCCGCACCAACATAATAGAGATACAGAAACACCGTGGCCCCTTTCTTTGAGATAACTCTGCACTAGTGCGAGCCGCAAGTGCCACTTCCAGCTTAGCTGTGCAGAAGAAGAACAACAAGAAGAAGAAATATCTCGAAATATGTCCGTCAGGCCCCTTCCCTTGAGATAAATCTGCAAATATCTCGGAAACGAAGCGAGCTATGGCAAAATGTTAAGAGACCTTTTTTGTAGAGCATTAAGTTTCCTACTTTTTATCTTCTATGATATTTTCTCATCAGATTCGTAGTTCTCGAGATATATCAAGATATTTAAAAGTTCCGAAGCCGCACCAACATAATAGAGATACAGAAACACCGTGGCCCCTTTCTTTGAGATAACTCTGCACTATTGCGAGCTGCAAATGCCACTTCCAGCTTAGCTGTGCAGAAGAAGAACAACAAGAAGAAGAAATATCTCGAAATATGTCCGTCAGGCCCCTTCCCTTGAGATAAATCTGCAAATATCTCGGAAACGAAGCGAGCTATGGCAAAATGTTAAGAGACCTTTTTTGTAGAGAATTATGTTTCCTACAATTTATGTTCTATGATATTTTTTGATCAGAAGCGTAGTTTTCGAGATATATCGAGATATTTAAAAGTTCCGAAGCCGCACCAACATAATAGGGATACAGAAACACCGTGGCCCCTTTCTTTGAGATAACTCTGCACTAGTGCGAGCCGCAAATGCCACTTCCAGCTTAGCTGTGCAGAAGAAGAACAACAAGAAGAAGAAATATCTCGAAATATGTCCGTCAGGCCCCTTCCCTTGAGATATATCTGCAAATATCTCGGAAACGAAGCGAGCTATGGCAAAATGTTAAGAGACCTTTTTTGTAGAAAATTAGGTTTCCTACTTTTTATGTTCTATGATATTTTTTGATCAGATGCGTAGTTCTCGAGATATATCAAGATATTTAAAAGTTAAGAAGCCGCACCAACATAATAGAGATACAGAAACACCGTGGCCCCTTTCTTTGAGATAACTCTGCACTAATGCGAGCTGCAAATGCCACTTCCAGCTTAGCTGTGCAGAAGAAGAACAACAAGAAGAAGAAATATCACGAAATATGTCCGTTAGGCCCCTTCCCTTGAGATAAATCTGCAAATATCTCGGAAACGAAGCGAGCTATGGCAAAATGTTAAGAGACCTTTTTGTAGCGAATTAAGTTTCCTACTTTTTATGTTCTATGATATTTTTTGATCAGATGCGTAGTTCTCGAGATATATCAAGATATTTAAAAGTTCCGAAGCCGCACCAACATAATAGAGATACAGAAACACCGATGCCCCTTTCTTTGAGATAACTCTGCACTAGTGCGAGCCGCAAATGCCACTTCCAGCTTAGCTGTGCAGAAGAAGAACAACAAGAAGAAGAAATATCTCGAAATATGTCCGTCAGGCCCCTTCCCTTGAGATAAATCTGCAAATATCTCGGAAACGAAGCGAGCTATGGCAAAATGTTAAGAGACCTTTCTTGTAGAGAATTAAGTTTCCTACTTTTTATCTTCTATGATATTTTCTGATCAGATTCGTATTTCTCGAGATATATCAAGATATTTAAAAGTTCCGAAGCCGCACCAACATAATAGAGATACAGAAACACCGTGGCCCCTCTCTTTGAGATAACTCTGCACAATTGCGAGCTGCAAATGCCACTTCCAGCTTAGCTGTGCAGAAGAAGAACAACAAGAAGAAGAAATATCTCGAAATATGTCCGTCAGGCCCCTTCCCTTGAGATAAATCTGCAAATATCTCGGAAACGAAGCGAGCTACAGCAAAATGTTAAGAGACCTTTTTTGTAGAAAATTAGGTTTCCTACTTTTTATGTTCTATGATATTTTTTCATCAGATGCGTAGTTCTCGAGATATATCAAGATATTTAAAAGTTCCGAAGCCGTACCAACATAATAGAGATACAGAAACACCGTGGCCCCTTTCTTTGCGATAACTCTGCACTATTGCGAGCTGCAAATGCCACTTCCAGCTTAGCTGTGCAGAAGAAGAACAACAAGAAGAAGAAATATCTCGAAATATGTCCGTCAGGCCCCTTCCCTTGAGATAAATCTGCAAATATCTCGGAAACGAAGCGAGCTATGGCAAAATGTTAAGAGACCTTTTTTGTAGAGAATTAAGTTTCCTACTTTTTATGTTCTATGATATTTTTTGATCAGATGCGTAGTTCTCGAGATATATCAAGATATTTAAAAGTTAAGAAGCCGCACCAACATAATAGAGATACAGAAACACCGTGGCCCCTTTCTTTGAGATAACTCTGCACTAATGCGAGCTGCAAATGCCACTTCCAGCTTAGCTGTGCAGAAGAAGAACAACAAGAAGAAGAAATATCACGAAATATGTCCGTTAGGCCCCTTCCCTTGAGATAAATCTGCAAATATCTCGGAAACGAAGCGAGCTATGGCAAAATGTTAAGAGACCTTTTTGTAGCGAATTAAGTTTCCTACTTTTTATGTTCTATGATATTTTTTGATCAGATGCGTAGTTCTCGAGATATATCAAGATATTTAAAAGTTCCGAAGCCGCACCAACATAATAGAGATACAGAAACACCGTGGCCCCTTTCTTTGAGATAACTCTGCACTAGTGCGAGCCGCAAGTGCCACTTCCAGCTTAGCTGTGCAGAAGAAGAACAACAAGAAGAAGAAATATCTCGAAATATGTCCGTCAGGCCCCTTCCCTTGAGATAAATCTGCAAATATCTCGGAAACGAAGCGAGCTATGGCAAAATGTTAAGAGACCTTTTTTGTAGAGCATTAAGTTTCCTACTTTTTATCTTCTATGATATTTTCTCATCAGATTCGTAGTTCTCGAGATATATCAAGATATTTAAAAGTTCCGAAGCCGCACCAACATAATAGAGATACAGAAACACCGTGGCCCCTTTCTTTGAGATAACTCTGCACTATTGCGAGCTGCAAATGCCACTTCCAGCTTAGCTGCGCAGAAGAAGAACAACAAGAAGAAGAAATATCTCGAAATATGTCCGTCAGGCCCCTTCCCTTGAGATAAATCTGCAAATATCTCGGAAACGAAGCGAGCTATGGCAAAATGTTAAGAGACCTTTTTTGTAGAGAATTATGTTTCCTACAATTTATGTTCTATGATATTTTTTGATCAGAAGCGTAGTTTTCGAGATATATCGAGATATTTAAAAGTTCCGAAGCCGCACCAACATAATAGGGATACAGAAACACCGTGGCCCCTTTCTTTGAGATAACTCTGCACTAGTGCGAGCCGCAAATGCCACTTCCAGCTTAGCTGTGCAGAAGAAGAACAACAAGAAGAAGAAATATCTCGAAATATGTCCGTCAGGCCCCTTCCCTTGAGATATATCTGCAAATATCTCGGAAACGAAGCGAGCTATGGCAAAATGTTAAGAGACCTTTTTTGTAGAGAATTATGTTTCCCACAATTTATGTTCTATGATATTTTTTGATCAGAAGCGTAGTTTTCGAGATATATCGAGATATTTAAAAGTTCCAAAGCCGCACCAACATAATAGAGATACAGAAACACCGTGGCCCCTTTCTTTGAGATAACTCTGCACTAGTGCGAGCCGCAAATGCCACTTCCAGCTTAGCTGTGCAGAAGAAGAACAACAAGAAGAAGAAATATCTCGAAATATGTCCGTCAGGCCCCTTCCCTTGAGATATATCTGCAAATATCTCGGAAACGAAGCGAGCTATGGCAAAATGTTAAGAGACCTTTTTTGTAGAGAATTATGTTTCCTACAATTTATGTTCTATGATATTCTTTGATCAGATGCGTAGTTCTCGAGATATATCAAGATATTTAAAAGTTCCGAAGCCGCACCAACATAATAGAGATACAGAAACACCGTGGCCCCTTTCTTTGAGATAACTCTGCACTATTGCGAGCTGCAAATGCCACTTCCAGCTTAGCTGTGCAGAAGAAGAACATCAAGAAGAAGAAATATCTCGATTAATGTCCGTCAGGCCCCTTCCCTTGAGATAAATCTGCAAATATCTCGGAAACGAAGAGGGCTATGGCAAAATGTTAAGAGACCTTTTTTGTAGAGAATTAAGTTTCCTACTTTTTATGTTCTATGATATTTTTTTATCTGATGCGTAGTTCTCGAGATATATCAAGATATTTAAAAGTTCCGAAGCCGCACCAACATAATAGAGATACAGAAACACCGTGGCCCCTTTCTTTGAGATAACTCTGCACTATTGCGAGCTGTAAATGCCACTTCCAGCTTAGCTGTGCAGAAGAAGAACAACAAGAAGAAGAAATATCTCGAAATATGTCCGTCAGGCCCCTTCCCTTGGGATATATCTGCAAATATCTCGGAAACGAAGCTAGCTATGGCAAAATGTTAAGAGACCTTTTTTGTAGACAATTACGTTTCCTACAATTTATGCTCTATGATATTTTTTGATCAGAAGCGTAGTTTTCGAGATATATCGAGATATTTAAAAGTTCCGAAGCCGCACCAACATAATAGAGATACAGAAACACCGTGGCCCCTTTCTTTGAGATAACTCTGCACTATTGCGAGCTGTAAATGCCACTTCCAGCTTAGCTGTGCAGAAGAAGAACAACAAGAAGAAGAAATATCTCGAAATATGTCCGTCAGGCCCCTTCCCTTGAGATAAATCTGCAAATATCTCGGAAACGAAGAGAGCTATGGCAAAATGTTAAGAGACCTTTTTTGTAGAGAATTAAGTTTCCTACTTTTTATGTTCTATGATATTTTTTGATCAGATGCGTAGTTCTCGAGATATATCAAGATATTTAAAAGTTCCGAAGCCGCACCAACATAATAGAGATACAGAAACACCGTGGCCCCTTTCTTTGAGATAACTCTGCACTATTGCGAGCTGTAAATGCCACTTCCAGCTTAGCTGTGCAGAAGAAGAACAACAAGAAGAAGAAATATCTCGAAATATGTCCGTCAGGCCCCTTCCCTTGAGATATATCTGCAAATATCTCGGAAACCAAGCGAGCTATGGCAAAATGTTAAGAGACCTTTTTTGTAGAGAAGTATGTTTCCTACAATTTATGTTCTATGATATTTTTTGATCAGAAGCGTAGTTTTCGAGATATATCGAGATATTTAAAAGTTCCGACGCCGCACCAACATAATAGAGATACAGAAACACCGTGGCCCCTTTCGTTGAGATAACTCTGCACTAGTGCGAGCCGCAAATGCCACTTCCAGCTTAGCTGTGCAGAAGAAGAACAACAAGAAGAAGAAATATCTCGAAATATGTCCGTCAGGCCCCTTCCCTTGAGATAAATCTGCACATATCTCGGAAACGAAGCGAGCTATGGCAAAATGTTAAGAGACGTTTTTTGTAGAGAATTATGTTTCCTACTATTTATGTTCTATGATATTTTTTGATCCGAAGCGTAGTTTTCGAGATATATCGAGATATTTAAAAGTTCCGAAGCCGCACCAACATAATAGGGATACAGAAACACCGTGGCCCCTTTCTTTGAGATAACTCTGCACTAGTGCGAGCCGCAAATGCCACTTCCAGCTTAGCTGTGCAGAAGAAGAACAACAAGAAGAAGAAATATCTCGAAATATGTCCGTCAGGCCCCTTCCCTTGAGATAAATCTGCAAATATCTCGGAAACGAAGCGAGCTATGGCAAAATGTTAAGAGACCTTTTTTGTAGAGAATTAAGTTTCCTACTTTTTATCTTCTATGATATTTTTTGATCAGATGCGTAGTTTTCGAGATATATCGAGATATTTAAAAGTTCCGAAGCCGCACCAACATAATAGGGATACAGAAACACCGTGGCCCCTTTCTTTGAGATAACTCTGCACTAGTGCGAGCCGCAAATGCCACTTCCAGCTTAGCTGTGCAGAAGAAGAACAACAAGAAGAAGAAATATCTCGAAATATGTCCGTCAGGCCCCTTCCCTTGAGATAAATCTGCAAATATCTCGGAAACGAAGCGAGCTATGGCAAAATGTTAAGAGACCTTTTTTGTAGAGAATTAAGTTTCCTACTTTTTATGTTCTATGATATTTTGTGATCAGATGCGTAGTTTTCGAGATATATCGAGATATTTAAAAGTTCCGAAGCCGCACCAACATAATAGGGATACAGAAACACCGTGGCCCCTTTCTTTGAGATAACTCTGCACTAGTGCGAGCCGCAAATGCCACTTCCAGCTTAGCTGTGCAGAAGAAGAACAACAAGAAGAAGAAATATCTCGAAATATGTCCGTCAGGCCCCTTCCCTTGAGATAAATCTGCAAATATCTCGGAAACGAAGCGAGCTATGGCAAAATGTTAAGAGACCTTTTTTGTAGAGAATTAAGTTTCCTACTTTTTATGTTCTATGATATTTTGTGATCAGATGCGTAGTTTTCGAGATATATCGAGATATTTAAAAGTTCCGAAGCCGCACCAACATAATAGGGATACAGAAACACCGTGGCCCCTTTCTTTGAGATAACTCTGCACTAGTGCGAGCCGCAAATGCCACTTCCAGCTTAGCTGTGCAGAAGAAGAACAACAAGAAGAAGAAATATCTCGAAATATGTCCGTCAGGCCCCTTCCCTTGAGATAAATCTGCAAATATCTCGGAAACGAAGCGAGCTATGGCAAAATGTTAAGAGACCTTTTTTGTAGAGAATTAAGTTTCCTACTTTTTATGTTCTATGATATTTTGTGATCAGATGCGTAGTTTTCGAGATATATCGAGATATTTAAAAGTTCCGAAGCCGCACCAACATAATAGGGATACAGAAACACCGTGGCCCCTTTCTTTGAGATAACTCTGCACTAGTGCGAGCCGCAAATGCCACTTCCAGCTTAGCTGTGCAGAAGAAGAACAACAAGAAGAAGAAATATCTCGAAATATGTCCGTCAGGCCCCTTCCCTTGAGATAAATCTGCAAATATCTCGGAAACCAAGCGAGCTATGGCAAAATGTTAAGAGACCTTTTTTGTAGAGAATTAAGTTTCCTACTTTTTATGTTCTATGATATTTTTTGATCAGATGCGTAGTTTTCGAGATATATCGAGATATTTAAAAGTTCCGAAGCCGCACCAACATAATAGGGATACAGAAACACCGTGGCCCCTTTCTTTGAGATAACTCTGCACTAGTGCGAGCCGCAAATGCCACTTCCAGCTTAGCTGTGCAGAAGAAGAACAACCAGAAGAAGAAATATCTCGAAATATTTCCGTTAGGCTCCTTCCCTTGAGATAAATCTGCAAATATCTCGGAAACGAAGCGACCTATGGCAAAATGTTCAGAGACCTTTTTTGTAGAGAATTAAGTTTCCTACTTTTTATGTTCAATGATATTTTTTGATCAGATGCGTAGTTCTCGAGATATATCAAGATATTTAAAAGTTCCGAAGCCGCACCAACATAATAGAGATACAGAAACACCGTGGCCCCTTTCTTTGAGATAACTCTGCACTAGTGCGAGCCGCAAATGCCACTTCCAGCTTAGCTGTGCAGAAGAAGAACAACAAGAAGAAGAAATATCTCGAAATATGTCCGTCAGGCCCCTTCCCTTGAGATAAATCTGCAAATATCTCGGAAACGAAGCGAGCTATGGCAAAATGTTAAGAGACCTTTTTTGTAGAGAATTAAGTTTCCTACTTTTTATGTTCTATGATATTTTTTGATCAGATGCGAAGTTTTCGAGATATATCGAGATATTTAAAAGTTCCGAAGCCGCACCAACATAATAGGGATACAGAAACACCGTGGCCCCTTTCTTTGAGATAACTCTGCACTAGTGCGAGCCGCAAATGCCACTTCCAGCTTAGCTGTGCAGAAGAAGAACAACAAGAAGAAGAAATATCTCGAAATATGTCCGTCAGGCCCCTTCCCTTGAGATAAATGGTGCAAATATCTCGGAAACGAAGCGAGCTATGGCAAAATGTTAAGAGACCTTTTTTGTAGAGAATTAAGTTTCCTACTTTTTATGTTCTATGATATTTTTTGATCAGATGCGTAGTTTTCGAGATATATCGAGATATTTAAAAGTTCCGAAGCCGCACCAACATAATAGGGATACAGAAACACCGTGGCCCCTTTCTTTGAGATAACTCTGCACTAGTGCGAGCCGCAAATGCCACTTCCAGCTTAGCTGTGCAGAAGAAGAACAACCAGAAGAAGAAATATCTCGAAATATTTCCGTTAGGCTCCTTCCCTTGAGATAAATCTGCAAATATCTCGGAAACGAAGCGACCTATGGCAAAATGTTCAGAGACCTTTTTTGTAGAGAATTAAGTTTCCTACTTTTTATGTTCTATGATATTTTTTGATCAGATGCGTAGTTCTCGAGATATATCAAGATATTTAAAAGTTCCGAAGCCGCACCAACATAATAGAGATACAGAAACACCGTGGCCCCTTTCTTTGAGATAACTCTGCACTAGTGCGAGCCGCAAATGCCACTTCCAGCTTAGCTGTGCAGAAGAAGAACAACAAGAAGAAGAAATATCTCGAAATATGTCCGTCAGGCCCCTTCCCTTGAGATAAATCTGCAAATATCTCGGAAACGAAGCGAGCTATGGCAAAATGTTAAGAGACCTTTTTTGTAGAGAATTAAGTTTCCTACTTTTTATGTTCTATGATATTTTTTGATCAGATGCGTAGTTTTCGAGATATATCGAGATATTTAAAAGTTCCGAAGCCGCACCAACATAATAGGGATACAGAAACACCGTGGCCCCTTTCTTTGAGATAACTCTGCACTAGTGCGAGCCATAAATGCCACTTCCAGCTTAGCTGTGCAGAAGAAGAACAACAAGAAGAAGAAATATCTCGAAATATGTCCGTCAGGCCCCTTCCCTTGAGATATATCTGCAAATATCTCGGAAACGAAGCGAGCTATGGCAAAATGTTAACAGACCTTTTTTGTAGAGAATTATGTTTTCTACAATTTATGTTCTATGATATTTTTTGATCAGAAGCGTAGTTTTCGAGATATATCGAGATATTTAAAAGTTCCGAAGCCGCACCAACATAATAGGGATACAGAAACACCGTGGCCCCTTTCTTTGATATAACTCTGCACTAGTGCGAGCCGCAAATGCCACTTCCAGCTTAGCTGTGCAGAAGAAGAACAACCAGAAGAAGAAATATCTCGAAATATTTCCGTTAGGCTCCTTCCCTTGAGATAAATCTGCAAATATCTCGGAAACGAAGCGACCTATGGCAAAATGTTCAGAGACCTTTTTTGTAGAGAATTAAGTTTCCTACTTTTAATGTTCTATGATATTTTTTGATCAGATGCGTAGTTCTCGAGATATATCAAGATATTTAAAAGTTCCGAAGCCGCACCAACATAATAGAGATACAGAAACACCGTGGCCCCTTTCTTTGAGATAACTCTGCACTATTGCGAGCTGCAAATGCCACTTCCAGCTTAGCTGTGCAGAGGAAGAACAACAAGAAGAAGAAGTATCTCGAAATATGTCCGTCAGGCCCGATCCTTTGAGCTGAATCTGCAAATATCTCGGAAACGAAGCGAGCTATGGCAAAATGGTAAGAGACGTTTTTTGTAGAGAATTATCTTTCCTACTTTTTATGTTCTATGATATTTTTTGATCAGATGCGTAGTTTTCGAGATATATCGAGATATTTAAAAGTTCCGAAGCCGCACCAACATAATAGGGATACAGAAACACCGTGGCCCCTTTCTTTGAGATAACTCTGCACTAGTGCGAGCCGCAAATGCCACTTCCAGCTTAGCTGTGCAGAAGAAGAACAACAAGAAGAAGAAATATCTCGAAATATGTCCGTCAGGCCCCTTCCCTTGAGATATATCTGCAAATATCTCGGAAACGAAGCGAGCTATGGCAAAATGTTAAGAGACCTTTTTTGTAGAGAATTAAGTTTCCTACTTTTTATGTTCTATGATATTTTTTGATCAGATGCGTAGTTTTCGAGATATATCGAGATATTTAAAAGTTCCGAAGCCGCACCAACATAATAGGGATACAGAAACACCGTGGCCCCTTTCTTTGATATAACTCTGCACTAGTGCGAGCCGCAAATGCCACTTCCAGCTTAGCTGTGCAGAAGAAGAACAACCAGAAGAAGAAATATCTCGAAATATTTCCGTTAGGCTCCTTCCCTTGAGATAAATCTGCAAATATCTCGGAAACGAAGCGACCTATGGCAAAATGTTCAGAGACCTTTTTTGTAGAGAATTAAGTTTCCTACTTTTTATGTTCTATGATATTTTTTGATCAGATGCGTAGTTCTCGAGATATATCAAGATATTTAAAAGTTCCGAAGCCGCACGAACATAATAGAGATACAGAAACACCGTGGCCCCTTTCTTTGAGATAACTCTGCACTATTGCGAGCTGCAAATGCCACTTCCAGCTTAGCTGTGCAGAGGAAGAACAACAAGAAGAAGAAGTATCTCGAAATATGTCCGTCAGGCCCGTTCCTTTGAGATGAATCTGCAAATATCTCGGAAACGAAGCGAGCTATGGCAAAATGTTAAGAGACGTTTTTTGTAGAGAATTATCTTTCCTACAATCTATGTTCTATGACATTTTTTGATCAGAAGCGTAGTTTTCGAGATATATCGAGATATTTAAAAGTTCCGAAGCCGCACCAACATAATAGAGATACAGAAACACCGTGGCCCCTTTCTTTGAGATAACTCTGCACTAGTGCGAGCCGCAAATGCCACTTCCAGCTTAGCTGTGCAGAAGAAGAACAACAAGAAGAAGAAATATCTCGAAATATGTCCGTCAGGCCCCTTCCCTTGAGATAAATCTGCAAATATCTCGGAAACCAAGCGAGCTATGGCAAAATGTTAAGAGACCTTTTTTGTAGAGAATGAAGTTTCCTACTTTTTATGTTCTATGATATTTTTTGAACAGATGCGTAGTTCTCGAGATATATCAAGATATTTAAAAGTTCCGAAGCCGCACCAACATAATAGAGATACAGAAACACCGTGGCCCCTTTCTTTGAGATAACTCTGCACTATTGCGAGCTGGAAATGCCACTTCCAGCTTAGCTGTGCAGAAGAAGAACAACAAGAAGAAGAAATATCTCGAAATATGTCCGTCAGGCCCCTTCCCTTGAGATATATCTGCAAATATCTCGGAAACGAAGCGAGCTATGGCAAAATGTTAAGAGACCGTTTTTGTAGAGAATTAAGTTTCCTACTTTTTATGTTCTATGATATTTTTTGATCAGACGCGTAGTTCTCGAGATATATCAAGATATTTAAAAGTTCCGAAGCCGCACCAACATAATAGAGATACAGAAACACCGTGGCCCCTTTCTTTGAGATAACTCTGCACTATTGCGAGCTGCAAATGCCACTTCCAGCTTAGCTGTGCAGAAGAAGAACAACAAGAAGAAGAAATATCTCGAAATATGTCCGTCAGGCCCCTTCCCTTGAGATAAATCTGCAAATATCTCGGAAACGAAGAGAGCTATGGCAAAATGTTAAGAGACCTTTTTTGTAGAGAATTAGGTTTCCTACTTTTCAGGTTCTATGATATTTTTTGATCAGACGCGTAGTTCTCGAGATATATCAAGATATTTAAAAGTTCCGAAGCCGCACCAACATAATAGAGATACAGAAACACCGTGGCCCCTTTCTTTGAGATAACTCTGCACTATTGCGAGCTGTGAATGCCACTTCCAGCTTCGCTGTGCAGAAGAAGAACAACAAGAAGAAGAAATATCTCGAAATATGTCCGTCAGGCCCCTTCCCTTGAGATATATCTGCAAATATCTCGGAAACGAAGCGAGCTATGGCAAAATGTTGAGAGACCTTTTTTGTAGAGAATTATGTTTCCTACAATTTATGTTCTATGATATTTTTTGATCAGAAGCGTAGTTTTCGAGATATATCGAGATATTTAAAAGTTCCGAAGCCGCACCAACATAATAGAGATACAGAAACACCGTGGCCCCTTTCTTTGAGATAACTCTGCACTATTGCGAGCTGCCAATGCCACTTCCAGCTTAGCTGTGCAGAAGAAGAACAACAAGAAGAAGAAATATCTCGAAATATGTCCGTCAGGCCCCTTCCCTTGAGATAAATCTGCAAATATCTCGGAAACGAAGCGAGCTATGGCAAAATGTTAAGAGACCTTTTTTGTAGAGAATTAAGTTTCCTACTTTTTATGTTCTATGATATTTTTTGATCAGATGCGTAGTTCTCGAGATATATCAAGATATTTAAAAGATCCGAAGCCGCACCAACATAATAGAGATACAGAAACACCGTGGCCCCTTTCTTTGAGATAACTCTGCACTATTGCGAGCTGCAAATGCCACTTCCAGCTTAGCTGTGCAGAGGAAGAACAACAAGAAGAAGAAGTATCTCGAAATATGTCCGTCAGGCCCGTTCCTTTGAGCTGAATCTGCAAATATCTCGGAAACGAAGCGAGCTATGGCAAAATGCTAAGAGACGTTTCTTGTAGAGAATTATGTTTCCTACAATTTATGTTCTATGATATTTTTTGATCAGAAGCGTAGTTTTCGAGATATATCAAGATATTTAAAAGTTCCGAAGCCGCACCAACATAATAGAGATACAGAAACACCGTGGCTCCTTTCTTTGAGATAACTCTGCACTAGTGCGAGCCGCAAATGCCACTTCCAGCTTAGCTGTGCAGAAGAAGAACAACAAGAAGAAGAAATATCTCGAAATATGTCCGTCAGGCCCCTTCCCTTGAGATAAATCTGCAAATATCTCGGAAACGAAGCGAGCTATGGCAAAATGTTAAGAGACCTTTTTTGTAGAGAATTATGTTTCCTACAATTTATGTTCTATGATATTTTTTGATCAGAAGCGTAGTTTTCGAGATATATCGAGATATGTAAAAGTTCCGAAGCCGCACCAACATAATGGAGATACAGAAACACCGTGGCCCCTTTCTTTGGGATAACTCTGCACTCTTGCGAGCTGCAAATGCCACTTCCAGCTTAGCTGTGCAGAAGAAGAACAACAAGAAGAAGAAATATCTCGAAATATGTCCGTCAGGCCACTTCCCTTGAGATAAATCTGCAAATATCTCGGAAACGAAGCGAGCTATGGCAAAATGTTAAGAGACCTTTTTTGTAGAGAATTAAGTTTCCTGCTTTTTATGTTCGATGATATTTTTTGATCAGATGCGTAGTTCTCGAGACATATCATGATATTTAAAAGTTCCGAAGCTGTACCAACATAATAGAGGTACAGAAACACCGTGGCCTCTTTCTTTGAGATAACTCTGCACTATTGCGAGCTGCAAATGCCACTTCGAGCTTAGCTGTGCAGAAGAAGAACAACAAGAAGAAGAAATATCTCGAAATATGTCCGTCAGGCCCCTTCCCTTGAGATAAATCTGCAAATATCTCGGAAACGAAGAGAGCTATGGCAAAATGTTAAGAGACCTTTTTTGTAGAGAATTAAGTTTCCTACTTTTCATGTTCTATGATATTTTTTGATCAGATGCGTAGTTCTCGAGATATATCAAGATATTTAAAAGTTCCGAAGCAGCACCAACATAATAGAGATACAGAAACACCGTGGCCCCTTTCTTTGAGATAACTCTGCACTATTGCGACCTGCAAATGCCACTTCCAGCTCAGCTGTGCAGAAGAAGAACAACAAGAAGAAGAAATATCTCGAAATATGTCCGTCAGGCCCCTTCCCTTGAGATATATCTGCAAATATCTCGGAAACGAAGCGAGCTATGGCAAAATGTTAAGAGACCTTTTTTGTAGAGAATTATGCTTCCTACAATTTATGTTCTATGATATTTTTTGATCAGAAGCGTAGTTTTCGAGATATATCGAGATATTTAAAAGTTCCGAAGCCGCACCAACATAATAGAGATACAGAAACACCGTGGCCTCTTTCTTTGAGATAACTCTGCACTAGTGCGAGCCGCAAATGCCACTTCCAGCTTAGCTGTGCAGAAGAAGAACAACAAGAAGAAGAAATATCTCGAAATATGTCCGTCAGGCCCCTTCCCTTGAGATAAATGGTGCAAATATCTCGGAAACGAAGCGAGCTATGGCAAAATGTTAAGAGACCTTTTTTGTAGAGAATTAAGTTTCCTACTTTTTATGTTCTATGATATTTTTTGATCAGATGCGTAGTTTTCGAGATATATCGAGATATTTAAAAGTTCCGAAGCCGCACCAACATAATAGGGATACAGAAACACCGTGGCCCCTTTCTTTGAGATAACTCTGCACTAGTGCGACCCGCAAATGCCACTTCCAGCTTAGCTGTGCAGAAGAAGAACAACCAGAAGAAGAAATATCTCGAAATATTTCCGTTAGGCTCCTTCCCTTGAGATAAATCTGCAAATATCTCGGAAACGAAGCGACCTATGGCAAAATGTTCAGAGACCTTTTTTGTAGAGAATTAAGTTTCCTACTTTTAATGTTCTATGATATTTTTTGATCAGATGCGTAGTTCTCGAGATATATCAAGATATTTAAAAGTTCCGAAGCCGCACCAACATAATAGAGATACAGAAACACCGTGGCCCCTTTCTTTGAGATAACTCTGCACTATTGCGAGCTGCAAATGCCACTTCCAGCTTAGCTGTGCAGAGGAAGAACAACAAGAAGAAGAAGTATCTCGAAATATGTCCGTCAGGCCCGATCCTTTGAGCTGAATCTGCAAATATCTCGGAAACGAAGCGAGCTATGGCAAAATGGTAAGAGACGTTTTTTGTAGAGAATTATCTTTCCTACTTTTTATGTTCTATGATATTTTTTGATCAGATGCGTAGTTTTCGAGATATATCGAGATATTTAAAAGTTCCGAAGCCGCACCAACATAATAGGGATACAGAAACACCGTGGCCCCTTTCTTTGAGATAACTCTGCACTAGTGCGAGCCGCAAATGCCACTTCCAGCTTAGCTGTGCAGAAGAAGAACAACAAGAAGAAGAAATATCTCGAAATATGTCCGTCAGGCCCCTTCCCTTGAGATATATCTGCAAATATCTCGGAAACGAAGCGAGCTATGGCAAAATGTTAAGAGACCTTTTTTGTAGAGAATTAAGTTTCCTACTTTTTATGTTCTATGATATTTTTTGATCAGATGCGTAGTTTTCGAGATATATCGAGATATTTAAAAGTTCCGAAGCCGCACCAACATAATAGGGATACAGAAACACCGTGGCCCCTTTCTTTGATATAACTCTGCACTAGTGCGAGCCGCAAATGCCACTTCCAGCTTAGCTGTGCAGAAGAAGAACAACCAGAAGAAGAAATATCTCGAAATATTTCCGTTAGGCTCCTTCCCTTGAGATAAATCTGCAAATATCTCGGAAACGAAGCGACCTATGGCAAAATGTTCAGAGACCTTTTTTGTAGAGAATTAAGTTTCCTACTTTTTATGTTCTATGATATTTTTTGATCAGATGCGTAGTTCTCGAGATATATCAAGATATTTAAAAGTTCCGAAGCCGCACGAACATAATAGAGATACAGAAACACCGTGGCCCCTTTCTTTGAGATAACTCTGCACTATTGCGAGCTGGAAATGCCACTTCCAGCTTAGCTGTGCAGAAGAAGAACAACAAGAAGAAGAAATATCTCGAAATATGTCCGTCAGGCCCCTTCCCTTGAGATATATCTGCAAATATCTCGGAAACGAAGCGAGCTATGGCAAAATGTTAAGAGACCGTTTTTGTAGAGAATTAAGTTTCCTACTTTTTATGTTCTATGATATTTTTTGATCAGACGCGTAGTTCTCGAGATATATCAAGATATTTAAAAGTTCCGAAGCCGCACCAACATAATAGAGATACAGAAACACCGTGGCCCCTTTCTTTGAGATAACTCTGCACTATTGCGAGCTGCAAATGCCACTTCCAGCTTAGCTGTGCAGAAGAAGAACAACAAGAAGAAGAAATATCTCGAAATATGTCCGTCAGGCCCCTTCCCTTGAGATAAATCTGCAAATATCTCGGAAACGAAGAGAGCTATGGCAAAATTTTAAGAGACCTTTTTTGTAGAGAATTAGGTTTCCTACTTTTCATGTTCTATGATATTTTTTGATCAGATGCGTAGTTCTCGAGATATATCAAGATATTTAAAAGTTCCGAAGCCGCACCAACATAATAGAGATACAGAAACACCGTGGCCCCTTTCTTTGAGATAACTCTGCACTATTGCGAGCTGTAAATGCCACTTCCAGCTTAGCTGTGCAGAAGAAGAACAACAAGAAGGAGAAATATCTCGAAATATGTCCGTCAGGCCCCTTCCCTTGAGATATATCTGCAAATATCTCGGAAACGAAGCGAGCTATGGCAAAATGTTAAGAGACCTTTTTTGTAGAGAATTATGTTTCCTACTTTTTATGTTCTATGATATTTTTTGATCAGAGGCGTAGTTCTCGAGATATATCAAGATATTTAAAAGTTCCGAAGCCGCACCAACATAATAGAGATACAGAAACACCGTGGCCCCTTTCTTTGAGATAACTCTGCACGATTGCGAGCTGGAAATGCCACTTCCAGTTTAGCTGTGCAGAAGAAGAACAACAAGAAGAAGGAATATCTCGAAATATGTCCGTCAGGCCACTTCCCTTGAGATAAATCTGCAAATATCTCGGAAACGAAGCGAGCTATGGCAAAATGTTAAGAGACGTTTTTGGTAGAGGATTATGTTTCCTACAATTTATGTTCTATGATATTTTTTGATCAGAAGCGTAGTTTTCGAGATATATCGAGATATTTAAAAGTTCCGAAGCCGCACCAACATAATAGGGATACAGAAACACCGTGGCCCCTTTCTTTGAGATAACTCTGCACTAGTGCGAGCCGCAAATGCCACTTCCAGCTTAGCTGTGCAGAAGAAGAACAACAAGAAGAAGAAATATCTCGAAATATGTCCGTCAGGCGCCTTCCCTTGAGATAAATCTCCAAATATCTCGGAAACGAAGCGAGCTATGGCAAAATGTTAAGAGACCTTTTTTGTAGAAAATTAGGTTTCCTACTTTTTATGTTCTATGATATTTTTTGATCAGATGCGTAGTTCTCGAGATATATCAAGATATTTAAAAGTTCCGAAGCCGCACCAACATAATAGAGATACAGAAACACCGTGGCCCCTTTCTTTGAGATAACTCTGCACTATTGCGACCTGCAAATGCCACTTCCAGCTCAGCTGTGCAGAAGAAGAACAACAAGAAGAAGAAATATCTCGAAATATGTCCGTCAGGCCCCTTCCCTTGAGATATATCTGCAAATATCTCGGAAACGAAGCGAGCTATGGCAAAATGTTAAGAGACCTTTTTTGTAGAGAATTATGCTTCCTACAATTTATGTTCTATGATATTTTTTGATCAGAAGCGTAGTTTTCGAGATATATCGAGATATTTAAAAGTTCCGAAGCCGCACCAACATAATAGAGATACAGAAGCACCGTGGCCCCTTTTGTTGAGATAACTCTGCACTAGTGCGAGCCGCAAATGCCACTTCCAGCTTAGCTGTGCAGAAGAAGAATAACAAGAAGAAGAAATATCTCGAAATATGTCCGTCAGGCCCCTTCCCTTGAGATAAATCTGCAAATATCTCGGAAACGAAGCGAGCTATGGCAAAATGTTAAGAGACCTTTTTTGTAGAGAATTAAGTTTCCTACTTTTTATGTTCTATGATATTTTTTGATCAGATGCGTAGTTCTCGAGATATATCAAGATATTTAAAAGTTCCGAAGCCGCACCAACATAATAGAGATACAGAAACACCGTGGCCCCTTTCTTTGAGATAACTCTGCACTATTGCGAGCTGCAAATGCCACTTCCAGCTTAGCTGTGCAGAGGAAGAACAACAAGAAGAAGAAATATCTCGAAATATGTCCGTCAGGCCAGTTCCTTTGAGCTGAATCTGCAAATATCTCGGAAACGAAGCGAGCTATGGCAAAATGTTAAGAGACGTTTTTGGTAGAGAATTATGCTTCCTACAATTTATGTTCTATGATATTTTTTGATCAGAAGCGTAGTTTTCGAGATATATCGAGATATTTAAAAGTTCCGAAGCCGCACCAACATAATAGAGATACAGAAGCACCGTGGCCCCTTTTGTTGAGATAACTCTGCACTAGTGCGAGCCGCAAATGCCACTTCCAGCTTAGCTGTGCAGAAGAAGAATAACAAGAAGAAGAAATATCTCGAAATATGTCCGTCAGGCCCCTTCCCTTGAGATAAATCTGCAAATATCTCGGAAACGAAGCGAGCTATGGCAAAATGTTAAGAGACCTTTTTTGTAGAGAATTAAGTTTCCTACTTTTTATGTTCTATGATATTTTTTGATCAGATGCGTAGTTCTCGAGATATATCAAGATATTTAAAAGTTCCGAAGCCGCACCAACATAATAGAGATACAGAAACACCGTGGCCCCTTTCTTTGAGATAACTCTGCACTATTGCGAGCTGCAAATGCCACTTCCAGCTTAGCTGTGCAGAGGAAGAACAACAAGAAGAAGAAATATCTCGAAATATGTCCGTCAGGCCAGTTCCTTTGAGCTGAATCTGCAAATATCTCGGAAACGAAGCGAGCTATGGCAAAATGTTAAGAGACGTTTTTGGTAGAGAATTATGTTTCCTACAATTTATGTTCTATGATATTTTTTGATCAGAAGCGTAGTTTTCGAGATATATCGAGATATTTAAAAGTTCCGAAGCCGCACCAACATAATAGGGATACAGAAACACCGTGGCCCCTTTCTTTGAGATAACTCTGCACTATTGCGAGCCGCAAATGCCACTTCCAGCTTAGCTGTGCAGAAGAAGAACAACAAGAAGAAGAAATATCTCGAAATATGTCCGTCAGGCCCCTTCCCTTGAGATAAATATGCAAATATCTCGGAAACGAAGCGAGCTATGGCAAAATGTTAAGAGACCTTTTTTGTCGAGAATTAAGTTTCCTACTTTTTATGTTCTATGATATTTTTTGATCAGATGCGTAGTTCTCGAGATATATCAAGATATTTAAAAGTTCCGAAGCCGCACCAACATAATAGAGATACAGAAACACCGTGGCCCCTTTCTTTGAGATAACTCTGCACTATTGCGAGCTGCAAATGCCACTTCCAGCTTAGCTGTGCAGAGGAAGAACAACAAGAAGAAGAAATATCTCGAAATATGTCCGTCAGGCCAGTTCCTTTGAGCTGAATCTGCAAATATCTCGGAAACGAAACGAGCTATGGCAAAATGTTAAGAGACCTTTTTTGTAGAGAATTATGTTTCCTACAATTTATGTTCTATGATATCTTTTGATCAGAAGCGTAGTTTTCGAGATATATCGAGATATTTAAAAGTTCCGAAGACGCACCAACATAATAGAGATACAGAAACACCGTGGCCCCTTTCTTTGAGATAACTCTGCACTGGTGCGAGCCGCAAATGCCACTTCCAGTTTAGCTGTGCAGAAGAAGAACAACAAGAAGAAGAAATATCTCGAAATATGTCCGTCAGGCCACTTCCCTTGAGATAAATCTGCAAATATCTCGGAAACGAAGAGAGCTATGGCAAAATGTTAAGAGACCTTTTTTGTAGAGAATTAAGTTTCCTACTTTTCATGTTCTATCATATTTTTTGATCGGATGCGTAGTTCTCGAGATATATCAAGATATTTAAAAGTTCCGAAGCCGCACCAACATAAGAGAGATACAGAAACACCGTGGCCCCTTTCTTTGAGATAACTCTGCACTATTGCGAGCTGCAAATGCCACTTCCAGCTTAGCTGTGCAGAAGAAGAACAACAAGAAGAAGAAATATCTCGAAATATGTCCGTCAGGCGCCTTCCCTTGAGATAAATCTCCAAATATCTCGGAAACGAAGCGAGCTATGGCAAAATGTTAAGAGACCTTTTTTGTAGAAAATTAGGTTTCCTACTTTTTATGTTCTATGATATTTTTTGATCAGATGCGTAGTTCTCGAGATATATCAAGATATTTAAAAGTTCCGAAGCCGCACCAACATAATAGAGATACAGAAACACCGTGGCTCCTTTCTTTGAGATAACTCTGCACTAGTGCGAGCCGCAAATGCCACTTCCAGCTTAGCTGTGCAGAAGAAGAACAACAAGAAGAAGAAATATCTCGAAATATGTCCGTCAGGCCCCTTCCCTTGAGATATATCTGCAAATATCTCGGAAACGAAGCGAGCTATGGCAAAATGTTAAGAGACCTTTTTTGTAGAGAATTATGCTTCCTACAATTTATGTTCTATGATATTTTTTGATCAGAAGCGTAGTTTTCGAGATATATCGAGATATTTAAAAGTTCCGAAGCCGCACCAACATAATAGAGATACAGAAGCACCGTGGCCCCTTTTGTTGAGATAACTCTGCACTAGTGCGAGCCGCAAATGCCACTTCCAGCTTAGCTGTGCAGAAGAAGAATAACAAGAAGAAGAAATATCTCGAAATATGTCCGTCAGGCCCCTTCCCTTGAGATAAATCTGCAAATATCTCGGAAACGAAGCGAGCTATGGCAAAATGTTAAGAGACCTTTTTTGTAGAGAATTAAGTTTCCTACTTTTTATGTTCTATGATATTTTTTGATCAGATGCGTAGTTCTCGAGATATATCAAGATATTTAAAAGTTCCGAAGCCGCACCAACATAATAGAGATACAGAAACACCGTGGCCCCTTTCTTTGAGATAACTCTGCACTATTGCGAGCTGCAAATGCCACTTCCAGCTTAGCTGTGCAGAGGAAGAACAACAAGAAGAAGAAATATCTCGAAATATGTCCGTCAGGCCAGTTCCTTTGAGCTGAATCTGCAAATATCTCGGAAACGAAGCGAGCTATGGCAAAATGTTAAGAGACCTTTTTTGTAGAGAATTATGTTTGCTACAATTTATCTTCTATGATATTTTTTGATCAGAAGCGTAGTTTTCGAGATATATCGAGATATTTAAAAGTTCCGAAGCCGCACCAACATAATAGAGATACAGAAACACCGTGGCCCCTTTCTTTGAGATAACTCTGCACTAGTGCGAGCCGCAAATGCCACTTCCAGCTTAGCTGTGCAGAAGAAGAACAACAAGAAGAAGAAATATCTCGAAATATGTCCGTCAGGCCCCTTCCCTTGAGATAAATATGCAAATATCTCGGAAACGAAGCGAGCTATGGCAAAATGTTAAGCGACCTTTTTTGTAGAGAATTAAGTTTCCTACTTTTTATGTTCTATGATATTTTTTGATCAGATGCGTAGTTCTCGAGATATATCAAGATATTTAAAAGTTCCGAAGCCGCACCAACATAATAGAGATACAGAAACACCGTGGCCCCTTTCTTTGAGATAACTCTGCACTATTGCGAGCTGCAAATGCCACTTCCAGCTTAGCTGTGCAGAAGAAGAACAACAAGAAGAAGAAATATCTCGAAATATGTCCATCAGGACCCTTCCCTTGAGATAAATCTGCAAATATCTCGGAAACGAAATGAGCTATGGCAAAATGTTAAGAGACCTTTTTTGTAGAGAATTATGTTTCCTATAATTTATGTTCTATGATATTTTTTGATCAGATGCGTAGTTCTCGAGATATATCAAGATATTTAAAAGTTCCGAAGCCGCACCAACATAATAGAGATACAGAAACACCGTGGCCCCTTTCTTTGAGATAACTCTGCACTATTGCGAGCTGCAAATGCCACTTCCAGCTTAGCTGTGCAGAGGAAGAACAACAAGAAGAAGAAATATCTCGAAATATGTCCGTCAGGCCAGTTCCTTTGAGCTGAATCTGCAAATATCTCGGAAACGAAACGAGCTATGGCAAAATGTTAAGAGACCTTTTTTGTAGAGAATTAAGTTTCCTACTTTTCATGTTCTATGATATTTTTTGATCGGATGCGTAGTTCTCGAGATATATCAAGATATTTAAAAGTTCCGAAGCCGCACCAACATAATAGAGATACAGAAACACCGTGGCCCCTTTCTTTGAGATAACTCTGCACTATTGCGAGCTGTAAATGCCACTTCCAGCTTAGCTGTGCAGAAGAAGAACAACAAGAAGAAGAAATATCTCGAAGTATGCCCGTCAGGCCCCTTCCCTTGAGATATATCTGCAAATATCTCGGAAACGAAGCGAGCTATGGCAAAATGTTAAGAGACCTTTTTTGTAGAGAATTATGTTTGCTACAATTTATCTTGTATGATATTTTTTGATCAGAAGCGTAGTTTTCGAGATATATCGAGATATTTAAAAGTTCCGAAGCCGCACCAACATAATAGAGATACAGAAACACCGTGGCCCCTTTCTTTGAGATAACTCTGCACTAGTGCGAGCCGCAAATGCCACTTCCAGCTTAGCTGTGCAGAAGAAGAACAACAAGAAGAAGAAATATCTCGAAATATGTCCGTCAGGCCCCTTCCCTTGAGATAAATATGCAAATATCTCGGAAACGAAGCGAGCTATGGCAAAATGTTAAGCGACCTTTTTTGTAGAGAATTAAGTTTCCTACTTTTTATGTTCTATGATATTTTTTGATCAGATGCGTAGTTCTCGAGATATATCAAGATATTTAAAAGTTCCGAAGCCGCACCAACATAATAGAGATACAGAAACACCGTGGCCCCTTTCTTTGAGATAACTCTGCACTATTGCGAGCTGCAAATGCCACTTCGAGCTTAGCTGTGCAGAAGAAGAACAACAAGAAGAAGAAATATCTCGAAATATGTCCGTCAGACCCCTTCCCTTGAGATGAATCTGCAAATATCTCGGAAACGAAGCGAGCTATGGCAAAATGTTAAGAGACCTTTTTTGTAGAGAATAATGTTTCCTACAATTTACGTTCTATGATATTTTTTGATCAGAAGCGTAGTTTTCGAGATATATCTAGATATTTAAAAGTTCCGAAGCCGCACCAACATAATAGAGATACAGAAACACCGTGGCCCCTTTCTTTGAGATAACTCTGCACTATTGCGACCTGCAAATGCCACTTCCAGCTTAGCTGTGCAGAGGAAGAACAACAAGAAGAAGAAATATCTCGAAATATGTCCGTCAGGCCAGTTCCTTTGAGCTGAATCTGCAAATATCTCGGAAACGAAACGAGCTATGGCAAAATGTTAAGAGACGTTTTTTGTAGAGAATTATGTTTCCTACAATTTATGTTCTATGCTATTTTTTGATCAGAAGCGTAGTTTTCGAGATATATCGAGATATTTAAAAGTTCCGAAGACGCACCAACATAATAGAGATACAGAAACACCGTGGCCCCTTTCTTTGAGATAACTCTGCACTAGTGCGAGCCGCAAATGCCACTTCCAGCTTAGCTGTGCAGAAGAAGAACAACAAGAAGAAGAAATATCTCGAAATATGTCCGTCAGGCCCCTTCCCTTGAGATATATCTGCAAATATCTCGGAAACGAAGAGAGCTATGGCAAAATGTTAAGAGACCTTTTTTGTAGAGAATTAAGTTTCCTACTTTTCATGTTCTATGATATTTTTTGATCGGATGCGTAGTTCTCGAGATATATCAAGATATTTAAAAGTTCCGAAGCCGCACCAACATAATAGAGATACAGAAACACCGTGGCCCCTTTCTTTGAGATAACTCTGCACTATTGCGAGCTGTAAATGCCACTTCCAGCTTAGCTGTGCAGAAGAAGAACAACAAGAAGAAGAAATATCTCGAAATATGCCCGTCAGGCCCCTTCCCTTGAGATATATCTGCAAATATCTCGGAAACGAAGCGAGCTATGGCAAAATGTTAAGAGACCTTTTTTGTAGAGAATTATGTTTGCTACAATTTATCTTCTATGATATTTTTTGATCAGAAGCGTAGTTTTCGAGATATATCGAGATATTTAAAAGTTCCGAAGCCGCACCAACATAATAGAGATACAGAAACACCGTGGCCCCTTTCTTTGAGATAACTCTGCACTAGTGCGAGCCGCAAATGCCACTTCCTGCTTAGCTGTGCAGAAGAAGAACAACAAGAAGAAGAAATATCTCGAAATATGTCCGTCAGGCCCCTTCCCTTGAGATAAATATGCAAATATCTCGGAAACGAAGCGAGCTATGGCAAAATGTTAAGCGACCTTTTTTGTAGAGAATTAAGTTTCCTACTTTTTATGTTCTATGATATTTTTTGATCAGATGCGTAGTTCTCGAGATATATCAAGATATTTAAAAGTTCCGAAGCCGCACCAACATAATAGAGATACAGAAACACCGTGGCCCCTTTCTTTGAGATAACTCTGCACTATTGCGAGCTGCAAATGCCACTTCCAGCTTAGCTGTGCAGAAGAAGAACAACAAGAAGAAGAAATATCTCGAAATATGTCCATCAGGACCCTTCCCTTGAGATAAATCTGCAAATATCTCGGAAACGAAATGAGCTATGGCAAAATGTTAAGAGACCTTTTTTGTAGAGAATTAAGTTTCCTACTTTTTATGTTCTATGATATTTTTTGATCAGATGCGTAGTTCTCGAGATATATCAAGATATTTAAAAGTTCCGAAGCCGCACCAACATAATAGAGATACAGAAACACCGTGGCCCCTTTCTTTGAGATAACTCTGCACTATTGCGAGCTGCAAATCCCACTTCCAGCTTAGCTGTGCAGAGGAAGAACAACAAGAAGAAGAAATATCTCGAAATATGTCCGTCAGGCCAGTTCCTTTGAGCTGAATCTGCAAATATCTCGGAAACGAAACGAGCTATGGCAAAATGTTAAGAGACCTTTTTTGTAGAGAATTATGTTTCCTACAATTTAGGCTCTATGATATTTTTTGATCAGAACCGTAGTTTTCGAGATATATCAAGATATTTAAAAGTTCCGAAGACGCACCAACATAATAGAGATACAGAAACACCGTGGCCCCTTTCTTTGAGATAACTCTGCACTGGTGCGAGCCGCAAATGCCACTTCCAGTTTAGCTGTGCAGAAGAAGAACAACAAGAAGAAGAAATATCTCGAAATATGTCCGTCAGGCCACTTCCCTTGAGATAAATCTGCAAATATCTCGGAAACGAAGCGAGCTATGGCAAAATGTTAAGCGACCTTTTTTGTAGAGAATTAAGTTTCCTACTTTTTATGTTCTATGATATTTTTTGATCAGATGCGTAGTTCTCGAGATATATCAAGATATTTAAAAGTTCCGAAGCCGCACCAACATAATAGAGATACAGAAACACCGTGGCCCCTTTCTTTGAGATAACTCTGCACTATTGCGAGCTGCAAATGCCACTTCCAGCTTAGCTGTGCAGAAGAAGAACAACAAGAAGCAGAAATATCTCGAAATATGTCCGTTAGGCCCCTTCCCTTGAGATAAATCGGCAAATATCTCGGAAACGAAGCGAGCTATGGCAAAATGTTAAGATACCTTTTTTGTAGAGAATTAAGTTTCCTACTTTTTATGTTCTATGATATTTTTTGATCAGATGCGTAGTTCTCGAGATATATCAAGATATTTAAAAGTTCCGAAGCCGCACCAACATAATAGAGATACAGAAACACCGTGGCCCCTTTCTTTGAGACAACTCTGCACTATTGCGAGCTGCAAATGCCACTTCCAGCTTAGCTGTGCAGAGGAAGAACAACAAGAAGAAGAAATATCTCGAAATATGTCCGTCAGGCCAGTTCCTTTGAGCTGAATCTGCAAATATCTCGGAAACGAAGCGAACTATGGCAAAATGTTAAGAGACGTTTTTTGTAGAGAATTATGTTTCCTACAATTTATGTTCTATGATATTTTTTGATCAGAAGCGTAGTTTTCGAGATATATCGAGATACTTAAAAGTTCCGAAGCCGCACCAACATAATAGAGATACAGAAACACCGTGGCCCCTTTCTTTGAGATAACTCTGCACTATTGCGAGCTGCAAATGCCACTTCCAGCTTAGCTGTGCAGAAGAAGAACAACAAGAAGAAGAAGTATCTCGAAATATGTCCGTCAGGCCCCTTCCCTTGAGATAAATCTGCAAATATCTCGGAAACGAAGAGAGCTATGGCAAAATGTTAAGAGACCTTTTTTGTAGAGAATTAAGTTTCCTACTTTTTATGTTCTATGATATTTTTTGATCAGATGCGTAGTTCTCGAGATATATCAAGATATTTAAAAGTTCCGAAGCCGCACCAACATAATAGAGATACAGAAACACCGTGGCCCCTTTCTTTGAGATAACTCTGCACTATTGCGAGCGGTAAATGCCACTTCCAGCTTAGCTGTGCAGAAGAAGAACAACAAGAAGAAGAAATATCTCGAAATATGTCCGTCAGGCCCCTGCCCTTGAGATATATCTGCAAATATCTCGGAAACGAAGCGAGCTATGGCAAAATGTTAAGAGACCTTTTTTGTAGAGAATTATGTTTCCTACAATTTATGTTCTATGATATTTTTTGATCAGAAGCGTAGTTTTCGAGATATATCGAGATATTTAAAAGTTCCGAAGCCGCACCAACATAATAGAGATACAGAAACACCGTGGCCCCTTTCTTTGAGATAACTCTGCACTAGTGCGAGCCGCAAATGCCACTTCCAGCTTAGCTGTGCAGAAGAAGAACAACAAGAAGAAGAAATATCTCGAAATATGTCCGTCAGGCCCCTTCCCTTGAGATAAATCTGGAAATATCTCGGAAACGAAGAGAGCTATGGCAAAATGGTAAGAGATCTTTTTTGTAGAGAATTAAGTTTTCTACAATTTATGTTCTATGATATTTTTTGATCAGAAGCGCAGTTTTCGAGATATATCGAGATATTTAAAAGATCCGAAGCCGCACCAACATAATAGAGATACAGAAACACCGTGGCCCCTTTCTTTGAGATAACTCTGCACTAGTGCGAGCCGCAAATGCCGCTTCCAGCTTAGCTGTGCAGAAGAAGAACAACAAGAAGAAGAAATATCTCGAAATATGTCCGTCAGGCCCCTTCCCTCGAGATAAATCTGCAAATATCTCGGAAACGAAGCGAGCTATGGCAAAATGTTAAGAGACCTTTTTTGTAGAGAATTAAGTTTCCTACTTTTTATGTTCTATGATATTTTTTGATCGGATGCGTAGTTCTCGAGATATATCAAGATATTTAAAAGTTCCGAAGCCGCACCAACATAATAGAGATACAGAAACACCGTGGCCCCTTTCTTTGAGATAACTCTGCACTAGTGCGAGCCGCAAATGCCGCTTCCAGCTTAGCTGTGCAGAAGAAGAACAACAAGAAGAAGAAATATCTCGAAATATGTCCGTCAGGCCCCTTCCCTTGAGATAAATCTGCAAATATCTCGGAAACCAAGCGAGCTATCGCAAAATGTTAAGAGACCTTATTTGTAGAGAATTAAGTTTCCTACTTTTTATGTTCTATGATATTTTTTGATCAGATGCGTAGTTCTCGAGATATATCCTGATACTTAAAAGTTCCGAAGCGGCACCAACATAATAGAGATACAGAAACACCGTGGCCCCTTTCTTTGAGGTAACTCTGCACTATTGCGAGCTGCAAATGCCACTTCCAGCTTAACTGTGCAGAAGAAGAACAACAAGAAGAAGAAATATCTCGAAATATGTCCGTCAGGCCCCTTCCCTCGAGATAAATCTGCAAATATCTCGGAAACGAAGCGAGCTATGGCAAAATGTTAAGAGACCTTTTTTGTAGAGAATTAAGTTTCCTACTTTTTATGTTCTATGATATTTTTTGATCGGATGCGTAGTTCTCGAGATATATCAAGATATTTAAAAGTTCCGAAGCCGCACCAACATAATAGAGATACAGAAACACCGTGGCCCCTTTCTTTGAGATAACTCTGCACTAGTGCGAGCCGCAAATGCCGCTTCCAGCTTAGCTGTGCAGAAGAAGAACAACAAGAAGAAGAAATATCTCGAAATATGTCCGTCAGGCCCCTTCCCTTGAGATAGATCTGCAAATATCTCGGAAACCAAGCGAGCTATCGCAAAATGTTAAGAGACCTTATTTGTAGAGAATTAAGTTTCCTACTTTTTATGTTCTATGATATTTTCTGATCAGATGCGTAGTTCTCGAGATATATCAAGATATTTAAAAGTTCCGAAGCCGCAGCAACATAATAGAGATACAGAAACACCGTGGCCCCTTTCTTTGAGATAACTCTGCACTACTGCGAGCTGCAAATGCCACTTCCAGCTTAGCTGTGCAGAAGAAGAACAACAAGAAGAAGAAATATCTCGAAATATGTCCGTCAGGCCCCTTCCCTTGAGATAAATCTGCAAATATCTCGGAAACGAAGCGAGCTATGGCAAAATGTTAAGAGACCTTTTTTGTACAGAATTATGTTTCCTACTTTTTACGTTCTATGATATTTTTTGATCAGACGCGTAGTTCTCGAGATATATCAAGATATTTAAAAGTTCCGAAGCCGCACCAACATAATAGAGATACAGAAACACCGTGGCCCCTTTCTTTGAGATATCTCTGCACTATTGCGAGCTGCAAATGCCACTTCCAGCTTAGCTGTGCAGAGGAAGAACAACAAGAAGAAGAAATATCTCGAAATATGTCCGTCAGGCCAGTTCCTTTGAGCTGAATCTGCAAATATCTCGGAAACGAAGCGAGCTATGGCAAAATGTTAACAGACGTTTTTTGTAGAGAATTATGTTTCCTACAATTTATGTTCTATGATATTTTTTGATCAGAAGCGTAGTTTTCGAGATATATCGAGATACTTAAAAGTTCCGAAGCCGCACCAACATAATAGAGATACAGAAACACCGTGGCCCCTTTCTTTGAGATAACTGTGCACTAGTGCGAGCCGCAAATGCCACTTCCAGCTTAGCTGTGCAGAAGAAGAACAACAAGAAGAAGAAATATCTCGAAATATGTCCGTCAGGCCCCTTCCCTTGAGATAAATCTGCAAATATCTCGGAAACGAAGCGAGCTATGGCAAAATGTTAAGAGACCTTTTTTGTAGAGAATTAAGTTTCCTACTTTTTATGTTCTATGATATTTTTTGATCAGATGCGTAGTTCTCGAGATATATCGAGATATTTAAAAGTTCCGAAGCCGCACCAACATAATAGAGATACAGAAACACCGTGGCCCCTTTCTTTGAGATAACTCTGCACTATTGCGACCTGCAAATGCCACTTCCAGCTTAGCTGTGCAGAAGAGGAACAACAAGAAGAAGAAATATCTCGGAATATGTCCGTCAGGCCCCTGCCCTTGAGATATATCTGCAAATATCTCGGAAACGAAGCGAGCTATGGCAAAATGTTAAGAGACCTTTTTTGTAGAGAATTATGTTTCCTACAATTTATGTTCTATGATATTTTTTGATCAGAAGCGTAGTTTTCGAGATATATCGAGATATTTAAAAGTTCCGAAGCCGCACCAACATAATAGAGATACAGAAACACCGTGGCCGCTTTCTTTGAGATAACTCTGCACTAGTGCGAGCCGCAAATGCCACTTCCAGCTTAGCTGTGCAGAAGAAGAACAACAAGAAGAAGAAATATCTCGAAATATGTCCGTCAGGCCCCTTCCCTTGAGATAAATCTGGAAATATCTCGGAAACGAAGAGAGCTATGGCAAAATGGTAAGAGACCTTTTTTGTAGAGAATTAAGTTTTCTACAATTTACGTTCTATGATATTTTTTGATCAGAAGCGTAGTTTTCGAGATATATCGAGATATTTAAAAGATCCGAAGCCGCACCAACATAATAGAGATACAGAAACACCGTGGCCCCTTTCTTTGAGATAACTCTGCACTAGTGCGAGCCGCAAATGCCGCTTCCAGCTTAGCTGTGCAGAAGAAGAACAACAAGAAGAAGAAATATCTCGAAATATGTCCGTCAGGCCCCTTCCCTCGAGATAAATCTGCAAATATCTCGGAAACGAAGGGAGCTATGGCAAAATGTTAAGAGACCTTTTTTGTAGAGAATTAAGTTTCCTACTTTTTATGTTCTATGATATTTTTTGATCGGATGCGTAGTTCTCGAGATATATCAACATATTTAAAAGTTCCGAAGCCGCACCAACATAATAGAGATACGGAAACACCGTGGCCCCTTTCTTTGAGATAACTCTGCACTAGTGCGAGCCGCAAATGCCGCTTCCAGCTTAGCTGTGCAGAAGAAGAACAACAAGAAGAAGAAATATCTCGAAATATGTCCGTCAGGCCCCTTCCCTTGAGATAAATCTGCAAATATCTCGGAAACGAAGCGAGCTATGGCAAAATGTTAAGAGACCTTTTTTGTAGAGAATTAAGTTTCCTACTTTTTATGTTCTATGATATTTTTTGATCAGATGCGTAGTTCTCGAGATATATCAAGATATTTAAAAGTTCCGAAGCCGCACCAACATAATAGAGATACAGAAACACCGTGACCCCTTTCTTTGAGGTAACTCTGCACTATTGCGAGCTGCAAATGCCACTTCCAGCTTAGCTGTGCAGAAGAAGAACAACAAGAAGAAGAAATATCTCGAAATATGTCCGTCAGGCCCCTTCCCTTGAGATAAATCTGCAAATATCTCGGAAACGAAGCGAGCTATGGCAAAATGTTAAGAGACCTTTTTTGTAGAGAATTAAGTTTCCTACTTTTTATGTTCTATGATATTTTTTGATCGGATGCGTAGTTCTCGAGATATATCAAGATATTTAAAAGTTCCGAAGCCGCACCAACATAATAGAGATACGGAAACACCGTGGCCCCTTTCTTTGAGATAACTCTGCACTAGTGCGAGCCGCAAATGCCGCTTCCAGCTTAGCTGTGCAGAAGAAGAACAACAAGAAGAAGAAATATCTCGAAATATGTCCGTCAGGCCCCTTCCCTTGAGATAAATCTGCAAATATCTCGGAAACGAAGCGAGCTATGGCAAAATGTTAAGAGACCTTTTTTGTAGAGAATTAAGTTTCCTACTTTTTATGTTCTATGATATTTTTTGATCAGATGCGTAGTTCTCGAGATATATCAAGATATTTAAAAGTTCCGAAGCCGCACCAACATAATAGAGATACAGAAACACCGTGACCCCTTTCTTTGAGGTAACTCTGCACTATTGCGAGCTGCAAATGCCACTTCCAGCTTAGCTGTGCAGAAGAAGAACAACAAGAAGAAGAAATATCTCGAAATATGTCCGTCAGGCCCCTTCCCTTGAGATAAATCTGCAAATATCTCGGAAACCAAGCGAGCTATCGCAAAATGTTAAGAGACCTTATTTGTAGAGAATTAAGTTTCCTACTTTTTATGTTCTATGATATTTTTTGATCAGATGCGTAGTTCTCGAGATATATCCTGATACTTAAAAGTTCCGAAGCGGCACCAACATAATAGAGATACAGAAACACCGTGGCCCCTTTCTTTGAGGTAACTCTGCACTATTGCGAGCTGCAAATGCCACTTCCAGCTTAGCTGTGCAGAAGAAGAACAACAAGAAGAAGAAATATCTCGAAATATGTCCGTCAGGCCCCTTCCCTTGAGATAAATCTGCAAATATCTCGGAAACGAAGCGAGCTATGGCAAAATGTTAAGAGACCTTTTTTGTAGAGAATTAAGTTTCCTACTTTTTATGTTCTATGATATTTTCTGATCAGATGCGTAGTTCTCGAGATATATCAAGATATTTAAAAGTTCCGAAGCCGCACCAACATAATAGAGATACAGAAACACCGTGGCCCCTTTCTTTGAGATAACTCTGCACTACTGCGAGCTGCAAATGCCACTTCCAGCTTAGCTGTGCAGAAGAAGAACAACAAGAAGAAGAAATATCTCGAAATATGTCCGTCAGGCCCCTTCCCTTGAGATAAATCTGCAAATATCTCGGAAACGAAGCGAGCTATGGCAAAATGTTAAGAGACCATTTTTGTAGAGAATTAAGTTTCCTACTTTTTATGTTCTATGATATTTTTTGATCAGATGCGTAGTTCTCGAGATATATCCTGATATTTAAAAGTTCCGAAGCGGCACCAACATAATAGAGATACAGAAACACCGTGGCCCCTTTCTTTGAGGTAACTCTGCACTATTGCGAGCTGCAAATGCCACTTCCAGCTTAGCTGTGCAGAAGAAGAACAACAAGAAGAAGGAATATCTCGAAATATGTCCGTCAGGCCCCTTCCCTTGAGATAAATCTGCAAATATCTCGGAAACGAAGCGAGCTATGGCAAAATGTTAAGAGACCATTTTTGTAGAGAATTAAGTTTCCTACTTTTTATGTTCTATGATATTTTTTGATCAGATGCGTAGTTCTCGAGATATATCCTGATATTTAAAAGTTCCGAAGCGGCACCAACATAATAGAGATACAGAAACACCGTGGCCCCTTTCTTTGAGGTAACTCTGCACTATTGCGAGCTGCAAATGCCACTTCCAGCTTAGCTGTGCAGAAGAAGGACAACAAGAAGAAGGAATATCTCGAAATATGTCCGTCAGGCCCCTTCCCTTGAGATAAATCTGCAAATATCTCGGAAACCAAGCGAGCTATGGCAAAATGTTTAGAGACCTTATTTGTAGAGAATTAAGTTTCCTACTTTTTATGTTCTACGATATTTTTTGATCAGATGCGTAGTTCTCGAGATATATCAAGATATTTAAAAGTTCCGAAGCCGCACCAACATAATAGAGATACAGAAACACCGTGGCCCCTTTCTTTGAGATAACTCTGCACTATTGCGAGCTGCAAATGCCACTTCCAGCTTAGCTGTGCAGAAGAAGAACAACAAGAAGAAGAAATATCTCGAAATATGTCCGTCAGGCCCCTTCCCTTGAGATAAATCTGCAAATATCTCGGAAACGAAGCGAGCTATGGCAAAATGTTAAGAGACCTTTTTTGTAGAGAATTATGTTTCCTACAATTTACGTTCTCTGATATTTTTTGATCAGAAGCGTAGTTTTCGAGATATATCGAGATATTTAAAAGTTCCGAAGCCGCACCAACATAATAGAGATACAGAAACACCGTGGCCCCTTTCTTTGAGATAACTCTGCACTAGTGCGAGCCGCAAATGCCGCTTCCAGCTTAGCTGTGCAGAAGAAGAACAACAAGAAGAAGAAATATCTCGAAATATGTCCGTCAGGCCCCTTCCCTTGAGATAAATCTGCAAATATCTCGGAAACGAAGCGAGCTATGGCAAAATGTTAAGAGACCTTTTTTGTAGAGAATTAAGTTTCCTACTTTTTATGTTCTATGATATTTTTTGATCGGATGCGTAGTTCTCGAGATATATCAACATATTTAAAAGTTCCGAAGCCGCACCAACATAATAGAGATACGGAAACACCGTGGCCCCTTTCTTTGAGATAACTCTGCACTAGTGCGAGCCGCAAATGCCGCTTCCAGCTTAGCTGTGCAGAAGAAGAACAACAAGAAGAAGAAATATCTCGAAATATGTCCGTCAGGCCCCTTCCCTTGAGATAAATCTGCAAATATCTCGGAAACGAAGCGAGCTATGGCAAAATGTTAAGAGACCTTTTTTGTAGAGAATTAAGTTTCCTACTTTTTATGTTCTATGATATTTTTTGATCAGATGCGTAGTTCTCGAGATATATCAAGTTATTTAAAAGTTCCGAAGCCGCACCAACATAATAGAGATACAGAAACACCGTGACCCCTTTCTTTGAGGTAACTCTGCACTATTGCGAGCTGCAAATGCCACTTCCAGCTTAGCTGTGCAGAAGAAGAACAACAAGAAGAAGAAATATCTCGAAATATGTCCGTCAGGCCCCTTCCCTTGAGATAAATCTGCAAATGTCTCGGAAACGAAGCGAGCTATGGCAAAATGTTAAGAGACCTTTTTTGTAGAGAATTAAGTTTCCTACTTTTTATGTTCTATGATATTTTTTGATCGGATGCGTAGTTCTCGAGATATATCAAGATATTTAAAAGTTCCGAAGCCGCACCAACATAATAGAGATACGGAAACACCGTGGCCCCTTTCTTTGAGATAACTCTGCACTAGTGCGAGCCGCAAATGCCGCTTCCAGCTTAGCTGTGCAGAAGAAGAACAACAAGAAGAAGAAATATCTCGAAATATGTCCGTCAGGCCCCTTCCCTTGAGATAAATCTGCAAATATCTCGGAAACGAAGCGAGCTATGGCAAAATGTTAAGAGACCTTTTTTGTAGAGAATTAAGTTTCCTACTTTTTATGTTCTATGATATTTTTTGATCAGATGCGTAGTTCTCGAGATATATCAAGATATTTAAAAGTTCCGAAGCCGCACCAACATAATAGAGATACAGAAACACCGTGACCCCTTTCTTTGAGGTAACTCTGCACTATTGCGAGCTGCAAATGCCACTTCCAGCTTAGCTGTGCAGAAGAAGAACAACAAGAAGAAGAAATATCTCGAAATATGTCCGTCAGGCCCCTTCCCTTGAGATAAATCTGCAAATATCTCGGAAACCAAGCGAGCTATCGCAAAATGTTAAGAGACCTTATTTGTAGAGAATTAAGTTTCCTACTTTTTATGTTCTATGATATTTTTTGATCAGATGCGTAGTTCTCGAGATATATCCTGATACTTAAAAGTTCCGAAGCGGCACCAACATAATAGAGATACAGAAACACCGTGGCCCCTTTCTTTGAGGTAACTCTGCACTATTGCGAGCTGCAAATGCCACTTCCAGCTTAGCTGTGCAGAAGAAGAACAACAAGAAGAAGAAATATCTCGAAATATGTCCGTCAGGCCCCTTCCCTTGAGATAAATCTGCAAATATCTCGGAAACGAAGCGAGCTATGGCAATATGTTAAGAGACCTTTTTTGTAGAGAATTAAGTTTCCTACTTTTTATGTTCTATGATATTTTCTGATCAGATGCGTAGTTCTCGAGATATATCAAGATATTTAAAAGTTCCGAAGCCGCACCAACATAATAGAGATACAGAAACACCGTGGCCCCTTTCTTTGAGATAACTCTGCACTACTGCGAGCTGCAAATGCCACTTCCAGCTTAGCTGTGCAGAAGAAGAACAACAAGAAGAAGAAATATCTCGAAATATGTCCGTCAGGCCCCTTCCCTTGAGATAAATCTGCAAATATCTCGGAAACGAAGCGAGCTATGGCAAAATGTTAAGAGACCATTTTTGTAGAGAATTAAGTTTCCTACTTTTTATGTTCTATGATATTTTTTGATCAGATGCGTAGTTCTCGAGATATATCCTGATATTTAAAAGTTCCGAAGCGGCACCAACATAATAGAGATACAGAAACACCGTGGCCCCTTTCTTTGAGGTAACTCTGCACTATTGCGAGCTGCAAATGCCACTTCCAGCTTAGCTGTGCAGAAGAAGAACAACAAGAAGAAGGAATATCTCGAAATATGTCCGTCAGGCCCCTTCCCTTGAGATAAATCTGCAAATATCTCGGAAACGAAGCGAGCTATGGCAAAATGTTAAGAGACCATTTTTGTAGAGAATTAAGTTTCCTACTTTTTATGTTCTATGATATTTTTTGATCAGATGCGTAGTTCTCGAGATATATCCTGATATTTAAAAGTTCCGAAGCGGCACCAACATAATAGAGATACAGAAACACCGTGGCCCCTTTCTTTGAGGTAACTCTGCACTATTGCGAGCTGCAAATGCCACTTCCAGCTTAGCTGTGCAGAAGAAGAACAACAAGAAGAAGGAATATCTCGAAATATGTCCGTCAGGCCCCTTCCCTTGAGATAAATCTGCAAATATCTCGGAAACCAAGCGAGCTATGGCAAAATGTTTAGAGACCTTATTTGTAGAGAATTAAGTTTCCTACTTTTTATGTTCTACGATATTTTTTGATCAGATGCGTAGTTCTCGAGATATATCAAGATATTTAAAAGTTCCGAAGCCGCACCAACATAATAGAGATACAGAAACACCGTGGCCCCTTTCTTTGAGATAACTCTGCACTATTGCGAGCTGCAAATGCCACTTCCAGCTTAGCTGTGCAGAAGAAGAACAACAAGAAGAAGAAATATCTCGAAATATGTCCGTCAGGCCCCTTCCCTTGAGATAAATCTGCAAATATCTCGGAAACGAAGCGAGCTATGGCAAAATGTTAAGAGACCTTTTTTGTAGAGAATTATGTTTCCTACAATTTACGTTCTCTGATATTTTTTGATCAGAAGCGTAGTTTTCGAGATATATCGAGATATTTAAAAGTTCCGAAGCCGCACCAACATAATAGAGATACAGAAACACCGTGGCCCCTTTCTTTGAGATAACTCTGCACTAGTGCGAGCCGCAAATGCCGCTTCCAGCTTAGCTGTGCAGAAGAAGAACAACAAGAAGAAGAAATATCTCGAAATATGTCCGTCAGGCCCCTTCCCTTGAGATAAATCTGCAAATATCTCGGAAACGAAGCGAGCTATGGCAAAATGTTAAGAGACCTTTTTTGTAGAGAATTAAGTTTCCTACTTTTTATGTTCTATGATATTTTTTGATCAGATGCGTAGTTCTCGAGATATATCAAGATATTTAAAAGTTCCGAAGCCGCACCAACATAATAGAGATACAGAAACACCGTGGCCCCTTTCTTTGAGGTAACTCTGCACTATTGCGAGCTGCAAATGCCACTTCCAGCTTAGCTGTGCAGAAGAAGAACAACAAGAAGAAGAAATATCTCGAAATATGTCCGTCAGGCCCCTTCCCTTGAGATAAATCTGCAAATATCTCGGAAACCAAGCGAGCTATCGCAAAATGTTAAGAGACCTTA
Organism: Osmia lignaria lignaria; assembly: GCF_051020975.1. Classification (NCBI taxonomy): domain Eukaryota; kingdom Metazoa; phylum Arthropoda; class Insecta; order Hymenoptera; family Megachilidae; genus Osmia; species Osmia lignaria. The sequence continues at coordinate 2,683,643 of NW_027478162.1, read as the reverse complement.
TTTGTAGAGAATTAAGTTTCCTACTTTTTATGTTCTGTGATATTTTTTGATCAGATGCGTAGTTCTCGAGATATATCCTGATACTTAAAAGTTCCGAAGCGGCACCAACATAATAGAGATACAGAAACACCGTGGCCCCTTTCTTTGAGGTAACTCTGCACTATTGCGAGCTACAAATGCCACTTCCAGCTTAGCTGTGCAGAAGAAGAACAACAAGAAGAAGAAATATCTCGAAATATGTCCGTCAGGCCCCTTCCCTTGAGATAAATCTGCAAATATCTCGGAAACGAAGCGAGCTATGGCAAAATGTTAAGAGACCTTTTTTGTAGAGAATTAAGTTTCCTACTTTTTATGTTCTACGATATTTTTTGATCAGATGCGTAGTTCTCGAGATATATCAAGATATTTAAAAGTTCCGAAGCCGCACCAACATAATAGAGATACAGAAACACCGTGGCCCCTTTCTTTGAGATAACTCTGCACTATTGCGAGCTGCAAATGCCACTTCCAGCTTAGCTGTGCAGAAGAAGAACAACAAGAAGAAGAAATATCTCGAAATATGTCCGTCAGGCCCCTTCCCTTGAGATAAATCTGCAAATATCTCGGAAACGAAGCGAGCTATGGCAAAATGTTAAGAGACCTTTTTTGTAGAGAATTAAGTTTCCTACTTTTTATGTTCTATGATATTTTTTGATCAGATGCGTAGTTCTCGAGATATATCCTGATATTTAAAAGTTCCGAAGCGGCACCAACATAATAGAGATACAGAAACACCGTGGCCCCTTTCTTTGAGGTAACTCTGCACTATTGCGAGCTGCAAATGCCACTTCCAGCTTAGCTGTGCAGAAGAAGAACAACAAGAAGAAGGAATATCTCGAAATATGTCCGTCAGGCCCCTTCCCTTGAGATAAATCTGCAAATATCTCGGAAACCAAGCGAGCTATGGCAAAATGTTTAGAGACCTTATTTGTAGAGAATTAAGTTTCCTACTTTTTATGCTCTACGATATTTTTTGATCAGATGCGTAGTTCTCGAGATATATCAAGATATTTAAAAGTTCCGAAGCCGCACCAACATAATAGAGATACAGAAACACCGTGGCCCCTCTCTTTGAGATAACTCTGCACTATTGCGCGCTGCAAATGCCACTTCCAGCTTAGCTGTGCAGAAGAAGACCAACAAGAAGAAGAAATATCTCGAAATATGTCCGTCAGGCCCCTTCCCTTGAGATAAATCTGCAAATATCTCGGAAACGAAGCGAGCTATGGCAAAATGTTAAGAGACCTTTTTTGTAGAGAATTAAGTTTCCTACTTTTTATGTTCTATGATATTTTCTGATCAGATGCGTAGTTCTCGAGATATATCAAGATATTTAAAAGTTCCGAAGCCGCACCAACATAATAGAGATACAGAAACACCGTGGCCCCTTTCTTTGAGATAACTCTGCACTACTGCGAGCTGCAAATGCCACTTCCAGCTTAGCTGTGCAGAAGAAGAACAACAAGAAGAAGAAATATCTCGAAATATGTCCGTCAGGCCCCTTCCCTTGAGATAAATCTGCAAATATCTCGGAAACGAAGCGAGCTATGGCAAAATGTTAAGAGACCTTTTTTGTAGAGAATTAAGTTTCCTACTTTTTATGTTCTATGATATTTTTTGATCAGATGCGTAGTTCTCGAGATATATCCTGATATTTAAAAGTTCCGAAGCGGCACCAACATAATAGAGATACAGAAACACCGTGGCCCCTTTCTTTGAGGTAACTCTGCACTATTGCGAGCTGCAAATGCCACTTCCAGCTTAGCTGTGCAGAAGAAGAACAACAAGAAGAAGGAATATCTCGAAATATGTCCGTCAGGCCCCTTCCCTTGAGATAAATCTGCAAATATCTCGGAAACCAAGCGAGCTATGGCAAAATGTTTAGAGACCTTATTTGTAGAGAATTAAGTTTCCTACTTTTTATGCTCTACGATATTTTTTGATCAGATGCGTAGTTCTCGAGATATATCAAGATATTTAAAAGTTCCGAAGCCGCACCAACATAATAGAGATACAGAAACACCGTGGCCCCTCTCTTTGAGATAACTCTGCACTATTGCGCGCTGCAAATGCCACTTCCAGCTTAGCTGTGCAGAAGAAGACCAACAAGAAGAAGAAATATCTCGAAATATGTCCGTCAGGCCCCTTCCCTTGAGATAAATCTGCAAATATCTCGGAAACGAAGCGAGCTACGGCAAAATGTTCAGAGACCTTTTTTGTAGAAAATTAGGTTTCCTACTTTTTATGTTCTATGATATTTTTTGATCAGATGCGTAGTTCTCGAGATATATCAAGATATTTAAAAGTTCCGAAGCCGCACCAACATAATAGAGATACAGAAACACCGTGGCCCCTCTCTTTGAGATAACTCTGCATGATTGCGAGCTGGAAATGCCACTTCCAGTTTAGCTGTGCAGAAGAAGAACAACAAGAAGAAGAAATACCTCGAAATATGTCCGTCAGGACCCTTCCCTTGAGATAAATCTGCAAATATCTCGGAAACGAAGTGAGCTACGGCAAAATGTTAAGAGACCTTTTTTGTAGAAAATTAGGATTCCTACTTCTTATGTTCTATGATATTTTTTGAACAGATGCGTAGTTCTCGAGATATATCAAGATATTTAAAAGTTCCGAAGCCGCACCAACATAATAGAGATACAGAAACACCGTGGCCCCTTTCTTTGAGATAACTCTGCACTATTGCGCGCTGCAAATGCCACTTCCAGCTTAGCTGTGCAGAAGAAGAACAACAAGAAGAAGAAATATCTCGAAATATGTCCGTCAGGACCCTTCCCTTGAGATAAATCTGCAAATATCTCGGAAACGAAGCGAGCTATTGCAAAACGTTAAGAGACCTTTTTTGTAGAGAATTAAGTTTCCTACTTTTTATGTTCTATGATATTTTTTGATCAGATGCGTAGTTCTCGAGATATATCAAGATATTTAAAAGTTCCGAAGCCGCACCAACATAATAGAGATACAGAAACACCGTAGCCCCTTTCTTTGCGATAACTCTGCACTATTGCGAGCTGCAAATGCCACTTCCAGCTTAGCTGTGCAGAAGAAGAACAACAAGAGGAAGAAATATCTCGAAATATGTCCGTCAGGCCCCTTCCCTTGAGATAAATCTGCAAATATCTCGGAAACGAAGCGAGCTATGGCAAAATGTTAAGAGACCTTTTTTGTAGAGAATTAAGTTTCCTACTTTTTATGTTCTATGATATTTTTCGATGAGAGGCGTAGTTCTCGAGATATATCAAGATATTTAAAAGTTCCGAAGCCGCACCAACATAATAGAGATACAGAAACACCGTGGCCCCTTTCTTTGAGATAACTCTGCACTATTGCGAGCTGCAAATGCCACTTCCAGCTTAGCTGTGCAGAAGAAGAACAACAAGAAGAAGAAGTATCTGGAAATATGTCCGTCAGGCCCCTACCCTTGAGATAAATCTGCAAATATCTCGGAAACGAAGCGAGCTACGGCAAAATGTTAAGAGACCTTTTTTGTAGAGAATTATATTTCCCACAATTTAGGTTCTATGATATTTTTTGATCAGAAGCGTAGTTTTCGAGATAAATCGAGATATTTAAAAGATCTGAAGCCGCACCAACATAATAGAGATACAGAAACACCGTGGCCCCTTTCTTTGAGATAACTCTGCACTATTGCGCGCTGCAAATGCCACTTCCAGCTTAGCTGTGCAGAAGAAGAACAACAAGAAGAAGAAATATCTCGAAATATGTCCGTCAGGCCCCTTCCCTCGAGATAAATCTGCAAATATCTCGGAAACGAAGCGAGCTATGGCAAAATGTTAAGAGACCTTTTTTGTAGAGAATTAAGTTTCCTACTTTTTATGTTGTATGATATTTTTTGATCGGATGCGTAGTTCTCGAGATATATCAAGATATTTAAAAGTTCCGAAGCCGCACCAACATAATAGAGGTACAGAAACACCGTGGCCCCTTTCTTTGAGATAACTCTGCACTATTGCGAGCTGCAAATGCCACTTCCAGCTTAGCTGTGCAGAAGAAGAACAACAAAAAGAAGAAATATCTCGAAATATGTCCGTCAGGCCCCTTCCCTTGAGATAAATCTGCAAATATCTCGGAAACGAAGCGAGCTATGGCAAAATGTTAAGAGACCTCTTTTGTAGAGAATTAAGTTTCCTACTTTTCATGTTCTATGATATTTTTTGATCAGAAGCGTAGTTTTCGAGATATATCGAGATATTTAAAAGATCCGAAGCCGCACCAACATAATAGAGATACAGAAACACCGTGGCCCCTGTTTTTGAGATAACTCTGCACTATTGCGAACTGCAAATGCCACTTCCAGCTTAGCTGTGCAGAAGAAGAACAACAAAAAGAAGAAATATCTCGAAATATGTCCGTCAGGCCCCTTCCCTTGAGATAAATCTGCAAATATCTCGGAAACAAAGCGAGCTACGGCAAAATGTTAAGAGACCTTTTTTGTAGAAAATTAGGATTCCTACTTTTTATGTTCTATGATATTTTTGGATCAGATGCGTAGTTCTCGAGATATATCAAGATATTTAAAAGTTCCGAAGCCGCACCAACATAATAGAGATACAGAAACACCGTGGCCCCTTTCTTTGAGATAACTCTGCACTATTGCGCGCTGCAAATGCCACTTCCAGCTTAGCTGTGCAGAAGAAGAACAACAAGAAGAAGAAATATCTCGAAATATGTCCGTCAGGCCCCTTCCCTCGAGATAAATCTGCAAATATCTCGGAAACGAAGCGAGCTATGGCAAAATGTTAAGAGACCTTTTTTGTAGAGAATTAAGTTTCCTACTTTTTATGTTGTATGATATTTTTTGATCGGATGCGTAGTTCTCGAGATATATCAAGATATTTAAAAGTTCCGAAGCCGCACCAACATAATAGAGGTACAGAAACACCGTGGCCCCTTTCTTTGAGATAACTCTGCACTATTGCGAGCTGCAAATGCCACTTCCAGCTTAGCTGTGCAGAAGAAGAACAACAAAAAGAAGAAATATCTCGAAATATGTCCGTCAGGCCCCTTCCCTTGAGATAAATCTGCAAATATCTCGGAAACGAAGCGAGCTATGGCAAAATGTTAAGAGACCTCTTTTGTAGTGAATTAAGTTTCCTACTTTTTATGTTCTATGATATTTTTTGATCAGAAGCGTAGTTTTCGAGATATATCGAGATATTTAAAAGATGCGAAGCCGCACCAACATAATAGAGATACAGAAACACCGTGGCCCCTTTCTTTGAGATAACTCTGCACTAGTGCGAGCCGCAAATGCCGCTTCCAGCTTAGCTGTGCAGAAGAAGAACAACAAGAAGAAGAAATATCTCGAAATATGTCCGTCAGGCCCCTTCCCTCGAGATAAATCTGCAAATATCTCGGAAACGAAGCGAGCTATGGCAAAATGTTAAGAGACCATTTTTGTAGAGAATTAAGTTTCCTACTTTTTATGTTCTATGATATTTTTTGATCAGATGCGTAGTTCTCGAGATATATCCTGATATTTAAAAGTTCCGAAGCGGCACCAACATAATAGAGATACAGAAACACCGTGGCCCCTTTCTTTGAGGTAACTCTGCACTATTGCGAGCTGCATATGCCACTTCCAGCTTAGCTGTGCAGAAGAAGAACAACAAGAAGAAGGAATATCTCGAAATATGTCCGTCAGGCCCCTTTCCTTGAGATAAATCTGCAAATATCTCGGAAACCATGCGAGCTATGGCAAAATGTTTAGAGACCTTATTTGTAGAGAATGAAGTTTCCTACTTTTTATGTTCTACGATATTTTTTGATCAGATGCGTAGTTCTCGAGATATATCAAGATATTTAAAAGTTCCGAAGCCGCACCAACATAATAGAGATACAGAAACACCGTGGCCCCTTTCTTTGAGATAACTCTGCACTATTGCGAGCTGCAAATGCCACTTCCAGCTTAGCTGTGCAGAAGGAGAACAACAAGAAGAAGAAATATCTCGAAATATGTCCGTCAGGCCCCTTCCCTTGAGATAAATCTGCAAATATCTCGGAAACGAAGCGAGCTATGGCAAAATGTTAAGAGACCTTTTTTGTAGAGAATTATGTTTCCTACGATTTACGTTCTCTGATATTTTTTGATCAGAAGCGTAGTTTTCGAGATATATCGAGATATTTAAAAGTTCCGAAGCCGCACCAACATAATAGAGATACAGAAACACCGTGGCCCCTTTCTTTGAGATAACTCTGCACTATTGCGACCTGCAAATGCCACTTCCAGCTTAGCTGTGCAGAAGAGGAACAACAAGAAGAAGAAATATCTCGGAATATGTCCGTCAGGCCCCTTCCCTTGAGATAAATCTGCAAATATCTCGGAAACGAAGCGAGCTACGGCAAAATGTTAAGAGACCTTTTTTGTAGAAAATTAGGTTTCCTACTTTTTATGTTCTATGATATTTTTTGATCAGATGCGTAGTTCTCGAGATATATCAAGATATTTAAAAGTTCCGAAGCCGCACCAACATAATAGAGATACAGAAACACCGTGGCCCCTTTCTTTGCGATAACTCTGCACTATTGCGAGCTGCAAATGCCACTTCCAGCTTAGCTGTGCAGAAGAAGAACAACAAGAAGAAGAAATATCTCGGAATATGTCCGTCAGGCCCCTTCCCTTGAGCTAAATCTGCAAATATCTCGGAAACGATGCCAGCTATGGGAAAATGTTAAGAGACCTTTTTTGTAGAGAATTAAGTTTTCTACTTTTTATGTTTTATGATATTTCTTGATCAGATGCGTAGTTCTCGAGATATATCAAGATATTTAAAAGTTCCGAAGCCGCACCAACATAATAGAGATACAGAATCACCGTGGCCCCTTTCTTTGAGATAACTCTGCACTATTGCGCGCAGCAAATGCCACTTCCAGCTTAGCTGTGCAGAAGAAGAACAACAAGAAGAAGAAATATCTCGAAATATGTCCGTCAGGCCCCTTCCCTTGAGATAAATCTGCAAATATCTCGGAAACGAAGCGAGCTATGGCAAAATGTTAAGAGACCTTTTTTGTAGAGAATTAAGTTTCCTACTTTTTATGTTCTATGATATTTTTTGATCAGATGCGTAGTTCTCGAGATATATCAAGATATTTAAAAGTTTCGAAGCCGCACCAACATAATAGAGATACAGAAACACCGTGGCCCCTTTCTTTGAGATAACTCTGCACTATTGCGAGCTGCAAATGCCACTTCCAGCTTAGCTGTGCAGAAGAAGAACAACAAGAAGAAGAAATATCTCGAAATATGTCCGTCAGGCCCCTTCCCTTGAGATAAATCTGCAAATATCTCGGAAACGAAGCGAGCTATGGCAAAATGTTAAGAGACCTTTTTTGTAGAGAATTATGTTTCCTACAATTTACGTTCTCTGATATTTTTTGATCAGAAGCGTAGTTTTCGAGATATATCGAGATATTTAAAAGTTCCGAAGCCGCACCAACATAATAGAGATACAGAAACACCGTGGCCCCTTTCTTTGAGATAACTCTGCACTATTGCGACCTGCAAATGCCACTTCCAGCTTAGCTGTGCAGAAGAGGAACAACAAGAAGAAGAAATATCTCGGAATATGTCCGTCAGGCCCCTTCCCTTGAGCTAAATCTGCAAATATCTCGGAAACGATGCCGGTTATGGGAAAATATTAAGAGACCTTTTTTGTAGAGAATTAAGTTTCCTACTTTTTATGTTCTATGATATTTTTTGATCAGATGCGTAGTTCTCGAGATATATCAAGATATTTAAAAGTTCCGAAGCCGCACCAACATAATAGAGATACAGAAACACCGTGGCCCCTTTCTTTGAGATAACTCTGCACTATTGCGCGCTGCAAATGCCACTTCCAGCTTAGCTGTGCAGAAGAAGAACAACAAGAAGAAGAAATATCTCGAAATATGTCCGTCAGGCCCCTTCCCTTGAGATAAATCTGCAAATATCTCGGAAACGAAGCGAGCTACGGCAAAATGTTAAGAGACCTTTTTTGTAGAAAATTAAGTTTCCTACTTTTTACGTTCTATGATATTTTTTGATCAGATGCGTAGTTCTCGAGATATATCAAGATATTTAAAAGTTCCGAAGCCGCACCAACATAATAGAGATACAGAAACACCGTGGCCCCTTTCTTTGAGATAACTCTGCACTATTGCGCGCTGCAAATGCCACTTCCAGCTTAGCTGTGCAGAAGAAGAACAACAAGAAGAAGAAATATCTCGAAATATGTCCGTCAGGCCCCTTCCCTTGAGATAAATCTGCAAATATCTCGGAAACGAAGCGAGCTACGGCAAAATGTTAAGAGACCTTTTTTGTAGAAAATTAGGTTTCCTACTTTTTATGTTCTATGATATTTTTTGATCAGATGCGTAGTTCTCGAGATATATCAAGATATTTAAAAGTTCCGAAGCCGCACCAACATAATAGAGATACAGAAACACCGTGGCCCCTTTCTTTGCGATAACTCTGCACTATTGCGAGCTGCAAATGCCACTTCCAGCTTAGCTGTGCAGAAGAAGAACAACAAGAAGAAGAAATATCTCGGAATATGTCCGTCAGGCCCCTTCCCTTGAGCTAAATCTGCAAATATCTCGGAAACGATGCCAGCTATGGGAAAATGTTAAGAGACCTTTTTTGTAGAGAATTAAGTTTTCTACTTTTTATGTTTTATGATATTTCTTGATCAGATGCGTAGTTCTCGAGATATATCAAGATATTTAAAAGTTCCGAAGCCGCACCAACATAATAGAGATACAGAATCACCGTGGCCCCTTTCTTTGAGATAACTCTGCACTATTGCGCGCAGCAAATGCCACTTCCAGCTTAGCTGTGCAGAAGAAGAACAACAAGAAGAAGAAATATCTCGAAATATGTCCGTCAGGCCCCTTCCCTTGAGATAAATCTGCAAATATCTCGGAAACGAAGCGAGCTATGGCAAAATGTTAAGAGACCTTTTTTGTAGAGAATTAAGTTTCCTACTTTTTATGTTCTATGATATTTTTTGATCAGATGCGTAGTTCTCGAGATATATCAAGATATTTAAAAGTTTCGAAGCCGCACCAACATAATAGAGATACAGAAACACCGTGGCCCCTTTCTTTGAGATAACTCTGCACTATTGCGAGCTGCAAATGCCACTTCCAGCTTAGCTGTGCAGAAGAAGAACAACAAGAAGAAGAAATATCTCGAAATATGTCCGTCAGGCCCCTTCCCTTGAGATAAATCTGCAAATATCTCGGAAACGAAGCGAGCTATGGCAAAATGTTAAGAGACCTTTTTTGTAGAGAATTAAGTTTCCTACTTTTTATGTTCTATGATATTTTTTGATCAGATGCGTAGTTCTCGAGATATATCAAGATATTTAAAAGCTCCGAAGCTGCACCAACATGATAGAGGTACAGAAACACCGTGGCCCCTTTCTTTGAGATAACTCTGCACTATTGCGAGCTGCAAATGCCACTTCCAGCTTAGCTGTGCAGAAGAGGAACAACAAGAAGAAGAAATATCTCGGAATATGTCCGTCAGGCCCCTTCCCTTGAGCTAAATCTGCAAATATCTCGGAAACGATGCCGGTTATGGGAAAATGTTAAGAGACCTTTTTTGTAGAGAATTAAGTTTCCTACTTTTTATGTTCTATGATATTTTTTGATCAGATGCGTAGTTCTCGAGATATATCAAGATATTTAAAAGTTCCGAAGCCGCACCAACATAATAGAGATACAGAAACACCGTGGCCCCTTTCTTTGAGATAACTCTGCACTATTGCGCGCTGCAAATGCCACTTCCAGCTTAGCTGTGCAGAAGAAGAACAACAAGAAGAAGAAATATCTCGAAATATGTCCGTCAGGCCCCTTCCCTTGAGATAAATCTGCAAATATCTCGGAAACGAAGCGAGCTACGGCAAAATGTTAAGAGACCTTTTTTGTAGAAAATTAGGTTTCCTACTTTTTATGTTCTATGATATTTTTTGATCAGATGCGTAGTTCTCGAGATATATCAAGATATTTAAAAGTTCCGAAGCCGCACCAACATAATAGAGATACAGAAACACCGTGGCCCCTTTCTTTGCGATAACTCTGCACTATTGCGAGCTGCAAATGCCACTTCCAGCTTAGCTGTGCAGAAGAAGAACAACAAGAAGAAGAAATATCTCGGAATATGTCCGTCAGGCCCCTTCCCTTGAGCTAAATCTGCAAATATCTCGGAAACGATGCCAGCTATGGGAAAATGTTAAGAGACCTTTTTTGTAGAGAATTAAGTTTTCTACTTTTTATGTTTTATGATATTTCTTGATCAGATGCGTAGTTCTCGAGATATATCAAGATATTTAAAAGTTCCGAAGCCGCACCAACATAATAGAGATACAGAATCACCGTGGCCCCTTTCTTTGAGATAACTCTGCACTATTGCGCGCAGCAAATGCCACTTCCAGCTTAGCTGTGCAGAAGAAGAACAACAAGAAGAAGAAATATCTCGAAATATGTCCGTCAGGCCCCTTCCCTTGAGATATATCTGCAAATATCTCGGAAACCAAGCGAGCTATGGCAAAATGTTAAGAGACCTTTTTTGTAGAGAATTAAGTTTCCTACTTTTTATGTTCTATGATATTTTTTGATCAGATGCGTAGTTCTCGAGATATATCAAGATATTTAAAAGCTCCGAAGCTGCACCAACATAATAGAGATACAGAAACACCGTGGCCCCTTTCTTTGCGATAACTCTGCACTATTGCGAGCTGCAAATGCCACTTCCAGCTTAGCTGTGCAGAAGAAGAACAACAAGAAGAAGAAATATCTCGAAATATGTCCGTCAGGCCCCTTCCCTTGAGATAAATCTGCAAATATCTCGGAAACGATGCCAGCTATGGGAAAATGTTAAGAGACCTTTTTTGTAGAGAATTAAGTTTCCTACTTTTTATGTTCTATGATATTTTTTGATCAGATGCGTAGTTCTCGAGATATATCAAGATATTTAAAAGTTCCGAAGCCGCACCAACATAATAGAGATACAGAAACACCGTGGCCCCTTTCTTTGAGATAACTCTGCACTATTGCGCGCTGCAAATGCCACTTCCAGCTTAGCTGTGCAGAAGAAGAACAACAAGAAGAAGAAATATCTCGAAATATGTCCGTCAGGCCCCTTCCCTTGAGATAAATCTGCAAATATCTCGGAAACGAAGCGAGCTGCGGCAAAATGTTGAGAGACCTTTTTTGTAGAGAATTAAGTTTCCTACTTTTTATGTTCTATGATATTTTTTGATCAGATGCCTTAGTTCTCGAGATATATCAAGATATTTAAAAGTTCCGAAGCCGCACCAACATAATAGAGATACAGAAACACCGTGGCCCCTTTCTTTGAGATAACTCTGCACTACTGCGAGCTGCAAATGCCACTTCCAGCTTAGCTGTGCAGAAGAAGAACAACAAGAAGAAGAAATATCTCGAAATATGTCCGTCAGGCCCCTTCCCTTGAGATAAATCTGCAAATATCTCGGAAACGATGCCAGCTATGGGAAAATGTTAAGAGACCTTTTTTGTAGAGAATTAAGTTTTCTACTTTTTATGTTCTATGATATTTTTTGATCAGATGCGTAGTTCTCGAGATATATCAAGATATTTAAAAGTTCCGAAGCCGCACCAACATAATAGAGATACAGAAACACCGTGGCCCCTTTCTTTGAGATTACTCTGCACGATTGCGAGCTGGAAATGCCACTTCCAGTTTAGCTGTGCAGAAGAAGAACAACAAGAAGAAGAAATATCTCGAAATATGTCCATCAGGACCCTTCCCTTGAGATAAATCAGCAAATATCTCGGAAACGAAGCGAGCGATGGCAAAATGTTAAGAGACCTTTTTTGTAGAGAATTATGTTTCCTACAATTTATGTTCTATGATATTTTTTGATCAGAAGCGTAGTTTTCGAGATATATCGAGATATTTAAAAGTGCCGAAGCCGCACCAACATAATAGAGATACAGAAACACCGTGGCCCCTTTCTTTGGGATAACTCTGCACTATTGCGAGCTGGAAATGCCACTTCCAGTTTAGCTGTGCGGAAGAAGAACAACAAGAAGGAGAAATATCTCGAAATATGTCCGTCAGGCCCCTTCCCTTGAGATAAATCTGCAAATATCTCGGAAACGAAGAGAGCTATGGCAAAATGTTAAGAGACCTTTTTTATAGAGAATTAAGTTTCCTACTTTTTATGTTCTATGATATTTTTTGATCAGATGCGTAGTTCTCGAGATATATCAAGATATTTAAAAGTTCCGAAGCCGCACCAACATAATAGAGATACAGAAACACCGTGGCCCCTTTCTTTGAGATAACTCTGCACTATTGCGAGCTGCAAATGCCACTTCCAGCTTAGCTGTGCAGAAGAAGAACAACAAGAAGAAGAAATATCTCGAAATATGTCCGTCAGGCCCCTTCCCTTGAGATATATCTGCAAATATCTCGGAAACGAAGCGAGCTATGGCAAAATGTTAAGAGACCTTTTTTGTAGAGAATTACGTATCCTACAATTTATGTTCTATGATATTTTTTGATCAGAAGCGTGGTTTTCGAGATATATCGAGATATTTAAAAGTTCCGAAGCCGCACCAACAAAATAGAGATACAGAAACACCGTGGCCCCTTTCTTTGAGATAACTCTGCACTATTGCGAGCTGTAAATGCTACTTCCAGCTTAGCTGTGCAGAAGAAGAACAACAAGAAGAAGAAATATCTCGAAATATGTCCGTCAGGCCCCTTCCCTTGAGATAAATCTGCAAATATCTCGGAAACGAAGAGAGCTATGGCAAAATGTTAAGAGACCTTTTTTATAGAGAATTAAGTTTCCTACTTTTTATGTTCTATGATATTTTTTGATCAGATGCGTAGTTTTCGAGATATATCGAGATATTTAAAAGTTCCGAAGCCGCACCAACATAATAGAGATACAGAAACACCGTGGCCCCTTTCTTTGAGATAACTCTGCACTATTGCGAGCTGCAAATGCCACTTCCAGCTTAGCTGTGCAGAAGAAGAACAACAAGAAGAAGAAATATCTCGAAATATGTCCGTCGGCCCCTTCCCTTGAGATAAATCTGCAAATATCTCGGAAACGAAGCGAGCTATGGCAAAATGTTAAGAGACCTTTTTTGTAGAGAATTAAGTTTCCTACTTTTTATGCTCTATGATATTTTTCGATCAGAGGCGTAGTTCTCGAGATATATCAAGATATTTAAAAGTTCCGAAGCCGCACCAACATAATAGAGATACAGAAACACCGTGGCCCCTTTCTTTGAGATAACTCTGCACTATTGCGAGCTGCAAATGCCACTTCCAGCTTAGCTGTGCAGAAGAAGAACAACAAGAAGAAGAAATATCTCGAAATATGTCCGTCAGGCCCCTTCCCTTGAGATAAATCTGCAAATATCTCGGAAACGAAGCGAGCTATTGCAAAACGTTAAGAGACCTTTTTTGTAGAGAATTAAGTTTCCTACTTTTTATGTTCTATGATATTTTTTGATCAGATGCGTAGTTCTCGAGATATATCAAGATATTTAAAAGTTCCGAAGCCGCAACAACATAATAGAGATACAGAAACACCGTGGCCCCTTTCTTTGAGATAACTCTGCACTATTGCGAGCTGCAAATGCCACTTCCAGCTTAGCTGTGCAGAAGAAGAACAACAAGAAGAAGAAATATCTGGAAATATGTCCGTCAGGCCCCTTCCCTTGAGATAAATCTGCAAATATCTCGGAAACGAAGCGAGCTACGGCAAAATGTTAAGAGACCTTTTTTGTAGAAAATTAGGGTTCCTACTTTTTATGTTCTATGATATTTTTTGAACAGATGCGTAGTTCTCGAGATATATCAAGATATTTAAAAGTTCCGAAGCCGCACCAACATAATAGAGATACAGAAACACCGTGGCCCCTTTCTTTGAGATAACTCTGCACTATTGCGCGCGGCAAATGCCACTTCCAGCTTAGCTGTGCAGAAGAAGAACAACAAGAAGAAGAAATATCTCGAAATATGTCCGTCTGGCCCCTTCCCTTGGGATAAATCTGCAAATATCTCGGAAACGAAGCGAGCTATGGCAAAATGTTAAGAGACCTTTTTTGTAGAGAATTAAGTTTCCTACTTTTTATGATCTATGATATTTTTTGATCAGATGCGTAGTTCTCGAGATATATCAAGATATTTAAAAGTTCCGAAGCCGCACCAACATAATAGAGATACAGAAACACCGTGGCCCCTTTCTTTGAGATAACTCTGCACTACTGCGAGCTGCAAATGCCACTTCCAGCTTAGCTGTGCAGAAGAAGAACAACAAGAAGAAGAAATATCTCGAAATATGTCCGTCAGGCCCCTTCCCTTGAGATAAATCTGCAAATATCTCGGAAACCAAGCGAGCTATGGCAAAATGTTAAGAGACCTTTTTTGTAGAGAATTATGTTTCCTACAATTTACGTTCTCTGATATTTTTTGATCAGAAGCGTAGTTTTCGAGATATATCGAGATATTTAAAAGTTCCGAAGCCGCACCAACATAATAGAGATACAGAAACACCGTGGCCCCTTTCTTTGAGATAACTCTGCACTATTGCGCGCGGCAAATGCCACTTCCAGCTTAGCTGTGCAGAAGAAGAACAACAAGAAGAAGAAATATCTCGAAATATGTCCGTCAGGCCCCTTCCCTTGGGATAAATCTGCAAATATCTCGGAAACGAAGCGAGCTATTGCAAAACGTTAAGAGACCTTTTTTGTAGAGAATTAAGTTTCCTACTTTTTATGTTCTATGATATTTTTTGATCAGATGCGTAGTTCTCGAGATATATCAAGATATTTAAAAGTTCCGAAGCCGCAACAACATAATAGAGATACAGAAACACCGTGGCCCCTTTCTTTGAGATAACTCTGCACTATTGCGAGCTGCAAATGCCACTTCCAGCTTAGCTGTGCAGAAGAAGAACAACAAGAAGAAGAAATATCTGGAAGTATGTCCGTCAGGCCCCTTCCCTTGAGATAAATCTGCAAATATCTCGGAAACGAAGCGAGCTATTGCAAAACGTTAAGAGACCTTTTTTGTAGCGAATTAAGTTTCCTACTTTTTATGTTCTATGATATTTTTTGATCAGATGCGTAGTTCTCGAGATATATCAAGATATTTAAAAGCTCCGAAGCTGCACCAACATAATAGAGGTACAGAAACACCGTGGCCCCTTTCTTTGAGATAACTCTGCACTATTGCGAGCTGCAAATGCCACTTCCAGCTTAGCTGTGCAGAAGAAGAACAACAAGAAGAAGAAATATCTCGAAATATGTCCGTCGGCCCCTTCCCTTGAGATAAATCTGCAAATATCTCGGAAACGAAGCGAGCTATGGCAAAATGTTAAGAGACCTTTTTTGTAGAGAATTAAGTTTCCTACTTTTTATGCTCTATGATATTTTTCGATCAGAGGCGTAGTTCTCGAGATATATCAAGATATTTAAAAGTTCCGAAGCCGCACCAACATAATAGAGATACAGAAACACCGTGGCCCCTTTCTTTGAGATTACTCTGCACGATTGCGAGCTGGAAATGCCACTTCCAGTTTAGCTGTGCAGAAGAAGAACAACAAGAAGAAGAAATATCTCGAAATATGTCCGTTAGGCCCCTTCCCTTGAGATAAATCTGCAAATATCTCGGAAACGAAGCGAGCTATGGCAAAATGTTAACAGACTTTTTTGTAGAGAATTAAGTTTCCTACTTTTTATGTTCTATGATATTTTTTGATCAGAAGCGTAGTTTTCGAGATATATCGAGATATTTAAAAGTTCCGAAGCCGCACCAACATAATAGAGATACAGAAACACCGTGGCCCCTTTCTTTGAGATAACTCTGCACTAGTGCGAGCCGCAAATGCCACTTCCAGCTTAGCTGTGCAGAAGAAGAACAACAAGAAGAAGAAATATCTCGAAATATGTCCGTCAGGCCCCTTCCCTTGAGATAAATCTGCAAATATCTCGGAAACGAAGCGAGCTATTGCAAAATGTTAAGAGACCTTTTTTGTAGAGAATTGAGTTTCCTACTTTTTATGTTCTATGATATTTTTTGATCAGACGCGTAGTTCTCGAGATATATCAAGATATTTAAAAGTTCCGAAGCCGCACCAACATAATAGAGATACAGAAACACCGTGGCCCCTTTCTTTGAGATAATTCTGCACTATTGCGAGCTGCAAATGCCACTTCCAGCTTAGCTGTGCAGAAGAAGAACAACAAGAAGAAGAAATATCTCGAAATATGTCCGTCAGGCCCCTTCCCTTGAGATAAATCTGCAAATATCTCGGAAACGAAGCGAGCTATTGCAAAATGTTAAGAGACCTTTTTTGTAGAGAATTGAGTTTCCTACTTTTTATGTTCTATGATATTTTTTGATCAGATGCGTAGTTCTCGAGATATATCAGGATATTTAAAAGTTAAGAAGCCGCACCAACATAATAGAGATACAGAAACACCGTGGCCCGTTTCTTTGAGATAACTCTGCACTATTGCGAGCTGCAAATGCCACTTCCAGCTTAGCTGTGCAGAAGAAGAACAACAAGAAGAAGAAATATCTCGAAATATGTCCGTCAGGCCCCTTCCCTTGAGATAAATCTGCAAATATCTCGGAAACGAAGAGAGCTATGGCAAAATGATAAGAGACCTTTTTTGTAGAGAATTAAGTTGCCTACTTTTTATGTTCTATGATATTTTTTGATCAGATGCGTAGTTCTCGAGATATATCAAGATATTTAAAAGTTCCGAAGCCGCACCAACATAATAGAGATTCAGAAACACCGTGGCCCCTTTCTTTGAGATAACTCTGCACTTTTGCGAGCTGCAAATGCCACTTCCAGCTTAGCTGTGCAGAGGAAGAACAACAAGAAGAAGAAATATCTCGAAATATGTCCGTCAGGCCAGTTCCTTTGAGCTGAATCTGCAAATATCTCGGAAACGAAGCGAGCTATGGCAAAATGTTGAGAGACCTTTTTTGTAATGAATTATGTTTCCTACAATTTATGTTCTATGATATTTTTTGATCAGAAGCGTAGTTTTCGAGATATATTGAGATATTTAAAAGTTCCGAAGCCGCACCAACATAATAGAGATACAGAAACACCGTGGCCCCTTTCTTTCAGATAACTATGCACTATTGCGAGCTGCAAATGCCACTTCCAGCTTAGCTGTGCAGAAGAAGAACAACAAGAAGAAGAAATATCTCGAAATATGTCCGTCAGGCCCCTTCCCTCGAGATAAATCTGCAAATATCTCGGAAACGAAGCGAGCTATGGCAAAATGTTAAGAGACCTTTTTTGTAGAGAATTAAGTTTCCTACTTTTTATCTTCTATGATATTTTCTGACCAGATTCGTAGTTCTCGAGATATATCAAGATATTTAAAAGTTCCGAAGCCGCACCAACATAATAGAGATACAGAAACACCGTGGCCCCTCTCTTTGAGATAACTCTGCACTATTGCGAGCTGCAAATGCCACTTCCAGCTTAGCTGTGCAGAAGAAGAACAACAAGAGGAAGAAATATCTCGAAATATGTCCGTCAGGCCCCTTCCCTTGAGATAAATCGGCAAGTATCTCGGAAAGAAGCGAGCTATGCCAAAATGTTAAGAGACCTTATTTGTAGACAATTAAGTTTCCTACTTTTTATGTTCTATGATATTTTTTGATCAGATGCGTAGTTCTCGAGATATATCAAGATATTTAAAAGTTCCGAAGCTGCACCAACATAATAGAGGTGCAGAAACACCGTGGCCTCTTTCTTTGAGATAACTCTGCACTATTGCGAGCTGCAAATGCCACTTCCAGCTTAGCTGTGCAGAAGAGGAACAACAAGAAGAAGAAATATCTCGGAATATGTCCGTCAGGCCCCTTCCCTTGAGAGAAATCTGCAAATATCTCGGAAACGATGCCAGCTATGGGAAAATGTTAAGAAACCTTTTTTGTAGAGAATTAAGTTTCCTACTTTTTATCTTGTATGATATTTTTTGATCAGATGCGTAGTTCTCGAGATATATCAAGATATTTAAAAGTTCCGAATCCGCATCAACATAATAGAGATACAGAAACACCGTGGCCCCTTTCTTTCAGATAACTATGCACTATTGCGAGCTGTAAATGCCACTTCCAGCTTAGCTGTGCAGAAGAAGAACAACAAGAAGAAGAAATATCTCGAAATATGTCCGTCAGGCCCCTTCCCTTGAGATATATCTGCAAATATCTCGGAAACGAAGCGAGCTATGGCAAACTGTTAAGAGACCTTTTTTGTAGAGAATTATGTTTCCTACAATTTATGTTCTATGATATTTTTTGATCAGAAGCGTAGTTTTCGAGATATATCGAGATATTTAAAAGTTCCGAAGCCGCACGAACATAATAGAGATACAGAAACACCGTGGCCCCTTTCTTTGGGATAACTCTGCACTATTGCGAGCTGGAAATGCCACTTCCAGTTTAGCTGTGCAGAAGAAGAACAACAAGAAGAAGAAATATCTCGAAATATGTCCGTCAGGACCCTTCCCTTGAGATAAATCTGCAAATATCTCGGAAACGATGCCAGCTATGGGAAAATGTTAAGAGACCTTTTTTGTAGAGAATTAAGTTTCCTACTTCTTATCTTCTATGCTATTTTTTGATCAGATGCGTAGTTCTCGAGATATATCAAGATATTTAAAAGTTCCGAAGCCGCACCAACATAATAGAGATACAGAAACACCGTGGCCCCTTTCTTTGAGATAACTCTGCACTACTGCGAGCTGCAAATGCCACTTCCAGCTTAGCTGTGCAGAAGAAGAACAACAAGAAGAAGAAATATCTCGAAATATGTCCGTCAGGCCCCTTCCCTTGAGATAAATCTGCAAATATCTCGGAAACCAAGCGAGCTATGGCAAAATGTTAAGAGACCTTTTTTGTAGAGAATTATGTTTCCTACAATTTACGTTCTCTGATATTTTTTGATCAGAAGCGTAGTTTTCGAGATATATCGAGATATTTAAAAGTTCCGAAGCCGCAACAACATAATAGAGATACAGAAACACCGTGGCCCCTTTCTTTGAGATAACTCTGCACTATTGCGCGCGGCAAATGCCACTTCCAGCTTAGCTGTGCAGAAGAAGAACAACAAGAAGAAGAAATATCTCGAAATATGTCCGTCAGGCCCCTTCCCTTGGGATAAATCTGCAAATATCTCGGAAACGAAGCGAGCTATTGCAAAACGTTAAGAGACCTTTTTTGTAGAGAATTAAGTTTCCTACTTTTTATGTTCTATGATATTTTTTGATCAGATGCGTAGTTCTCGAGATATATCAAGATATTTAAAAGTTCCGAAGCCGCAACAACATAATAGAGATACAGAAACACCGTGGCCCCTTTCTTTGAGATAACTCTGCACTATTGCGAGCTGCAAATGCCACTTCCAGCTTAGCTGTGCAGAAGAAGAACAATAAGAAGAAGAAATATCTGGAAGTATGTCCGTCAGGCCCCTTCCCTTGAGATAAATCTGCAAATATCTCGGAAACGAAGCGAGCTATTGCAAAACGTTAAGAGACCTTTTTTGTAGCGAATTAAGTTTCCTACTTTTTATGTTCTATGATATTTTTTGATCAGATGCGTAGTTCTCGAGATATATCAAGATATTTAAAAGCTCCGAAGCTGCACCAACATAATAGAGGTACAGAAACACCGTGGCCCCTTTCTTTGAGATAACTCTGCACTATTGCGAGCTGCAAATGCCACTTCCAGCTTAGCTGTGCAGAAGAAGAACAACAAGAAGAAGAAATATCTCGAAATATGTCCGTCGGCCCCTTCCCTTGAGATAAATCTGCAAATATCTCGGAAACGAAGCGAGCTATGGCAAAATGTTAAGAGACCTTTTTTGTAGAGAATTAAGTTTCCTACTTTTTATGCTCTATGATATTTTTCGATCAGAGGCGTAGTTCTCGAGATATATCAAGATATTTAAAAGTTCCGAAGCCGCACCAACATAATAGAGATACAGAAACACCGTGGCCCCTTTCTTTGAGATAACTCTGCACTAGTGCGAGCCGCAAATGCCACTTCCAGCTTAGCTGTGCAGAAGAAGAACAACAAGAAGAAGAAATATCTCGAAATATGTCCGTCAGGCCCCTTCCCTTGAGATAAATCTGCAAATATCTCGGAAACGAAGCGAGCTATTGCAAAATGTTAAGAGACCTTTTTTGTAGAGAATTGAGTTTCCTACTTTTTATGTTCTATGATATTTTTTGATCAGACGCGTAGTTCTCGAGATATATCGAGATATTTAAAAGTTCCGAAGCCGCACGAACATAATAGAGATACAGAAACACCGTGGCCCCTTTCTTTGGGATAACTCTGCACTATTGCGAGCTGGAAATGCCACTTCCAGTTTAGCTGTGCAGAAGAAGAACAACAAGAAGAAGAAATATCTCGAAATATGTCCGTCAGGACCCTTCCCTTGAGATAAATCTGCAAATATCTCGGAAACGATGCCAGCTATGGGAAAATGTTAAGAGACCTTTTTTGTAGAGAATTAAGTTTCCTACTTCTTATCTTCTATGCTATTTTTTGATCAGATGCGTAGTTCTCGAGATATATCAAGATATTTAAAAGTTCCGAAGCCGCACCAACATAATAGAGATACAGAAACACCGTGGCCCCTTTCTTTGAGATAACTCTGCACTATTGCGAGCTGTAAATGCCACTTCCAGCTTAGCTGTGCAGAAGAAGAACAACAAGAAGAAGAAATATCTCGAAATATGTCCGTCAGGCCCCTTCCCTTGAGATAAATCGGCAAGTATCTCGGAAACGAAGCGAGCTATGGCAAAATGTTAAGAGACCTTTTTTGTAGACAATTATGTTTCCTACAATTTATGTTCTATGATATTTCTTGATCAGATGCGTAGTTCTCGAGATATATCAAGATATTTAAAAGTTCCGAAGCCGCACCAACATAATAGAGATACAGAAACACCGTGGCCCCTCTCTTTGAGATAACTCTGCACTATTGCGAGCTGGAAATGCCACTTCCGGTTTAGCTGTGCAGAAGAAGAACAACAAGAAGAAGAAATATCTCGAAATATGTCCGTTAGGCCCCTTCCCTTGAGATAAATCTGCAAATATCTCGGAAACGAAGCGAGCTATGGCAAAATGTTAACAGACTTTTTTGTAGAGAATTAAGTTTCCTACTTTTTATGTTCTATGATATTTTTTGATCAGAAGCGTAGTTTTCGAGATATATCGAGATATTTAAAAGTTCCGAAGCCGCACCAACATAATAGAGATACAGAAACACCGTGGCCCCTTTCTTTGAGATAACTCTGCACTATTGCGAGCTGCAAATGCCACTTCCAGCTTAGCTGTGCAGAAGAAGAACAACAAGAAGAAGAAATATCTCGAAATATGTCCGTCAGGCCCCTTCCCTTGAGATAAATCTGCAAATATCTCGGAAACGAAGCGAGCTATTGCAAAATGTTAAGAGACCTTTTT
Source organism: Osmia lignaria lignaria (assembly GCF_051020975.1). NCBI lineage: Eukaryota > Metazoa > Arthropoda > Insecta > Hymenoptera > Megachilidae > Osmia > Osmia lignaria. The sequence continues at coordinate 2,662,072 of NW_027478162.1, read as the reverse complement.
TGTAGAGAATTGAGTTTCCTACTTTTTATGTTCTATGATATTTTTTGATCAGATGCGTAGTTCTCGAGATATATCAGGATATTTAAAAGTTAAGAAGCCGCACCAACATAATAGAGATACAGAAACACCGTGGCCCGTTTCTTTGAGATAACTCTGCACTATTGCGAGCTGCAAATGCCACTTCCAGCTTAGCTGTGCAGAAGAAGAACAACAAGAAGAAGAAATATCTCGAAATATGTCCGTCAGGCCCCTTCCCTTGAGATAAATCTGCAAATATCTCGGAAACGAAGAGAGCTATGGCAAAATGATAAGAGACCTTTTTTGTAGAGAATTAAGTTGCCTACTTTTTATGTTCTATGATATTTTTTGATCAGATGCGTAGTTCTCGAGATATATCAAGATATTTAAAAGTTCCGAAGCCGCACCAAAATAATAGAGATTCAGAAACACCGTGGCCCCTTTCTTTGAGATAACTCTGCACTTTTGCGAGCTGCAAATGCCACTTCCAGCTTAGCTGTGCAGAGGAAGAACAACAAGAAGAAGAAATATCTCGAAATATGTCCGTCAGGCCAGTTCCTTTGAGCTGAATCTGCAAATATCTCGGAAACGAAGCGAGCTATGGCAAAATGTTGAGAGACCTTTTTTGTAATGAATTATGTTTCCTACAATTTATGTTCTATGATATTTTTTGATCAGAAGCGTAGTTTTCGAGATATATTGAGATATTTAAAAGTTCCGAAGCCGCACCAACATAATAGAGATACAGAAACACCGTGGCCCCTTTCTTTCAGATAACTATGCACTATTGCGAGCTGCAAATGCCACTTCCAGCTTAGCTGTGCAGAAGAAGAACAACAAGAAGAAGAAATATCTCGAAATATGTCCGTCAGGCCCCTTCCCTCGAGATAAATCTGCAAATATCTCGGAAACGAAGCGAGCTATGGCAAAATGTTAAGAGACCTTTTTTGTAGAGAATTAAGTTTCCTACTTTTTATCTTCTATGATATTTTCTGACCAGATTCGTAGTTCTCGAGATATATCAAGATATTTAAAAGTTCCGAAGCCGCACCAACATAATAGAGATACAGAAACACCGTGGCCCCTCTCTTTGAGATAACTCTGCACTATTGCGAGCTGCAAATGCCACTTCCAGCTTAGCTGTGCAGAAGAAGAACAACAAGAGGAAGAAATATCTCGAAATATGTCCGTCAGGCCCCTTCCCTTGAGATAAATCGGCAAGTATCTCGGAAAGAAGCGAGCTATGCCAAAATGTTAAGAGACCTTATTTGTAGACAATTAAGTTTCCTACTTTTTATGTTCTATGATATTTTTTGATCAGATGCGTAGTTCTCGAGATATATCAAGATATTTAAAAGTTCCGAAGCTGCACCAACATAATAGAGGTGCAGAAACACCGTGGCCTCTTTCTTTGAGATAACTCTGCACTATTGCGAGCTGCAAATGCCACTTCCAGCTTAGCTGTGCAGAAGAGGAACAACAAGAAGAAGAAATATCTCGGAATATGTCCGTCAGGCCCCTTCCCTTGAGATAAATCTGCAAATATCTCGGAAACGATGCCAGCTATGGGAAAATGTTAAGAAACCTTTTTTGTAGAGAATTAAGTTTCCTACTTTTTATCTTGTATGATATTTTTTGATCAGATGCGTAGTTCTCGAGATATATCAAGATATTTAAAAGTTCCGAATCCGCATCAACATAATAGAGATACAGAAACACCGTGGCCCCTTTCTTTCAGATAACTATGCACTATTGCGAGCTGTAAATGCCACTTCCAGCTTAGCTGTGCAGAAGAAGAACAACAAGAAGAAGAAATATCTCGAAATATGTCCGTCAGGCCCCTTCCCTTGAGATATATCTGCAAATATCTCGGAAACGAAGCGAGCTATGGCAAACTGTTAAGAGACCTTTTTTGTAGAGAATTATGTTTCCTACAATTTATGTTCTATGATATTTTTTGATCAGAAGCGTAGTTTTCGAGATATATCGAGATATTTAAAAGTTCCGAAGCCGCACGAACATAATAGAGATACAGAAACACCGTGGCCCCTTTCTTTGGGATAACTCTGCACTATTGCGAGCTGGAAATGCCACTTCCAGTTTAGCTGTGCAGAAGAAGAACAACAAGAAGAAGAAATATCTCGAAATATGTCCGTCAGGACCCTTCCCTTGAGATAAATCTGCAAATATCTCGGAAACGATGCCAGCTATGGGAAAATGTTAAGAGACCTTTTTTGTAGAGAATTAAGTTTCCTACTTCTTATCTTCTATGCTATTTTTTGATCAGATGCGTAGTTCTCGAGATATATCAAGATATTTAAAAGTTCCGAAGCCGCACCAACATAATAGAGATACAGAAACACCGTGGCCCCTTTCTTTGAGATAACTCTGCACTATTGCGAGCTGTAAATGCCACTTCCAGCTTAGCTGTGCAGAAGAAGAACAACAAGAAGAAGAAATATCTCGAAATATGTCCGTCAGGCCCCTTCCCTTGAGATAAATCGGCAAGTATCTCGGAAACGAAGCGAGCTATGGCAAAATGTTAAGAGACCTTTTTTGTAGACAATTATGTTTCCTACAATTTATGTTCTATGATATTTCTTGATCAGATGCGTAGTTCTCGAGATATATCCAGATATTTAAAAGTTCCGAAGCCGCACCAACATAATAGAGATACAGAAACACCGTGGCCCCTCTCTTTGAGATAACTCTGCACTATTGCGAGCTGGAAATGCCACTTCCGGTTTAGCTGTGCAGAAGAAGAACAACAAGAAGAAGAAATATCTCGAAATATGTCCGTTAGGCCCCTTCCCTTGAGATAAATCTGCAAATATCTCGGAAACGAAGCGAGCTATGGCAAAATGTTAACAGACTTTTTTGTAGAGAATTAAGTTTCCTACTTTTTATGTTCTATGATATTTTTGGATCAGAAGCGTAGTTTTCGAGATATATCGAGATATTTAAAAGTTCCGAAGCCGCACCAACATAATAGAGATACAGAAACACCGTGGCCCCTTTCTTTGAGATAACTCTGCACTATTGCGAGCTGCAAATGCCACTTCCAGCTTAGCTGTGCAGAAGAAGAACAACAAGAAGAAGAAATATCTCGAAATATGTCCGTCAGGCCCCTTCCCTTGAGATAAATCTGCAAATATCTCGGAAACGAAGCGAGCTATTGCAAAATGTTAAGAGACCTTTTTTGTAGAGAATTGAGTTTCCTACTTTTTATGTTCTATGATATTTTTTGATCAGATGCGTAGTTCTCGAGATATATCAGGATATTTAAAAGTTAAGAAGCCGCACCAACATAATAGAGATACAGAAACACCGTGGCCCGTTTCTTTGAGATAACTCTGCACTATTGCGAGCTGCAAATGCCACTTCCAGCTTAGCTGTGCAGAAGAAGAACAACAAGAAGAAGAAATATCTCGAAATATGTCCGTCAGGCCCCTTCCCTTGAGATAAATCTGCAAATATCTCGGAAACGAAGAGAGCTATGGCAAAATGATAAGAGACCTTTTTTGTAGAGAATTAAGTTGCCTACTTTTTATGTTCTATGATATTTTTTGATCAGATGCGTAGTTCTCGAGATATATCAAGATATTTAAAAGTTCCGAAGCCGCACCAACATAATAGAGATTCAGAAACACCGTGGCCCCTTTCTTTGAGATAACTCTGCACTTTTGCGAGCTGCAAATGCCACTTCCAGCTTAGCTGTGCAGAGGAAGAACAACAAGAAGAAGAAATATCTCGAAATATGTCCGTCAGGCCAGTTCCTTTGAGCTGAATCTGCAAATATCTCGGAAACGAAGCGAGCTATGGCAAAATGTTGAGAGACCTTTTTTGTAATGAATTATGTTTCCTACAATTTATGTTCTATGATATTTTTTGATCAGAAGCGTAGTTTTCGAGATATATTGAGATATTTAAAAGTTCCGAAGCCGCACCAACATAATAGAGATACAGAAACACCGTGGCCCCTTTCTTTCAGATAACTATGCACTATTGCGAGCTGCAAATGCCACTTCCAGCTTAGCTGTGCAGAAGAAGAACAACAAGAAGAAGAAATATCTCGAAATATGTCCGTCAGGCCCCTTCCCTCGAGATAAATCTGCAAATATCTCGGAAACGAAGCGAGCTATGGCAAAATGTTAAGAGACCTTTTTTGTAGAGAATTAAGTTTCCTACTTTTTATCTTCTATGATATTTTCTGACCAGATTCGTAGTTCTCGAGATATATCAAGATATTTAAAAGTTCCGAAGCCGCACCAACATAATAGAGATACAGAAACACCGTGGCCCCTCTCTTTGAGATAACTCTGCACTATTGCGAGCTGCAAATGCCACTTCCAGCTTAGCTGTGCAGAAGAAGAACAACAAGAGGAAGAAATATCTCGAAATATGTCCGTCAGGCCCCTTCCCTTGAGATAAATCGGCAAGTATCTCGGAAAGAAGCGAGCTATGCCAAAATGTTAAGAGACCTTATTTGTAGACAATTAAGTTTCCTACTTTTTATGTTCTATGATATTTTTTGATCAGATGCGTAGTTCTCGAGATATATCAAGATATTTAAAAGTTCCGAAGCTGCACCAACATAATAGAGGTGCAGAAACACCGTGGCCTCTTTCTTTGAGATAACTCTGCACTATTGCGAGCTGCAAATGCCACTTCCAGCTTAGCTGTGCAGAAGAGGAACAACAAGAAGAAGAAATATCTCGGAATATGTCCGTCAGGCCCCTTCCCTTGAGATAAATCTGCAAATATCTCGGAAACGATGCCAGCTATGGGAAAATGTTAAGAAACCTTTTTTGTAGAGAATTAAGTTTCCTACTTTTTATCTTGTATGATATTTTTTGATCAGATGCGTAGTTCTCGAGATATATCAAGATATTTAAAAGTTCCGAATCCGCATCAACATAATAGAGATACAGAAACACCGTGGCCCCTTTCTTTCAGATAACTATGCACTATTGCGAGCTGTAAATGCCACTTCCAGCTTAGCTGTGCAGAAGAAGAACAACAAGAAGAAGAAATATCTCGAAATATGTCCGTCAGGCCCCTTCCCTTGAGATATATCTGCAAATATCTCGGAAACGAAGCGAGCTATGGCAAACTGTTAAGAGACCTTTTTTGTAGAGAATTATGTTTCCTACAATTTATGTTCTATGATATTTTTTGATCAGAAGCGTAGTTTTCGAGATATATCGAGATATTTAAAAGTTCCGAAGCCGCACGAACATAATAGAGATACAGAAACACCGTGGCCCCTTTCTTTGGGATAACTCTGCACTATTGCGAGCTGGAAATGCCACTTCCAGTTTAGCTGTGCAGAAGAAGAACAACAAGAAGAAGAAATATCTCGAAATATGTCCGTCAGGACCCTTCCCTTGAGATAAATCTGCAAATATCTCGGAAACGATGCCAGCTATGGGAAAATGTTAAGAGACCTTTTTTGTAGAGAATTAAGTTTCCTACTTTTTATCTTCTATGCTATTTTTTGATCAGATGCGTAGTTCTCGAGATATATCAAGATATTTAAAAGTTCCGAAGCCGCACCAACATAATAGAGATACAGAAACACCGTGGCCCCTTTCTTTGAGATAACTCTGCACTATTGCGAGCTGTAAATGCCACTTCCAGCTTAGCTGTGCAGAAGAAGAACAACAAGAAGAAGAAATATCTCGAAAAATGTCCGTCAGGCCCCTTCCCTTGAGATAAATCGGCAAGTATCTCGGAAACGAAGCGAGATATGGCAAAATGTTAAGAGACCTTTTTTGTAGACAATTATGTTTCCTACAATTTATGTTCTATGATATTTCTTGATCAGATGCGTAGTTCTCGAGATATATCAAGATATTTAAAAGTTCCGAAGCCGCACCAACATAATAGAGATACAGAAACACCGTGGCCCCTCTCTTTGAGATAACTCTGCACTATTGCGAGCTGGAAATGCCACTTCCGGTTTAGCTGTGCAGAAGAAGAACAACAAGAAGAAGAAATATCTCGAAATATGTCCGTTAGGCCCCTTCCCTTGAGATAAATCTGCAAATATCTCGGAAACGAAGCGAGCTATGGCAAAATGTTAACAGACTTTTTTGTAGAGAATTAAGTTTCCTACTTTTTATGTTCTATGATATTTTTTGATCAGAAGCGTAGTTTTCGAGATATATCGAGATATTTAAAAGTTCCGAAGCCGCACCAACATAATAGAGATACAGAAACACCGTGGCCCCTTTCTTTGAGATAACTCTGCACTAGTGCGAGCCGCAAATGCCACTTCCAGCTTAGCTGTGCAGAAGAAGAACAACAAGAAGAAGAAATATCTCGAAATATGTCCGTCAGGCCCCTTCCCTTGAGATAAATCTGCAAATATCTCGGAAACGAAGCGAGCTATTGCAAAATGTTAAGAGACCTTTTTTGTAGAGAATTGAGTTTCCTACTTTTTATGTTCTATCATATTTTTTGATCAGACGCGTAGTTCTCGAGATATATCAAGATATTTAAAAGTTCCGAAGCCGCACCAACATAATAGAGATACAGAAACACCGTGGCCCCTTTCTTTGAGATAACTCTGCACTATTGCGAGCTGCAAATGCCACTTCCAGCTTAGCTGTGCAGAAGAGGAACAACAAGAAGAAGAAATATCTCGGAATATGTCCGTCAGGCCCCTTCCCTTGAGATAAATCTGCAAATATCTCGGAAACGATGCCAGCTATGGGAAAATGTTAAGAAACCTTTTTTGTAGAGAATTAAGTTTCCTACTTTTTATCTTGTATGATATTTTTTGATCAGATGCGTAGTTCTCGAGATATATCAAGATATTTAAAAGTTCCGAAGCCGCACCAACATAATAGAGATACAGAAACACCGTGGCCCCTCTCTTTGAGATAACTCTGCACTATTGCGAGCTGGAAATGCCACTTCCGGTTTAGCTGTGCAGAAGAAGAACAACAAGAAGAAGAAATATCTCGAAATATGTCCGTTAGGCCCCTTCCCTTGAGATAAATCTGCAAATATCTCGGAAACGAAGCGAGCTATGGCAAAATGTTAAGAAACTTTTTTGTAGAGAATTAAGTTTCCAACTTTTTATGTTCTATGATATTTTTTGATCAGAAGCGTAGTTTTCGAGATATATCGAGATATTTAAAAGTTCCGAAGCCGCACCAACATAATAGAGATACAGAAACACCGTGGCCCCTTTCTTTGAGATAACTCTGCACTAGTGCGAGCCGCAAATGCCACTTCCAGCTTAGCTGTGCAGAAGAAGAACAACAAGAAGAAGAAATATCTCGAAATATGTCCGTCAGGCCCCTTCCCTTGAGATAAATCTGCAAATATCTCGGAAACGAAGCGAGCTATTGCAAAATGTTAAGAGACCTTTTTTGTAGAGAATTGAGTTTCCTACTTTTTATGTTCTATGATATTTTTTGATCAGACGCGTAGTTCTCGAGATATATCAAGATATTTAAAAGTTCCGAAGCCGCACCAACATAATAGAGATACAGAAACACCGTGGCCCCTCTCTTTGAGATAACTCTGCACTATTGCGAGCTGCAAATGCCACTTCCAGCTTAGCTGTGCAGAAGAAGAACAACAAGAAGAAGAAATATCTCGAAATATGTCCGTCAGGCCCCTTCCCTTGAGATAAATCTGCAAATATCTCGGAAACCAAGCGAGCTATGGCAAAATGTTAAGAGACCTTTTTTGTAGAGAATTAAGTTTCCTACTTTTTATGTTCTATGATATTTTTTGATCAGATGCGTAGTTCTCGAGAGATATCAAGATATTTAAAAGTTCCGAAGCCGCACCAACATAATAGAGATACAGAAACACCGTGGCCCCTTTCTTTGAGATAACTCTGCACTATTGCGAGCTGTAAATGCCACTTCCAGCTTAGCTGTGCAGAAGAAGAACAAGAAGAAGAAATATCTCGAAATATGTCCGTCACGCCCCTTCCCTTGAGATAAATCTGCAAATATCTCGGAAACGAAGAGAGCTATGGCAAAATGATAAGAGACCTTTTTTGTAGAGAATTAAGTTGCCTACTTTTTATGTTCTATGATATTTTTTGATCAGATGCGTAGTTCTCGAGATATATCAAGATATTTAAAAGTTCCGAAGCCGCACCAACATAATAGAGATTCAGAAACACCGTGGCCCCTTTCTTTGAGATAACTCTGCACTTTTGCGAGCTGCAAATGCCACTTCCAGCTTAGCTGTGCAGAAGAAGAACAACAAGAAGAAATATCTCGAAATATGTCCGTCACGCCCCTTCCCTTGAGATAAATCTGCAAATATCTCGGAAACGAAGAGAGCTATGGCAAAATGATAAGAGACCTTTTTTGTAGAGAATTAAGTTGCCTACTTTTTATGTTCTATGATATTTTTTGATCAGATGCGTAGTTCTCGAGATATATCAAGATATTTAAAAGTTCCGAAGCCGCACCAACATAATAGAGATTCAGAAACACCGTGGCCCCTTTCTTTGAGATAACTCTGCACTTTTGCGAGCTGCAAATGCCACTTCCAGCTTAGCTGTGCAGAGGAAGAACAACAAGAAGAAGAAATATCTCGAAATATGTCCGTCAGGCCAGTTCCTTTGAGCTGAATCTGCAAATATCTCGGAAACGAAGCGAGCTATGGCAAAATGTTGAGAGACCTTTTTTGTAGAGAATTAAGTTTCCTACTTTTTATCTTCTATGATATTTTCTGACCAGATTCGTAGTTCTCGAGATATATCAAGATATTTAAAAGTTCCGAAGCCGCACCAACATAATAGAGATACAGAAACACCGTGGCCTCTTTCTTTGAGATAACTCCGCACTATTGCGAGCTGCAAATGCCACTTCCAGCTTAGCTGTGCAGAAGAGGAACAACAAGAAGAAGAAATATCTCGGAATATGTCCGTCAGGCCCCTTCCCTTGAGATAAATCTGCAAATATCTCGGAAACGATGCCAGCTATGGGAAAATGTTTAGAAACCTTTTTTGTAGAGAATTAAGTTTCCTACTTTTTATCTTCTATGATATTTTTTGATCAGATGCGTAGTTCTCGAGATATATCAAGATATTTAAAAGTTCCGAAGCCGCACCAACATAATAGAGATACAGAAACACCGTGGCCCCTTTCTTTGAGATAACTCTGCACTATTGCGAGCTGTAAATGCCACTTCCAGCTTAGCTGTGCAGAAGAAGAACAACAAGAAGAAGAAATATCTCGAAATATGTCCGTCAGGCCCCTTCCCTTGAGATATATCTGCAAATATCTCGGAAACAAAGCGAGCTATGGCAAAATGTTAAGAGACCTTTTTTGTAGAGAATTATGTTTCCTACAATTTATGTTCTATGATATTTTTTGATCAGAAGCGTAGTTTTCGAGATATATCGAGATATTTAAAAGTTCCGAAGCCGCACCAACATAATAGAGATACAGAAACACCGTGGCCCCTCTCTTCGAGATAACTCTGCACTATTGCGAGCTGGAAATGCCACTTCCAGCTTAGCTGTGCAGAAGAAGAACAACAAGAAGAAGAAATATCACGAAATATGTCCGTTA